>NC_064438.1:9399076-10067076 GCF_023343835.1 Lagopus muta | reverse complement strand
TGATTTCCATGGGTGACAGGCGTGGAGGCTCCATGGGCTGCGGGTGAGGCACGCTGTGGGTCTCTATCCTCTTTCTTCTTAACTGGGCTGGGGCTCTCGACTTCTACCTGCCTGGAAGTGAACATGCGCATGTTCTCAGGGCAGGACGACAGAGGTGTCTGAGTGCAGTGTTTCCCAGGAACTGTACCTGGCTCCAAATTAGATGAGAGCTAAGGAAAGAGTTGAGCACATGTGGGGTGGGGGGCAGAGATTTTTACAGAGAATAACTGACGACGCATCACCATGGACAGGAGCCTTAAGGGCAAAACACAGTGCTTGTCAGTTCACGTTTGTCTGGTCTCAGAAAAGAGGCATTTTCAGGCTCTGCATCATGATAGCTATAACAAGCTGAGTTGAGAGACTTCAGTACATGCACGGCTATGAGTATGGACACTGATGAGAAAGCTTATGTGTGCCTACTCGCATTCATTTCATACAAGTAGACACTTAGCTCATTCAAAAATACAGCTGGCATGATAAGCCTTTGAGAGTACGAAATACATATGAGGGTGTTCAGTTTCCAGTCAGGGTTATGCCATTTTTAATGGCCATATACTTACCCTGTCTGGTGCATTTATTCATTTCTGAGCACAACTAGATTCAATGATTTTCGTCATTTTTTTTCACCTCTGTTGACATTGTCTGACAAGACTGGTCAGGCTCAGGCTGCTCAGGAGAAATAAACTTTGGTGCCAGATTTTGAGCCATCAGCAGTGTTCCCTCTCATCTTTATTCTATTATTCTATTGCAAAGGAACTTTCAGCTCAGGAGCCACAATGGAAAGAAAACAACTCAAGCGCTTTTTCTTTTTTTTCCCTCCCCTTTTTTCCATCTTGTGATCTTAACCCAGCTGGTGAGGGAGAAAATTCCTATGTGAGGCATGTGGGTGGAGCCCAATTGTGTAAGCTCCATCCTTGCAAACTGTTTGGCAAGGATCCGCTCGCTCACTTTGTTTTCCATGGCCGGATACAGGGGGAAGTCACATTCGGTGAATAAACAGCTGCCACCTGTAGCTCTGTGTGACATCAGAGGAACCCCAGGGCTGGGGAGTCACGCTGTGCCCTTGATCTCCAGAAAAGCTTGAGATAGGAGGGGTGTGCACTCATCCCCATGTTCTTCTTGCCTTTGGAAGGTTTTCCAGGACACAAAGCAGATGGGTTTAGGAGTCTAAACCACAAGAGGCCCTTGAGCACTGCTTTAGTTATGAGCAGGTTACTATCAGGAACTTTCAAGTCCTACTTGATCCTGAAGGCAGACTTTGCTTGGTTTCTCACTGTGGTCAGAAATTTTGCTGCCAAGGACTACTCTGTTTACAAGTCTTAAGTACCTCAAAAATCCTACAAGGAATAGCAAGAGAATGCAAAGAGGAAGACCTTACTAACCTTGTCACTGACATTTGTAGGACATCCACCACATTTCTCCTCTCCTCTCTGCGGTAGAGGTTAAATCAATCTCCATTCCTATACACCTTCCTGTTCATATATAAAGGAAGAAAAAAAAAAAAAAGAGCATATCACTAATGCAGCTAATTCTCAGTATCTTGAAGCAATTGACACAAGTACATGAATTAACTCATCACTTTACATCACTCGAGGCAAATGCGCTATTTGGAGTACCTCTTGGTAAGACTGAGCAATTTAAGATCCATTAGTATTTGGAATATTCTGCTTCATTAAAACCACAGTCATCCCTAAATGTAAATGAGTGGAGAGAAAGAGCTATCAACCTCTTGGTTGTAGTAGACGAACTTAAACTCTCTATATTAACTCTCTATATTGCAAAGTACCGTAAAAAGGTTTTAATATAAATACAAAAGAGGCCTTAGGTTTCCCCAAAAGGGGATTTCCTATCCTGGCTTCAAGTTTCTCATATCCTTATTAAGTTTGAACTACAGCGTAGATTGAATGGCGGAAAGCAATTCTGGTAGACAACACTGAAGTTTTTATTATCACGTTGGGATAGCTTTGCAAGACACTGAGTCTGTTGTATTCTGCTACTTACATCCCCATATCCTTTCTCCTTGATAATAGCGGCAGTGTCTAATTTTGTGGGAGAGCTGGAATTATTATTTTTAATAATAATAATACACACTCTGTTTTCATTCAAAATTTCCAAATGATTTTTGATTCCAGGGCCCCTTACCTGGAGCTTGACCTGAAGAACTTTTAAGACCAAGCCAGATTTTCTTTCATTTATGATAATTCTATCCTTATAAGGCATTATAAATCAAAGATAAACCCAGGACTTTCAGATTTCAATCAGACTAGTGGTACATCTGCAGCTCACTAAACAAAATCTATTATTACAAGGAGTTGTTCAACACTTATGGCAAAAGAACAAGGAAAGAATCCTGAGATACTTCTAGAAAAATGTTCTTTTTCTCCTTAGCTCAGTTACATTCAAGCCTCAAGAAGTTCCTCAACTTTACAAATCTATTTTTGTCTAAGCAGTAAAAGTAGGGATGTTACAGAAGTCACAGAGATTTCTGGAAAAAAATGAAGTCCTTTCAGAGTAGCACCTAATTTAGTCTTAAGTCTTTTCCAAAAGTTGAAACACACTTTCAGGGCACCAGACCTTACAAATCAAACAAGACTGGAATGCCTGCAGGTAATGGCTGCAAACTGAAGGAGAGCCAGGCGCTGTTTCACGGTGGAAGAATGAACATTTGATCCCTGCTCACACAGTGCAGCCTGCCTTCCCTCTTCACCAAAGGGGCCAGTCCAACTTTCCCCAAGGATGCTGATCTAAGGCGAAAATGCCCCCATCAGAGCAATGGCTACAGATATATGTCCCTGCTGACACTACAGCTGGAAGGGACGTGCTGGGTGACTGCAGCCATGCAGTGTTCTGCCATTGGAAGAGAACCAGCTTCCTGACACAATTTGGGCACCTGTTTTAAGGACAGCTTGTGTCCAGCACACAGTGCTGAACTCACTGTTGCATTGGATGGTAGGCTTGTAGGCAGTTACATCAAAATCAAGAAGTATCCTGAGCATGCATCTTCAGAGCACAAAATGCATGTCAAGGCTACTGCACGGCCCCTGTACGTCTTAGACCAGAGTTACATTAACTCTGAAAAATTCAAAAATAGTTTCCATGAGCAAACAAAGGCATTGGACTCCTGTGCATCAGGATTAGTGTTTTGCAGCTGCAGGGAAGATACTTTATAATTAAGTCTGCACCCTCCAGCAGATCTCAGTTGGAAGTACCAGCAGTCTTTGGCAAAAACTGGTTTGAAATCAGCCCAGCTTCCGGCTGAATAGCTCTGCTGGTGAGGAAGAAAAGCCCGTGTGTTTCTATGGCTCCCACACAGCAAAAGCTTGCTCAGAATATCTGAAAATGTAGACCCAGTACATCTTTATTTGCTTGCTTTTCATTTCTTGGCAAGACTTATGATTCTTTTAAAAAAGAGCTTACTTACAAGAATGGTTGCAAAGTTAACAATTAATTTTCTGTTCAAATGGATATGATGGACACAGTGCAAAATGGCCCACAAATAATGGTGTGGAACTGAGGGTAAATCTGAAATTCCTACGCTTTTTGCTTTTCTTGCTTACTGATAGGCTCATAGATGCAATGATGGGGTGGAACTGCATGAGAAAAAAGAAGACTTGGGCTGGGTGGATTGTAAGAACGATGTTGCAAAGGCCATTGGCCTAAAGTTTGAGGCCAGCTAAGTAGGATCCCACACCTGACTCAGAATGGAGATTGATCATCATATGTCTTCATCCTTTTTCTCGTTGTCTAGTTGTTCAGGGAAGAATTGCAGAGTCCTTTAATGCTGAGTGGGTTTAAGGGCAGCTAGCTGATTATTGTCTTCAAGGTACGCAGTGCTTCACATCAGGAGGCTGCAGGTGGCTCCTGGCCAGAAGGGTGACAAGCGACACTGGGGCAGTGCTCCAGGGCCACCAGTTTTAGTAGCACAAGCATACAAGTTACCTGTCCTTACTAAAGGGTGATAAGGTGGCATGGCACCTGGCACCAGACTCTTCTCACCTTCCACCATGTTCGGCGTTGGGCACAATGTCATGGCAAATTCAAAATAAAAAAGTCCTAACCCACTGTGTGAAAAACTTCCTCCTAACATCTAACCTGAACCTCCCCTGTCTCAGTTTAAGATTTCTTCACACTGTTCTGTTCTACGTTCTTGGCAACTCTGAGAGCAAGAAAGGTTTCTAAGTGACTGAAAACACTGCACACTTACAGCGAAGGATGACTCCTGCAGGATTTTGCCTATGTCCCCAGAGTGTCTGTGCCCCAGCCCATGGGCCAGCAGAGCCCTGCAGTGACAGTGCTGCTGCCCAGGCCCAGGAGGGACATGCTGCTATCGCAGATGGCCCTTGCTTGCTGCATGCAGCCAATGGACATGCACCACTGAATGGTAGGCTGCCTGGCTGCAGGCTGGCAGGGCAATGGGGCTGGGTACTGCCATGCATCTGAACGGTGCTCCCAAGGACCTCAACA
The DNA here is from genome assembly GCF_023343835.1 of Lagopus muta. Lineage (NCBI taxonomy): Eukaryota > Metazoa > Chordata > Aves > Galliformes > Phasianidae > Lagopus > Lagopus muta. The sequence goes on along the minus strand of NC_064438.1, from coordinate 10,062,573 downwards.
ACAGGCTTCAGAGGCAGGCCAGCTATTCACTGCTGTGAGCAGGTACAGCTGTACGTGCATGCTGCTTTTTCTATTCTTATCAGTCTCTTTCATGAGCAGGTGCTGTTGTTGCTTTTCACACTGCTTGCGTAAATCATCTTTTATTTTTCTATATATATTTTTTTTCATCTAATGCAAGGATTGGGCACTTAATTGCTATCATTTTGGACAAACTTTCTCCTTTGCTTATCTGTGGCTTTTCCAGCAACATGGTAGCAAGGAAGTCTCTAGCCACTTGGCAGTACTAGTCACAATGCTCTCCTCTGTTTCCTCATAGCAGAAAGCTGTCTGTACTGTCACTGGAAGAGACCATATGCTTAGAAATCCTCTGTTGCTTTTGTGCCCCATATAGCATTTCTCTTTCTTCCCTTAGGGAGGAGCAGTCACAAAGAGTCCCCTTACTTTATGTTAAGAAGTGGAAGCATTTACTGCGATAGCAGTGCTGCCCTTCCCAAAAATGCCAAGAGACAAAGAAGTCTGAGCTACTCTAACTATTGAGATTGAAACAGAGGTATAGGAATATCTATCTGTCTTTATTTATTTGTATATACATTTCTCATTCTCATATTATTTTTTTTCCTCTGGTAACCTGATATTCCTTTAAGTCTATTCCTTTGTTGCATTTTCTCTTCACTTCCTGTCAAATTATTTCATCTTATTTAGCTTCACCTGCCAAAATACATGAGCTAATTCTCTCTGTGATGACCTGCCACTGCTTTTTAGTCTCCAGTGACAGGGTGCAGCAACTGCATGCCTGCAAAGCCTGTGCCGTGAAAATCACCTGGGCACCTTTACATTCACATAAGCAGAGAAGACAGGCTCAGACTGAAATGCCTCGACCAGCTTAGCTCTGCTCTCTGGTGCTGCCCAACAGGCAGCCTCTGCTCATGAGCACGGCCCTTTCACAGCTTTCAACCCTGGGCTGCAGGATGATGAGTGGGTCTGAGCCAGTGGACAACACCATTTATTTGAATTCATCCTCACTAATTGTAAAGCGCTCAGTCTCCAGGGAAAGTTACGTAGTGTTACTCCCTGAAAAAAAATCCATAATTTTTTGTATAATGAGCGTTCTGAAACCATTTCTTACTCTATGAATTGACTGCATACTACCTGAATAAAGGCAGCAGCAAAGGAGTGAACTCCTTATAATATTATGGTGCTTATTTTTGTCATTTGTGTTGCTGTGATTCTGGATGTTACCCTTTATCTGACTTTTAACTCTGCATGCAGAGCTATGATAGCCCTGTGCCACCCTGCAGCACAGAAGATCCTTGCTTGGTCAGCCACATGGTTGTCCAGCAAGTCCTCACTTGTGCCTGCGATATCCTTTTAGACCTCGTGGGTAAACAGATACCTCTTTCATCTCCCCAGCAGAAGTGAGTGAGTGAGAATTGGTGTTACACAAGACTTTGTGTTGATGCTGTTCAAAGTGGTGAGTTTTATCCTTAATGTTATACTGAGGGAACACATGTGGTGACCAGTGATTGATTATCTTCACAAAGCTCATTTTCACTCAGCAGTGGTGAGTTTCAGAAGGGTGATAATAATGGATATCACTGGCTAAGTTCTCTCTCACACGTTGTCCACTGTCCTGTGGAAATCAAAAAGTGATTAATTCCTCTAACAGCTCTTAGGGTACTTGGAAAACATCAACATCAAGTGGTAGGTACTGCAAATTTCCGTATGGGAATAAAAGTCCATGATAGATCCCCTTTAACAGCAACAGCTGAGGAAAACACATACTGGAAAAATCCCTGTAGGGAAATGAGCTTACTAATGAAAACAAAACCCTCAGCAGAGATCCGGGATATCCACAGACCAGGGATGAACAAGGAAGGCACATCTAACCTGTGAGCTAGAGCTTGCGTGCTTGAAGAAACAGAACTGAAGCTAGAGGCTTTGGAGGGATGCTTGACTGACCTTGCAGATGCAGGCTATACAGCTTGAATAAGGAAAAAATAGATGGCTTGTGTTATCTTTCAGATTGAGGAAATAGTCCTCTCTGGGAGAGTTTAGCCAAGACGCTTCCAAGCATGCACTTTTCTTTAAAAGGAGACAAACATAGGGATTTCCAGGGAGCTGCAGAATGGTGAAGGTAATACCTGAGGATGGTTTGCCAGTGCCAGTTTGTCAGGAGGGCATCAGGACACCTTTCTCTAGGGCAAAATGTCCACTAGAGGAGAAGGATGCAGGGGCAGATGCAGGCGCACCCTCCCATCTAAGGGGGACAAATGAGCATCTTGCTCCTACTCCTCAGTGGCACCGACTGCAGAGGCAACAGTGTGGGGTTAGGGCATGGTTACAGCTCATCTTCTCCTGCTTCCACATAAGAATAGGCAGCTGCTCAACCCCCTGCCCCTGACACACGCCCAAGCCGTCACAGTGTGCACGGTGTCGGTAGGAAATTGGAGTAATGAGGCTCAATGAAGCAGCTCCCCATACAGGCATGGATGAACTTGTCCCAGCAAGAGTACCCAGATCCACTGGCTCACTGGGGTGGTCGTGTGATGTGCAGCTGGTTCAAAGCCATTTGTAGGGAGCTGAAGATTCCTCCCTGTGGGACACACTTGCCCTTTTGAGCACCAAAAACACAGGGTGTAGCCAGGGGAGCCACAAAGACAAAGGATTTTAACATCATCCCTTTTGTTTTCATACAAGCCTGTTTAACGAGAAGCAAGAATAAGCAAGAGGAGGAAAAGCCAACACCTCTTAAAACATTGGAAAGGCTTTGGCTGATGTGGCTCACTTCTACTATAAAATTTGGGTTTCATTTAGCTTTGCTTTCATCAGTGTGTATGCAGGACAACACTCACCTTCACTTTGGGGGCGAGCATAGCACTGTGTCTTCTCCTTGTGAAGCAAGTCTTTGGTGTTGAAGGTAAACGTGGTGGCTGGGATCTTTGCAGCCTTTTCCCAGGGATATATACAGAAATATATCTGAAAAGATAAACCATTTGTTCCTATTAGGAGTACTTAGGGAGGGGAAAAAAAAAAAAAAAAAAAAAATCAGTCTTGTTTAAATCTAGCATCATTACTTTTTTCCTTTCTTTTTGCCAGGGATTTTTTTCTCCAGCTGCGTTCACATAAACTGTGCTCCCAAACTTCCAGCCATGATGGAAATAAGAAGAGGGCCTCTGATCTCTCTGAAGTTAGGCCACTGAAGCTTCACTTACTTCAGGGAAGTGATGCTGCTTACTGTAGACTTCACATTTTTTGCAGTGACACGCAAGTCACTTAGTTGAATTTTGTTATAACGGCATATAAAGTTTGCAGAACTGTACATGCAGAACCACAGAACCGTTTGAGTTGGAAGAGAACCTTAGAAGTCATCTAGTCCAACTCCCCCGCACAAACAAGGACATCTGCAGCTCAATCAGGTTGCTCAGAGCCTGGTCCTATATATGTATGCATATATCTTAAGCTTGTAGTCATAATTAGAGAAGCAGTACTGCTCATTGCAGACCCCCACTCTCAGTTGGACAGCTGTGTAGCAGAGTGACCTTGGTAGACAGCAGTGAGGCACTTTGGACATGGGTTTGGACAGGGAGGGGGCTGAGGTGGCACCCTTACAAAGGGGCATTCAAAGCAGGAAATGACAAGTCTAATTAATTCCAGGCTCCCAGGTATTCTGAGAAAGGTTATTGACTGACAGAGAGACAATGTTTGCATAATTACCCAAACATGTAGCCTTTGAATAATAATAACATCGTTATTCTCTGAGATACATTTTATTTTCAGGAATGACCTGATAACAGCAGAAACAAAATACTCAATTTCACAGTTACATCGAAACAAAAATAATTACAGAACACATACAGAAATTAAAATCTATTACAGGCAATTTGTGCTAGAAACTAAACATCCCCTGAAGCTAGACAATCTCAATCATTTCAGTTTGGTTTGGCTATGGTTGGCTATCTTCTCTGCATCACTAGTTAGGCCTGAGACCTATTCTCTCATGCTAGAGAGCTATAGGTCCTAGACCAGACAAGTCACTGCTAAGCCATGTTAAGCTGCTAGAAGGAAGGATCCTCTTCAGAGGCTCTGACATTATTTTTCATACACTACTGAGATCAGTAGAACTTTTGCCAGCAGTCCTGAAAGCATAGAACATACCTCAGTCTGTCCTTTTCTGTACTCCTAACAACCCTATTGGGTTCACCAGCTGAGTTTCTGAAAGCACAAGAGATCATTTGTTCTGATAACATAAATGTGAAGGTAAAACTGGGTACCAGCATGTTGTGTCTGAACCCCTTCCTTCACTGGGCAGTGGGAGCACTGGGACAGTGCTATCAGGTGCTGACTGAGTGGCAGCGAGTGGCACCAAGCTGCCCATCAGCCAGCTGGGAAGGGCCTGACAGTGACATGGAGTGGAAGGGAGAGAGATAGAGAATGCTTGCCTCAAGTGCTGAGCCATCATGGAAGATAACAACAGTAATTTGTGGCTCTGGATAGTGACCTCCTCTGCTACAAGTAGTTCTCAGTGACACTAAAGTGGCTGCAGTTAATAGGCTTTTACCATTGCCACCTAAGGGAGAATTTGTACATCCTCTCTTCCTATGAACTACTGCAGATGATCCCTCTTCGTTCTCATGGCTGAGGGCTGCTGCGTAGTTGCCACATACACCATCAGTGCCATCAGACAGGAGGAAGCTGCAGCAGGGCTGCCCCAGCTGAGGTGAGCCATAAATCTGACTCGGTGGTACTGCTGGTAGGGAACAAGGGGCTGAAGAAAGCAGTTAGCAATAAACCCTAACTTTCTTCTTCTCCTCTGCATTTCCCCCCGCTTCACTTCATAGCTTTGCTGCCAAGGTCTGAGCAGCAAAAAAAAATAATGGTACAAGTCTAAAAAGCCATTTTTGGTAATGAATTCTGATACCAAATTCCCAACCCATGCTTTTCCAGGTGGCTTGCTTCTCATCGCATGCACCATAACCTGGAGGTATGCTACAGTTTTTCTTCTGACAGTTTGGCCATTTAAACGAACGGCGTTTTGTACTTTCAAGAATTCAGATCTGCAGTTTCAAAGTGGAATTATGCCAATCACGTAGGCCAGCTGGCTAAGTCCACTGTTAGGAAGTCGTAAATAAGGATGACATGGGGTCACTTAATGGAAAAGCACTGATATTTCATCCAAGGCTTATTGCTGTCCTCTGGTCCAAACTGAAGTGAGCTTATGGTCTCAGCTTGGTTTTAGTGGACAAACCGTCCCTGTCAGTTTCCCTGTTCCTACTGTAAAGGATCCATATGCTGCTGAAAGGATACGATGGATTCCAGTCTATGGCCCATACCCAGCAGCTTTCTGACTTCAGTGGCATCCTTTCCACACCTCGAAGGGCACCTCAGAAATCAATTCCGCACAAGTGCAGTGCTCAAGGAGGGAACATTCACAAGACTCCTACCCTTGCACCTACAGATTTTCTGGATTTGACACAAAGTTAAAGAATCGCCATCGCAGGAGCAAGGGTAGGCTGTAAGGCGCTAGGGCTCTGCAGGATGCCCCTGCTGGCTGACTGCTGGGATCCCTGAGCCCGCTCCACCGAGAGCAGTGCCAAAACACCTCAGTTCTTCCCACATGACCTCACGTGAGAGCTCGCCAGGAGCTGCTCCTGGAACCCTTACAAGCAATTATTAAGCAGCACCTGATCATTGCACATCAATGTACTGCAGGTAACATAGAGTACAGCTGACACAGCTGACAGAGCCCAGGATTCCAGACAGCACACACAAAATAAACTCAACAGGCTGCTGCTAGAAGGAGACAGACTGCGTGGGGACCCACATTCCTACAGGCACAACTTTTCCTTTTGCTGTCCTTATCAAGCGGCTGAAAATATCCGCTAACCCTGAGAACAAACGCATCATTTTAAAGCAGAGTAGGCCTGTAAGACTTTTTAACACTTGTTCGTTGATTATATTAATGCCAGAATATATTAAAGGAGTGCAATATAAATTTGATTTTGATTGTTTTGTACACACGCCAGTGAAAAGGAACTGATTGGATACAGTTCACAGGCAGTATGTTAATACGCTATTTTCTTATGATGATAGCTTTGCATAATCTTTCTTTTTCCAAGATTTAGAAGAACCTGTTGTTAACCAAAGCACAGGAGAGAGGAAGAATACAATTTACATAAAATCGGCTACCCTACACATTAATTAGTAATGTGGCTGAGCGGAAGGTGTGTTCACTTAGTAGAAAGTACACTTTATAATTTATACACCAGCTGTTTCAGTGCTTTCTAGTCCATTTTCCTCCCTGCCTGCCTCTAATGAAATCGTGTTACTGGAGAATTGACTGGGGTGAATTGAGATTTTAATCCCATTGACGCTTCTCTATGGAAAGGCACGCTGGTGGGAACTTTTAATGGAAGGTCTGTAATCAGAAGACACTTGTATTCAGTCCCCCACTATAATGACTCTCATCAAATGTTAAAGCCCAGGCAGTGTGCAGAAGGCTAGAATTTCAAGGTTTTTGACCAACCCCATTTGAGGCATTCCTCTGGGAGTGTGTGATTACTCAAGTTTAGCAGTTTATTGCCTCATCTTTCAATATCCAGTGAAGCACAAAATTCTCATCTAGGTTGCTCTTTTTACTTAAAGAACAGGCCAAAATAGACTGCAGAGCTACTAGCACTGTCATTGAGGTTAATTCTTGCTTCTCAGTTAACAGGAGATCAATGGAAAAGCTTTAAAATATTAGAACACAAATGCTGCTCAGTCTCTAAGTGTTCTACAGCCTTTGTAAAAATGCAAGCTCACACCACGCTTCTCCAATGCACAACTCACATTTATTTATCACTAAGTATTGCTTTAAGGCGAGGACTAACATTAATTGAGAGGTGGTGCTGTTCTGCAAAGAGGGATGTAAACATGTATTAAAATCCAGCAGAGCGAACAGTTTTCCTATTCCCCAAACTTTACAGTCAAGAAAAGTACAGTCATTAAAAGAGAGGTGGTCAAAAAAGCAAGCTGAATTGGGAGTTAATGGGACTCATTATGTCAGCTGCATGTTAGTAATGTCTCCTTCTCCACCAGAAAAACAAGCAGAAATAGACACAGAAAAGCAAAACCCACTTAAACAAATGCCTGTTAAAATCCCTGTGAGGAGAATGCATTTGCTCTGAACAGCCACAAACACATCAATTAATACAGTGGAAGCCACTTAAACAAATACATGTTAAAAAAGTAAACTGGAAAAATGAAGGAACTTCTGACAAAAGATGTCAAATGCTGTTAAAAGGAATAAATCCATTTAAAAGACAACAAATTTTTCAAATGCAGCGAGTCAAAATAGAAGGGATAATAATAGGAAGAATGCCTTTAAAGAATTAATGTTAAATTAAAAAGTCTTTCCCTTTCTTCTCCTTCTCCCTCCTTCCAAAAAAAGGAATAAAGATGAGGGCTTCTTTAATAAGCATTTCTCTGGCAACTTAATGAATACGTTTGAATGACTTTCCCCATTCCCTGTTCCTTTCTTATTGAATTGGTCAGACAAAGGTCTAATTTGGGAGTGTTTTTACTTAAAGGAGTTCTTTATTTCTGACACTTCTTTCGGGCCAGCATGAGTTCAAGATTTTCCCCTCTTCATGCAATTCACTCCCTCTGCTCCTTTTCTTATTTTACTTATTTCAATAAGTGCTAGGATCCACTTGTTATTAGAGGGTACTCTTTCATGGCTTCCAGTCTGAATAGGCACTTCCATTCTCATGCATTTCCCTGCAGAATTCATTGCAATTATTGTATATGCACCATAATTCATGCAGGAATGAGTATAATGCAGCTTTTCACTGAACTATCAGCGTGAATTTTTCATGTCTTATTTAATAGCGATATTTGTGTATATATTTTTCTCTGTGCCCTAGCAACTTTCAGGAGGTCTTCCTGAGCCTTCCCCAACACAGCGGTGGTGGGATTGTTTGAGAACTGCGAGTCTCCAAAGTCAAAGCGAACATCTGATCTTCAGATGTCTTTGCAATTTCTCTAACAGCTCACGGACATCTTTTGTTATATCAGCCCCAGTTCACTTCTTACAAGCAGGCTGCTTCCACTTACCGGCCTCCTGTCCAATTCTTGGATGGTTTTCTTTCTCTCCACCCTGCCAAGACAACCTCTTTTCCCAATAAGCTTGCTGCTGGTGTCTCTCAGAAGTACACATCCTCGCACCAACGATCTGCATGCCTCACAGACATCCATTAATTTATTTTCCCGACACCTATACTAGGCATGTAATATTACATCAGTTTGGCAGAGAGGGAGCTGGAGACAAAGCAACTGATTCACCCAAGGGCACAGAGAAAATCTGCTCTAGAGCCAGAAAACTCATTCAGACTCTCACTTCTTAAACCCACATCTTACTGCTCCACACAGTCTTAATCCACACAAAAAAAGAAAGATACAAATTCAGACATTCTGAAGTTGTGCCTAACCACATATTACTAACATCTTATTATGTGAGCTAACAGGCAATCTTTTCTAGCTCTCCAGAAGTAAACAGCAATACAAGTAAGGCCATTAAAAGTTGCTTAGATTTGAACAAATGAGATGCATTCTTTTTGTAAAGGGAAAGGAGGCACGTGAGCACAGACTCATTCCACTCACCCCACTCACTACATGCTCACCTTTTTTTTAATTTTTTATTGTTGCAGTATTGATCAACTCTATTTCTAAAAGATGCATCAAAGAAAACATGAAGGCTATTGTGAGATAAGGGGCGATCAAATGGGAGAGAAAAATAATAAAAACAATAAAATAATTGGTTGGGCTGCAGCATTTCTGGAAAAGGGTCCTGAACCAAGAACAGATCAAGACATGGTTGAGGTTTTTACCCAAACTAAGGACAGAAGCAGTTCAAAAGTGTAACATCTGCCATATCACAGAACTGTTGGGGTTGGAAAGGACTTAAGGAAGTTGTCTAGTCCAAACTCCTGCTAAAGCAAGTTCCCTATGGCAGGTTGCACATGAGAGTATCCAGGTAGGTTCTGAATATCTCCAGAGGAGACACTACAACTTCTCTAAGCAGCCTATTCCAATGCTCTGTCACCCCTCTAGTAAAGAAGTTTTTCCTTGTGTTCAGATGTGCCTATGTGCCAGTTTGTGTCCATTGCCCCATGTTCTGTTGCTGGGCACCACTGAAGGGAGCCAGGCCCCATCCTCTTGACTCCCACACTGCAGATGTTTGCATTTTTAACATCCCCTTTCAGTCTTCTCCCCTCCAGGCTGAACAGCCCCGGATCTCTCAGCCTTTCCTCATACAGGAGATGCTCCAGGCCCCCCATCATCTTTGTGGCCCTGCGCTGGACTCTCTCTAGGAGATCCCTCTTTCTTGAACTGGGGAGCCCAGAATGGGACACAGCACTCCAGCTGTGGCCTCACCAGGGCAAAATAGAGAGGGAGGATCACCCCCCTCCACCTGCTGGCCTCGCTGTTTTTCATGCTCCCCAGGAAATCATTGTCCTCCTTGGCCACGGGAGCACACTGCTGGCTCATGGCCACCTGTTGTCCACCAGGACATACAGCTCCCTCTCTGCAGAGCTCCTCTCCAGCAGGTCAGCCCCTAACCCGTACTGAATCATGCAGTTATTCCTCCCTGGTTGTGGGACTTGGTCTTGTTGAACCTCACCAGGTCACTCTCTGCTCAGCTCTCCAGTCTGTCCAGATCTTGCTGAATGGCAGCACAGCCTTCTGGTGCATCAACCATTCCTCTCAGCCTTGCATCACTAGCAAACTTGCTGAAGGTGGACTCTTTGATCCAGGTCACTGATGAAGATGCTGAACAAGACCAGACCCAGCACTGGGGACATCACTAGCTGCAGGCCTTCAACTGGACTCTGTGCTGCTGATCACAGTCCTCTGAACTCCGCCAGTCAGCCAGTTTTCAATCGACCTCACTGTCTACTCATTGTTTCACACCTCCTAATCTTACCTAAGGGGACACTGTGTGAGATAGCATCAAAAGCCTTGCTGAGGTCAAGGTATGCAACATCCTCTACTCTCCCCCCATGTACCCAGTCAGTCATGACATCACAGGAGGTTACCAGGTTGCTCAAGAATGATTTTCCCTTAGTGAGTCCATATTGACTACTCCTGATAACCTTCTTCTCTTCCACTTGCTTGGAGATGGCATACAGAATAAGCTGCTCTGTCAGCTCCCGAGGGACGGAGGTGAGGCTGACTGGTTTGTAGTTTCGCAGTTCCGCTTTCTTGCCCTTTTTTGAAGACTGGAGTGACATCAATTTTCTTCCAGATCTTAGGCACCTCTTGCATTCTCCAGAACTTTTCAAAGACTACAGAATCACAGAACTGTAAGGGTTGGAAGGGAATTCTAGAGATCAGCAAGTCCAATCCCCTCTGCTAAAGGAGGTTCTCTACAGCAGGTAATAGAGATGCAGATGATAGAAAGCGGCTTGGCAGTTGTTTCTGCCAGCTCCCTCAGTACACGTGGGTGCATCCTGTCAGGGCCCATGGATCTGTGTGCATTGAGTTTGCCCAGATGATCTCTGACCAAATCCTCCTCAACCAAAGGGAAGTCTTCCCTTTCACAGACTGTCTCTCTTATCTCCAGGGTCTGGTCATGAGACCAAAGATGACAGATGAAGTGTGTCTTCTGTGATTTATCCGTTCACTGCCACCACCTCCTTCTCATTGAAAACATAAGAAGATAATGGTCAGTGCTTGACCAAAATGTAAATTAATATAGTGTATTCTGGAGGCCAAAGCAATAATGCCATTCGGACAGGTATCAAATTGATAAGACTGGGAAGTATATGCCATCTACATTTCCTGTAGAAGGTGGCTATATGGTAGTTTTTACAGGAAAGGTACAACCTTTGTTCTGTGAAAAACCAACTCAAACTAGACTAGACAAAAATGCAGGACATCCCTGTTAGGAAACAAATCCATGTAAGCCCTAGGGGCTAGTCTAGCTATCCCAATATGATACTGATCTTTCACATACCTAGACTACTTCTGGAGAGTCCATGGCATTCATTTCTCAGTGCATGTTAACCTCTAATAGTTTAATACACCACGTTTTCCTCAGGCCAGACTGTCTTCTATGATGTGGTCCTAAGGAGGCAAACAAACAAACTAACTAACCACACAACCCACATCGAAACCTAGTACTACCATCCAGAGAGAAAAGTCAGCAGACACAGAAAGAAGAGATGGTGTAATTGAAGTTTTGTTGTGTTGAATCACTGAAATGAGATCATAAGCTTCTATAATGCATTGATTTTTGTGCATTTCCTGGGAGGATGCCATTTGAAGGAGATAAGGTCCTTTTGTTTCTACTTAGGCTTTATTTAACACTAAATTTTACTCTTTTATGTAAAAGATGCAGTTGTGCCAGTAACAGGCACAATGCCTTGATAGGCATTTATGGGAGTATGGCAAGGCCACACAGCTTAGAGCTCTAATTTGCGGCACATTCTTTTATGAATTCCTGTGACCTACAAAGAACTTTCATGTATGTGTATCTTCAATAGATCGAGCTGGCTTTCCTTAATATTTTATGACCATGCGTGTTTAATAGGGGACATTCTTAAAGTGAGAGGATTTTATACCCTCTTATCTTTAATTATATGGTAATTATTCAGAATACAATTTCATGTTTTGTGGTTTTTTAAAACAAACAAATGGGAAACAGTAATAATAGCGAGAGTTACATATGTGAATGAAGCAGGGATAGTCATTAGATATTCATGCCCTGCGCAGCAAAGGACAGACAATAGAAACAGTTGCCTATGAACTTTCAGTTAATAAAGGTGTTCATGCAAGTCTAATACTTAAAATAGCACATTTTATTATTGAGGCTACAGTGAACCACTTCCCAGGATTTTCTGTACCACAAACATCCCTCTTCTGCAATAGCATTAGTCCAGACCTTTATGGTTCAGTCTGCTTTCTGCTAAGGGTAGTTGTGTACCTGAGCAAGCTACTCAAAAGACAAAGGACTGGAGGTGTTGCTATCTTCTGCATGAATCACTGACCTGGTGACTCAGTATGCAAAGAGGGGGGAAAACAACACTGCAGGATTTATGTAAATCTAGAAAGGTAGGCAAAGGAGTAGGAATTTGCAAAGACTTAATAAATAGTTCTTCTGCAGTGACATACAGTGGGAAATATTCGACATCTAATGTTCTGAATCAAATGCTCAGCAATCATGAATTCACAATATGATATTCCCTGAAGACTTCCACAGCATTCAGATGATTTACTTAAGGACAGATAACTTGCATGAAGGCGTATTCGTCCCCCAGATACTCAGATACCCCAGATCTGACTCCCCCAGATACCCCAGATATCACCTCCAACTCCTTGCTGCTTTTAGTACAAAATAATGAAAACTTCATCCAGAAAAGGCCTCAGCAGGCACCTGCTCGCTTCAGCCAGGCCACTTCTACTGTCGGCTGCAGAGCGGTGGTGCCAGATCACTCCTAGGAAGGGAAGCAGTCCCAGTGCTGCAGTCTAAATGCCTCCCAGCAAAGGGACTGCACCACTGGGTGTGCTGACAGCAGCCAGGCCACCTCTGTGCCCAGCCACCAGCACTGACTGTGGACTACAGCTACAACTACGTGTTCGCATCAAGCAGAAAGCGATCCATTGGGCAGCGCATCTGTTTGTCTGATAGTCAGAGATTTGACTGCAGATCTTTAGGGAAAAGTCTAACAGGAAAGATCTGAGTTTCTGCCTCAGCCTTGGCATGCAATAGCGCAGCTCCATTGCCATTCGGGAATTGGCATATGTCTGGAATTAGGCACACTGGCAATCAAGCCACTTCTTTACAAATAACTCAAAAAAGTGAACAAACTGTTTGTTATCTAATTGGCTCAGGCATCTGGGACACAGTGGGTGAATAATATTGATTATATTCATTCAGGTTTTAAAGTGAATTTACTTTGGCCGACTGCTCGCCCTTCATATTTACTTGCCATGAACGTTTGAGTGATCAAGTTTTACTAACACAGATGTGACCTTGACAGAGTCCTTTTGCCCCTCTGTGCTTCCATTTCCTTGTTCTCTCCTACCTGTCTCAACTGTACACTCAAAGGGAAAGGACTGCATCTCATTAGGTGTACGAGGTCTATCTCATTAAGGACCCTTCCTGTCTACACAGCTCTGATGATAACTATAATAATAATGATAAATTGTGCAAAATGCCTTTTGAAGTCTCATACATGTTGGATGTTGGGAAAAAAGAAAGAAAGAAAGAAAGAAAGAAAAAGGAAATTCAGGTGTGATATCTGAGCCAGACGTACTTGCTTCCTTGCTCATCCAAACCTATCATTCATAGACCAATAACAGTGAGGCCACACAGCCCAGATCGTGAATACTGAATATGGGCTTTCTGCATCAAATATTTCTTCCCTGTAAAGTTGAAAAGTATATGATAAAACTTGAAGAAAACCAACCAAAAACAGTTGAACAAAAAGCCAACTTAAAACCAATTTCTGATCTACACAGAGAAATTCCAAGAGAAGGAATAAGAGATTCCTTTTTAAAAGCCCAGTAATGTGCTCAAGTTGCCTGATGATCAGTTTATAAAGAGTATAATAGAAATGATAGTAAAAAAGCTTTTTTAACTTATGTTGGACCAGATATATATGCAACCTCTGGCTTTCTCAACCAGCAATACTCACGTGAAGCCCATCCTCCTGCAGGCTTCCATCACAAGCCCCTGTGCCCCACTACTGCCTTAGATGTGCCCCCTGGCCTATGCAGTCCCAGAACCCCCCAGCTCTTTCTGAACACCCCCAGCTTCTTTAGCTGGCTGTAGAGAAGGCCGTACGGTAGCTGGTTTGACATTTACCTCCTAGCTCACCTGTGCTGAGCAGGCAACTGGCCATGACCATCAGGGAGAGCAGTTGCCCTATGTCTCAGCAGGGGGGAAGGAATTTTGCCTTCTTGTGTGGCTCCACATTTTCCACACAATGGCTTTGAAACCCTTCCTAATCCAGGTTTGTTGTGACTGTAACACAGGGTTCAAGATCTACCACAGAATAACACACAAGCTCAGGGCATACCTGGATGATCCTATTTTCCACAGCAGCTCTGGCCTCACAGAAACTGCCTTGCCAAGGGCTGATGGACAGCACCAGGGCCAGGCACAGCTCTGCTCCCACATGTATGGGATACAATGCCCAGAGAACTTTTCAGACAGCACAGCCACCACCGGTAACATGCTTTTGAGTAGCCCAAAAAGTAAAAGCCCTTCTGAGCTGCAGCTTCTTAGCAGAGAAAGCTGTGAGCACCCATTCTTTGCAGTTTATCACCAGTGATGGTCAGCCCTTTCAGCCTTCCAGACCACTAATCCTCATCCCTGAAACAGAGCACAGCTCCAAAGTCTAGTTGATCCTATATTATTTAAGCCCTTTAATAATGAGGGCCAAATTCTCAGCTGCTGTAAATTGAGACAACTTCACTGAACTCGCTCAAGCTAGGTAAACTTAAACCAGCTGAAGGTCTGGTTTAACCAATATAACTTCCAAGTGCTGTATAATGAGAAAGAGAGAAGAATGTACTTCTTAGGAATATCAGTTTTGTATTTCTGGGTTTTTGTTGGCTTTTTATTTTTTAGGGAATGATTGAGGTGAGATGGATTGTTTTTGGCTTGCTCAGGAGTTGCAGAGCTGAAGCTGGGAAGCAATGCAGAAGAACACTTTAATAAGTAGAGAGTGCCAAATGAAACACTGGCTTTTCTTCTGTGGATGGAGAAAGCTAAATACAATATTCATGTTACCTCAATTTCTTCCATTGCTCCAGATGAAACCATTGCCAAGACAAAATAACCCCCTCTGCTATTGCATAAACTCTTCATGTGCAGCTATTTGTACTAGCCAAGGAGAAAGAAATTAATCCCATTTCGAGTACTGAATGTGTGGCCAAAGATTTCATTATATCGTTAGCATTTGGGGGAAATATGCAGGAAGAAAAGAAAACTCTCTGCCAGGATTTCAGACTGAAATGTACATTGAAAACTTAGATCATGACTTCCCGGGGCTGTTGTCTGTTGTTTTTTTTTTCTCCAGTGTTTCACCCTGGAGGCATCATGTTGCGAGTTCATCAGGCACGATACAGCCATGACATATACCTCATGAGATCAAAGGCATTGCACAAAGTGCCAGGGACGGATATGATTCTCTGGACTAATTTTATTATTGTAACACCACTGACTTCAGGGCGTTTCACCAATGATGAATTTGGCTCATCATATTCCAAATGAAGCTTAACATCTTTTATTCTAAGCTTTCCTTTCTATCCCCCTCTTCTGCTACCACCTGCTATTACTCTTTGGGTATGTTTATACCACAGATTGCAAACAGCCATGAGCAAGCTCTGCCCACACTCCAAGCTGACAGAAGCCATGTGACTGCACTGGCACCAAGCTTGAGCAAATAATCCCTCTTGAGAAGGATTTTTTTTTCAGTGAATAGCATGGGCAGGCTTGGCATACGTTTATCCATGTTATATAGTATCAACGTGTCCAAAGTAATCTATCCTGGGAATCTCCATGCATCTGAAATGTTCTCCTTCCATCTTTATTTTCATGGACAGACCTTTTCCCATGGTCAATAAAGAGACCTTGTACCCGCATTTATGTTCCTCACAGTCAACAAAACTGTGTGGCACAGAGAACTGCCATTTCCATAACAGCCACTTGTTGGTGCAGAGCTGCCCAGAAATGTTCTGCCCTTGCTGCTATATTTTCCTCTCTACCGGTTGCAACAAGCTTCTCATCCAAACAGTTGACAAAAATGCTACCATCATTCAACTCATACCATGACTCTCTCTTTCTTCCTACTGTTCCACTAGTTTCTTTTGTCTTCTGTATTACCAGTCACTATGGCTTGCTGAATGCCATGCACGGCACCATTCCTGTCTATGGCTCATTACCCTTCTGTGTAGCAATACCTATGATATTTCCCAGGTTCTTGCTCCATGAGTTCATCTTTGGCTTTCAAAGGCCTGACAGAGCACTCCCTTGGGGTCTCACTACTTCACCATATTCTTGGCTTGCTCCAGGGTGAAGACAAACCTGTAAATATCACAGTGACTGCAATGGTAAATAACTTGGGCCTCTACAGCAGGAAGGGAGCAGAAGGCCGGACAGTGTCTGTAAGGAAGAACCACATATTGCAGCACTTGAAGTTTATTTTCTCCAGTTTAAGGAAAAGCTGGGGTTTCCTTATCACATTTTCAATCAATTTAAAGCCATCTAAAGTCAGTGGTTTTTACCTGTTGTCAGTTTAAATGAATGACCACATTCTATCCTTCTTCACCTAGCTGAACACTGGTAGTTATCTCACTGATGATGGTTTTCTATGCTGTCTTCTATCCCTCGCTCCTGTATTCACACCCTTTGGGCTGCACATCAATTATTTGCATATCTGCACTGTACTTTTACATTAATGGAAACAGAAAGAGAAGCCATCACTGTTTTCCCAGAAGCTTTAATCATAGCTTTGCAAAAATTTATCCCATGCAGAAAAGATACCCAATTAAACAGAAGAAGCAAAGGAATGTGGTTCAAGAAAGATGAGATGAGTAAAGGATGTGGAAGCACATCAGAATTAAGATAAATATTTAACTTTCCTCAATGCTGACAACCAAAATGCTCTGAAAACGTTCTGTGTTTGCATCCTCATGGCCACATTTAGTGTCCTTGTCAACACCTTCTGCAAAACTAAAAGGTTTTAAGTTCAGAAGATACAGATTTCACTTCAAATTTGAGACTGCTAATGAAAGGCCTTGTAAAAGTTGCATGGAGTTTGTATTGGCGAAGGATTATAGAGATACCTTTCCAGAGCTCAGCAGTAGCTCATGAATTGTCCATTGATGCAGGAAAAGGGAGCCAGAGAATCCAAATATCACTCTATGACTTTTTTTTTCTTTCCCCAGAAGCTGCTGTTCCAAGAAAACAGCTCTCCTACACAATGTTAAAGGAAAATGATTGAAAAGACACTAGATCCATGTTGTCTCCATTCAAAAAGAATCTAAACTGATTTATTGCTCCTCAGATGGCTGAAAGACTGCTTTTCTTAATGTCATTAAAAACCTGATATCGGCACCCAGCCCTAATAAAAGTATCAGGAACATGGTAGTAACCTACCCATAGAGGGAATATGAAGCTGTCATTTTTCAATATAATTAAATCTGGTTTCAAAAATCCAAAAGTCTGTAATATGAATTACACTAATTACATCTTGTGGTTTAAACATTGATTTCAACGTTAAATTTAATGGACTTAATGGATGTTGCTTTTCCCATCAGACTGGTGGCCAATGTTTGTCTTGTTTCTTGACCACTTATAGATTTCTCCTGACCCTTTAAACATATTACAATTGGCAGCCTGCTCATTCTTCGTGCATGAAAGTACTACTATTACTTTCCATGGATAATCCCAGCTTCCATGTAACGTGTCTCCTGGAGTTATTTTTGGCAGCCAAAGGCATATGTAGTCCAGGAAATAGAAAAAGCAATTGTTGGACTAAATTTTCAAAAATGTGCATGCAATTAATTTTGCCTAGGCAGTATGGGAAATCTAAACAAACATTATGAAAATAGCAAAACGTGCAAAAAATTCACAGGCCAGTCATGCTGCTGTTTGCTGCACACCAGTCCCTTCTCTGCATTTGTTCGCTGCTGAGGAGAGTCGAAACACAGGAACAGGGTTGCTGGGCCTCACCCTGAATCTAACTGGTGTAAATCAGGAGCTGTAGGAATTGTATTCATAGAAAACATGGTGGAGACTGGAATCAGGTTCCCTCCTGAACTTACTGCTTACCCGAAAAACACCCAAAGCAGTGCTGGGGTTGAGCAAATAAGAAATACATTACAAATAATAAACTGTGGACTTACTGTTGACTTAATGACAGAACTCCCATGGATTTCAAGGAAAGTCAGATGAGATACACTTCATGTGTGATCTGTGGGGAAAAAAAGCCACCTCTGTGTTTGAGCTCACGCCTAAAAGACCCTGAGAGTGATGGTTGATAGAGCTTTGGTGCTAAAACTAGTTGGTGTTTTGTCCAAGGCAGACAATGCAAATAGCTCCACTGCTAAGAACTCAAACAAACCCCTGTGTCTTCAGATCTCTGAGCGTGCCTCCATCCAAATTCATAAGCACTGCTTGGGAGAAGGGATCTAATCCTGAAGGCCCAGGTGAAAAGAGGAAGGAGTGTTTGCTGCTTGATATTCTTGGAAATGAGGCCAATCACAAGCAGGTGCCTAAATAAAGAACTTAGCAGAGGGTTTTTAAAGTACCTTATGTTGAAAATCTTGTTCTCCTAATATATCACAATTGCTGAAGGCACTATAGCCCACATTTAAAACAAAAGCAGTATGCCTGTATTCTCACCAGGCTATTTTTACTTTTGTTGTCCACAGACAAGTGAACACTGATATCAGGAAGGAATCAATACCTTGAGATATTTGTACCATTTCTTTGTCTGCACAGAAGCTCTAGATACTAGGTAAAAGGCAATTAGTAAAAGTGGAAGAGAAGCCTACAAATATTCATTTATTCAGTTTATCAGGAAATCTACAATTGCAGCATAGCCAAATAGAAGACTTTGTTATGACCACAGAATTGCCAATTGTGGCAAAGGACAACAGAATTATTACACGTAAATCTATGGAAGGCTCATTACAGTGGTGATGCCAAGTGGGAATTACCGTTCATCAGAATGGTTTTCCTTCTTTCTCTCTGTTTGTGGCATGCTCCTGAGCAAAGTTAGGCTGCTGTATCTGCAACCGACTGCGCCTGAGACTGAACTGGTAGGTCCCTCAAAAGAATAACATTCTCACAGAGAAGTTCTGTGAGCACCCAAATGACTGTTTCTGTCTAGGGATGAAAGCATCTGTGCATAAGTAAAATACATATATATTGTCCATGTGTTGAAAAATTCAAGAGAGTCAAAACACAGCTCTGGGAAAATCTTGTTATGCTAAGGGCCAAGTAATCTGCACATATAAACTAGTGCAATTTCATGGACACACTTGAAGCTCTGCTGATTCACATCAACTGAGGAGCCTCATCTCCTAAGTGTGTTTTTCTCTCCATATGGGAATTCAGTCAGCCCAAAATTAAAGAGTACATTATAACCTTCAAAGAAAAGGGAAAATATGTTGGAAAGGTGGTATGACTCTTTCACTTCAGGAGTACAAGCCAAATTAGAACACACTGGGGATTTCTGGACTGGATCCTTATGAGGGTGGAAAATTTTTCGAGCATTTTAGAGATTTTCTAAACTCTGAAGCCTCTGGATGAACCACCAGCACTGACCTCCTAGCCTGTGTCTAATGAGAAATGACAGAGCCTGACCTACTGCATCTCTGACTTTGACTGAATTGAGAGTTTTTGTGGTTTTGTAGTGGCATGTGCAGATCCTGTAGAAACTCTGCAGAGTTATAATTTACAGAAAGCGTTCTCATAACTAGAAAATATTTTGTTCATAACATGTGTCTATCCAGACTAGACAATAATGGCATTCCTGATTATTTTCTATCTTGAGATCAAGCTGTGGAGATGACAGGTTAATAAGCACCTCTCCCTCCAAAGCTAACTTTAATAATTAAGAAATAGAAGAAGTTGCAGAAATCGGCTCTCTAGTCACCATTAATGGTTACAGCCCAAAGACAAGCAAACATCCAGCTATCAAAATTCAAATCAGTTTTGACACTGGATGATGAAGATGTATTGGTCTCATGACTTACTCAACTTTCCTCCCTTCCTTTCTAGCAAGTATAGACTCCAAAAATCATGTTACTCTTAAGTAACACTCAGGAATTTCTCTAGGCAAATAACTACATTTCCATAGACTCACACCTCCACTTCTCTCCTGAGCTCCATAATTCTAAAGGCACGAACACTTGCTCTCTTTTCTCTCTGGGGAGACGGCAGCCCTTTGCTCCTGCAGGTCTCACACAGCCCAGCTTACATTAGCAGTGCCACTGCTCATTACCACCCCTTCATGGGTGGACCCAATTTCCATATTACTTCCTCCACACACCGAGCATTCAATTAAAAC
This sequence comes from Lagopus muta, assembly GCF_023343835.1. Taxonomy (NCBI): domain Eukaryota; kingdom Metazoa; phylum Chordata; class Aves; order Galliformes; family Phasianidae; genus Lagopus; species Lagopus muta. The sequence goes on along the minus strand of NC_064438.1, from coordinate 10,042,504 downwards.
AGAAACAGGTGTCCAAGATGGAGGTGGGCACACTCTTACTTCAACACATTGCTCCATTTAACACCACTGGCCCTGAGTGCATCTCTTTGGAAAGGCAGAAATTGTCCATGCTTGTGACTGGGGAGCATGATTTGGGCCAGATGAGTTGGAGACCAGCAGCTCTGAAGCGTGTCCTATGTTCTCTTGGGAATTACTCGGGGTCAGAGCAGTGCCACTGTTTCTCCTGTTTCTCCTTACTTTCACCTTACAAAAAAGGAATCATGAAATGCCATGTTTTCTCATCCCCTTGGGCATGACAGAGTACAGATTCTTTAAAATAATGATTTTAATTCCCAGTACATAAAAATAGGCACTAACTATATGCTGGCATCTAAATAAAAGCAGCCTGACTTTGAGAGGTGCTAAGCATTTGCACTTCCCAGCAATGTGTACACGAGCTGTTTTAAAGATCTCCAAAGATACAGATTTTCCTCCCTGCCAGTATCATTTCTCTCTCCTTCAATAGAATTTTATAGGCCATCCATTTTGGCATTACAACAAATTTACACTAAAAACACACCTACCACTTTGGATGGAGATTTTAAGAGCCCACTCCTCAAAAACACAAGGCAGCATGCCTACTTTGTGTTACATACCAGTTCACATTTAACTTCGAACACATGTATAAGTCAGAGAATTCATTTCGACTTCTGTGTTGTCCTGAACAATGACATTTTCCTGAATCGGGGACAAATAAAGTCATTGGAAAAGTGGTGACAGCAGAATGGAATATGCAATATGTGGTTTAGTAGGGGCATCTGTTTCTCGAAATGAAAGACCTCAACAGGCAAATAATAATAAAGAATTTAATTTGTTCAGTCAGATTTAAAAAAAAAAAAAAAAACACCAAAAAAACACACACACAAAAAAGCCAACGAGCAGAAACATTTCCTTCAGCTCTCACATATGAATTAGTCCATGGAGTCAGAAATGCTACAGAAAACAGAGAATGCATTGCTGTGAATGTATCTGAGTGTTTTTTTTTTTTATCTCTTTCATTAGGTAATTTTCAAGTAATGTTGATTTAGCAGTTTCAATTTCATTCAGAGAAAGCTGAACAATGTTAGATGTTAAAGTCTTCCTTTCAGGTTTGCTTTGCAACTCACCGTTGCTCCATCCACTTTTAAGTCTAAGCTCTAATATATAACTATTTCTCTATTCCTTATTAAAAATGTACAGTGTTTCAGAAAATTGAAATAGTTTTCAAAATTGTTCCCCACTGGTAATTCTGCATTTGATTGTCAAAAATGTTAATCTTTTCTCAGGCCTGAAATTATGAGCCAGCTTTATTGGTCAAAGGCCATAATAATTTGAGCTCTTATTTTATAAACTCATTTCTACCGAGTGATATCCTGATAGGAGCAAGAATAATAAATCACAAACATGTCCCCCAAGATTGCATTGTAAATGTCAAACTAGACAGGAAATTGTAATTAAAGAAAGGAAATTGCTACAAAGAAGCACTTGATTTTAAAATGAGCTAAGCACAGAATTTTCTAAGCATTTAATTATAGACCAATTTCAACTGACTGCTTTGCTTTTGCAGTCATATTTCTTATTATAACTCCTCTATATAATAACCAAATCTGTGTGCTTACGATGGTCAGGAGCATTACTACATAGCACTGCGTAAGTACGAGGATTACTAACTTTGCAGAAACTAAAACCACGTTTTAGTCTGATGGACAGCGATATCAGAATTTTAACTCGGTGACAATCTGATTTTAACACGGCAACTGAGAAAACGTCTTCTCATAAGAGCTACTGCACCTCTTGGCACCTTGCTAAGCAAGCAGCGGGGCCAGTTCTGAGCTCCTGCCCTGACAAACGCCTGGATGAGTGAATTGCTTGGTCAGGGACAGACACTCTGCCATCACAAAAACTCCCTGCTATCCACAAAAGCTGCTGCAATTCCTATCAATCTACACAGAGCCTTTTGATGCCATAGAAAAGGGTGCTTTTCACTTCCTCTCCTCTGCACGTAGTTCAGAGAATAAGGGATTTACAGAAGAAAACAATGTGTTCTAGCAACACGGGACCAACAAATCCACTTAAACGTGCAGGTTGTTGTATGTTGAGCGATTCACAACAGCCTTTTGGAGTCCTGAGTTCTATTCCTGCCCCTTTACTTTTTTACTGATATCCCAGTTCAAGTGAGTTAAACCCCCCTCCTCATCCTTTGACCTGAGTCCCAGCCAGACCTCAGGGTTAGCCCTCAGCAGCCCAGCAGCCTCTTTCTGCTTCTCCTCAGCTCTGCAGTGGTATTAGCAGTACGCCTGAACTGCACGGTTCTTTTCTTCTTCAGCACAGCCTGAAACCTTATTGGAAGTAAAATATACTATATACCAGCACACTGTCTCTTTTTTGATTTGAAAAGACAGATATGCAGAAAAACTTTTCAACAAGACTGAAGCCAGAGAAAATCATGTTATACTGAATCCTCATTAGGACCTAGCAAAATTCACTGAATACTTGACACTGCATATTTCCAACTAGTGAGGAATAAATCAAGATGCAGATGTGATCATTTGCACCCATAAGCTGACTGCAATGGAAATATTATGCTGCTGCAGGCACAGGATGGAAATGGATAAAGCCTAGTCAACTGGCAGATACTTACCAACCAAGGAATTTACTTGTTGCCTTGTGAATCAATATACTGACCTAAAATTTAACTACTCAAGCATTCAGGAGAAACAGGTTAATAGAAGCAGTCTGATCTTTTGCTTTCCTAGGGAATAAAAAACCATCACACTGGATGAAAATGGTGTCACAGTAGAAAAAGCATTTTCTTCAGAGTGCAGATATGTAACTGTAATTAATGTAGTCATTATTTGGCACAGCTTCTAAAGAACCGTGAAGTAGAATGGGGCTACGTTTTTTAAGTATAAAATGTAAAGAAACAGCCTAATCGGTGTGTCCTATAGTCCATCCTAGTTTACTTGCAGATTTCATCAGCTCAGGGGAAACAAGAGGACATGGAGAAACTGGTGATCTGAAGCAGAAAAATATACTAATTTGATTGGAAAGTCTTGCAAAGAAATAAGGACAGTCAAGAAGATGCATCTTGGCAAGAGAATGCACAAAAACTGGTGTGAAAAAAGCAGCAAATGTTTCGAAGTTGCTTTCAGTAGAAAGAACTGTTGAATTTTAACTAAATAAAGATACTGTAGGTCAAGGACCGTGCATCATCTTTGAGACATGCTTGTATGAAAAGGATGGAGAGAGTGGGCATGCATGACGATGTAGGTGCTAAAAGAGTAGGGAAAAATCTAAGAGAAAACCATGACATGAGGAGACAATAAACACGAGTAAGTGGGAGTCCTGTGTGGACTGCAGATGTAGATGAAGAAGACCAAAGGGTCTTGTAAGGAATCAGAGCCTTTGAAGAAAGGATTCCACCGAGAGGAGGAAAGCCAGGCAGAGAACCAAAGTGAAGCAAGGAAGCAGTGGGTGTAAGTAAAGAACAACGGGAACAAGTTGCATTGTTTAGTGAGGTTCGTATCAAAATGTCTGTCTCCGTGCCAGCCAGCAGGGCGCGTGGTAAGGTCAGTACGAATGACAGATCTGTGCCTGAACGAGAACCGTTTGCTGCAGTAGATACACTGGTCATTCACTGAATCTGAAATGTGACATAACTCACTGAACACCAACAAATCAGAGCAGATGACAAAACTGACTTTTTGGGTCACAGTGAATACATATGGACCATATGTGCATGTGAAGCAACGGACTGCAGAGGAGCAGACGAAAATGAGTATGGAGATGATGCTGCAATTGAGTAAATGGCACAGAAAAATAATCCCATCTAATAAAACATGCTCTTACCAGTGCACCTGGGGAATTCTCCTGCTTTACACAAATTTTGCCTCATTATTTCCTGTTTCCATTTCTCTACATGGTTATGGCTTTGCCACAGAAGTGGCATTACTAGTGCTCAACTTCAAGCCCCTCAAGTTAGTTTCATACCCAGAAGAGAGTGGTAATTTTTACAAAATCACAAATGAAGCTTCTCAGAAGGACTGGATTACCTTGTGCAGCACCTTATTGCCAGCAGGGAGGCTGCTCCAGCCACGCTGCAGTTTTAGCCATACTAGTGCCAGCATTAGGTCTGTCTGTCAATTAGATTAGTGGTAAAGCTTGGATGTGGCTTTAGATAAGGCCTGCTTCAGCCTAACCTGGCATTTTAGTCAATCTTGTGCAGGACAGAGCTGTCCATTCCTATCTCCTCTTGCAACCAGCCTGCACGCTGCCACCCAAGAAGCTTCTTGTCTCTTAGAAGGCAGTACTTCCTGATTACTGATGAGCTTCTAGAGGCACGGGCAAATTTATTTTGGGGAAAAGAAGTACAGCTTGGCATCCCACTCCTGAAAAGCTGCTCATCTCACTCAAGGTTTTGTAACAGCAAAGTCAGGGAAGAAAGCCATTTTCTTTCCAGGAAGATAGCATAATACACTTTCTGGCTTGGTTACACAGTCTCCATGTGACCTGGACACAGCACTTTGTGAGTTGCTTGCCTCAGTTTCTCACATGTAAGAATGACAGTAGAATCTGTTTGGGCTGTGAGTGCTCAGGCATAGGCAGGAAACAGCTCTCTTGGAGGGCCTTGTGCCCTTTTAAGACAAACTTGAAGCTCACATCTCTGAAACGCTATTTACATTTGTCACGGTACTCGTTAAGTTGCTAGAAATACCACGTCAGACTAACTGCAAAATCTGCACCCTCCTACATGTCACATGGGGGAGAGTCTCACAGCGCCGCGCACGTTAGGAGGAGCTCCACTCGCCCTCCAGAGCACTGCAGTGTGCTGGGATCACCACACAGACACATATTTATATGTCAGCTTAATAAAATGGCTGTTTTATAACCCGCAGTCTTATGGACTTGCCATCAGGTACGCGAGCTTGTGGGGGAAGAATCCCAAATTAGCTGTCTGGTATCGCTAGCACAGCACAGGGAAGTATTAGCAGCAGCACATTGTTGTGAGTGTGCAGAATCAACTCGGAGACACAGCGATATATAAAATACACATGTAACACATACACATGGACCAAGCCCGTATTTAAAAAGCCGATGCAATGATACAGCTTCTTCCAATGCAGAGGAATGGGAGTTGCTTTGTTACCACCAGTGTCCCTGTGAATCACAGCCCTTAGAGCTGGAGCCACAGCCCTAATTCCTCAGCAAAGTCCCATACTGAGACAGCCAAGCATTATACAAAGCAAGAATTCCAACAAATGAAGAATATTTGCTTGACTATACCAAAGCAACATTTTAGGATACACTCCCAGTTCTTTCTTCCGACCAAAGCCTTTACATCCTATGACAGAACTTCAACCTCATCAGAACAAAACATTAGCTTAATTTTCCAAACATCTTGATCAAAATCAGCTTGCTCCCACACTTTTTTAAGGCTGCTAAATCCTTTTCCCATCATGAAGGCTGTAGTGGTCTGTAGTGTTCTTTGACTTCTCAAATGTGCTGTCATGCAAATATTTTAAAATAAAAACCATTTTGCCTTTACTACACTACTTTTCTTCCCTAATCAGCGACAGAAATAATCAAAGTAGTGAAAAGTCCTTGTGTAATAGCTTTGTTATGTCCATACCAAGGTAAAAGAAATTGGGCTAAAATTGCACGTTAAAGCAGCAGCTCAAACTGTAGAGATGAGACACCTGAGATTGCAGATCCATAGATTCGGTGGACTAAACGCTGGAATCATGCTGAAGAAAAGGCTGTCCTGTATTTTCAGGATTCATTCAAGATTTCCTGAGAAGTTAGTGGAGAACTAGCAGACTCATTAATGCTAATTAACAGACCTCACATGTGCACTTCTTTACTACGTTTTTCCGGGATGTGACCTCATTCTGAGTTAAAGTCTCCAGATCCACAGATTGGAAAGTATCATCACTGTGATCAGAAGGGCATGAGCACGTTTATCATCCGGCCTGTCACTGACAGGAGCAGTGTTTGTGTGTGTGTTTGCTCAGGCAGGGATAGCTGTAGTTTGTCTGTTATCCTACTTGAATGTGAAATGGCAAGAAACCCAGAAGATTCCAAGTCTCTCTGGGGAATCAACAGTTGGAATTAGGGCACTGAAAAGAAAGCTCAGGTCTTGAAAGTTCCTTCTCCCAAAGCTACTGAGCTCAACTAGAGATGAAAAAAAAAATCTTGGAGATGATGCTGCCTACATATGCCACAAACAGATGTAGAGTTGGATCTTGTCCCTGTAGCATGAACATTTAAAAGTCAGTGGAAGAAAGATATGCAAACACAGAGAGAAACTTCATGTATTCACTCATATATTGACTTATAAAACTCAAACTGATGGGTCATAAAAATATTTGAAGATGTTTTCATGAAAATTTCACTTTGCTTACAGCCATAGCTGTTTCAGCAGCTTATTCCCCCAATAGGCTGCATATACTAAGGCAACCTTTTTTTATTACAAGTTTAGAACGATATTCCCCAGTTCTAGAAGATCTAAGGCAGTTATACAGTGTTGTGTAAGAAGACGTCACAATTACTTCTCAGTGGAGCATTCTGCAAGAAAAAAAAAGTTCCTGGTGCATTCTCTTGCCCTGGAAATAAAACAGGACGGCCTAGCCAAAGCTTGCCACCACCAACGGGCACCACTGCACAGCCCACAGTGTGTTGTGGAAAGGGCTCTGCTTGCTGCCAGGGGCCAGGCTGAACCTCAGCATCCATTTTGTCCCCTTTACTGCAACTTTTCATGTCAGACCAAGGCTTATGAAGAAAGGAGAACCCCAGCAACAGGTGGCCAAGGGCCAGCTGCCAATGGCCTGGGGAGCTCAGCAAGGCTCTGGGTACTGGCAGCTCCTTCCTTGCACTTAGAACAGCCACAGCTGCCAGCCCTGCTGTGGAGGCAATGCCAGGGCCACCAGCAGCAGCATGTGGCTGACCCTACTTCCCAAGTCCCCTCCTGGGGACTCATGGGTGTCACTCTCCCTCTTGCATTTAAGGGCTACAGTTTTACACACTGGGCCCGACGGTGCAATCGAACATTCCACTGGTTCAGAAAACTCCAGTAAAAGCCCAACAGTTCCCAAAATGTACCTCTGACTTATATAAAAATCTGAAATGCAGCCTCTACCACGTAAGTGCCAGCAGCATCCTATCACAAGATACAATCCAGACTATTCCTACAATTAATGGACTGGGAAAATTACAGGTAAAAGAAAAACGGCTGTGTGAAAAAGACCTTGAAAGGCATGAAACAGACAATGGCTTTTTTCTACTTTTTATTTCTCTTTTCCTCCCTTCCATCACTACAGTTTTATGCATAATTGTTTGGTCAGTTTGTTCTTCCCTGAAACTTTTACTGAAATGGATTAGGTAAACCATGCTCTGAAACAGATTGAAAATGGAAAATATGTAAATATATAGCATATAACTTATAAAATTGTATATAGATATGTGTGGGTGGGTGCTGGAATAAAAAAGCTACTGTTACTTGCTGGTAGAACAACATATCAACAACTGTTAGAGCTGACTTGAAGGTTAAATATTAGGAAGGAATCCAATTTCTCTTGTCTATTCAGCTCAGCGGTGTGTTAGATTGCGGTTGGAGTGTGCTTATGGAGTGTGGGATATGAAGTAGGCTAATCAATCCCTGCTGCTTCATTCTCAGGTTCTTCTTATATCAGGTCCCTGCCCTCAGGCTGCCTTCAGCTTTCCAAAAGCCAATTCCATACAAATAAAAATTGCGACCTGCAGCTAGAGGGTGAAGCTGAGTTTCCCCCTCGTGATTAATCTCTTCTTGGGTGGCTTTCAGAAGAAAAAAAAAAAAATAAAAAAGGAGAAGAAAAAAAAATAGGAAAGAAAGAAAAAAAACCATGTATGCTGCAGCCCTGTGAAAGAGTTTTCCTATTGAATGAGCCCAGTGCTCTGGAGCCAGCTTATCAAATGAAAGAATTCATTTTTTTTAACGGCGCCTCGTGTTGACATTGAGAAAATGAGCTATCAAACACTATGATTAAACTTCAGCTGCCATAATTGTCGTCCGAACAACTGCATGGTGGAACTGAAAAGCATTTTTTTTTAACCAGCTCTATATGGTTCACCAGTAATACTCAGTTTAAAAGGTTGTTGCTGCTAGCAAGAGAAACAAGGCTTGAAATTAACTTTTTTCAATCCATAGACAAAATTAAACATAGGTATTTGAGTCACACAAACAACAGGTAAATCAGATGTTCTTTAAATTTCATTTTAGTCATTTTATCTGCCAAGAGATAGCTCTGGGGTATTAAAACATCTGAGCGCCTTCTTATTTAACTGCATCTGACTGGATGGATCTGCCTTTTATTTTTAGAGAAACAGGCTGACAGGCAGGCAGACAAACAGCAGTACAAGGAAAGGTGGCTTAAATACTCAATTTGGTGCAACTGCGGGTGGAGGGAGGGCAATCTAGAGATTTGTGGAGTATTTTCTCAGCAACTGAAGTTGAAGATTTGATATGAGCAGGGGACAATCTCAAATGCAGTGGCCAGACTGCATGCAATGACTCTTCAGTCACCTTTATCACCCAGACCAGCGCATTCACTCAGACAAGACTTGTAGAGCTACTAAGTATGTTTTGTGTCAACTCACAGCCATCCCTTGATGCACCTGCTCAAGTGAGTGTGTCTCAGTGCAGAGGCAGGGGAAGTCCTCCAGGAGGGGTGGTCAGAGGCACAGCATCTTTGGAACACTCACCCCAGAGACATCAGCCCTCTGGCCACACGTAACGCTTTGGGAAATGAGCTGCTGCACAACTAAGACTCTGCTTAAGGTTGCTAAAGAAATTCAAACAATGGGACAGATGGCAGCGCAGTGAAGAGGAAAGGAATCATGATGGGTGATAACTGAGAGCCAGGCTAGGAGAACACAAGCCATTGCATTGGGAACGCATTCTGAGCATTGCCACCACCAGGTGCTTGCCCCTTGTCTTGCTGCTCCAAGAGCTTCCTCCACTCTGGCCCTGCATCAGCCCATATCCATCCTGCCATCAGATAAACTTTGCATTGGGTTTTGAACCTAAATTCTTTTTTTTTCCCCCCACAGTTTCCACCTTAATTTACCAACTTGAGCAGGTTTAGGTTTTTTTTTGCAGACTGAATTACATAACCTGCTTCTTGAACATATGGAAATAACATCCCGAAATAACAATAACATTTTCATCATTTTTCAGTTCTCACACTCTACGCTTTCATCTTTCTGAGAGGAAAGCTGACGATGTTCAGGGCTTCTTCAGCACACTCAGAGGTGGAGTGAACAGATTCCACCATTTGGCCGAGCTCTGAAGGAGCAGTGAGGAACACGAGGGCTGAAACATAGATAAGAGCTGGGAGCAGAGCTGGAGAGGGAGGGATAGGTTCCAGAAAAACAAGTTTCACAACAGATTGGATGCTGCTTATGAAAAATAACACAGGTCTGCAGATCCGGGGAATGGTATTTACTCAACAAAAGAAAGAAAAAAAAGAAAAGAAAAAAAACCCTCACAAAAACAACCAGCATTTGCACATGTAAAACTATGAAAACTGAAGTCTCTCAAATTTGCTACTTCCATCACACACTCAACACTTATTTAACAACCTAGCTATAGGATTGTTCCCACCTGCTGGACTGCAGACACTAAGTTATTATTGTAGGGTTGCTTATGCATGCTGAGCCACATTCAGACGTTTGCTATTTGTAGGGTCACTCAGACATGCTGGCTGGATCATGACTATTTTCAAGCATCCTGAGCTGCTGCAAATTATTCATTTATCAGAAGCAACAGCAAAGATATTTGTGTGAGAAAGTAAGATATGAAAAAGGTACTCTAAGCCAAATTTTGGGGCAAGCTGCAAAGGCACTGGGCAATATAGTATTCATTCATCACAAACTTTGCAATATGACGATGGCAAAGTTATAATCAATTAAGAAAACGGAGTATGACATTGCAATAATCTTAGCTTAAGGAAACCAAATAAAATATCACCACTTGTTCAAAAAGCTTCTTTTGAAATCTCTGTATAAATAGGAGGTATAAACACACAATCATCCAGCTAGTTTTCGGGTGAACTGTATGATACATTTGCTGCTGTGCAGAAAACAAAATTCGTTTTTTATGATGAGTCTTTCATATCAGGCTCTGGAGTTCTCTCTCTTTCTTTGTCTTCTCCATTTGAAATGTCTGGATTTAAAGACTCCAGCTTTATTATTTTTGTAATAAACTCAACACATACAAAGAGATGAGCCTATCATGGTCACCTTTAGGAAAGAACACAGTTTTGAACTTATTTTCAGGAACTCTTACTGAGCACCATTAACTGAAGTCCAGATAGTACTGGAGATGTGTTGAACACCATGGCCACACACTTGCAGGCTTTTGTGCCTTTAGGTTGCTCTTTTAGTTAGACGGAAAATATGAGTTTGGACTAGCTGGTGAGATAGAAAGAGAACCACTCTACATTTGGAAACTGCTGCTGAGCTCATCAGCCCACCAGGCTTCTCTCCGGGTGACAGCAAGTGCTGGGTTTTAACTTGCATGCATTGTGCTAAAGTAGTGATAAAACCGTGACAAACTGACAAAAGCAGGTCAATTCACAGCTTAGGCTGACACCACTTTTGCAGCATGTGTCGGTCAATTACCAGTCAAATTCAGGTATGGGAGGAGAAGACAAAGGCAGTCAGATATGGCAGTCACAACTCGCCTAGGGAAACCAGCACACCTTCCTCTTTTGACCTGATTTTCAGCAGCCCTTGCTCTGTAGGTGTACCGGTGAAGCCCATGGAGTGCTCCAAACTGAGCATCTTACTGACCTCCAAAGCAGACTTGAGTGTGAGCCTGCAGAGGAAACCCTGGGCAGATCGTGTGTGGCAGAACCCCAGGAACAGGTTTCTGGGATGCCTGGACTGATTTTACCAAGGGCTACTTGCACATTTCCACATGCAGCAGTGCCTGAGGGTCTCCAGTATGTGGGGTTTCTTTATCCCCTAGCTCCCTATGACTGACATAGTCCTGGACAAGGTCTAGAGGTTACCGCAAAACATCTCTGTTTTTAAGTTGATATGTTCATCCACTGATGACTCCTTACTCAGTGTCCAAACTTTGGTTAAATTAATCCTTTACGGTAAAAAACATAGCTAACCATACATTGCTGCATGGGAATGGCTGTGACTGACAGCCTTTCTAAAAACACAAACCCATGACTCAGTGCACATGACACAATTCTTGAACAGCAAAATGAAAACTGCCTGTCAAATAACTTCAGAGAAGGAGAGGGAAAACAACACATAGGAGTAAAATGAACAAGCAAAAAATTTTCTAAGCCCCCAGATATTGTCACATTTTCTTTTACAGGTTGTTCACAGGAAAGAAGGAGACTACATCCTCAAATTTTTACTTAACTATGCTGTTGTATGCATTTTTACCTTTACACAAAACTTTGTTTGCCCTGCCTTTGCCATACTGCCTATAGACAAAGTGATCATAAAGTATTTTATTCCTTTTCTAACTTTGCACGACCACAGCCAACTGCCTGTTCTTGCTTTAGGAGCTTCTCCTCCTCAAAGCTTTAGGAGTAGGGGTTGGATTTCAATATACAAGACTGGTCTTAAATCTCAGAGTCCAGTCTGTGATTTATGAGCTTAACAACACATAATCCCTTTCATAAATTTACTTTCCAATTGGGAAACAAGTCTCACATTATGGCTATTGCTGTAAAGTAATAACAAGCAAACCCAAGGAGTACTTTGCTTTTTTAAGGGAAAGATATAACGGAAGTAAGACAGCTCCCCTTGAGTAAACAGTGACTAAACACATAGGAGCTTTTGGACAAGACCAAGTCAAAGTTCAGAAAAGTAGCTTGCTTTGTCCAAGGACCTAGAAGTACTTACTCCTTCTCTGACACATCCGTTAATCCAATCATCACAACTCTTTCACAGTTTACAGCAATCTGGTGCTGGTGGGAAATAAACCCTTGCTTGGTTTAATATGATTTCTATACCAAATATCTCCACTGAGAGCAACAATGGTAAGATAAATGATTAACCCATTCTCCACCAGACTTTCAGTGGTGCTGAACTAAAATTCATCTTACGAAAAAGAGATAATCAGTACTTCTAACAGCTTCAGAAAAGCTGAAGCAGGTTGAGTCACAGTCCTCCACAGAAGAAGAGTTCTAGCTATTTGTGAAGCACTAAAACCAGATGGAAAGTTCTCAGAAAGTCAGCTTGGACTGTTTGCCATCATCAGGGACTTCCGGCGTTCCAACGGCTGGGCAGGCAATGCATAACCAACAGGTGCATCCTTCCCATGAAAGTAGCGATGGAGACGTCAAGAGCCCGACACACTATTGATTTGGTGACATTTACTCTCCGAGTTCTGGGGATGAATTGTGATTACAGATCGTCCCTTCCATCCTACTCAGTAGTTACAAATGTAAGACGAGTCATTTTTCTTTTCTTATAGTTGAACAAATCACTGAAATGGAGAAGACTACTAAAGACATAGACCCAAGTGCTCTGCAGTTGCAGCTCAGAATTCACCTGTTTACACAAGCTGTTGCAAGAGCTTCTACAAGAACTTTACCACTAACCTATGAGCAATTCATCACATAAGTTCAAACCAGCTCTTACTGCTGCTAGACACTCCCCTGTGATTGAAGGTGTTCTTTCTTTTGCCAGCTATCACTAATGCAGGCTGAAAGTGGTATGCTGGTTATGTGCCACCATGTTGAAATTGTCACCGAAACCAAGTGCCCCTTCAAGGATGAAATTAGTGAAAAATACACTGCTCTGTCTTTGTTCAGTGCGCACACATTTATACACATATATGTAACACCTTATGTTTCAGTTTGATTTCCACTATTTTTTTTTTGCAGTGCTATACTCTTTCCATTAGAGAAATTTTGAAATTTAGCAGAAAAGGAGGGGCCATTCCACTGTTAAGACTGTAGTTTCGTTGTCCACTGAAGAGGATCATGTATCGACCTGTTCCTTATCAGTTCTCCCCACACTGGAAGGAAGCTGTGCCTTATCTTTCCAGTTGGACTGGGTTCCCTCTCATTTGATCACTGGAGGAAAACTTAAACATGGCCAAGGGGTGGGCCAAGAACATCTGCTGGCCCAGGTTTATCAAGGACTGTGCAGTAAGGCGCATCCTACCAGGAACAGGGTGTCAAGTTATGGATCTTAGTGAATTACTCATCACCAGTGATACACTGAGATCTGCTAATCAAAAGAAATGATAATGTGGTTGTAATAAGATCCTTATGTGATGTGTGATTGCTTGCATTATTATTTGGGAGCATTCCCCCAGCTCTGCCAAAGCACACTATGTTTAAAAGTTTCCTACATGTTTGATTTCATCCTCAAAAGGAAAGGGTAAAAATAGAGAGTCTACTAACACAGATTTTACTATAAATCATTATTCTATAAAGTAATTGGAGAAATTATAGGGGCAATGATTACCCTGTGATTCTACCTGGAGAATTACACTCAAGGCCTACCAGCCTGTTCAACAGGACTGATTCCATTCTCTGTCATTGGACCACCCAGCAGAACAGCTGTTTCAAGCCCGGAGGAAGGTAGGCAGACATATAGCCCACTGGCAACAAAAACAATCTGATCACCTTTTTATTTTGAACCAGACTGTCCATGCTATGAATTGACATTGCTCCACTGATGAAAAGTTTTAAGCAGATTTGAAAATAAAGACTCCTGCCCCTTCACTCCAGTAAGGCTATGGTTACATCCACTGAGGATGTGGCTATTTGCTTTTGAGCAAACATGAAGCATGATGTCCTGGGAATAATTCCCTTCTATCTGGGGCCTTTGAAAATAAAACACTATCTTTCACCTTTTGAGATTTGGTAAAGAAGGGTTGAAGAAAAAAATGACTTAACTTGGAGATAGTAGAGATATAACGAGTGATTAAAAAAAAACTTCAAAAAGGCTTGACTAGAATTTCAGATAAATGCATTAATTAAGATATAGTTAACACAGTAATCTAAAATTTCCTGGATACTTAATGAGTTTGGAGCCACTAAAGCTGCCCTGAGCACAGGAGACATGATCAGGATCAGAACTGACACATAGCTCAAAATCATTTCAATTATCTCTTTCACTTACGTTAGCCAGAAAAACAGTAAACAGTCAATGGGTTATAAGAAGCAGTTAGGCAATGTCAATGAGCAAAAGACAAAGGCTAGGTCATACAGTATGCTGAGAAGAGAGCTTGACCTCTGGAACTGAAATATAGGCATTTTAAGCTGCAGTGGAATGTATCAGAGTGGCCTTTCTCAACTTAAATGCACAAAAGGTCAAGAGGAGGTCATACTTGACTCAGGTTCACCAGCACAGAGCAAATCCCAACCATTTCTGTATTTTTTATTTTTATTTTTTTTAAGAGGGGGTTTCAAACCTCTCTTGCACAGCATAAACACTCCTTCTCCAGGGCCAGATTTTCAGTCGGTGTAGAACAGAGTAACAGCACCGCCGTAGGGAACTTCTGCCAATTCTACCGTCGCAGAATCTGGCCATCCTGTTCACATTCGACTAAGACAGGGGACTGGCAATTCTGAAACTTGAAGCACAATGCTTCCAATAGTAATGATGCATGTTAACATCTGAGACTTTGACATTTAAATTCTCGGGTTGCCTTTGAAAGGCATGGCAGGAGGTATCCTCCAGAAGAAGCAAGGAGAAAGTAAATACTGCAACAATCTATTTTACTGCTTCCCTGTGTGTTTGCCCTCCAATAATACTTTCACGTCTTTTTCAGTATTTCCCACAATTCTTTTTAGATGGGAAAGAGCTTTTCCCTTAAAATTGCTTTGGAATTGTAGAAAGACAAAAGGGCCACTCCCAAGTGACACTGCCACATTGACACCATGAGAACAGTGCAGTAGGATTGCACATCCACAACAGGGCACCGTTGTGGCTCTCAAACCTACCTGAATAATTGCATAGAAACGAGACAAGTACAGGCAATCCTCCTAAGTCGTAACAGTGGACGTCTTAATGATACAAAAACCTATGGTTACTTGGGGTATTAATTAGCCTCCTTCCTGAGAGAAAGGATGAAATCTAATCTGATACTGCTCAGCAGCCACTTCCAAAGGACCACAACTTGGTTGCCCTACTGCCTGAACCCAGGTATCTCACATCTGAGCTTCTCGGGTACTGGATGTATTTTTAAGGTCCTGGTAAAGAAAACATGGGCCTTTTTAAAATAGACTGTCTGTTTGAAAAAGAAAAAAAAAAAAAAAAGAAACTTCTGCTACCTGGATAACTATTTTTGTCCTAAAACAGAGAATAAATACAAGTTTTTCCTGGTTTTCTTCCTGAAGTTTCAGACAATTCTATTCAACAATTTTCAGAGACTTGGGAAAAACAGCTGGCCCCAGGCAGCACTAGTTTCCATATTTGACATTTCTTAGTCATTATCCAGTTTCACTTCTGTCCCTCAGCATGCAGGAGAATCAACACAAAACAGTCAATATTCCTCCAAATTCATAGCCACTTCCAAGGAAGAGAATCTCATTTTGTTGTTTTTTATTTTATTTGTCTGTAGTATGCTTATTATTAAATGAACGTTTTCGACACAGATTCCAAATTATGCATTCACTGGAAAGATTAACTCTGATTAACAAATTCATGCTAAACAACTGTGTTTAATTGGATTTTTGTAAGTAGCTAAATGTGAACGCCTTCCTCAGTTCTGTGTGCAAAACAAAGCAAAAAAGTAATTTTAAAATATTTAATGGGGAACAAACCCTGTGCTGCTGACCTACCTTTGCTGGTGATGTACCCTTCTTCCCTGCATTCCCCTGCATGCAAAGTTCCCATAATCTAGTCTTAATAATGGTTAAAGTTATCTGTCTAATCAAACTAATTAGCACTGGTGAACGGAGACATAATCATAATAGAAAGCAAATGCCAGTTTTACAAAATGAAAACGCCATATGTGCAGTAATTAGTGAACCACAGGCACTTTTTATAAATCATATTTATTAGTTCGTAAACAAATCAAATCCTAAATGAAATGAAAGTTACCATTAACAAACACCGATGAATAAACAGATACAATGACTAGTCCTCTGCTGGGTGCACTGAGCAAGGGGCTGTGTAATGTTAGCCACTGCCTTCTGAAAGTACCCTTACAGGTGGCCAAGGGTTCTTCCTGAGTACGTCTGTGTCATCTTTAAGCCACAGCATGGGTATATTAGCAGATCTAGGGAAGCTGTAGCTTGATCATATGGGCTGTGCTTGTCTGCAGACCAGATGGCCATAAATTAGGATATTCAGGTTATGTCCACAATGAAAAATGTACTACTAAGTACTCTAATGGTGTTCTGCAGCAGACCAGGATTCAGCAGAAACTTAACCTGGATTTCGTCACCTCCCATAAATGATGATACAGTGTGAAGTATATTTAATGGCAACCTGTCCTACTCCCCT
Organism: Lagopus muta; assembly: GCF_023343835.1. NCBI lineage: Eukaryota > Metazoa > Chordata > Aves > Galliformes > Phasianidae > Lagopus > Lagopus muta. Next base: position 10,026,016 of record NC_064438.1, on the reverse strand, counting down.
GCAAAAAATAAATAAAAAGTTGCCAAAATGCACAAACTCCTGCTTGGCTTTAAAACCCAGACCTACCTCTTTTCACTGATGGTGATAAGATCATTTCTTAAAGGCAATTATTTAAAAAAAAAAAAAAAAAAGTAATTTGTAATGAGAACAATTTTTCATGCTATAAACTCTCCTAAAAACTCAACTTACAGGAGTTTCAATTACACATTGATCACTTCTTTCTCAGTAAGCAGCTCAGCATCTCACTGATAAAACCTAGGCAGCAGAGGCACGCTTTCAGCTGGCCTTGTAGTGAACACACAAAGGGCTATCTTACACCTCACACACACAGCTTAAATATACAGTACTGGAGAGACACACAGCCCAAATATAACTTACTGCAGGCTCAGGCTGAAAAATCAGACTCAATACTCACAGGAAGACTTAGTTAAAATTAAAAAGGTTTGTAACAGCACATATCATTACATATTTGATCAGAGATCTGTTAGCCTCCCTCTCCCCACAGGAAACACTGGCAGCTGAAAAATGATGAATAGAGATATTTTTGGAGGTACAAAACCAACTGCATTCCTCTAGCCATTTAAATAGTCTATAGGCTGGGACCTCTTCTTTACATTAAGTGCTCTTGGATTTAATACATCCTGGCTCTTTCCAAGTTTCAGGGCAGAGACCAGCTTTCCTTTCTTCACTTTTGCTCGAAACCGCAGAACTTGGACTATGGGGTTCTTGAACCCAACTGCTCTTGACAAAGTGAAGCATTCCACTTTTCCAGCTTCTAGAGACCAGACTCGATAATGAATTTTCCTATGTCTGCAGATATTCAGATTTGAATCTTATTCACACCCTCCTTTCTGAGCCGAGGATTCGGGGAAGCAAGGTTTGTGAACAGCCTGCACGCATTTGTTCTATGAGGTCCTGGCTCAGTATGTGCGCAAATCCCTGCCTTTTGAGCTGAGAGCACAGCATAAACTTGGGAAGCAAGAAATACCTACAAACCAACTCTTCTGCGAGCGGCAAGTTATACTGTTCCCTCTGGTGTTCATTCTGAAAACATTAATTAGAGTGAGTATTTAATGTGACTCTCCTCCAGTATGTACACGAATAGCTCCAACTAATCTCACCCCGCCCCAGCAATTCCAATGTACGCTGTAACAATGTCTGAAACATTAACAGTGAATTAATTATAATTGTGCAGTGGCGCCTGGCCACTTTGCTTTCTGTCTAGTTTATTTTAGACTAAAGAAAACAACAATGAAAGAACAAACACACAATAAAATCTGTGCAAGAGATAGAAAGCAGAGTATCCCCATCTTGGTTCTCCTCTTGGCTATACCCCCATCTGGGCGGGTTGTGCTTTTTACATTTGAAGTGCAACACAGAGAAAACAGACCCAAAGCTGCAAGCATGCTGTGCATTTAAATTTGATCCGGTTTTTGTTTATTTTCCTGTACTTCTTTGGATTGGACAGGAAGCATAAGCATTGCAATACAAAAACAAAGGCCATTTTCACTGTATATTTGGCCTGGCAAAGATTAAGAGGTAATACCAATATCGTGAAAAAGCCTGAGCAGGCAAGTTTCTTTTTTTCCCCCAGCATAAGTGAAATGGATCGACGCAATCATCTGAATACTTGTGGATTTTCCAAAACAGAGCATTAGAAACCACACATGGTCCAAAATAGCTGCTCTGACTCCACCGAAATCACAAAATTGATTTCAAAATGATTGCATTTAAAAATGACAATAGCACAACAGTTGTCTTCCCTTATTTTTGGCCTTTTGTTCTCCGTGGGTTCTCTTGTTTATTACATTAGCTTATGAAAAGTCTTGTTTCCATGACCTGCAGGTTCTTCCCCAGCCTTCCTTACAGATCCTGGCATAACACAACAGGAGGCTCATCACTTACCCCTGTGAGGCACACCAAAGCCACCTGAGATGGCCCAAAAGGCCTCACACTTGTCTCACTGGGGTGGGAGAAACACATCACACCACTGGGAGCTAAGTCCTGGCTTCATTGAAGGACACAGTTTATAACCAGCTGCCCAGGGAAGTGGGGAAATCACCATCCCTGGAGGCGTTCAAGAAAAGAGTAGATGTGGCACTGAGAGATGTAGGTTAGTGGGCATGGGGGTGGTGGATTGATGGTTGCACTAGATGATCTTACTGGTCTTTTCCAACTCTAATGGTTCTATGATGAGTCTATGACGATTCTAAATCCTGTTCTCTCTTAAATAGGCATGTCAAATCTGTTTGTCAAGGAGCAGAGGTAACAGGAGGGAGAGAGAGGAGAACTTATGATATGCCAGGGAGCTGGAGGTGAGGGAAACCTTTGTGGGGAAGCAAAGATGTGTCACTCTCAAGCATCTACAGGTTTAATCCGCACCAAGTGCTACCAACTTTCTATTTCACTGTTTCTGGACAGCAGCTTCAGCCTCATGACCACACAGAAGGTATGAAGCAACCTGAACTCCCACTGGGACTGCCAGTCCAGCAAAACAGATGGGATGCTGCCTGTGCCGCAGCACTCACTAGGCTGATGGGGACTTGAGGTCCATCAGTGCTCATAGGACTGGAGCAGAGATATACCTAACTGCAGCCAGGCGAGCAGCTGCAAGAGGCAGTGAGAGACCCCCGTGGATTTAACTAGCCATTAACTGTTTAACTGACTGCCTACATGGGGTTTATGGCTGCTTCGCATTAAAGTTGGTAGATATCAGTGATTTGACCCCAGAGTTGTAAACAGCAAGACAGAACTTTAATTTGCGTAGTCTTTGAAGACTGGTCTTTTAGTGTTCTAATAAAGCAAGATTCTAATCTACGCAGGATAAACTTCAGCATGTTTTAAATAATTATACTGCATGGTTAAACACTCATTAACGTAGGAGGAAAAAGACCAAAAAGATTAGTTCATACTAAATATTTCTCTTAAGCAATGTTGTTTTCTCCTCCTAATTTGGTTTCCTTACAACAAACTTTGCCTCCACAATTATTCCCTTGATTACTGTAACAGTGCCAATGTAATTTAGTATTTAGGGCTGGTACGCAGAGCCTGGCAAAAACCTGACTACAGCAAGTTTTGCTGCAGACTGGAGATTCGGCTTACTGCACAGAAAGCAGTTTTCTATATGAAAACTGTTAAACTATACGAAGAGTAATTAAAAGCATCAATTAAGAATGCGAAATACAAATAATTTTATATTAGCCAGAAAACTTATTCTGACATACTAAAATGGGTGCTTAAAAGAAATGGAGATGTGGGCTGCCACTGCTTCAGAGCTTTAAAACACAGCCAAGTGGTGTCTGAATGTACCATATGATGCAGTATCTATAGGAAAATAATTTATCCTTACAGTTTAAATTAGTCTAATACAGTGCCACCAGCTTCATCTGTATGAAGATACCCAGAAGACCCACTGCTGCAATGACAGTTAAACTTCACTCCAGGAGCAGACTTGTCTCTTAGCATGTGGGAAAGACACAAACGAATATAGTCTGCACTCCACCTTACTCGTGCCAGGAAAAAGGGCAACATCTCTATCTGTTGCCCCCTTTGTCACATTCTGCTGAAAACATTCATTTTCACTGGGAAATACTAACTGTGTAGCTGATATTTCATCTTAATCCATGAGAACTGTGGAGACATGAAAGGGTTCAACAGCAGAAATCTACTTAGACATGTAGCTTTTCCTACTGAGATTCAGTGGAAAGAACTCACTGGTTCTGCAGAGCTTTAGCCAAAGAGCCACAGAGACACTTCACACCCTTTGGCAGAGTACAGCAAAGCAGGCAGCTATCTGTCATCTCACAAATAATTGCTCAAAATATTATTTCAGTCTAACCAACCTTGCTGTTGCTTGGGAGATTACTGCTGTTAGTCCCTACAACCTGATGCTGCTGGTCAAGATGTTTTCTGCTTATCAGGTTGCTGGCACTGACACACAATCCCAAGGGAGAGGATGCACAAAAGAAAATTCTGGACCAATTCATGCCAAAATGAGAATAATCTCTCTTAGCATGTGTGCACACAAACACACATGTGGTACTGAGAGAGAGAGAGAGCTGCTGTTGGAAAAAGCACGACACCACTTGCCTGCTGGCACTCATGCTTCACTAAGGTTCTACTCAATAAATTGAGCACTCTTCTGCTTGTCTCACTTTAACTTCACAAAAACAAAGAATTCTTCACAGAGATGAAGCAGAGCAACTTTTTGCTTAACACCCGCCATCTGAATTGAATGACAAAATGGCAGCAGCCTAAAATATAAACTTTCCTGAAAAATGAATCAAAACACAACTGGAAGATTGGCCCTGTAATGTAGGGCATCACACCCATTGAACAGTGTACACATTTATTATCAACCCATAAAGATAAAGGAGCTGTGGAACTTCCTCTGAAGTTGTTAGTAGTTGATGTTTCTCAGGACAACCTTCTGGGTCCACATGAACCAAGATGTTAATGGAGAAGGAAATGTATACAAAATATTCACTCCTACTGATGAGGGAAAACAAACATTTGGGACTGCGTATCTCACCTATTGATGCTTAATCCTGCAGGAGAAAGGAAGAAGTTTAGACTAGCTTTTCAAGGTAAATGGACATTTTTCCAAGAGCAAGATCTAGTGACTGGATGATGGCAGTCTTAGAAGTGCTTAGGAACAGGCAGTTTCAAAAGGCAGATGATTCTTCAGATCCTGTCAGAAAGACAACCATGACTCCTCACCATGTGCCCTCTACCCACAGTCAGCTCAGAAGCTCAGGGCTTCTTACCTGGAAGCATAACTTCTCAAATGCCAGACACAAACGCAAGGAACAGGAGCAAGCAGCTGGTACGCATTCATTAGTGACATGCTGCATTCAAGAAGAGGCATGAAAAGAGGAATTAAGGGTAAGAAAAGCCTGAGAAAAGGTCTGCCTGCTTTGGCAATTCCCAGTGCAGCAGAACTGAGGAGTGCAGCTGACTCAGAAGCTTGCATCACAGGAAAGAAAGAAGGATATAAATGGCAGCTGCTTTCAAATTCCATGTTTTCTGCATGTGCAAACACGGAGAATCAATTAAAGAACAGATCAGCAGTCAGCATGTCAGATATTATATTTTGGGCACCAAGGGATTTTGGGTCTTCACCAAACAGAAGGAGTATTCCACTGCATCTGGTCAGACCAATAATTATGGGTGTATTACAGCAAACACACAGTTCAAATACACTGCAACACACCTCTTCACAGTTCACTTTCCCTCTGCACCTGCAGGTACCTGATTCTCATTTCTGACTACAAAATCATGCTCACAACTTGCAGAGTTCGACTGTTTACAGGTCCTGCTGTAGTCATAATGGAATGATGTTGAAAGATGGAGCTACAAAAAGGGCTGGTTTATATTGTAAGCTCATCAGGAGAATGACCCAGAGTGTGAACCCCTGTTCTAGCCTACCCTTCTTCAAAGTGTGAAGGCAGCGGGCAATGTTCTTATCTATTCCTCTGGCAAATCACAATCAGGCCTACTCATATGTTTTAGAAACATAGATGCTGGATCACATCAAGAACAGCATTCTTATCTCATTTGTATTTTTAAGCAGGACACAATGGTAAATCTTCCAACCAGAAGAGTAATGTGTCAACCCACTGTGCCACCTAATCCCTAAGAGTCTCATTCTGATTGTACAAAAATAATTTAGGGACCTAACAGTTTAAAACTGTCTTTTCTGGTGCCTAAGTGCTTCATTTTAATAGATATTAGCTGCTAAAGATACTCATTTTAACAATGACATTTACAGCTTTAACCAGTCTATCATAGAGCACAAGTGCATCACTTAGCAGGATAGTACTGTTTAAAAAATAATCTACCTGCTTTAATGCATATTGAAGTATATTAGTTGATGTTGAATTAGGTCATTTTAACCCTTCAGCTTTTTCCAGGAGCGTGAATACATTTCAGAGCCATTTAGTTCAACATTGAAAGATTCTTCCACACAATCATAATATTCGCTTTCACTTCTTCCATTTAAATTCCTTTCCATTAATTTCTTTCGATTAATTAAGCCTCATAACATCACTGCAAAGAGTTTATGAGCTACCATTCCCCAGTCTGAGACTGCAGGTCTAATCCATGTGAGATCAATGGGGTAGCACCCACCAGCTTGAAGCAGGCTGTAGAACTAACGTTCGGGTCACAGGGAAGATTCCCACCTTCTTATAGGAGACTTGGGCTGAGGCACAGGTGACCCAGCCAAACTCACACACTGCCACATGGCATCAAAGACCTTCTGAGAGATCCCAGAGATGCAGATTTCAGTGCATCTGTAACCACAGCTCTACCTTTCTTTTGACATAAAATCACGAGACAGCAGATGATGAAGAAAATGTCAACTGTCTGTATAAACATGCACTGGTAATCTGAGAAGTTGATTCTTCCTTTTTTGCTAAAGGCAAAGAAACTGCCATGCTAGATCAAACAGCAAATTCAATTAACACAGTATCTCCTCTCACAGTGGCCAGCTCTTAGGAAAGAATATATGAATTATGTTGTGCTATCTCAGCCACTCGATACCAAAAATTTAAACACTTCCTCTGCCAGACCTTGTATCCAGACCACGTCCCTCTAAACAGTCCTGCAGGTTTTTTTTTCTACTCTATCACTGTTCAAAATGCAGGGTTAGGAAATGAATATGGCTCCCTGTGAGACTGAGCCTTTGCCCTCCACAGAAATTCTCAGCTAGCTTTCTCTGATGTCAGCTGCTGGCCCTACAGCATTCATGGCCACTGATGCAGTCTCTCCAGGAGCAACTGTTGCAAGGGATCAAGCTTCTGTGCGAGACAGCTGCTCACCATTTCTACCAAATCCTTGCAGGGAGGGGAGCTGTGCCCCCAAGCAGCAGGAACCAGTGCATGGGAGGCCCTGGGGGCCCCCCCGAGAGCTGGCGGGCAGCGCTGCACCTGCTGATGCAGGCGGCTGTGAGCTGCTGGCTGCAGGGATCCCACGCTTCTGTATCTCAATGGGCCTGGCTGAAATGAGGATGAGGCAATGCAAAGGGCTGTGCATGCCCCAAGCATCCCTTTGAGATGGGTTTTGAGAAAAACTGACAGCACCCAAAACATGGCCACACCACCAATTTAGACAGTGAAAGCAGTGAGGTTCTCTCTTCTGTATACTATTCTTTGCCTAACAATATATAAAATTCTCTTCGCCTTCCCAGCAATAAGTAGCTAACAGCTGTGACTTCACTATATTTCTTCTGAGCATTAAAAACTCATTTGCACATGCTTGATCTTGCTCAGTTTGCTGTGCAGATATGGTCAGGACTCTTATTTTCCAGTGGACATTGCCATTGAATTTCTCTGCCATTTGAGTTATTCATTACTAGGTAAAGGAACATCCTTCCACAGCTTCTTGTGGGTGATTTTATTTTTGCCTCCCTTGAATAACATTTATTGTACTTAAAGCTCAGGTTCTACAGATTAAATGCTGAAAGCACTCAGAGCCAGGAGAAAACAGCTGTCTGGACAGGGAGCATTCTTTGCAGATGTAATTTTTTTATGAAGGCATCTGCATTTCTTTTAATATCACATCATGTTTGAACTACCTTATGAGGAAAGCAGCAGCAACAGCTATTTAAATACAGGTGTCTGAAAACTGTTAGATTAATAGTTAGAACTGGACTTCCATCTCTCTGTCTAGCATATGGAGTCTCTTCAGAGGTTATCGTGCTTCTCCAGGAGAAGCAACAGAAAGCAAGCAGAACCACAAAGCACATCAGATATATTATTGCTTAGTAGCCAGAGGTTAATAAAGCCATTTTCCTGATACAGAATTAAAGAGAGATTAAAAAGTCATCTTATTATCCTGGAGATGATGCAACTGTGTGCAAAATCCAAGGTTTGACACAAGGGCACAACAACACATGAAAATATAATTTATCAGGTCCAGCTTAGGAAAGTTTCTCATTATGGGAGTGCATGCTTCATTTTATCACTCGCTAAATTGTCTCCGTTTTTCTGAATACACATAATGTCTGACTAGGCCTGCTGAATAGGAGGCTCTAATGCCATTTAAGTTCAATATACTGGGTCTAAGGCCATTTACCTGAAAGAAGACACCAAAACATTTGCATACAGCAAAATACAGCTTTACAACTTGCAGGAAAAAAAATTGCTGGTCTTCTGACTTTCAATTAAGACAAAGAAAACTAAGGGTTACTTTTTCCCCTCAATGGACCATGCAAAACTAAGCAGGATACGGTCTCAGATTTCCACCAGAATGCTGAGAATAGCACCAGATAACGTACCCACTGGTATTCACAGATTTGTAGCAAACTTAGAGCTCTATGTGAGGTGCTGGGCAGCCCTACTGAAGCTGCATGGAAGAGATAGTGAGCTCCTACAAAGTTCACTGCAGCCACCATTCCTTTTGTGAACTGAAATAAACCACCCAAATGACAGGAAGGTCCAATGTAAGGAAACAGCAAAAACAATCATCCTAAAAGCTAAAAATGAAATTTACTGAGGTTTTCTTTGGTAACTCACTCCTCCCAGTACTTGAGTACTGAAATTTAAGGTCCTTCCTCAGCTATCACTAGAATAAAAATCACACAGGTCCTGCAAGAGGTATGATAACACTTACTAGGTCAACTTCTCTAGGACCAATATGAAATAGATTCCTGAAAAATTACACGATAAACTTTTTTCATCAGTTTGGAGGAACTCTTCACAAAATCCAGAAGACTGCATCATTTACTTACTGAGAAAGCTGCAACATTCCAAATGATGAAGCATGTAACTGCTAAGAAAGAACTATCTGGCTAACTTTTAATTTTAGATATATTTTGAGATAAGTAATGGACCAGGAACAAGTGACAAAACACTGCACAATATCCTTCCAGAGTTCCATATGAGTGTGTGCACACAGGCTCGTAAACATTTTGTTTGTGGAGTTCTAAGGAGTAGATATAAAATGCATTAGATAACAAAATACGGGTTATAATTTGAATAATTCCTGAGACATCAATCCAAGTGTATTAAAATATTGGCAAGCTGCCCAAAGTGCCAGATTTTGGGTTAACAGCTTTGCACAGGCTTGTTTTGGATATGTGTTGGTGGTTGGCTTTCAGCTGTAGCTGTCCTAAGGAGTTGGTATCTACTAGTGAATGTTGGATTTCTGTGTATTTCACCCGGGCAAGATATGAAAACAAAAGCACATCCAATGACTGACATCTCAGAGCGTTTCTGCAGTATTTACTCTCAGGCTATATGGTTTCTCCCCATGTATGAGGGGAAAGGAAGAGCCAGCACACACAGCTGACAAATGTAACACTCTTGTCAGCCTGTAACACATCACTAAGAAAACAGAAAATTCAAGGTGGATGCGAAGCAGTACAAACTCTGCTTTTGTATCCCATCTGGCTTTTTGCAAAAGAAAAACTGGGGAGCTGACAACAGCCCACAGCAGATGTCTCTACAGTTCTGCTGAAGGAGCAGCAGGGACTTAGAGGCCAGGCATTTCACCCCTCTAGCCAGCAGGATCTCAGTCTCACTTGCAGTGATTTGAAGACCATCACTACGCTGCGTTTCTTCTCATCTCTTGCCTAAGTGAAGAGACAGAAGATTGGCATTTTCTTGAGCAATGTGTTTGGATGGTTCCTACCCAATGAGATCTCAAATGAACAATGTGAACAAAATCAATCCACACAATTCACCCCAAAAAGCAAATAATGACTTAGCATCTAACCTCACTTTTTCTCAGGGCCTTCTTGCCTGGGAAGTAGCAACCACACAGACACTGAGCTGTACTCATGCATCTTACTCTTGCTAGGGCCAGTTTCTACCGGAAACACTCCAAGCTATTTTCTGTTTGCTATTCTCTGGAAGTGAGCCTGGGACTGCCTTCCACCACAGCCCTTCAGCTTGTGACCTTTTTGGCTCAGGGATGCTATAGTAGACTTTCTGAGAGCAGAAGCCAGCATCAGCCAGGTACGTATAAATCTGTGGCTCAGATTTTCAAATTCCTCCACATTAGCATCCACAGAGCTGTTGATCTGTGTCCCTCTAGTTATGACACTGAGGTTGCTAATGTGGTCATTCCTGTAGAACTTATATCCGATTAGCTGAAAGAACAGACGTGCTGCTTCTAAAATTTGCATTACCCATTTCCACCTGTGAGAATAATACCATCAGCATGCCAATTACTCATGGAGATTTGAGTTTGAACTCCAGACCCAGATCTTTTTACAAGCAGCAAGTTTAGCCAATCAGAGGCGCACTCTGCAAAAATGCAACTGAACTGGAGTTGCAGAAAACATCTGTCTCTGATGTGTGCCATTGTGATGCTTTATGTCAGTTTGCATCCATCAAGCTTGCAGTTTAACTCTGTTTCAGGTCTTTTCTTACACGCATCAAAAAGTTTGTCATTTTGCTGTGATTTAGGTAAAGGCAGGTTAGGCAATAAAATTTTGCGGGCTGTAAGCACTGAAGCAAGCCTCAGCTTTTAGCTTTATGTTCCCAGATGCCTAAATTTCCAGTGGGTAGTGTGTCATATGTCTAAAGAAAATGAATGCTAATGAAATAGAAAACAGTGAAAAGCTGCTATGATGGTAGAAAGTTGCTCAGCTAATAGAATATAGAATAGGTTCTGTAGAGCCAATTGATAGAGCTTTCTCACAACTCTAAAAAATAATTATTTAAGTATTTATACGACTGGAGCACAGAGACCGGGGTGGGAAGGGGAGGTCCATCCATGAGGCTATGCTTAAGCAGCCTTCTGGAGACTGCCAAAGGCACACTTGCATTCGCTTTGTGGATTCCAGGGCAAAACTGCTGCTCTGCTCTCCAGCTCAAAAACCAGGCTAGTGCCTCACCACACTCCCACATTACATCATGGAGAAAGTGATGCACCCTGGATGACGTCTCTTCAGTGGAAATCCTTCTTTCGCACTGGCTGGAAGGCACAAGTCTGCTTCAACCTGAAATTTTCATCACAGAAGAACTGACCCCAGACTTTTCAGAAAATTCACAGATCCCCATCAGCTTTTCTATTAAAATGTCAGATTCTTCCACTTGTAAACATTCCACTACGTGCAAGAGACACAGGGGGAAAAACTTTGGCCTTGGTAAAGCTGGGACTGCATGAGAACCCTAGAGCCAATTCAGGTCAGTGGAAATGTTTCAATTTCATCCAGGGGATGGCAAAGGGGAAGGGAAATCGCAACAATTTTGTCAGCAATTTTCCGAAGGATTTTTCAAAGTTAAAAGCATAGAAATTTGATGCATTTTTCTAACTGCAACGTGCAAGAGCATGCAGATAAGAGAGAGAGTCAACTCTCCACCCAGCACCCTCCAGAGGACTGCCACCTCCAGCCAGTGGCTTTTGGAGGATGGCATTTCATTACTGGATCCTCTCCAGATTTGAACTTGAATCCAGCTGGCACATGTGAGGCCCTCAAGCTGACTAGCTGCTCCTTGGAGCATTAGCAATTCTTTCCTCTCCTGCCCTAGCTCTAAAGCCAAACGTTGGCAGTGCAATGGACTATTTCATCCTGGTGTTTCACAATGGTGTTATAACACCCACATTTTCTGAGCAGGAACACACAGAGCTCCGTGAGATTCTAAGCCAAATCTTTGCTTGAGCAGTTATTGATAAGGCTGCTCCCAAACAAGTCATGTCCTCCTGGCCCCTGGGAGCAGGGAGCTCGGGCAAATTGCCCTGACCTTCATCTTATTACAGGGTGCGCCTGAAGCCCCTGCAAACAACAGCTCAGGCTATTCTCAATTCAGTCCAATTTCATTCAGGACAGCCTCAGCAACCCAGTGCCAAAGAGCAAGTGCAGATGCTGCCCAGGTTGCCCTCAGCTGTAGCCGCCTTCTCACACTCTTCTCAAGCACTCATTCATGGCCAAGCAAATCTTATTTTCAGGAGGGAGATGTCATACTTCATTTCTTGTGTACCTCCCCACCACCACCTTCAGTGATCACGGTCAGAATTGGAAGCGACTTCAATGATCATGAATTTCCAACCCCCCTGCCACATGCAGGGCCACCAACCTCCCCATTTCATACCAGACCAGGCTGCCCAGGGCCCCATCCATTCTGGCCTTGAACACCTCCAGGGATGGGGCATCCACAACCTCTCTGGGCAGCCTGTTCCAGCACCTCACCACTCTCTCTGTAAAGAACTTCCCCCTGACATCCAACCTAAATCTTCCCTCCCTCAACTTAAAACCATTTCCCCTTATCCTGCAGTTATCAACCCTTTCAAAGAGTTGATTCCCCTCCTCTTTGTAGGCTCCCTTTAGGTATTGAAAGGCTGCAATGAGGTCACCCCGCAGCCTTCTTTTCTCCCTCAGCTCCAAGCCCAGCTCTCTCAACCTGTCTTTGTATGGGAGGTGTTCCAGTCCCCTGATCATCTTTGTGGCTCTCTTCTGGACCCTCTCCAACAGCTCTCTGTATTTCTTGTGATGTGATGGATGCAGCAGGTTAGATAAACAAGAAAATAACTGATGTTTCTTCCCTATGGTGGGCAAACCGCTACCATCTTTGTGTTCAAGGACAGAGCATCATACAAAGAAGCAGGCAGTGATGTCCCATACTGCAGCTGTATGCATCAGTCACAAATAAGGACTTAGTCTAGCAGAAAGAGATCCCTCAAATGCTTAATATTTATTGCCTTAAAATGGTGGCACAGCACATCCTGCACACTGATAACTAGAATGACAGACCAGAGCTGAGATTCAGTTTCTGGTGATAATTGTCTAGTGCCAGCTGCCTTCTAGGTCAGCAACTGCCTTCACACTCAGAAACCAATTCACACAAACACTGGATTGCTCACTGGTGGTGAAGAAGCATTTTGTGAACTTTGAAAGTAAAGACAGAACTTCAGGGTTTCAGACCAGGCCCAAAATTTACGATGTTTTCTGTGCATCACAGTGTAAGGGTGTGTAAGCCACCCTTAATGGAAAAGCTTTGGTGGCATTCTAGTTAGCTTTGATTTAAAGCTTAATTTAGGTCCTGAAAAGGGTTAGTGCATCTTTACAGCCATCTTGTAATTCTCCAAGAGTCCTGCCATGAAGTTAGCCAAGTCCACATTTCAACACGGCAGGGTCACTTTCAGATCAAAGAGGTACTTAGACAACTACCAAAATCCACAGAGAAAAGGCTTACACCTTGTCCAAAACCCTCACAAAACCAGAGACAGGCAATTCACGCTACTGCTCAAAGGAGACATAATGAAAATAACACGTGTCATATACACAGACATATATATAGTCACTCATAACGTTAAATGAAAACTGAAATCTCAGGTTGAAAGTGGATCTAACTAAATATTTAAAACCGAGTATTAGAGCTGAGAGAATAATTGGCAGCAAATAATTCACCCGGTGAATTTAGCTTCTTTTTCTGCTTGTGGAATGTCTGCATACAGATTGCCATTTCCTCAGATTTGATCATTACTTTAAATGAGTCTCAATTTTATCGTGCAATTCTTTCCCTGTATAGGTAGCTGGTGAAGAGTCTCCAGTGCTTTCCTGGCACATTATATCCAAAGTTTGCTCTGCAAGTGTTAGTGGGGAGCAGCTGCACACATAATACAGCACTGCTCTGACCCACAGTTTGATGTGCACATTCTGTGTGAACATTTGAGCATTCCAGCTCAGCACTTCATTTTTACAAGCACTTGCACTGGTGAAAATTAGCTGCTAAAGTATCAGGAGAAAGCAAATAGTAAGCAGAAAGTATCGTTGAAAGATATTCCCTTTAAATATCAGCAAATCCTCAACAATAAAACAAAGGACTGAAGAAGGCTTTTCACCTCTCCTTAATATGAGTGCTTCCAACAATAGCTCCTTATTAACCAGAAGTAGACAATACAGTGTTCCTGAAATCAAAACCCCACGTATTTCTGCAGCTAGGATGGAGTAAGAGCACATAGCAGTACAGGCTGGGGGCCAACAGGACACAAAACAGCCCTGCACAGAAGCAGCTGGGGGCCTGGTGGAGGACATGAACTCAAGCCAGCAGTGTCCCCTGCAGCCAAGGCAGCCAGCTGCATGCAGTGCAGCCAGCTGCACAAGGGGCTGCATTTGCCAGGGCACTGTAGGTTGAGGGCAGTGATGGATCCCTTCATTCAGCACTGATAAGACTGCACCTGGAGCATGGTGGTCTATTCTGTGCTCCCCTGTACTGAGAAGATATTCACACACTGGAGCAAGTGCAGCAGCAGGCACTGATATGAGTAGGGAGATGGAAGCCATACAGTATGTGGAACTGGGTTTTCTCAGTTTGAAGAAGAGGGAACAAAGGAGAGACATCAGCACTGTGTGTTGCTACCTAATAAGAAGGTACAAGGGACATGCAGTGAGACCCTAGTTGGTGCACAGCAATGAGATGCAACGGACACAAGTTCAAGCTTGGGAAAATCTGCTGAGATATTAAGAAAAGCTTTTTTTTTTGCTACAAGAGCGGACAGTACTGGTGCTCATTGTGCAGAGAAGCTGTGCAGTGTCTGTCCTGGGAGCTGAAAGCCCGAGCAGCCTGCTCCAACCGGATGTGCTCAGAGTTGGAGAAAGGACGGATGGCCTCTGGAGGTCCCTTCCATCCTATGCATTTCTATGATTCCTTGATACTTTAACAAACATTTTTGCAGTGCTTGGAGCAAATGCAAAATATATTTACATCCCTGATCTGTACTTCTGTAAGGAATGAAAGAGTTTTATAGTAATTTCTGCCTATGGAGAGATTTTGAATATTAGTAACCCCACTTCTAGAGCCGCATTAGTGGCCAGAGACCCTCTGGGTCAGATTCCCTGCAAGCATCTCAGCTCAGCACAGCTGACTTACAGCCATCCCGATTTACACCAGCCAAGAATTCCACATTCCATCTTGAGACTGAATAAATGAATGCGTTTCACAGTTAACATACCCTCAGATATAGTACAGCTATTTTTAAAATCTCCAAAAATTGCTATCTTCCCAGGTGTTGCACTATAGTAGAGAGCTAAATGCACCTTCTGTGATCTCCGGCTTTCAGTATTATCGTGTCTGATGCAGAATTATTAGGCACTGAAGTAAACTTCAGCTTTTAATGTCTAAATGTCATGCAAGTGGATGCTGGACTTGAAAGCCAGCAGAAAAGCCCTAGGCTACTTCAGAATTCAGATTCAAATTATTCAGTTATCTGTACTCCTCCTAGATATCTATAAATATCTAGACTCCACAGGGTGCTCAAGCAATTTCTGATGGTTTACCAGTCTGAAGCCACCTCCTCAACTGTAGGTTAGAGTTGTAACTCCTTGATATCGATGAAAAGGCAAGGGACTTAGTTATGAAGGTCATTTTTCAACTGAACAGTTAACTGGAGGGCACCACAGAATGAGTTTAGCTCTCTTTTGTCTCACAAATTTTGCAATCAAAGAATATAAACATGAGCAAAGCTGTTAAGGAGGCCTCGCCTTGCTGAATGCTCCAGAAAAAAATTAACTAACTTAATAAGGTAAAAAATTAGAACGTTTTCATTAACACAAGATGTTCTTTTTAATTAGGATTTTGCAAGCTAAGTCTCCTAATGAATGAAGGAATGAAACTTCAAAATGATTTGAATTGCTTATTTTTTTTTTTTTTCCTCTCGCTGAAAAGAACAAGTGCAACTTTCTTGCAAAATAAATTCAGCTCATAATTGGAGACTCTAATTAACTGTTTAACAGACTGAGTTTCCATAGGTCTGTGAAAACAACTCACTGTGACGTGGCCATTCTCCCAGCTAACCCTCAGGAACAGTGAGCACCACGAGGACAACACAGGGTGCAATCCATACTGCTGCCCTCTGCTGAGGCAGCTGGGTGCTTTTCAGAAATACAACAGCCTCTCCCCAAAGAGCACACATCCTGTAGCACAGTACAGTACAGCACAGCACAACCCTTTCTGTATTCCTTGTGCACTGGGCAGGGATTTTTTCATTTCATGCATCATCCATAACTTGCTGCAGTGATTCCAAAAATCTCTACCATGCTCGCATGAATACAAATAATTTAAATTCACATTTTTGCTTTTAGAAATCTATCATCATAGAAGTCAGGCTCATAAAGCAATGGTATTTCTGAAATTTCTCACAGAATAATCAAGTAATGGCACTGCCCCACAAAACAGCCTGACTGCAACAGGGTCATCCAGACACTGTGAGCCATGGCTCCGTCCCATAAGATCACTTGGACATGTCAGCTGTCACCTGCACTGCTGTCCTCTCTCCTTGAGGACTCTCCTTTGATGTTCCCTTTAAAGACTAACTTGAGAAGCTGCATAATCAATGAATAGTAAGATGTTATAATTACAAAAAAGCGACAAAAAAGAGAGTTAGGCAAAGCAGATTGTGACAACAAAAAGAGAATAGACAGAAAGCTTACCTTTATCCTGAGCTCACTTACAAAACCCAAGCAGAGTGGATCTCCAGAAGAGACCCTTCCCTGCTGGTAGCCAGCTCTTAAATAGGTCCAGGAGGGGTGGAGCCTGGCTCCACCTATTCTGGCAGCACAGGTGAATTGCCTTCACCTGTGCTCCTCTGGCTGACTCACTGCTCACCTCAGGTGATCCATCAGAGGTTCAGGCCATGGCTCAGCAGTTCCCATACATAAGCAATTAAAAAACAAAGGCACTGTTGCTCGGAGTACAGGAAGGCATCTTTTTTTACTGCTAGTGGCCAACTGAAGATGTTTCAGAGGAGCTACCCAAAGTGCTGCTAATAGCTGCAAATAGCTGCAGGCTAATTGGCATGAATGGATGGGCCTCCTTGGCCCCCAGCAGTGACCAAAGTTTTGGCTAAAGAAAAAGATGATGCGCTTCTTAAATCCAATTGTTAGTATGACTGTGTAACCCTCCCCGACTTCAGAGAAGCTCATAGCTTTCAGACAAAGCAGAGCGCAGCATCACTTTATAAAGGTCTCATCATTCCTGTACGTAAGGGTGGAGGACAGGATGCCCACTCCCACGAGCTCCCATGCACAGATGTTGCCCAGAAGCTGCTTCCTAAGCTAGTGCTTCCCAGACCATGGCACTGTAAAGCTCCCATGTCAGTCCTGTTGTGTGCACCTGGAAAGCCACAGCGCCTCTGCTGCCTCTGCATCGCCTTACTGCATGGAGGCTGTGCAACCAGAATTGGCCCCATTTTACACAATAAGCAACTCAGCACCTACCTGGCTGAAAACATTCGTAGAGCTAGCAGAATGCAAGCAGTTGATATTTTTCCAAGGGACGCGCACTGTGCTGTCCCATCACCTGGATGGAAGTGGTGGGGAACCCTGAGCACCAGTGCAGCACCAGAGTGGCTCTGTCATTAAGCACACTGCCACCCTGCCAGCCAGGCACCAACACAGGGAGGCTGACCTAAAAATAGAAAGCGCTTAAGAAAAATGACCACTTCTTCAGAACAGCCAGACTCTCCCTGAATCAATTTAAGCCCGAGCACATCAATGAGATAGAGCTTGACCTAAAGAGCTCCGCAGAAATCAAGACCTAAGGTAAAGGTGTGCCAGTAATATGGGAGAAGATAAGTAGACGATGGGCCTGATCCAGAGGTCAGGAGGTCAGAGGCAAGCTTTAACGTTGATGTAGATGGGCACAGGAACAGGCCATGCTCTAACAGCCGCAGCTCTGGGGATAGAAAGCAGGCGGTTACTCCTTACTGATGAGACCAAAAAAAAAAGCAACCTTGATTTTCACTCTTGCTGGCCCACACTGGATATTTTCTGCTGAAGCCTTTAAACTGACAAGGTTGTTCCACTGGCGAGGTATGAAAGTGCAAATGTTCTGTAATTCAATACCCTGTGCCTTGCCCCAAAGTGAAATAATACAATTCTCTCACAGAGAAAATAAAGGCAGTACTAAGATAGCAGTGTTAAACTAGCTTACTAAGCTGAAACGATGAAGAGAGAGAATTTCCAAGTCCCCCTGTTGGCTATAATATAATTGGCTTGTTAGGGAAATGTGTACACGTGTGAAAGAAACAAGAGATCACAAAACACAGTGTGACCTGCCAGACAGGAAGGATTCAGGCACACTGCTAGATAAGGGAGGTGGTGGTGGGACAGAAGGCCCATCTGCAAGCCCTGCTAACCCGCATGCAGCTGGACCTGCCAAAGGCTGCTGATCTTCCACGTTTTACAGCAGCTCTCGTGCCCAGCCAAGAGACTGCTGCTCCCTGCTCCTGGCTCAGGAGCTGCCCCTTTGTCTGAAAGTATTAGAGCAGCATTATATTGATTACTGCTTGATATTTGCAGGTCTACAAAGTGTCCGAGGAGACATGGGAAAGTTTAGAGACTTTTAATTTGTTGTACCAAAGCTTTTCTGATGGTCCCAGAAGATTACACATTTATGAAGAAGGGCAGCAACAATAAAAGCTTATTGTTTGCACTCAGCCAAACTTCATGGATTTTTTAAGTATGACAAAAGAGAAAATGAGTTACACAGATTTTCAATAACTTGAACACCAATCTCTGCTGTCCAAAGGGAATTACCTCAGTGTTCTTTCTTTGTCTACCTTGGCCTGGCTTTAAGGGTTTATCCTTGTAAACGACATCAGTAGTTACAGTTAACAGGTCCAAAATGAAGCTGTGGGGCTGAGATCCCTCTTGTCCTCATGTGCTAGGTGCTCCAGGGAGAAGAACTAAAGATAGCAAGAAACTTCGTCAAGGTAGACTCACCGTGGAAGATAGGAGCAGGCAGTGCACGCAGCCCTTCGCTTCAATGACAAATCACCGGTACCAAGAGGATTCTCTCATCAGAGGGCAATGGCACAAAGTGAGATTAAGGCTGCAAGCCATTTTGCTTTTATGTGTTCAGCTCAAGAGCAAGGTCAAAGACGTAAGGTCTTAAAACTTTTAATTAAGTGACAGTGGAATTATTCATTCCCTCCTGGATTACATCGATGCAATCCAGCATGAAAACCGCTATTTGACATTTCCCTTGGCTTCCGCTCCCCATGGGTGGGGGGACACAGGAAATTGGTTTGAGGTACAAGCTTGCCACCGCTATTGACAGGGGTGCAAGGCACTTCTAAAATCTTCTGTGAAATGGCAGAAAAGCACTAAAGCATGGAAGAAGCAGCAGGACTGCAATACAAGTTACCCTAGCTACAGATAAGTATATTGCAAACTGGGGGTGCGGGGTAAACACCAGGAAAGCACAGGTACTTTCTTTGAGAACCATGCATGAGAACTGTCATGGCACTGGTTCATAAAATGCTCCTTCCTCTATTCCTGGTCAAAGACATCAAGCACCACCTTTTTCAGCAATGTGACATAGGCAAGAGCACAGCCTGTGGCTCTGAGGGGTGGGTTAACCCCAAATCTGCAGCCAGGATACGGGGTGTAAAGGGCATGGCCATGGAGAACGCAAACTAAAATGGGATTTTAAATAAGAGCAGCATTTTGGCTTCTGAACCCTACACTTGTTTTGTTTTGTTTTTATGCTCCTGTAAGTAAAATCAACAACTTATTTTTCCCCAATAAACTGAAATTTTGCAGACCATTAATCCACAATACGGACAAAAGCCTTTGGGTGCACATGAAACACAATGAAAAATGGTCACTGTAGTTCTTCCAGGAAAGCTGGTACTTCATGTGAGCCATAAAGATTTTCCAGCGAGCAGCAGTACTCACATTTCAGTGCAGACCCACAGTGAGTGTGTTAGCATGGTAGAGGGTAATGGCTCTGAATATCATTGATGCACACTTAACTACCATTTAGTTAATGTTTATGCAGCATTTTGAAAATGTGAAGTGCTATAAAAATGCCAGATGTTATTATTATTAATAATCCAAGTGATAAATAGGACTCAAACATTCTATACTCTATCCTTGTCCTTCACGTCAAAGGGATGTTTGCATGTACAGCGAGGACTGCTATTCAGTGCGTGTACGTTACTTAGAGTTCATGAGTTTTACACGTAAGGGAATAAAGGACTAGCTTGTTTCCCCTTAAGTTTACTGAGTGTTTCAAAAATACAAATGAAGATGGAAGATTACACTAAAATGCTACTTTTAAAAATGCTGGGTCAGAGCTCTGTTGTAACATTTAAAAGCCTATTCGGCAAGCCATGGAGGTCAACATGTTTTAATAAAGTGTGTTTTCTTTTAAATGAATGTAAAAGAAGGCACAGAAAAGCACTCGGCGCCAGCAACGTACGGGAATCTGCTGCCTGCTTTGTTTCCACTGTGCCACCTCCACAGCAGCCCTAAGCTGTCACTTACTTAGGACAGCGAAAGCCCCGGATCCATCCCTCCCCACATCCTCATTCCATCCCTACCAACCACAGAGCTTGAAGTCACAGAAAAAATGATTCTTTCATTGATTGCCCTATTTCCCTAAACCACTTTTCTATTATTCACAGCTGAAGCACCACATCACAAGGCAGATATGAACCGCCCCATGGGTCCCCAAGGCTCCAAGATGTGGGTCCACCAAGAGTGCTTGCCATCACGGTGGATGACACTTACTGCATTAGACCTCGCCAGGGAAAATAATCTTTGAGACAAGGCCTCTGATCTCTCCTTTTACATTCACAAAGGAAACTTCTGCTGCTTTCAGAGAAGTAGCTATTATTTCAAGGGAGCAATTGGCTTGTGAAGGAGTACTAAGTAAGTACAGGGGATTTTTTTATTATTATTTTTTTTTTTACATGGGTTTCTCTCAGGTTTGGAGTGCCCTTTGCAATCACAGAGGCTTCACCACCGAGACTGAATGCAAAATTACTTCTGAAAGAAAAAATATCTGCCATTCACCTTATTGGGTAACCAAAAGGAAAACCGTTCTCTAAAACAAAATCCTTGAAATATCTTCACTTGCTTCATCAAACTGGATTTTCTGGAGAGTTCAGTTCCCATTCCAGCCTTCTGTCGAAGTGTTTGGATGCTGAGCTCTTGGACATTTGGTCCAGCCCTTGAGATTGGGGACACAGGTAGGGAACACGTGGCTAAATCCAACTCTTTGAAGGCTTTCTCCAAGACTTTAAAGAAAACTATCTTAGCTTAGAAAAGAAAAAGGAGAAAAAAAAAATCCCACAGAGACAGCCTGATCTTCTACTTGCTCACACTGGTATAAATCAAGAATAACCCCATGGACTTTGTAGGACTTACACAAGTCTAAAAGTGCTAGAAATGAAAGGTTCACATTTCTCAACTTCAGCAGTTGGCTCGATTTTCTTTAAATAGCTTCATTAATAAATACCTTTTTAAAAGAAAGGGAAAAAGCACTCTCCCTCCCCCAATACTAATTGCTAGCGCTCAGATTTAATCTTCAGCATTTATTGTGCTTCACCAAATCCCTAATAATCACCCCAGAAGACTCCTTAACATTGTTGTATAATGGGAAACAAGGGCAGGGCATTACTTTTTCATGTACAAAGATGTTTCATCAGGAGGCCGGATTTCTTCTATGCAGCTAAAGTACATAGAGCCTGACACTTTTAATTTCTTCTGTAATTGTGTCACGAGAGGGGTTTATGTCACTGTGCCTCTTTGCTGAATTCCAGGAGGCTCAATGCTATTCCCATGGTCATCGCCTCCTGCCTCCACTTTAAAATAATGAAGATTTGGGCTGAAATAAATTTGAAGATATCAAATAAGGACCCCTTGAGTTTCAGGGAAAGAAAATAAAGCAGCTTTTATTAAACTTGTTATGAGACCTTTCATGACCACTATTCTTGCTGTTCTCTTTGCTCAAAGCCTTTAGAGAATGGTCTCACTTTAGCCTAAACTCAGCTCTTTCTCAGCTCTCTAAGCCTCTGTAAAATTGAAGGACATTCACTCCAACACACATCTTTAATAACTCAGTATGATTTAAACTTTCAATCTGCATTCCTGATTTCTGTAATAATTGAAAGGAATGCATTAGCAGCGGAAAAAAAACCCCACTTTTGCTTCATAAACTTTACCTTCATTGCCTCAGATTTTCAGTAGTTCTCAATATGTAAGTTTAATGGCGTGACCCTAACAAGAAACGATCAGCAAATGAAACGAACCAGTGTGTAGCTGCTCCACACGGCTACAAGTGTCAGCTGTGGCCTGCCTGCCATTAATTTTATTGTAACTCATTTCTTCAGGTTGAGTACAGCACGATTTAATGTTCCCATTCTCCCATTCCTGTTCTGCATGACAAATTGTTTTAATAAACATAAACCGGGTAATAATAAAGTAATAATAAGCCTAGCACTCACCTTATATCACTGCAGTTAAATTCTCCCATAAGCCAGCACTGGTTACAATGACAATTACAATCGAACCAATCCGCAGCCAGGCAAGCACAATGGACAGATTTAATATAGTTTGTAAATATGATTAGTGTGCTGTCATGTTATTGCAGCCTGGTATTTACATTTCTCTCTGGGGTTATTCACTACACCAAATCAACATTAAATAGTGCTCCCTTCCTTTCCTCTTAAATCAAATATACCTTTCTTTGTGTTCCACTCAGAAGTTAATGAAGAAAATGGCATTGATTGTTAATATTCGGGGATCAATCAGTGCTTTACATATTTATTGTTTGAGCAGATGTCTGTCTGTCTGCATAACCCTGGATGATTTCTTTTGAAATTCATAATCTCCCCCCTACCACCTCCCCCTCCACGCACACCCTTTAACATCAACACTCGTCTGCTTACTCTCTTATGAAAAATGTTCAAATAATGAATGGCTGTTGTTTAC
This sequence comes from Lagopus muta, assembly GCF_023343835.1. Lineage (NCBI taxonomy): Eukaryota > Metazoa > Chordata > Aves > Galliformes > Phasianidae > Lagopus > Lagopus muta. The sequence goes on along the minus strand of NC_064438.1, from coordinate 10,003,347 downwards.
AGAAGTAATTTCATGCTACATTTCCATTATTGCCTGGATTTGTTTAGCTTCTCAAGCTTCCCCATTTCCCTGCAATGAACTTTTAAGGAAATATAACCAGCTTTCACTGTTTATGCCATTATGTTTATAATGGAAGCCGCTCTCATTTGTGACATATTGCAACACTTCATAACTGTGTGCAAATAAGCATCCTTAAACTTGTTAAGGTCAATTAATCACCGCACAAAAGCATTTTTAGCCAGGACTTCCAACAGTATAAATCCCTCCGCGCAGCAGGGCAGTGCCAGGGCTCCAGGATGCAGCACAGCTGCAGGTGCTGCCTACAGGTGCCACGGGCCTTCTCTCCATTTTATCAGTCCCTGACCAGACAGCAAGGGCTGAGACCCGCAGCCCAAGGGGGAACAAGACCGCTGGACCTCAGTGACAAGCTTCACCACCTGAACGATGTGACAGCACCATTAGGAGAACGGCGTGCCAACCGCCCAGCAAGCGCCAGGCCTCACGCTGATGCAGGAAGGGCCGGCACTGATCGGCCGTGCACACAGGGGCTCGCGGCTGCCTTCTGCAGCTGGGAGGGAGCGCTCGCGTTGTTTGTATCTATGCTTCCATTTTCAACAGCTCCTCATCTCCCGCGCTTTGGATTGAATCAAGGCCTATGTTTGAAATTTAAGATATGCCTTAATCAGACTGAATAGCTTTTCTGGGTGCCCCAGGCTTGCCAATGTCATGGTGCCTTGATGCATGTAAAATAAGTCTGGGCTGTGTCTCTGGACCTCGCCTCATGGTTTTAAAACAACGGCAGCAAACCATCACTGCCACCTGAAAACAACTGTAACAGCAAAATTCAGGGAAACCTTTAACACTAAAGTAAAATCAGAACCTGTGGGGCGCTCCAGTGCATGAGCATGCACTATTTCAGCTCTCAAAAGCATGTTTTGCACCGATTTTTTCATACAGTTGGAGTACAAAGAGGTGCCCTATGTGAGAAGTCAAGCTCCTGATCAAGCCCAAAATGTGACAAGGCCACTAATCAGGTACTTGTCATAACTGAAAAGCTGACACGTGCTTTGTCATTTACTGTTAGTGACTTTCCCGTATATGAGTTGATGTTCATAGAATCATAGAATCACGGAATGGCCTGAGTTGAAAAGGACCACACTGATCATCTAGTTTCAAACCCCCCTCCTGTGTGCAAGGTCGCCAACCACCAGACCAGGCTGCCCAGAGCCACATCCAGCCTGGCCTTGAATGCCTCCATGGATCGGGCATCCGCAGCCTCCTTGGGCAACCTGTTCCAGTGCATCATCATCCTCTGTGTGAAAAAGTTAGGAGCAGGAAACATGATGTAAAGAAAGCACTGGCAGCCAGTGAGAGAGCACAGGTATTTGGAGGGGATGTAGGCAGTGTGGAGACAAAACAGGATGTTTTGAAGACCTAGCTCTAGTTGTGGCTTTATTGAAAATGATAGATTTAAGAGTGTGACTCATACAGTTACCCAGGGGGCATGGATCTGACTTACTAATATTATTTACTTAAAAGAGTCAGATGCCACGGCAAAATATTTCTGCTAAAATGTGTGTACAGAATTTTCCTTTCAGAGCTCGGCAAGGTGACAGCTGGAGAGGGGTGTCTGTGCACGTGTGGAAAAAAGAGGGGAAGAAGCAGGGTGTTACTAAACACAAGATCACAGTCCTCGAAACATCCTACTGAGATCAGAAGAATTGTGAAGCATACCGAGGTGGTACTCCAGCTATTCATTAACTGTCTGTATCAGCCAGCCCGGAGATTAGAGCTTAATGCAATGGTGAAGTAAGTGTCCATATCACAGTGGCCATGGAGGAATAGCGAGATGTAATGAAACTGAATAGCTAGCCATTGAAAGTTGAAAAATATATTGATTTTTCAGTGCTTGATCACCCAGGAGGCTTTATCAGGTATGAATACTTGGGAACCATCTGCTAACTCTGTAATGGTATTTTAGGATTTGTGACAGACACCAGCAAAAATAAAACTGTGTGTTAGAAAATAACACAAAGTGAAGTCTGCTTCTCTGGCAATACGTTCCACTGCTCCACATCTGGTTTTCTCATTCCTGTCTTTTAATTGTTTTCAAATTAGGTATAGTTAATGTGCGAATACAAATTAAAATTAGCACGGAATTCAATTTCTCCCCACCTTTCATACCAAAGAGAGCTGAGACATCTGAGTAGCATTTATCTTTACATCAGATTGCATTACTTTTGTGGTAAAGATTCCTCTTCTCCCCAAAGGAAGTCAGCAGGCCCCCCGTTATTGTGTTTAGCTATTGAACCTCATTGTCAACATTTCTTAGCATTCATTTGTGTAAGTCACAGAACAAAAACGAACAGGAACAGGCTTGGAGGCACAATATCTACATATTGTCTGATGTAAATAACACTCCTAGACATGATTGGCATTCTCCAAACAACAATCATTGTTATTGAAATGTGCCTCTATTCCCCTTGTTTTAATACTGAGAATGATTATGAAATCTCTTTGGGTACAATAAATCAGCTGAAGGATGTAATAACATGTTTCAGCTGTTGGAATGGATGTTTGATTACAGCTCTGAGGGCTTTTTCCTCATCTTGTTTCTAGTTTAATTCTTAAACCATTCTGTGATTTTAAAAAAAATATATATTCCACACATCAAATACTCATTCTTGTTTACAGACTGTGGGTAGCCAAGCAGGAATCAAGTTGCATTTTAACAATGAAGAGAAAATATTTTTCTATTACAGTTTTGGTTAAAATAGTAAGTTAAACTGTCATTTGAAATTATATTCAGTAAACACTTAATTTTAGCACCTATGTAAAAATAGGAAAGATAAAATAAGGTGGAAAAAAGGAATGAATGAGTGAAGAAAGGAGATTTTGGCCAGACCACAATTGATTTCCAGACAAAAAAGGAACCCGCCTTTCCTCCCCCAGTGACCCTGCATGCCTCTCTGTGAGTACATGGCAGTAGGATAATTAATTTGCCCCAGCACGCTCAAGTGTAAATGGGGGGAAATTAATTCCCGCCTGATTTTGCACTGTACAGCAACACACAAAGCTGAGGGAAATCAGAGCAAAGGCAGAGAGTCTGCGAGGCAAGACAGCTGGACAGATCTTCTGAAGGGTCTGTGCGCCCGCTAGAGCAAAAGCAGCACGGCTTCCCCGCTTCACCCTCACAGAAAAGACTCCAGTAAATTATTTCTTTGCTTTATGTCTTCGGGAAAGGAAAAATAACTAAGGGAAACAAAAAGATTAGCATGTGGGCTTTCGTTGCTGTCCCAAGGGGCTGGCCCCATGTGGATGGGTAAACCACGGCACCCGCGAGAGCGTTCCTTGATGTTCTCCCAGAGTCTGCAAGGCCAAAGAGGCCACTTACATTCAAGGCTGACGGTGGGAAAATTCAGAGAAATTTGGGACTTCCTGAAGTCTTTAGAACTGCTCAGTGATGTGTTGCCAACATTTCAACAAGAGGCTCCTGAGAGAATTCCCCCTTTGGCCTGTGATAAACCCAGTGCCCCAACAGTGTGTTTGCTTGCCAAGAGGAGGGGTGAGGGATGAGAAAACCATTCAAGCATTTTCCTCTTTAAATGAAAACACTTTCTCATCATCGTAATCAAGAAAAGAGGCTATCCTACTGGGAGAGCAATCTTACACCATCCATGTGGGTAGAGCTGCATATGCTCCATCTCCCTGCCAGCAATAGAATCTGCACTGCATTGAAGAAATCAAACTGTGCATGGTGAGAAGGCTGCCCAGGGATGAGCATGCAGGCTCCCACCATTTTCCCTCGGAGGTCCAGCAACACTCCTCAAAACCTAGGCAGCACTCAAGGATGGTGATTAGGGACAACTCCAAGGCAGCACTCCAGAGCAGGGCCACGAGGCCTGACCCACAGAGCGCTGCCATCAGATCCACACTGAAGAACTGAAGAGCAAATGCTGGCAGCCCTGCTGTTGCCCGCTCAGTGATAAGGAGGGATCCTGCCCCATGCACTTGTACCCACACAGGGGCCTCTGCTCTGCAGATGGGCAGGTGGTTCAGCTCAACACAAAGAACTCGTGTTGCCAGAGCCACCAACACAACCAAGATTCTTTCTGTCACTCAGTAGCATTACAGAACACCTTTAAACAGGTACACAACATTGGTTGATTTGCTCCCCTCTTTTTGACCTTTATTCAAGAGGAAAGCTGCCAGCTGCACAAAAGCCTGCCAACTCCAAGAAGCTTAATTGTGCAGATTACAGTCTGTTCATAACACAGATTATTAAAAGCACACTTGGACCCTTCACATCCCTCTGTTTTATGCAGTAATAAGTTCTGCACTAGATAGAGGAGGGTTGGTTCAATCCCATTCTCGCAGCCCTGGGGTGCCTGTCCCTCTCCTGCTCCCAGCTTTGCTAGCCACTGCATCTGTACAGAAATAACCAAGTCACCAGGTCAGAAGCATGCTGTCACCACAGCCTGCCCACTGCAGGGTGAGATAGATTCTGCTCTTATATGGGATTCTTAAAAAAGAAAAAAAACACACAAAATACACTTCTCTTAGTGTACATATTCTGTCATGACCATTCTGAAATAAGGTCAGTCGTGAGAGGTGACAGACCCCCAGGGATCTGTCTTGGGACTGGTACTCTTTAACACCTTTGTCAGTGACATAGATGATGCGATTGAGTGCATCCTCAACGTTGTGTAGCTGACATCATAGAAGGAAGGGATGTAATCCAAATGGACCAGGACACGCTTGAGAAGTGGGCACATGAGAACCAGAAGTGGTTTAACAAGGACAAGTACAAGGTGATGCATTTGGGTCAAGGCAATTCCAGACACGAGTACAGACTGGGAGAACAAACTCCTTTAGAACAATCCAGAGGAGAAGGACTTGGGCATTGTGATGGAAGAAAAGCTGGGTATGAACCAGCAGTGTGCTCTTACAGCCTGAAAGGCCAACAGTATCCTGGGTTGCATCAACAGAGAGATGTCCAGCAGGTAGAGGAAGGGATTGTCTGTGGGAAATTTCAGGCTCTTAATCCACATCTTCACTCTTCAGTTTCCTGCTCCTTAGCACTATTGCCATTAAAACACAAGAAACTCTTCTTTCCACACTCTCCTGCATGGAAGGCTTTCCACACACACTTGCTGTGTCCTGCTCTTTGCACTGCCCACGCACTCCTCTCCTCCAGAAGTCAGAAGGTGGCCCAGCCTCCCGGTGCTTATGTGCTCCTGGCTGTTTGATATCAATATCTTTCTGCCATAATCAGAGCACAACATGAGAATAAGTACAGAATACATTTTTAATTTGAACACACACTTGTAGCTGTGCGCCAATTCCTTGCTGCTGTACTGTTGATGAGGAACAAATTGAAGCAAGCCACAAACTAATTTCCTAAATGTGTTTTTTTCTCCGATGGTAAGGAAGCGATGAGTTTTAGATGAGAAAGAACATTTATCTGCAGCTCAATGAACTGAAACCTCTGAAACAAAACTCTTACAGGCATCAGAAGTGTTCAAGAGTGACACTGAAGTATAAGTCTCCTGAAATTTCATGATGAAACTAAATGGAGTCAGCAAATCGAAAGGATGACAAGGACAGAGGAAGACAGGACATACCTGAACTACTGTGATAAACAAAATCAACAGCATCTTGTCTTAACAAAACATTGCTGTTCCTGTGATACATACCATAAGCTGTCCTACCTGTTTTATGATACTTCAGTAAAACTGTGCATAAGCAATAGCTCCTGCATGTGCAGCTCTCCCATCAGATGGCACCCTCTCACATTTGGTGTGGCTGTGGTTCACTCAGTGAAAAACCAAGAAGGCAGCAGCAGTGATTAATTCTCTTGCTGTGCTGCACTTAGCTCTCCTGCTATGAGACACAAATAAACTTGTCCTGGACAATTGTTTAAGAAAATTAACTCCTACAAATGTGATTTCCAATCACAAAGAGTGCTACAGCCATCAAGAGCCCAGGAAGCCTTGCTCCTAGAAAACCAGGTTGCAACATCTGTAAGCTAGCTGCAGTGCAGAAGCCCTCATCCAGGCAGCTAGCCCTGTGCCTGCATGCCGTGCCAGCTCACCACCACGTGCAGTCAGGGAGATCTGGGCTGGGTGCTGCAGGTTGCAGAGCGCTGGTTACTCCTTAACTCTGGTGGACGCCTTACACAGATATAACACCACCTGCCTTTCTGGGTAGGTGATTTGTCTAAGTTCTTACCTCTGTAATACCAAAAAGAGGACTCTATGAATCATCCTGCTCAGAGGGCAGGGTGGGTCAGTCTCACAAAAGCAAAGATGAGGTGACGTAGGACTTCAAGTGCACATCGAATCAACCTCTCTTTAACCACCTCTTGACATTAACAACAAGAAGCTGTTCTCTTCCTGCCATGCTTAGCACACCAGCAAACCACCTGCAGTGAGGCCTCCACATACACCCTGAGTCCTGTCCCCAGTAAAGTAAGCCAGTCCTCCTGACCCAAAGCACCATTTTCCAATGGCTACATCACAAGGCACCAGAGTTCTCAGGCAATTATTTAGCTGTGACATTTGTGGAGTCCTTGCACTGCATGTACTGTTTAGCTCACACAGAGCACAACATGCTGAGAAGACCATCATCGTTACCCATGAAATCAAAACCAAGAATTTCAAAATAAATTGCCTGAAATCACCATCTGCAAGAGAATATTTTTTCCAAGTTTTCTTGTAGAGTATCAGCATTTTGGAAAGATATTTTAAACAACATATTTCTAAATCAAAGGAGAGAATGTTAATCCCCACTGATAGCAGAGCAGTAATTTTCATGCACAAGTGATAAACCAGTGGCAAAAAGGGCTCCTAGAAAACTTGTTTTCCAAGTGCCTCCCTATTTCACATGTAAATAAACGTTTTTTCTTTAAAATGTGCAGTAGTGCTGATTTTGAGGTTTTGCAGAAATTCTAGTTTAGTTGCCAGATCTTGAAAGCAAACTAGAATAAAAAATGCTTTAAAAATCCTGGAAGCATTCATAAACTAAAAGTTAGAGGACTTAGAAGCTGTTGAAGGAGGTGAGGAAGCCGTGCTGCAGCAATACCACAGCCAACAGGTAGGCAAGAGCAACAACAACAAAGCAAACCAATGCGATGTAATGCAGCTCCACCTTCCCCCAAAAGCCTTGGTGAAGGTCATCATGCAGCTAAGATGTACCACCAAAACATTAACAATTTCTAAAAATCACATGACTTGTAAGCTATGCTATATTCCACAGCATAGTGCTTACCCTGTTCTGATTAGTGGCAAATCCATCATCCCTCCCTTTAAGCAGTTTGCTAACAGGAATAGCCTTCTACTGAGTAAAACAGACACTTCTGCATACAGACTGAAACTAAGTAATGGACATTATGCCATGCAGGTCAGCTACGTTAAACTTACTAGGAAATCTCAAAGTTTTTGCAGAACAAAAGGTTCTATGAGAATAAACCCTCTAGAGTACATAGCCTGCCTAAAAATTAGAGCAACATCTGCAATAAATGTGCATGTGCTTGAGGATGATGTCTGATCAGGTTTTCTTCTTATATTCTACGGGAGATACTCAGAAAATTATTTATTTTCTGCCATTCTTGACTGGTTTTAATTGCATGTTCTTTATTACCATTCAGAAAGATAAATTAATTTTAGCCCATGAACTCGTACATTAGTGTTTCTCCCCATCTTCTTCCCTTTATCTTATAGATTAAAATTGTATTCCATTTCTTGTATACAATTCATTTTCTGCTTGTATGAAGAAAACACATATTCCCCAAGTATTTAGGTTGTGTAAATAAGATTTAAATCTTAATATTAAGATTTAAATCTTAATAATATCTTAATATCTTAATTTCTTAATATCTTTAATAATCTTAAATCTTAAATAAGATTTAAATAAAGATTTAAATATCTGGAGTGTTTCTTCAAAATCCAATGCATGGTTTAGAAGTACTTTTAAAAAATCAAATTTTATGTTTTTCAGCATCTTCTTTCCTGGTTGTTTAATTTTTGGCTGGATATTCACTGTGAAACTCTTGAAACTACTTGCCTACCACTTTTTAAGAAATTGGCTTTCTAATTATTAAAGAAAATTGTTTCCCTAGTCTTTTCCATCACAGATGATGTTTTCCTTATTTACTACAATTCAAATGGTTTTGCTCTATGAAATTGATTGGCATAACCATCAGCATCCTCTAACAAAGATGGCTGCTGGTTGCTTCCTATTGTATCTAAACAAAATGGACTTCATTAAGATGAAAATGTTGATAATATTGTTCTCTCTTGCTTTATAATTAGCTACTTGCTTAATGAGGAAATTTCTCAAGATGAGGGATGTGTAATCAATCCAAAAGCACCGGGAGCCAGGGTTTGTTCTACACCTGCACAGTGCCTCTCCCTCCTGCCACAGAGGGTCTGGCTCTGGTGATGGGTCACCTCTGAGATCTTCGCTCAGTTTGGAGGAGATGGGGCTGCAGGGCTGGGTGCAGCCTCCCCTTGGTGGTCCACACAAGGACCATTTCCCCTTGTGGCTATGCCTTGCTCAGTAAGGGCAAGTGCCTATGAGAAAGAGCTTGTTCCCAAAGATCACAGCAGCACCTAAGCTAACAACAGAGAGAAAATCCAGAGACACAAAATGTCACTGCCTCCATTGCAGAGTCCACGGTGGGACAAAAGAACAGCCTCTTAACCTACCCCGACTACAGATATCCAAGGTACTTCACATTTTGATTAGCCACATCCATGCACAACAGAGAAAGTTGGAGTGTTATTTCTATAATTATTTTATTCCTTTTCTCTCCATTTTCCAGCCTTCCCTACCCCTGGGCTCTTTAAAGAATGACTCCCAGGAGGGTTCATTCAAGTGGACTGAAAACATTGCCAGTGGGAGCTAACTTCCACAGCACAGGTTGCTGTCATCGATGACCTATTCAGCAGAGGTTGCACCAACCAGGCTTTGTTTTCTGCACCATTAAACAAACTGACGGAGGGTTCAGTCCTTCAGCAGAAATACTGAGAATTAAAGGAAGCACAAAGGGAGCAGACAGCAGGGTTGAAATATTTAGTGGGAAAAGGAGAGATGGTCAATAAGAGGGGATGGAGTTTGGATCAAAAGGGACTGATTGACAATAGGACACAAGCTATCCCACTGGTCAAGATTACAAAACGTTGTGCTCCTGAAGCTGTCCCCTTCGGCGTCATAGGGAAGAATCCAGAGCAAGAAGAAATGGCAAGCTAGCAACTCAGTGTATAAGCAATATGCAACAGGAAAAAAAAAACATAATGGGTAAAATTCTGTGGTGCTTGCAACAAGCTGAGACCATGATCTCAATGAATCAAACAAAAGACATTTTTAGAGACGGTATCTATTGGAAAGAAAGAAAGAAACAAAGTATGATAAGGAAGAGTGGGATTTTGGTTAAGGCCTTCTTGTGAGACCTGAGAGAGCTGCATTTCAAGACTGCCATGTGTTTCCCATGGGGCCGTAAGTGTGGCACTTTATCTCTTTGCACTCAGCAGTGAGTAAATACTCAGGGAGAGGACACGATGTACTCTGGGTGGGGACAGTGCCTGGCATACCGAGCATACCTCATTCACATAACTGAAAGAAGTTTGTTGAAATAAACTTTTCTGAAAAATTCCCTACCTTGAATTTTTTCCATTTTGCAGAATTTAAATGGGATGTGTTTCTTCTTATGTTTTCAAAGCATTGAATTTCCAATCACAGCTTTCTATCATTTTCTACTTTTAAGCCACTGAATACAGATATCTGACTGGAGCGCTGTGAATACAGATGTCTGCATGTTATCCTGAGATTTTTCCCTCTTCTCTTTTTGTGTTTCCTATGTTACCTTTTGCTCCCGTGCCGTGTTCCAATACCCCTTCCTTCTGGAGTGGAAGAGAAAGAGTGAAACTGTAAAGCCACTGACTTTCCGAAACTTGGGGAAAAAATGAAGCTAAAGACATTAATGACATCTGAGAAATTTAATTTCCTTATTTTTAAGGGGTTTGGAACATTTTCAGGAAAAGGAGATTTTTTCCTCCTTTCTTCTTTCATGCAGTTCAATTTTATTTAAATATTTTTCCCTCGTCAACATTTGTAGAAAGAAAGGCAGCCCAAAAGATTAAAGCAGCTAGAGAAAAGGATATTAGAAGACCCTCCCCTACATCTCTGTAACATTTTTTCCTTGAAATTCTGAAAATGTAACTCTCGCTTCCAACACAAATGGAGAGCATCCAGCTCAACCCTGCTCAGTGACTACCCTCAGTCGCAGTACGGAGGTTTCTGGATCTTGCCAGCAGCCTCCTGCACCAGCCCTGGGGGAACAAACGCTGTTCAACTGCAAAGCACTGCTCTCCTCTGCCATGGCAGCAAAAGAAGGCAGTACCCTTGTGCCCGAGCACATCCCTGGGCACTCACAGGTGTGCAGAGATGGCATGAAGACTGCTGCCCCACAGTTGTGCTGATTTTGCCAAACCAAGTTACCTAAAAACTACCTGAGCTGTTGCGAACTGTGGTGGTTCCACAAAAAGTGGCTCCTGGATCAGAGTGCAGAGTTAAAAACTGGCCACCCAGTGACAGCCTCACAAGTAACAAAATAAACAGGTCAAGTTACTGACTCAGAAACAGGGAACTCTTGCTTCTTGCCACAGAGAGGAAATTTTCCAGTCTCCATTTAGAACTGGTCATCATTATTAAATACACACATGGATGGGCTTCTTGGACGTGATATAAATGACTTAAAGCTGTGATTCAAGTATGTCTATAAAGTGCTCCTGTGATGTTTCTCTCCCTTTCTTTCCCCCCTTTTTTGAAACTGTCTCTGCTCCGCTGTTCTCTGTAGAGATAAGCCCTTGAAAATCACCTTTTTTAAGGTGTAAACTTGGTGACTATATACATTAATGGTTAAACATTTGATTTGTTATAGGCAAGAAAAATAGAGAACTTGAAATCTCTTCATGGTGTATTAAATGTCATACAATTATAATACAATCCTACTCTGGCTGCTCCAATCCCAGACAAAATCAGTCTTAAATTTCCAGCAAACAGAGCAGGGCCCACAGTGCTTCTGCTTCCCTGGGAAATCAGAGTATCTCAGGCTGTGTTGACTTTAAGGATGTCCTGAACGCCCACCTTAAAAACGTGTTCCTCAGCACAGCCACAGCTCTTGTAGAGTCCTCCAAATGAAACCATGCTTTTTATTTCATAGCTGTTTGGGGCATCACATCTTTCTGGCTTCAGAGACTTAAAAAGCTGGCAGCCATAATTTGTTCGGCTGAGACCACAGCCTGAATGTCATTTTGTAGCGTTCCACACACCAAAATAAAATAGTATGGAATAATACAGAAAGGAAAAATCTACATCCTCACAATACAAATTAATCTTCAGGCTTCCCATCAAGTGAAACATATTGACAAGTGACAATAGGCAATTAATAGATTAATGAGCATAGCTCTTATCTGTCTGCATTATGAGTTTATCTGGTTGTAACAGGATGAACACAACACGGGCCTGTGCTCACAGGAGTGCTGTCCCAATAGGAATGAGATCATTGCAGCAAGATACGAATGCAGGATTCTGATTACCAGGTATCGCTCAATGGAACGTGCTCCCCCTCTCTCCCCCATGCTATATTCTATACATTTTTAAATTATTCAAGGGCAAAGAACAGAATATAATTTACTAGAGAGAGAATTAGAGGAAAAGGTTTTACGAAAGCAGGAGAGATTAGGTTTTGATCCAGGGTTAAGAAGACTGCCTCTGGCATGTGGAGTGTCTGTCAAGATAGATGATGGAACGCAAAAAAACCCTTCCACCTAAAAATGAGCCTAAACCCAGTGATGTCTGCAGTGCCAAACAAAAAAACTATCATTGAAAATGCACAGATAACCCAGTCAAAATCCAGATGTACAAAGTAGTTTTTCAGCAGGTCTAACTGCTAAACATGGGGAAACTGATTCTGATCAGAGTAGGCTCCTTCACAGCATGGACAAATTTAATCTGCAGAACTATGAGGAGCTCTGTGTTTTGATTGAAACCCAAAGGAAGGAAGGCTTCCCAGGTGACAGGGTGGAGAAGGTGACCAAGGCATGAATCTGCAAAGCCAGAAAAGCAGTGTCTTGCTTGTGTGCAGTGTGCAGACACTTCTTCCTGCTCCCTGCTGCTGTGCCTGCAGCTCTGTGCTTGCACCTGCCCCATTCCTACTGCAGGAAGAAGCAAGCTTGGCTGTGTTCATGCACAGAGCCATGTCCTGTCCGCTTTTGTTCGCGTGCGTAATATCTAACGTCTCGACGGGGCTATTTGTACAAGTAAAGTGAATTTGCCCTTGATAGCATTATAAAGTTTCAAAATAAATATTGTGATGTTTTGTGGGCAGGCAAACACAATCTGCAATTTGCCGTGTGGAAATTGTTGTTCTGCTCCAGAATTATGCAGGCTTTCATAATGACTAATGACATGAGACAAATGCAGCATGACAGTTGCATGTTGATCATTCTATATAATTTTGTTCATAGGCCATTTATTGAGTTTCTTTCTGAGCCCAGTGCAGCAAGAAGAAAAATACCAGTACTGAGAACTTTGGATCAGACTTGACATTATTCCATTTTAACGTGCTGCACAAGAACCAAGGAATTTGCTGTGCTGTTGGAGCAAGCCTGCCCATGGGAGCAGAGTAGTAAGGACAGCAGTCTGTGAGCCTTGCTGCCAGCCCCAAGGGTGTCCCCGCTCCCCAAAAGCTTGGGGGTACTGGGGATTGTCATGCCATGGCCTCAGAATGGCTGGATCCAGCAGTGAGACAGGGAAAGCCACAGGCAGGTGCACTGTCACTGCTGAGGCAAAATGCACCCAAAGAAGCTCACTCAATGCCCTCGGTTGCATTCAGAAGGTGCCATGCTCAGGAAGCAGGAGGGTCTTGGAGCTCCCATGAGCGGTGGTTCAGGTGCAGAAGGAACTATGTGAGCACAGAGACATGTGGTGTTATCATACAATGCTCTGGAAGGGAATTCAGTTTGGGTCTCATTTTTAAGAGCTAATATTCTTTTATCCAATCAAATGGTAAACAGCATCGGTAAATCAAGTTTTGATGGCATATGTATTTGCAAACAAAACTTTATATTCAACCTTTTCTGAGATGAGCCCACAAATGTGTGTTGATATCCTCTGCGGTCACATTCTTTAAGGGCCCAGAAAATAGAAGAGCCTTTTGTGCACCACTTTAAATAGCGTACGGGAACTTCCACATTTCCTAATTGAATGGGACCTTCTAGGCATGCAGTGGAAAGCAGCCTCGGAAAATCAGCATAGAGCAGGACAGAATGTTTTCCAAATGCTGATTTTATTACGTTCCCGGGTATTCTGTTCCACAGGAATCCACAGTGAATCTGCACTGCTGAGAGCTACAACGCATCCTTCAGAGCCGCCCCTCAGCAAGGCGCTCTGCCTCAGGATGAGGCACTCATGGATGCCCCAAGGAAGGGTGCACCCAGCATAGCAAAAAGACTCAGGCACTGCTGCTCTCTGCCATCTCCCTCTGGCACCCGCAGCTACTGCTTTAAGGTGGGTACCTCAGCACCAGTCTGGCCTAATGGCACCATCCCTCCTCTTCCCTGAGTAGGATGCCCCAGTGCCCTGCAGAGCACCACAGAAGCACCCGCACCACCTCTGGCAGAACTGGGGCAGACAGCACACACCACTGATGGGAGTAGAGCTGATAACAGGCAGCTGCCCGGGCTGCTGTAAAATGGCGTTGTTCCACTGCTGTGAAAGCAGCAACATTTCATATTACCTGAGAATATCCAGACACAATTGCTTCTCACTTTCATATTGTATCGAATACTTAAAAGATGTATATATTTACAACCTTAAACATTTTTGTGTGGAGGAGTTAATGAAGCCAAGCTTAGATCTGTAGACACATCTACCACGCTTTAGTCAGAATACCGGGGAAAATCAGCTAAATTAAACACCAGGAGCCACTACCCAAACCAGGCAGATAGCAAGGCATTTTAAGCATTTTAAGCAGCAGCTGAACCACACAGCTACACCTTCAAATCTGATACTGCACCTGAAACAGGCAGGACAAGGATTTCAGACACACTTAAGCATAAGCTGGAGGGGAAAAAACAAAACCCAAAATACCAGGCAGGAGTAGATAAAAGCATTGGCTCAGGGGTGCTTTAGACCTGATAGCAAATACATTAACCACGGCAGAGTCTTCCCTACGCTTAAGAAACGTAACGGGACTTTGTACCTTCTTTGCAAATAAATAGGACTGCACTAAAGGAAGAATTGATTTTGCTATTAATTCCTCCTTTCACTATTGATCTCTGCTCCTCCCCGCCACTACATCTGGAAAACCGACTAGCAACTCCACTCGAAAGGGGAGTGCAACACAAAGGAATCAAATGCCGGTTGAAAAGAGCCGTGCGCACACCCTCTCACCATCAAAGCACGGCCCTCTTCTCTCAACCTCTTTGGCCCTCTGCTTCGGTCTGTAAAATGGAAATAGCATTCCAGAAGAGAGCGAGAGGCACAGATCGTGAGCTCAGTCGCTGAACTCTGGAAGAGCAGGCTGCCCTCCTGGCCTTCAGCATTTTGATGTCTGCAATACCTCCCTGTACGGCAAGTGCTGCCTACGTGGGGAATATCTGTTTTAGTTCTACAGTAACAGCTACTTTCGCTTAAAATATTTGTGGAAAAACACCAGTTTCAGATATGTGACTAAGAAATCTCGATTAAAACAGAGGAAGCTTCAGTACAAATATAAGGCTCTCTACAAATCTCAGGCTACGTGATGTGACATCGGTTGTGAATGTAAAACAATATATGATTGTGATTCATTGCAATAGCAACTTAAAGACAAAATACCTTTTTCTGTTAGAAAACTGATTTTTGATTCTGAGGATTTAATGGAAAGAAAAAAAAAGAATGTTTGCAATGGAGAATGTTTGCATATGGTTCATTAATCAGCCTGGCAAGGAGTTTGATATCAAACTTGCACATATTTTTACGTAGGCTTAAGCAATCCACATCCAATTATTCATTATTTATGTTTCTGCACTAATTGTGCTCTGTGTCACTTAACAACAAAAAAAAAAAAAAAAAAAGAAAAAGATATCTAACTGAGCTTGGAATTTGTCATCCCGATGAGATTTCTCAAAATACTGTGACTGGAATGAGAGAGTTGGCATGTACTTTTCCTTCTCTTGGAGCCCCATAAAAGCCCAGGCTTAAGATGAACTAGATTTTCAGTAGAACTGACTGAGAATTTTCAGACAAAATTAATTCTCACTGATAAACATTATTGAATAAACAGCTTGTTCAAACAATTTGGGAGGTTTTGACAACCTCCCATTTCAACAGGGATCTCTCAAGAAACTGCCTGTGGGGCTCCTATATTATCATCCTTTTGCAAGAAGATGATGGAATTCCTATATTGCCTGTGATAACCCATGAAGTGCATCTCATTTTGAACCAAAATAGGAATAAGAAACACTAATTTTTCTGAAGTTAGTATTTCTGAATTTTCTTTCCACCTCCAATTCTATAGTTACATCCTATCCCAGCATGTCCCACAGAAAGCCTCCCACCAACACAGACATTCCAAATGCCACCTTCTCTGGTTCTCAGAGGAGCAAGACAGCAGCAAGGATGCATGAAGCAGCACTGGGAGAAGCAACGCAGTGACAGATCCGTGCAGTCTTTGCACAGCTACACCCAGCTGCTGAGGTACTGGACTGAATTGATAGCTTTTTCCACATAGGTCAGCTTTCACTTTGGGTTTTATTGCAGGAAAAAGCTATTCAATGCCAGTCACTTGTGGTTAGCAGTACTTAATGTTACCTAACAGTTCACAAAAGTTCTCTAAAACAACTGAAAGAAACAGATGAACAAAACCACATAAATAACTGTAATGCACCGAATTCCCAAGCAAAGGGCACACCCTAATGGAGAGCAGGTCTCGTCTCTCCCCAACCAATAACTGAAGAATCTTCCTACTCTTCGGGAAAATAAAGAGAAGCAGGGAACATTTCAGGAGAGGAACCACAAAAAGCAAGAGGTTTGGAGAACTCCTTATTTATTCTTATGCACGTATTTTCACCTTCTGTCAAACATAAGTGCAGATTCATTTGTGTAGCACAGCAACCCATTGTAAATATCAAACATCCACAAAGAGAACCTGAAATTAGGAAGAACTTGCTCATGGCTTATGTGCTCCTCCTAAGACCACCACATCGTTTACTAATCTTGACAATACCCCAAAAATGTAGCATGGTGTACCTCATTAAGTGTGTTGCTTATCTTATTGCTCCTGCAGAAAACCAAGTCCCCACTGCCCTCAGTGCTTCAGTTTTGGGCACTGTGTGCAGCCATTAATTACTGTATTTTACTGATCTTGGGAAATCAGACTGAGCAACATACCCAGATCAATGTGGGAGATGAGGATAAAGACCAAACAGCTCTAGAAATGTCCTAGATAAGACTGGTAAACAACTGTCTTCCATAGCAAAAGGCGAGAGAAAAATCAAATCATGCTGAAACTTATTGAAGCTTAAAGCTGCTTACAAAAATGGCTCAAAGGTGAACGATTAATTTCAAACCAGGCCAAATTGAGGAAAAGAAGCTTGATGCACACACCAATTTTGTCCCTCAAAGTCAAGAACTGCCTAATCAATAGCACTGCTAAAAAGAGATGGGCGCTCTCAGGGGTACCATTACAAAGAATTGCACTTGGGTTTAGCCACCTGGCTCCCAATTGCTTTAATAGGTGTCACGTGGCTAAAATCTGGGCTAAAGCTTTAAAAACTTACCCCTTGGTCTTCCTGAGCATCCGTTGCTGTCAGGTGGCAAATGCAAAGCAGCAGGAGAGGCTGGGAGATTTGCTCCCATATTGACCAGTACTAGAACATGTCCAGGAATTTGTACTGTCACAAGGGTCAGTTATGGGCAAAATAAGGCAAAGCAGGAGGAGGTAAAACTGGCACATGAAAGAAAGTAAAAGAAACTCTACGTAACCCTTACTCTGTTGACATGTTGATAGTAGTGTGCAGCAGGTACCCATACTCCTCTTCCATTAGGTAAAAATACACTAGGACTTTTTTTACGTAATGCTCTGACCACTCCCCCCATTACAAACTGTACTCAACATCTTAATGGAAAAGCTTCAAGGGGTTTAAGGTTTTAAATCAAATAAAGAAACAGACAAAAGAAAAATCCAATCAGAGCAGAAAGGGATGGCTTATAGAAGAACTGATTTTCTTCCTGTTTTCACCAGTGCTGAACTCCACAGGAGCAGCGGTCAGAGAGATGGAAAGAAGTTAACAAAATGGGAGAGGAAGGAGGAGTTTCTTTCACACTGATATTATACATAATTTTACACAAGGAGTGGTGGTATCTTTTGAATGAGGTCTGGGCTTGACTTGGTTCCTGGATCTGATAGGGGTTAGCTATGGGACAGTGAGAACTTTGCTCCCTTCTCATGCAACTTACTCAGCTCTGGAGAACCCTGGGGACAGCACTGGCCCTGTGAGAACAGGGGACAGCAATGGAAGCTGGCCTGATCAGCAGCTTCCCTGCGCAAGGTCACTTGCTCCCAAAGAACAGGTGAGTACCAAGCAATGGCAGCTGTTTTTTAAAAAGAAGTGGGGAAATATTGTCACAAAGAAGAGCAAGTCAAAATGTCCACATGTGGAAGTGAGTGGGGAAAGGGAACAGAGAAACTAAGTAAACTAAGGAACTTAAAAAAGAAAAAAGAAAAGCCACCAAAACACCAAGCCCAGAACAAAACCCAAGCCTCCAGTTATGACAAATTCTTAGTTTGTTCCAAAAGAGGCTCATACACTGTCTACCTGCCAGCCAGCTTAAAGAGAACTGCCCATCAAAAGTTCAGAAGTGTTATGGTTAGACACTGGTTACAAGACAAGGAAAGGAATAGAAAAATCTTCCCCAAGATTGCAGGTAATCGTTACAAGCACAGAAAAACTACAGAGTGATCTCTTCTGTAACTGAGCCTGAATGTACTGCACACTGTGGCCTCTTTCCATCGAAACCTGGAGACGTGCTTAAGAAGAACCAAAAAAAAAAAAAAAACAAGGAGAAGAAGCACAAGAGATTGCCCTTAGCCAAAGCAAAATGGCGCACTGCAAGAAACTAAGTGCAATGAGATTTCTATTCAAATAAAGGACTGAAGTCTGATTAGAGCTGAGAGTGTGGAAGATGGTGCTTGCAGGTTCGATTCAGATGCCATTAATTTGATAAGTTTTGAATCCAACCATGAGTGTAGGCCTGGTTCACGAGCCACAGAATATTTGAGTGCTACTGTTACACTGGCTTTTCCAGTATCTCGCTTCATACACATTAGAGCCAAACCACATCAGTTCCCCTTAGTTGAGCTGGATTGGCACTTTGGAAATCCTAGTACACAGGAAAGGTTTAAAACCTCACATCTGAGGAGTAAGAGAAACATGAAACTGGCTAGAAATGGCTTGAGAAAAAATGAAGGTAGGAATGACAGAAAAAGGAGAAATAAAGGACAGTAAAATGGAGAGAGAAATGAAACAGAAAAAATTGCTCAGAAAAGAAAGGTGAGTGTGGAAGAGTATGGGAAACAGCAAAAGGAAATTACATTAACAGAAATAAAGCAAAGAACTAAAGAAATGGAAAATGAGGCACAGAGGAGGGCAGTAGAACTCACAAAAGAAAAAAGAACAAAAGGCAATAGGTGGATTGGAGGCAAGAGAAAGAAGTGGTGAGGCAACCAGAGAGAGAAGGAAGAGGGAGGAGGAGAAGTGCAAGGAGCTGAAAATGGAGAGAAAATGGGAGAAAGAGGAAAAGAGAAGTAAAGAGGGGGAATATTGCAGAGAAAGGACCAGAAAGAACAATCCTAGGGAGCCTGCTGTGGTGGGTCACAGAGGAGTTCACAAGCCCATGCACTCCAACTATTTCTTTTTGATTCTGTGTCATTGTCAGGCTTCAGACTGCAGCTGCAAATTGTTTGTCTGGCAGTTCTGGTAGGTTTGATTCAATAACTCCTATAAGGGGGCAGGCAGGATATCAATGCTGCTTTATTGCCTTTTTCTCTGCCTACAATAGCAATCCTCCAGTTATACAGTATTATAAAGTGCCATCACTGGGTGTTGTATCTCAGCATAGTCACGTCTCATCTTCCTAGGCTATAATAAGCTGGCAAAAGTAAAAGTCTGAAACTATGTGAGCTTCATGAAATGACTGAGATCGGCATGAGGGATTGGCACAGAGCATACAGCAGACTCTCTCTTCCCAAGCACCGCAGCATAGGATAGCTGCATCCTACAGGATCAGCTTTACCAAAATGTATTTGGTAATCTGTTTCGAGTCCCACTCCAGCCACTAGCAGACAAAGCATTAATGCTCCAGAAAGCTGCTAGCACTGGAAAACAGAAAAACATGAGCTCCACAGTCCTGTCAGCTGGAGAGTTTTCATGCCTCTCTCCCATTCCTTTGGATGTGAGCTCTTTAAACGCAGTCACTGAGCGACATTTAACATCAGATTGGACCAACCAACGTGGTCCTACCATTTTTGCTGCTAGGCGTTGGTCTTTTCAGGCAGCGGGGCTTTCCCTCACCAGGCTGACACAGAGAAATTTCCCCAGCCTTGACCGTACATGATCTGTCAATAATAAGAGGCTTTCAGTTACAGAATGCTGTCAAATAGCACCTTTTACAAACACTAAATTCAAGTTTAAAATGTCACAGTAAAAAAAGGAAAATCACCACAGAGAAAAAAGCCTGCGAGACATTTTATTGGTGTATCTTTTAAAAAAGAAAAATTCCTGGCACATTGCTCTGGTTAAAGCCACACAAATCAGAACAGAACTTCTCATGCAGGCCAGGTCACTACAAATCTTAGAAGCAGCTGAATAGAAAGAGATCCATTTTTTTCTGCTTAAACTTTGTCTCACATATATATATACACACATGCACACATATATATGCACACATGTAATTGCATACATTTCTATATACACACACAGACTTATTTAAAAGTCCCTGCTTCATTGGAAAAATTGTAGGCGGATGCCTTTAAGGATGTGTTTAAAAATTATCATGGCTTTACGCTGCAGTTTATTCCATATATTTCCATCCTTTTGAGCCACACTGTTCAACCTCCTACTTATTCTTAATAGATTAATTTGTGATTGCTCCCTCGACATTTCAGCCTTTCATGATGGAGAGCAGTTCCTCTCATTTCACTCATCAAGGCTCCATATAATAATGAAAGTTCTCTCAGGTCACCTCTATTGCGTCTCATTTCCTTAACCCCTTTAGCCTTCCCTCCTGATGAGTGTTCTTAAACCTGGAACTGTCTGGGCTCAGGGAAAATAAAATTTCTCCTTTGAGGCTTCTACGATTGAATCCATATTGCATCAGTTCTATAGAAAATTTGGATATAGCCATGTGATTTCAGTTCTCTGACAGCTTTACAATGTCATAATAACCTGTTTGTTTCTTTTCCAAGCAGCCATATGCACAGAACTGCTGGGATTTTTCTCTAATAACCCCAGGTCTCTTTTTTCTTTGGTACACTGAATAATGTGAACTCTGCTGTGGTTCACTAGCTCTAGACTTACTCACACAGCCAACTAAAAGATTCAAATCCTCCTCAGCTTGGTAAGCATTTCTTCTTACCGTTTGCTTAATCTTTACATTTGGCAGAATAATCGATGCCTGTTATTTTACTTGTTACGATCTTTCGGAATAAAACTGTGAGGCAAGATTCAGAGCTGCTCTCAGTTGGCCTGTCTCTAGCATCACTTCAGAGGTCCAGCTTCACAAATTAAAGAGACGCTTCAAAATAAACCACGAGGGCAAGCTGCCATTTTGAATTTTCCACTTGCTACTTACGACCTATAGCTGCTCCCTAAGTTGTTGCCCTGCTCCATGATTTACATTTACAGAGGGGAAGCTCCCCACACAGCTTGCAGGCAGGAGGGCAAGCTCAGGCACTCCAGAAGGAATGCAGCACCACCTGCAGAAGGGAGGCTAAAGGTATCCAGACCTTGCACTCTTTTCCAAGAATTGTCCATTACAAAAACAAACCACCACATCTTTTTAAAGAACAATTTTACACAGCATCAAATTCCAGTATTTGTTTGTCTTTTGTGCAATCCAGCTGTTCCAAAACCAATCAAACAAAATAGTTCCTACCAGCAATACAGCATCATGTAAAACAACTGCTAGTCATATGCACAGCACTGAAGGTTGTGCATCTCTAGGAGGAGGAGATGACAATTAGTTCAAAGTAATTCAGTGCTGATTGGGTTGGGGATAATTTCCTGGCAACTAAGGATGGGATTGAGACCAAAAAATCATTTCAAATAACTATGAAGGAGTCACTGGATAGCAACACCTTTCAGTCTCTGGAGACCTGGAATTGATTCGAACTGGTCTACCACTTAAATGGAGAAAAGCTATTATCCCATCACTAATCTCTTGAGCCATTCAGTCCCCCTTGAACCAATTTTTTCTTCAACAAGCTACTTTACATATTTCACTCATCATCTTAGCCCGCTATCTTTACAGGAGAAGCTTATCAAATGATTTGTGTAGGAAGGCAAGTACGTCTCCCTTTTGCATTTCCGTTTATCCTTGCATTTGTTGCTAACATGACCAAACTATTAAACACGTTCCTCTCCTCCTCTCTTTACAGTACCCTGCTTTTCCTACTACCATTCACAAAATACGACATCAAAAAGCAACCCACTTTTAGAAGCATCCATACTAGAAACAAATTTCCTGGATAAATACACATGCATTGCCCTCAAACGTCCTAGCAATCATCAGTATAATGCTGATGTCTCCTTAATAGCTGTGCAGCCCTACAAGGGTCAAATCCAGGATCTGCAGAGGAAGAGCCGAAGCACAGAATTGCAAAGGGTCAGATTTGCAAAGATAGTCTTCATTTTTATGTACGTTCATGGCCACCAAAATGTGGACACAGTGCCCATGAGTGTACAAAGCTGTAATTAATAATTAAAAATGCCTTAAAAATTAGGCCCTTGGTATCTGATAATGGGCTTGCAAAAAAATTGGGGCATCCATAATGGAAATCCATTTAGGATAAGGAGGTTGTAAATGAACTGCTGCAATCAGAGAAAGTGCAAAGCTCAGAGCTGGAGAGCTCGGAGCTCAGTTTGGTGTCGAGGCCTCACCAGGCAGGAGAGCAAGCATGTGTCACACTCAAAGCTCTCCAATTCTCTCACTGGTCTGCCACTATTTCATGCACTTAAGCAGCCTGTTTTGTCTGCTTCATGCCTTCTCTTCCTTAAGCGTTTTCACTGTAGCTTCTCACACCACCACATTGACTCAGTTTCCTCCGTCTCAGAATTGGAGTGCATCCCTCAGAGAAGCATGGGCCTCCCTCCTTCCAGCCAGCTAACCCTGCTCCACTCACCCTGCAGTTACACGGCCAGCACAGCACACTCTGATACTGCTCCTCTGGCAGCAATTAGAATCAAATCAACACCAGGCTGTTTATAAAAAGGGATGTTGCTATAATGACACTATCAATTCTTCCAAACATTGTAGCTATTTATCAAGTGATTAAAGTAGAGTAACTTACTCCAGTTTTACTAGCCTATTTTCCATAGGAACTTAAAAGGTTTTACTGCCTCAAGTATGGCACTTGGAGTGCTAATAATTTCGATTTTATTACATTAGCATATTTTTTAGATTTATTTCTAGGTTTTGCATTAGATTCAAATTGTTACTCGGTTTATAAAATAAGATAAATTTATCTTGGTCAAAAATCACATTAAGATAATTATCTTGCCCTTTTGGCAGATAATTTTGTTTGTAATATATTGAAAATGCTTATTTTTTGTTTTTTTAACCACTCATTCTTGCAAAAGTGGCTGTTTTTTCCCAGACGCAGGCACCTTTATCTCCCTCTCACTGTCAAGAGCTGTCTTGTCTCCTCCCATTTCTGCCTTCCCACCGAGAAAACCCAAACCAGTGGTGCCTACTCCAGGCCCCAGGCCTTATCTGGCACACGTTTGCTGCCTTGCTGCTGGCCATGCTGCATCATGGTGCCAGACCCTGTGGGGAAGGCTCCTGGCCCCACACCAGGAACAAGGAGATGCTCACCGGGCAGGCAGGCAGGCAGCATCACAATTTGCACATGACAGAAACCACACCAGCCTGGTGCCTGCCTGTTTCTCTGTGTTAATAAAAGTCTTAAATGATTATGGCTGAGTGAAAAGACCCTTTCTTAAAGAAGGGGT
This sequence comes from Lagopus muta, assembly GCF_023343835.1. Lineage (NCBI taxonomy): Eukaryota > Metazoa > Chordata > Aves > Galliformes > Phasianidae > Lagopus > Lagopus muta. The sequence continues at coordinate 9,980,071 of NC_064438.1, read as the reverse complement.
TGAGGTCACTGACTGAATTCTTCCCCCTATGCCCTCCATCAAACCTGGTGTCCCTGAAACTGTGGCACACCTCCCTTGCAGTACTGCACTTCTCTTTCTAGCTTCTGAAAGCAGTACACTGAGAATAATGCTGTGATCTGCCAAGTAAATTAGTTCAGAGCTAATTTAGTCAGATATTAAGATACTAATCAAGTGTCAGAAGAAAGTTGCAGCTCCTAACCTTAAAGTAAGTTGAAGTTTCAAATGTCTGTTTAGAATACATGGATTTTCCTCTGTGCATGTGCAGCAGTATCATGATTAAGAATTTACGTGTTCTAACTTGACATCAGTAATTAGCTTAGAGCACCTCTTTCCTCCTAGATGAAAAATTACTGGGGGATATGTGCTGAGGAAATAATGCTGTCACACCATGGCACTCTGGTATACAAAAGCAGACTGATACCCTGAGTTCTCAACAGGATAAACTATTACCCTTAACACACTGGCACATCAAGCAGTCATGACACAAGTACCAACAAACAGACACTGACTAAAATCCAAAAGGTTTTGAGGTATAACGCTGAAAGATATATTTTTTTTTGAGAGAGAGAGAGAAAGTATTCATGTTCTAATTCATCTCTGCAAAAGCAGTTCTCTCCCTGCATTTTCCCTGTTGCTTAAGGGCCCAGGGAGGTACATCCTGTCCAGTCTTTTCCTGCCTTAATGCAGGAGGAGAAAAAGAAGCAAGTCAGAATGTGAGAATGTCTATGAAAAAATCAGTGTAGGGTTCAAACATCTCTACAAAGTTCAGGCTCAACTCGAGTTTGAGGTTAAAATGAAGATCGGCTCACATGTTTGTGCTATTATTTGATGACAGTCCTATGGAAAATACACAGGCAGAAATTCACCCATCTCTACTGAGAAAATACCTGCTTTGTTACTGCACCGCTGCTGCCCTACATCCCCTTTGTGCCACCCACATATCCAGCATCCAGGAATGCAGGGAGCACAAGCACACAGCACGAGGGAAGGGAACGGGAGGCAGCTCAGATTCCCTGCAGAGAAAATGGTCTCAGTCCTCATGATTTCAGTGCAGTCACCAAGAAATCGCACCAACAATTTGTATAAATCACAATCCAGACGGGCTGGCAACAAAAGTTTGGCTGTTTTGCATACTCCATATCTCTGAACATTTTTCTCTTGTAATGACATGGTGAAGAAGCTTGATGATCATAAATATGGAGTGTATCACCCTGTCCTTTAGCTCACTCCTCATTGCTCTAGCAACATAACACGTGCATCTCAAATAAATTAAACATGTGACATATAAAATCAGTTTGTGTTTTTGGAGGGTTGTCAAAATCCTGAGAAACCAAAACGTTGAAAATCACTTGTCAAAACGTTCTGAGATGAAGTAGTTAAGCTGTCATCAACAGCTTAAACACTGTTTATTTGAATATGTAAAGCGACGTTTTGAAAAACCGAAAGTAGAGGGTCTGCTGATCAGAGCTTGCCTTGCCATCTCTTGGGCAACAAAACTTCACATGAAGTGGAAGGCCATCTGCATGCATAGTGAAGTGCACTGCCCTGCCGACATGTGTGATGTGACAAAGTATGGCAGTGGCATTGCCGTAGCCCCGCGTGCATTCTTACTCAGCAGTGCCCGTTATTTGAAATGGAGTTACTCTCTGCTCACCACAAAACTGCAAGTAGCATGTTGCAATAACACAATAAATAACCCGTGTCATCTCCCTATCTGCACCTTTTGCAAAAGCAGATACAGACCCAATCTAAAAACAAATCTAAAAGTGCTATAATAATGCGGGAATGACATGCCTCTTAAGCTGTTTACAGCTGACAGACTAAGTGAAATGGCTTGACAAGGAAGAACACAGCATGTGTTGACAGCCTTGCTTAGTTCATACTTGAAAGGCAAAATTAAAGTCATATTGTCACAAGGTGCAGAATTCTGCTCCCTTGAAGGACATTCTCCTAAGCAAGGCACAGCATTAAGCCTCGGCCTCCTTCCCTTGTCTCCCACTTTCACGTGCAGGCTGCTAAGTGGCACACCTCAGAGTCCAGGCCGACTCCGTACCTCAGTAATTGCTAGTGAAAACGTATCATTTAGAGGAGGATGAAGAAAGAGCAACAGCGAGAGCAGCCATAAACATTCACCCTCTGTAATTGAAGGGAGCACTGCAACATATGGGCAGCATTTGGCTTTTCTTGCAGCAGGCAGCAGCGCCAGGAACGAGCAAACATCAAACAAAGGCTGAGCACAAATCCCCTCTATCCACACAGGGGCCTTTCACTTGATTACAGGATACGAGAGAAAAACACCAAACCACTGTGGATCCTAAAAGAAGTAACTAAGAGCTAAGATGGGTCAGAGAAAAGGGCTGGAGATGGGCACCAGGAAAATGAGACCGCCTTGGCGGCTCTCACACGACTCTAATACAAAGCCAGCAGGCAAACTGTGAGGCCGTGCAGCAGCAATGGCCTCTGGGTTTACCGTGTGCTCACTAATACCAAGGGCCAGCAGCAGCCAGCGGCTGTCACCAGCCCGCACAGGCAGGAGGACAAGGTTAGCTTGGAGGCTCTGTCCTTCTGCCCTGCAGCAGCTCTTACCAGGCTTCAGCCCCTATTCATCAGAACTATGAGAAGCCACAAGCATTCATAGGGCAGAAGAGGGTAAAGCCAACTCCTGCTCTGTGGATTAGCCCGGAGGTTCAACCGCTAGCAGTGCAAGTCAATCTGTCTCTTTTAATGAGCCCTGTAGATGATGAAAATGAATCCAAAGTCGCCAAATGAAATTATCTCACTGAGGTGAACTACCAGGAAAGTATTAGGGTATGGATGCTCCACACTTGGAATACTGTTACTATTGTATTTACCCTGGACTAAGCCAGTTGACCAGGACATGAAGGCACCTGGCCAACCCACACCCAGCCATTGCATTCTACAGGGAAGCGCAGACCCACACCCAGCTGTGCCCCTTGCACTCAATGTGCAACAGTTCTCAAGTGCCTGGCTGCAGCTCCACGCCCAGAGCCTGCAGGCACATCTCCAGCCAGGACAAAGCACCATGTTGGAGCCACAGCTCAGGAATCGGAGTAGTGCCGACTGAAAGCATTTTTTCAAACTAATGGAAGTTTTGCCTACATATTTCTTCCCACACATGAAGGTCATCAAATGTTTGTGTGCCAAATGTTAGAATTGATGCCATCCTAATGAACTCTGAAAACATTTTCCTGTCAAAGCAAATAGAACAAGTTGACATCACTGATCCCAGCATCGACCAAAGAGGAAAAACAAACAAACCATCACTTCAAAAACCAGAGGGTTTTTTGTGCTCCAAGTTCAAGGATGTGAGTCCAGCAATGCAATGACAAAAGGGAGCGCAGTGCAGATGACAAAAGGGTTATGCTCACCACGAAGGCAGTTGGCCCTGAGGAAGAGAGATTGCCTCGGCACCAGGCCAGGGAACCGGGCACTGCCTCCTCCCACCTGGGTACAGCAGCTCCCTTGTGTCCAAGTGGCACCAGATCACTGCCTGGAATGTGTGCAAGAGGCTAGAGCCCGAGCAGAGAATAGATTGGCCTGCCCCTGCCCGAAGCTGCAGGCTGATGGCATATGTAAAATCAGCCAGCAGTTTTCAACCTATTTGATGAGGAGCTCTGTTTTTCTCACCAGAGCTCCCTATCCTTGTGACCTCTTCCAACACCCAGGGAATGTCCCAAGCCATCCATCCAAGAGCATAACCCACAGAGTGACAAGCCTGCTGTTGCTGCATGCAAGCATGGAGGACAGTGTGTCTTACAGCCACATGACTAAATTGGGTTTCTAGAGATCCAAACTCATTTCTTCCTTCTAACACAAGATTCCTATACGTCCCTTGGCAAATTTGAAGTAACCACCTGGGAAATAACTCTATCTCCTCTTCCAGCTCTCCTGCTCACTCAGAAATCTGGGACAGGGTTCACTTTGCTGTGCAGTTTCTAGCAAAGAAGTGCCCAGTCTCAATCTCTGCAGGTAGCTCGCATTCAGCATATAGCTATCAGAGATAACTGTACTATTCACGCAGTCCAGAGAAGATAGGGACTTTCTGCAAAGTCCACAGGGGTCTTCAAGGCTGGTGAAAGTAGCAAGGTAACAAGCACCAATGAATTCCCCAAACTAATGTCCCTCCTCAGTTGCTACAGCCATTTTGTTACAGTTTTGTCACAGGAATTGCCACAGTATGAAGATAACACCAAAAAGCACAACAGTAAAATTGGGAATAATGACAGACAAACAAGAGCACAATTAAAAGGACGAAACATACTTTGTTGCTCCCTCCATCAAACACATTTCCATTTTATTTACTGCTTTAATTTCTGGTTCTCCTGTGCTCACTAGAACTGGAAGGTATAATCTCAGCTCCTGCTTCTCCAAAAGTCAGTTCTAATCTCAGTCACTCTTCAGCCCTGGGGTTTTCCTTCTCCTTGTCAAGCCTGACCACTTACATTTCTATCAGCTCAGACAACGTTTACCCACTCCCTTTTCTGTTCCTATCTCATTTCTTCCCCTTCCAGTTTTTGTGATGCCACAATACATCTATGCCAGCACACAGAGCGTGCAGAAATAGCCGTATAGATCCTGACTACGTTCAAGAAAGGGGAAAGGTTGAAGTGAATAACATCCTCTGTATGAATGATTCCCTTGCTCGCTGTATTGCAGTGAGCAGCGCTTTCATACCCCGTGATGGATGTGAGTTATGGGTCACTCCCTCACTTGTGAAAATAAATGTACAACACTTGCCAATTGTTATACTGTGTATTACAAAATTCTATTGCTTAAGATTTATGCACTTAGCAAACCAATCGTACAAACAATCGAGGTACAGCACAATGGTTCTACCACCAGGATTTTTGTTGTTGATAGAAACATACGCATAATCACCCTTAGCTACAAAGTGACACTGCATTATACAGGGGGGAACATATTAGGGACTAAGAGTTTATCATATCCATAGTTTGCTTTGGGTGCAGTGGACTTAGCATGTGTAAAGTGATGCTTAAGTGATTTGCTGAATTGGCCTAATAGCGCAAAATGCTCCTGGCTCTCTGTGCTTATAAATACATTTCAAGGCACTGATTGAAGTCTAGAATGTCCTATATGGTCTGGGAGACAGTGACTTGAGAGCTATCAGCTCTCCTTAAAAATCTTCTGTGATGATTCAGAACCACAGTTTTAAAAGCTCTTTTGGGGGCATGAGCCTGGAGCCTCATCAGCCTTCGTGCACAGCAGTGTATCAGAGGGAGCAGCTTCAAGGAGAAACGCAAGGCTGGTTTCTCCAGCGTGATGAACATCAGCTAACCCCTTAGGCAACCTTTTACTCCAGGTTAGCAACAGAAGTCCTGGTTGCACCTGGCCATGCACTCAGGAAGCTATTCTAGGGCCCTTTTTCTCATAACCATAGAACAAGTGCAAGGGCTGAAAAACCACACGACCTGCCCCACCTGACTGCCTGGCAGGCCTGAGCTGTCCTAGCATCCAAGTAACATCACAAGCTGACAGCCCCAGCTGACCCCAGTTCCAGCAAGGTTCCCATAAAAGTGGGTCCTGGTCCCTTTTATTTACAAGGGTGTTTTCCATTTTAGGCTCATTTTAACTAGCATGAGCTGCTGAAGCACTAGATGCCCTTATCTGCTTTCCCCAAGGGAAGGAGATACATAAAGTGCATGAGACTGCAGGTTTTTAAGATTAAATGCTATGAACACAGATTAAATTATATGCTTTTTATCCCCTTAAGGAACTCTTGTTCATAGTGTTCTGTTCCTGGTTTCCAAAATAATTTCTACTTACATTCACATGGGAAAGAGAAGGTGTATTTGTGGACATCACACAACAGAAAGCTCTCCTCTGAATTCCAGCTACTCCAGACCTTTGAGGATAAAATGTCTATCCTCTGCTTGACAGAAGTCTTGGGCATCAAGTAGCTTTTCCTTTGGCTACAAGGTTAGTAAAAGCATTGGTGCTCTGGAAAAACCCCGTTGGACATCAGAATAAACTTGGCCTCACTGAAAAGTTAAAGGAAGAAAAGGGGGCAGTGCTGAGCTCTGAGGCAGCTCTGGAGCCTGAAGGGAGCTGAGGCTGCCTGGGGAAGCATCCATCTGCTGGGGGGGCAGTGGTGGGGAGCAGTGACTTCAGCAAAGCCTTTTCTCAAAGCAAAAAGACCCCAACACTCAGGAAAAGGGAAAAGGAAACTTGCCTTTAATCCTTCTTGCAGTGGAGAGGACAGCAAAGACTGGCTGGTCACCTTCTTGAGAGGAAGCTTGGCTTTTTGGTATGGCTGCCCTGAGAGAGACAAATAGCCACCCACATGATTACAGCCTCAGTGGGTTGTTTTGCTGTTTGCTTTAGTTCACTTTTTTACACTGGCTTAAAAGGGTCAACAACCTTCATCCCAAGGACCCTATTAGAGAAGTAGCTTTGAGGAAAACATATAATTAACCCTTGGAACTCACTGTAGCAGGATATCATTGAGGAAGCATATGAGAAATTTTCATTTTTTAAGAGAGATTGCATATAAAAAAATGCTAAGAATGCAGTCAAGTATTTTTACTACTGAGAATTCATTTGTAACAGTCTCTACACTTGAGGGTATTAATGACAACCAAACCCAGCAACTAATAGTTCTTCAGTCACCAAACAACAGCAAACAAGATGAGCAAAACTAGTAAGATGAATACAGACTGCTTGAAGAATTCAGAAGCAGACACTCATCGAGCCAGGAACAGAAAATGCAGTAGGTGAATGGACCTCTGATCTATTCCGTTACACCAACTTTTGTGTCCAGCTCTTTGCTTCCTATCAGCTTACTTGCTAGATCCCAGGTGATGGCCCTTTGCAACCTTAGAAATGTTAACCAAAAGTGCAGGAAAAATCAGGCTGACACAAAGACTTAATGGGCAAGTTGAAAGCAGTGTACACACAGAGAAGATTTCAAATGGAAAGTATCAGGAACTGACGGAAAACACTTTATTTTACTGCCCTGGAGACTCAAATAGCTTCTGTTAAGAAGAGCTCAACTGACAAACCTGTATGAAAACGACATCCTTAAACTGACTTCTGTCACATTTTAGAAAACAACAAAAACAAACCACAATCTCTGGGCTAGAGGGACAGGACAGCAGACAGGATGCACAGGATACTTGGAATGAGCTGACGTTTGGAGGACTTTCAAGATGTAAGGCTCACAGCTCTCCTTCAAGACAGAGAAAGTGACATCCTTCGAAATGCATGATGCATGCTGGACCATGCATGACATATCAGCAAGAGGGCATGCTGAAAATCCACACAGACAGGACACTGCAAGTTCTCCCATTCTGTTACCATAATGATCAAAAGCAAGCAAGAAAGCGTATCTTCAGCCTTACTGAGTGAGCTTATCAGTGAAGGAGAAAATGGTATAATTGCACTGATTGTGCTGTGCAACTACCAACGTTCCAAGGACTCCATCCTCAACTAGTTTTAAACTGAGAAGCCTTGGGATTTTATTTGAAGGATCTTCATGAGCTAAAAAAGTAATTATAAAATTGTAGCTTCTACTTTAACACTTCTCTACACAAAATCAAAACTTTGTCACATCGTGGGGTGAGGTAAACCAAAAACAAACCACAGGAGTCCCTGCAGCTGTGTGGAACACGGAACGAAAACTACACTGTGAGCTCTGACAGTAATAAAAACATAACTGGATTGATTCTTGAGAATTTATTGAACTAAATTTAGTTAGGGTCTTCTTGTTTTGTTTTGTTTTTAACGATTGTTCACCACTTAATTTTTATGAGCTCGATTATGCCTTTAAGGCACATTCTAGCAGAGGGCTGAGGTGAAAAGCCTCTCCAGGGAGGATGCAGCAGCAAAGAAAGCCTCTGGGACATGCAAGAGCTGAGCTAATCCTTCCAGGCATGCGCTTGGCAGAAGCTGCTCATAGCTCTTCAGCTTCCCAGCAGAAAAGCAAGTCCATGTGCCCACGGCGAGGAGCTTCTGCCTCCTTCAGCATGGGGGGTGTCTGCAGCTGCCCTACTCACCTCCTCACCCTACTCCTGTCCTGCCTCTGCCAAGGCCTCTCAGGAGGTGTTTTACTATGTCCAAATGCGCTGTTAAGCAGTGCCACTTGTCCTATTTCACTGTCCAGGGAGAAATTAGATGGCTGTATGCTTCCCAAGCAGAGCAAGCTCTAAGCACATGGAGAAAACACTAGAAATTGTGTAAAATACTGTCTGGAATATTTGGGAGTCTCAGAATAACTTTGCAGTAAATTCCATCAGGAGTTAGAACTGTTCCAGTTCCTCAAATGTGGCTTCCCTCTCCTCACTCGTGTTTCACACTGAAACACCCATGCATGTTTCTAGCCAATACTTGGAAGTCTTTGCTTTAATCGGTACGTATGGAAACAATTCCTTTTGGAGAGAGTTTCGTTGTCTCCGTTGGGCAGCCCTAAAATGCCATGTGCATCACCTGGGTTTCCCAGAGCCTTGAAGATTGACAGCATCCCCATCCATTTCCCCTACGAAGAACCAGCTGGGCTCTGTGAAGTCCCTCCTGCCCCAGTTCCCCTGCCAGCACCCCTTATTGCCACAGGATGTCTGACACCTCTGGGCAGGGTACCAGCCCTCAAGCTCTGCTTTCCCCTTTCCTCAGCTGTGCAGGTGACAGCACGCAGGCCTCAATAGCATGGGATAGCCAGATGCATGTGCTCCTAAGCTGCCTGCTTGGGCTGCCCTATGCCCACCAGCCACTTGCCCCCATAAACAGAGGTTGTGAGTGCTGTGCATCCAGGCAATTGCTTTCTTCCTTTTGCCCCTCCTCTTCCCTCTCTTTTGGGTCCCAAATACTGCCTCATAAGGACTGCTTAGAGACAAAAAACACGTGAACTCTGGGCAGCTCAGTGGGGAAACTCAGACAATTTAGAAACAGAAAGCACTCCCTCACTCCCAAAGGCTCACATGAAGAAGAAATGCCCATCGTTACCAGCAACTGGTACTTGTCCACCACCTGGACCACCAAAGCACGGGGGAAAGCTGGCAGCCCCCACTTCCCCTCCTGCTGACGGGGAATGAGCAGTGCCTGGCTGCCCTTGCCCCGTGTGCAGAGCTGTCCCCAAGTGCCCCACGGCAGCGTGCAGGAGGGCTGTGAGGTGTGGGATAAAGGCCCAGCAGGGCTGACACTGTGTCTAACACGGCACAAGGTTCCTTCGGCACAACGAACCCCAACTAATGAACAGCACTGCCCCGAGTGCAAACAAGCTGGGAAAGGTTCTGTTTTCAAAGCGAGCACATTGCACTTCAATGAAGATTTTTTTCCCCCTAAAAAGTTTTAATATACACACTAAATTAAGCTTGAGAAAAAGGGACATTTCATCTTTAATCTATTTACTTCTGAATATTTAACATACAATTCTGGCACCAATCACCAGATTTAACTGGAAAATTACTCACTAATCTGTTTGCTTATTTGGAATAATTGGGTAGGCTGCCAGGGAAGAGGATTTCCTACCCTGTTTAATATCTCAGTTAGTAGTCCAATTTCAGCTTGGCGGCATAATTACTCTGACAGAGCTGTAGCCACAGGGCCTGTGAGTGGGGCTGCTTTTTAAACCGTAAATTATGGAGGATTAGCATTTATGAATTTTAAATCAGGGCTGTGGTAGGAGACACTAAAGCTGCTTAGAGCTTGCAAACCACTGCATTCAATCACCAGTCATTAACACATTCCTTCCCAGGACTTTCTGCAATCACATTTAATAAAAAGGTATTTCTGAATTGCTTCAGAATATCACGGCTGTCTCCAGCCTAACACCGGGGATAAGGAGATCCACTTTCCAGTGGAAATAAAAGCATCACAGTTTGAACTGACCCTGATTTACCTCCCGTGCGAGATGTTACCAGGCTATCTCCTTTGCTTGGTTCCTGCTGTTTCCCCTACCAGATGGAGAACACGTGGCTTGATCCCTCCTATACTTCAACAATTGCAAAAATTCAAACCTGCTGAAAATCAGAGCTGCAGTGTGGCAGATCAGCAGCCATCTGAACTCTGCCATCCCCCTCGCTCGGGAGCTTTGACTAGTGAGCTCTCCTCTGTTGTGTTTGCCTGTCAGGCTCACGATGAATCATTACGGGCTAAATCCTTCCTTTGATGTAGGCATGTAACTTCTTTTAAGGCCAACGAGAGTTATGTACATGCGCTGAGGGCAGAATATTTTATGCCCTGAAGAAGAAGCCTCAGAAAAAAAAAAAAAAAAAGCTACCAAAAATCACACTGCTTTGAACTTTGGAGTTGCTCCACTTGGGAGTCTAAAGAGCTCTGAAGCCCTAAGACGTGCATCCAAATGCAAATGCTGAGCCCTTCCTCCTCCTAAACATGTGCATCGCTCCCTCTGTGAACCTACAATCCAGCAAGGTATTGAAGTTAGTGCTTTGCATGACTGTTTCAGAGACCAAAGATACACATAGGAAACCCACAATCTGGATGCTGAGAGTTTGTACATATTAAATTACACCAAGATGTGTTAGTAAAATAAGATACATAGAGATCCCATACCACAAACCAGAACAAAGGAATGACTGAAACAAAATAAGAAAAGCAGAAAAACATGGCATTTGGTCAGAGTTATACTTGATGTAGAACCTTTTGCTAAAAGTGGAAGGAAACAGAGGAGTTTATAAGAGAACCTGACCAAACTCCTCCTGCTGTATCCCCCAGGAGAGTCCTGGGGCCCAAGATCACATCCAGGATGGGACAAAACGACTCGTCCTCTCAGTGCACAGTGATGTGCCTTTATGCACCGTCCTGAGTCGCACAGCATTGACCTGTGTCAGAAGCAGGGTACCAACCAATCCTGCATCACACTGCAGGCAGCAGAGCTATTCACTGAAGCATCTAGATGAGCTGAGGTTCCAAAACACCACTGAAAATGGCTGGAAATTAAGCAGTTTGAAAAGCAGTCTGTTTTGAAAACATCTTCTAATTCCTAAATTTCTTATGTTTTTGGAATCTACTCATGTTAAGTACTTTGGGGGGCCTTAGTTAGCCAAAGCTAACCTCAAAGACACCAAGGAATGTTTACACAGAACTCTGCTCAGTTCTCTCACCTCCTAGCAGTGGTACCCCGGTGGGAGATGGAGCTCTTGGTAGCACTCACCCTGTGCCAAGAATTCAGCTGACAAAGGCATGTCTGATGTCACTCTTTAGTCAAACAGACAGACTTGCTTCATTATGACACTCAGACCAGACTCCTTCCTGCCAACCTTCTTCCTCTATAGGCTAAGGGCTGCTGGAGCAGTGCGAACCGGCCATACCTCAGGCACTGCTGAATCCCAAATGAGTTGGCAGGGCCTTGCTGTAGAGCTGTGCCAGGGCCTAGTTGTATCACTGAAGGGGAAGACGGGGTGATACCGTCAGGATCCTTTTCACACCTCAAGATTTGTCTCATCTTAAAGGAATCAGAGCAGTGCCCAAGCCCTAGCTGCAAGGGCTGCTGTTCACAGGTGAGGTTGATAAGCAGCCTGAGCCACCTGCACCTCATCACAAACACTTCTTCAAACACTTCATATCATCTACCATAATGAGAGAGTGGAAAGAGGAACAGGACAAGAAGGAGTGGTTTAAAAAAAAAAAAAAAAAGCCGTTTAAATAGCTTTACATTGCTTGGAAAAGCACCATGCAGCAGGACGCTTCCCAAAAGGCTATTCAGGTTGGCTTTGGGGGCATTACTGTGATTTGTGCAGAGACAACTGCTGCAAGAGCTACAATTGGGACTGTATCCAAAACCCCGATGGTCAAAGTCTGAGAAGAAAAAACTAAACAATTTGAACTGAACTCCTACACAGCATCTCTAAGCAGCTTCAATGCCTTAGCATTTGGGCAAAGACCTAAGGCACATTCTTATTCCCCCTGTACTACATAATTGCCTCAAAATGTTGGCTGCAGCCAGAAGTTACATTTTAGTCTTCATAAATCAAAGGAAGAGGAATATCCTCTATATTCAGTGTTTGTACTGCAATATTTCTAAATGCATTCAAATCCTTTCTTGTCCCACGTGGTTTCTCTCTGTGGGTCTGGAAGTATCTCAAAACTTGCAGAGGAAGAAAACATTTTTTCCCCGAAGGCAAGTGGGGAGAGAGGTTACACAGTATATAAAAGTGACTGATATAATTTTGACTTGGAAATCTCTCTTCAGAAGGCTTAGTATACTTCCCCTGCCTGAGAAATGTATAATGTATAAAGCCATCCTGCTTGCCTCCTCCTCAAAGCCACCTGAACAATCCCCTTTCATTGGCCATGGAGCTTTACATGCTCGCCTCCGTACAAGCAGGTGCCTCAGCACGTGGCCTCGCCTTTTGCCACTGCAGCTAGCAGCTTGTCTAAAACTACATTTAAAGGTTGGTTGCTGGCAAACGAGTGTCAACATCATTTCCTCTGACACAGGAGAGATGCAGTATTGCTCTGAACTCCTTCCAGCTCTGTACAGTGATACAATTCCCTCTCCTCTTCTGTCTTGATGGAGAAAATGGTCAACAAGTTGCTGTGGACAAGAAGGTCCCTAAGAAGCTCACTTAACAGCTGTGTTCAGTCACAGCTGGTCATACTAAGCACTGCATCAGTGGCAAAACTGCAAAAAATACTCCAGTGTACATTACTTACTTTACTAAGTCCTGCTTTGTGATACCACAAAATCAAGTGTTTGGTGTGTGTCCATGCCACGCTTTCAGTTTTACAGCACTGTCTCAAAATGATGCAGCATGCTGAATACTTTGCCATAACCTTTCATGTTCATGTGTGAATTTCCCTTACTTCTGCGGAGTCGAGTGCTTGACAAATGACAGCTGAGACTATTTTTGTTACTGTTCAGGGGATAGCTAAAGAGTCAAAGCACGAGAGTCATTTCTCATGTATAACTTGATATACCTATATACTGTAGAAAGCATAATCCCATAAAGCCCAAGTTTGAAATAATTCTCTTTCTGGAAAACACAAGGGGCGCATCACTGAAAAATATACTGGCCAGGACTGTAGATATGTAGAAACTCTGTGAAACAAGAGATCAGTGGGCACACCACCTACTCATACTCCAGGCAATGAAAACCTCAGTACTGTCCTGGAAGCAAGACGTGTGACAGGAGATGTTTTGCACAGTTTTGTTCCTGCCTGTTTGAGACTGAAAAAGGAAGGGCAAATGTGACATAAATCCTGGAAAGATGCCTAAGCGAAGTCGGAAGTACACCATCCAAACACCTCACTCAGGGTCAAACCTCAGATGTACCTTATTTAAAAATGTTAAAATTCTTCAGGATACAACTGTCTTGCTATAAGAGGTTGAATGACTGCCTTTGCTTTCTGATTTAACTTGGGGAAAAATTACTGAGGCAGGGAGGAGAAGGGGAATCAGCACATAGAACCTCATCCAGACAAGTGCAGTGGTAAAAGGTTTTTAGCATCATTTTTTCTCAATGGTTTGGTAGCCCTGTGGGCTGTGTATAAAATTGGCAAGTGTCTACCATGCTCAGATGAAAAAGCACCTCAGCAGCAAACAGAGTTTCCTCCTCATGTATCTCTTTGCACGTAATAAAGACACTTTCTCCCACAGCCGAGCTGAGAGAAATATCAAATCTTTTTTCCTTTGCCAATATCTGCCAGATGGTACCAAGGCAGATATGCCTCGGCGCTGCAAATACACTGCTAAGAGAAATGGACCTAAGGAAAGGGGAATCTAGTAACATGGTTTTCAGGATGGGTCCCATTCCAACATCACTCCCCTGAGCATCAGAAGGGGATGAGGTGTTCCCTACTCTTCCTAAAGCTTCTGCTATTAGCATGCACAGCTGTTGTTTCTATCCAGTGTAGCTTCAAAAGCATCCCTTTGTCTTCCAGCTTTCAAAATGCAGCAACGTTGAAGAGTAAGACTGCAGGGCTGCAGTTGGGCATGTCCAGAGGAGGGCCACAAAAATGATCCAATGAATGGAATAGCTCCTTTACGAGGACAGGCTGAGAGAGCTGGGGCTGTTTTGCCTGGAGAAGAGAAGGCTGCAGGGACACCTGAGAGCGGCCTTTCAGCACCTCAGGGGGAGCTATAAGAAAAAAGGGGGCAGACTCTTTAGCAGGGTCTGTTGTGATAGAAGAAGGGGAAATGGTTTCAAGCTGAAGAAGGGGAGACTTAGACTGGATATAATGAAAATATATAGTATGTACTTTGACTGGAAATAAGGCGGTAGATGCCCCATCCTTGGAGACATTCGAGGTCAGACTGGAAGGGGCTCTGAGCACTTGATCCAGCTGTGGGTGTCTGTTCATTGCAGGGGAGTTGGACAAAATGACTGTAAAAGGTCTCTTCCAACTCAAACAATTCTATGAGAACTGACTTATACCAACAAGTGGATCCCAGACCAGATCTGCACTGGGTGAGAATTACAGCATTGCAGCTTTGTTGATTTAAGCTGCCTGAGGATCTGCTCCTCTGCAACTACTGACATCTCAATTTCCTTTTTAATAAGTAACAGGCCCTCTTATAATGGGAAATATGGAAAGAGAGATGTTAAAGCTTATAATGTGAAAATTGATTATCATGTACTTAAAACTATTTCCTGCTCTAACCTTTGTTTTGGTATACGTCTTTCATTTCACTACAGTAAGTTGTTTCACCATCTCCAGACTAAGCTATGAAATACATTAACTATCTCATTATCTTTGGGGCAAAACCTTCAGTCCTTCTTAAAACATAGTCACTCACAACCTTCTCTGGTCTTTGTCAGGGATTCTGCGTGTGATGAGGGAGAGCAAGACTGCAGCTATATCACAACACATTCCACTTGAAAGTTTTGGTTCTCTTTGCTGCTGTTTCAACTTAAAAAAAAAAAAAAAAAAAAAAAAAAAAAAAAAAGGAAGAAAAACCCAGCTCAGTGCAGTTTTGCTTTTTTTTTAACGTTTAAAATAAATATTATTCTCAGGTTCCCACCTCGTATGTCAAAGCATGAACCCACAAGAACTTTGCAAGGCTTAGTCATAAACTTCCAAAATAAAGGAGAATAGAAAGGAAACGACAGGTAATTTTACTTATAGCCCTGCAAGCCCTGCCACAGAAATATGGCAATGTCGGCATCCTGAATTAGCCTCTATATCAGATAAAAATGATCTACTACTTTTATTTCATAAATAAATCTTAATTAAGATAGCATCTTCTCAAAGCATAATGTAGAGAAAGGTAGAAAAATATAACTTCACAAAAAAATCTGTCTCACACGCTCCCACTTTGGATTTAGGATCGGGTTGGGGTCATTTTGTAAAGAAAATAATGTTCCAGGCCCATCACAATTTGTGAAAGTCAGGTTAGAGTAAAAGCAAAATTCCCCACTGTCCTCACAAGATTTCTTGCCCTGTTCTTTTGTGAATACGCTAGAATGGGTGATGGATGGGAGGCTGCCCCTTTCTAGAGTTCTTGCTGTGTTTTGTGATAACTCATTACGTTTCCTTCTTTACAAATAGCCCCATTAACGCTCCAGAATTGAACAGAATCATAAAGCTTGAAACATCCCACTCCCATTCCAGTAGAGCTGGCGGTATTGTTTCATGAATTACAGAGCTGCCAAAACCTGATTTATCCAACCGAAGCCTTCCAAGCCCAGTCGTGGATATTTATTTATTTATTAAGGACTGTAAAAGAAAACACTTTTCACTGAGATAAGGATGATATAACCTAGCTACAGATTTATTTAAATTGAATTATATGTCTTTTATATTTCTTCAACAATATGGATGATGAAATGTTTTAGTCCTTGTTTTTTTTTTTTTGGCTGAACTAAAAACGTTATTAAACCGTTTATAGAAAATTTACAAAACAGAAGAGAGTCAAGCTCTTTCAAAGTCTCTGTGGCCTCAATAAAACCTTATATATTCTGAGATTAGATGCCACTCTTACTCAGATGATTCTAAACAAGACTACTATAATCCTCTCTGTTATGGAGATATTTATTTTTGTCTGAAAAACTTCAAAGCAGGCCGTGACAGATAATCAAAATCAAAATTTGCATTCCAATGAGAGTTTCTTTTTAACCAAAAAGAATAATTCTCACAGTTCTTCTGCAAAAGAACAGAGCTCACTTACCTCAAGTTTGTTGGCTTGGGGAGTAGGCTTTTGCATTGTTTGTTTGTTTGCATATATAGCCCATTCTTTAGCTAAGTTTTCGCCACTTTGGGGTTGAAAGGCTTCATCAAAGCAGGAAACACATCAAAAAATTTCATTTTTGTTCAGAATCCTCTCCAGAATGAACGAAAGAGTCAGGAATCAGCACCAACACAAAGTCCTAGAATGGCCTTTGTGGGTGGATGTTTTATGGAGATGCAATGTTTTCCCCAAGGAGCTGGAGTTACTTTTTAGTTGTAGCTAGAACTGCTTGGCCAGTGAACGAACCTACTCTTCTTAATGTGCCTGGCTCTAAGGATATTTTTCCTCTTGGTGCTTGAGGTGGCAGTGGGGAGATCTGCCTGTGAGCCAGAATGTCAGCATGGCAAATCCCTTACCACACTGAAGAATCTGATGCCCCAAAGACATTCTGATTTATCTATATGGACTGCTGAAGACCTCCCACACTTGCAGGCATGCACATGCACTGCCCCTTACACAGTGCATAAACACACAGCAGATTTGAGTAGTGTTTTACTCCAGCCTACCCCATTATCTCCAATAAATTGCTTTTGGGAAGGAGAGCCACTTCATAGAACACACAGTGCTCCCCTGGGTGCCAGGTGCCGGCAGCTCTTCCCAGAGACTGTGCAGAGAGATGGAGCTTCTCCATTCCCAATGGCCACCAACCCAGCCCATGGTTTTGCTGCAGCATAGGTTTGTCTGTCAAAGCACAGTGCTTTTGACAAGAGCTCCTTTAAAGGACAGAGACCCATCCAGAAGAACAACCTCAGTCTCCCACTGACTGTCACTGCAGCTTTGGGGAAGAGGAACCCACCTCGTCCCTTGAAAAACGAGCATCAGGGCAGGACAAGGTGCCACAGAACAAGGTCCTGCCTGGAAAGACTCTGTCAAGGCACAGCAAAAGCTAATATTTGTTTGGTATAACCCAAAGAGACAAGTGCCCTAAGTGGCCATAGCATAGCAGTAGCAGGCCTAGTGCTGGCTGGGAGACTCCCCACGGATCTCTGCATCCTCTAGTCTAGCAAAGCCAAGTCCGGACCTGCTTTGTCATGTAGATGGATATTTCTTAGGTCTTCTAAGGCAAAGGGGCTGCCTATAAACTGCAGAATTGCAGGTCTCTGCGACAGGTCATTCGACTGCTCCATCCAACTCCTTTCCAATTTGCTGGAATTATTTCTACATTTCCTTTCCAGACAATACAACCTGGCCCACATTGCTTTTCATGCAGAGTAGTGCCATTGCTTTTTTAGCATGTCTTCTTATTTATTAATGCTTTAACAGTGGTCTTTCCACAGCAGCACTGTGTTTGAAACACATAAAAAAGAAACTTCAACCAAAAAAAAAAAAATTGTGACTGCACATTCCATGGGCTACTTTGGTATTCTGATCTCACCCCACTTAAGTACAGTTCTTGAACGTGAAGGACAGCAGTGTAAGTCAATCTCAGTTAAACGCTAGCTTTGCTCATTTAACGATGCAATGGGCACACTTGGCAGCACTCACTAAAATCTTGTTTGATACCAATTAAGCCTTAAAAAAATCCATTAATAGTCTGAATGCTTCTCAAATCCACTCTACAATTTATTTTGAAAAGACTCAAAGTTACATGAAACTGCAAAAATCTGCCAAAGATTCAGAGAAAAGGGGCTGATTTGGAACAAATGGTAGTTTTAATAACGATAAATCTCTGCATACCTTTAAAGTGGGCTCTAAATCTGTCTCTATCCTCTTTACACCTTCAACTTTATCCTGTATAAAGCATTAAGCACAATTTTCTTCTTGGAAATATCTCTTATAATTGAAACTTCCTTAAAGAGCTACTTAGCAAGAAGAGTCAGATTTCAGAATATTAATTCCTTTTTCTTGGGTACGCCATCACCAGTTCAGATATTTCACCTGGGCTGTGCTCACTATCAGTCTGCATTTCAACAGGAATGCACAGCCAAAATATTTGGAGGAGAAGAACGAACATTTCCTCATCCCCTGTGCTATCAAACCATCTCTGATCAGCAAGCACTTATTTCGTGGCCTGGCAAAATATTTTTGAGGTCATTTACTCCTTCGGTAAGAAGGGCTGCTTTTGTTTTTGTCATTTACAGCAAAAAGATTGCTATAACTAGACCCAAGCCTGCAGCCTGTCTTGGTTTGTTTCAAGTTTTTTTTTTTGTTTTGTTTTTTGTTTTTCTTAAACTCCCTCAGGTCCTAATTCCTGCTGAATAAGAGCATGCTTACATCTCACTTGCAAAAGTACACCACAAGAACGGCTTGAAAAAACAACCTACGCTAAAGCAGAGCCAGCATTTTTGCTGAGGGCTGACAGAGTGCACCCTTGGGACAGCAGGACCCTGATGGATAACATGACAGACATCAAGCAGAACAACAACCACTTTTGGGGAGCAGCCCTGACAAAGCTTCAAGTGGCACCAGGGTATCTATTATGAGTGCTCCTCTGTTTCTAAGCAAAATGATATCAAACACACAGAAAGGACAGCCAATAATGAGAAACTTGCAGCTGTTCTCAAAGAAAGAAAGACTTTTTTTTTATTGTACCCCAATCCAAAATACTTTAAACCAGTTTTATCAATAGCGATAAATCAGTATGATGATATGATGTCTCTTTAATCTTTTCTAAAACAAAATTTTTTGAACTTTTGAGCATGGCCTTCCCAAATGGGTTAGGTCTTCTAAGACAGCATCAAACCTTCTTTTCCTTGCTTCCCATGTCAGCCCGAATCCCAATAGTTATGAAGCATAAAAAAAAGTTCAAAGTAAAATATAAATTACCATCCCCTTCAAACACAAGTAGAAGTCTTATTAAGTCTCTAGTGCTTGAATCACGTCCCATGTCTGTTCTTTAGACCTTTCTTCCTTTGTGAGGCATAAATGGACACATCTTATTGATTTTCTTTCAACCTGGATCACCTCGATTGCTGTGAATATGGCAGACAAATCCAACTCATTCTCCCGCAGGGAACGAGGAAGAATGCAGACGAGAAGCTGGGGAAAGTCTTCTCACAGTGGGATACCAGGAGTCATTACGCAAAAACCCAAGTCTAACTGCTTGTAATTCCAAGACCTTTTTCTTTTCAGCTCCTTCAAAAAAAAAATTTTCTTTTTTTTCTTTTTTAACGCTGAGAGGTCTTTCTTAAATTTTTTATGAATACCATTTTGGTATGGTATCAATTTCTGAGGGTGTTTTTGTTTAAAAAGAGAAGTATCAAATAGGCCAGCGATAGCTGCAAAGCCTGATAAATACATATAGTTAATGATGAGTGAATGTAAACAGGCGCTGGCCAGAAAGAGAAAGTCAGAATCAGAGAAAGCATTGTTTGAAGCTTGACAAAAAAGCTAGTTAAAACTTTTTCCTTCTAACTTGGCTACACTTTGTATTTTTTTTTTCCTCATTTATAGACTTACTTTTCTAAGGACAATTGTATGAAATGAAAGGAAGTGTAAAAGTAGAAAGATTTTTGTGCCTTACACCAAACCACTTACTGTACATGAAAAAGGGATTTACTGAATCAATTTAGTTGTGTAGGGTTTTTTAAATCAAGTGAAAGATTTCAGTGAAGTGGAAAAAGGTGGCAAGAATGTGCAGCACCCCAAGCTTTGCTCCTAAAAGCAATAGAAAAGACACAATTGAAATGCGGTGGGACCTCCGTGGATGAATTAGATAGAATGTGTACAGACACTTTGCGGTGACAATCTGCTTCTGAAAGGGATGTATTAAGTGCTAACTGCACCGAGAACGTAAATTGAAGACACCGATATCCAAGGACTAATTTCAAAGCACTCCTTCTTGTTAAATGAATTGCTGAAAGAGCAGGGTTTAAAAGACTTTGTTTTCATTTAAAGGATTTGAACTACACCTATCAGCAGACTGCAACAGAAAACTAATGCTAACATAATAAACCCGCCGCAGCTTCATTACCACCTCGAGTTCATCACAGCTGTAACGAGCTGAATCTCTCCAGTGGTTCTCAACACAGCACGCAAAGCACTCTGTCTGTTTTCAGCAACTAGCATTGCTTTTAGAGTGGGAAAATAAAAGTGTAGCTTCCCAGTAGTTCAACTACATGAAATTGCAGAAAGGGAGATCATCAGCATTTAATGCTTTTTTAATGAGACACTTAGAAACCGGTAAATGTATATTTCAGTTATTTAAAAAAAAAAAAAAAAAAAAAACCCAAAACCTAGTTTTGAACAACAGAAAATGTGATCTCGGAAGAAAGCAGAAAGAATTTTAACTTTCTTGGTGTACAAATTTTATACTGGCCTCTAGTTACCTCATTTCACAAAATAATTCTGATATCAATACCGTTAGAACTTGGGGGGGTGGGAGGGGGGGGGGGGGCAGGTATCTCAGTATAATTCTTCCCACAAATATCCATCCAAGTAAATGATGCTGTTAGTCGAAATTCACCCAGCAGGCTAGCAGCACACTTTGCATCACCTCTCTGCTCTCCATTTCTGTGAATACTCAATACATTCGGTGATCAGAAGGTCCATGGGAACACCGAGGAAAGACAAAACACTGCAAACTGTGCACGTAAATATTTCAGTGGCAGGTATCATGCTGTTCATAGCATGGTACCTGAAAACGGGAACAAGGGGTTGGTACAAAGGAAAGAAAAATGTAGGCAGGCAGGAGCCATGTCTTCTGGATGTATGAAAACTACCAAAAGGAATGACAGTTCTGTAGCTGGGAGACTTCCACAAGAACCAAAATAATAGATGATTCCACAAGAAGAGTCAAAGGCCAGTGGCGGAGGCTGACGTAGCAGACCTTCTAAGCAGGCAGTATCCTTTCTAACAGCCCGGTAGCCGCAGCACTAGCCAGGCATGCTCAGACATAATCAGGCTTTCTTCCACCTCAGGCTCTGCTGTAACCTTGAACACATCATTTATCTCTTCAGTACATCGGGTCCTCTAGGTACACATGAATATTGTAGGGTGTTATTCAAATATTGCAGTAGTGGGAATTATACAATAATCTAAGGTAGTATTACTATTTTCAAGATTGGCTGTTCAGAAAAATTTAGGCATATTTTCCATGTTTTAATTTTTAATAGAGACCATAAAAGCAATGCACACAACTCGTAAGATCCAGCTACAACACCTGGTAGAAGAATCCAGGTGTTTCTCCTTCCAACGGCATCATTAAACATGAGGCTGATGTGAAATATTTATAGTGAAGGTGAATTGTAGCCCACAGAGGAGGAATCTAGGGCTGTAACTTCCACTAGCATCAAGCACAAAAATGCAAATACACTGAACAAATACGATATTAACTTTCAAATCATGCGTTCTATGTTTCACAGAGTAAGTCATCACTTAGTCCTGATACAGATGACAGATGGTACAAAAGACCACTAGTTTGGAACAAACTATGAAGAACAGATTTTGAGGGAAGCACACCAAACAGTGCAAGATATAGGAACCCAGGTCTGTGAGTGGTGTGCCAGGCCAGGGAATTGCCTTCTTGTTTTGCATCACTGAATCCCTTTCTCAAATTGACATGTTCCATATTAAAATTATCGTGGTCATTTGTGCCATTCACTCTCACAAAGGCTGTTCCAATTATTAAAGTTCTCCTTGACTACAGACCATTATTTACATGTTCAGTTCATACCTGTTCATTCCTGTGCCAGCAGTGACCTCTCACCTAAACTGCTATTACCAGTTCCCAATCTCTGCCCTTATCATTTTGTAAAAAATACTGTCTTTCTCCAAGTTTTTGCTCTGCAAAGCTAAACAAGGCAATATGTATGGTCTCCTCTCTAAGGTTAGGCTCTCCTTTTCTTTCCTCATCTTCACTGCCTCAATCTGCATCCCTTCCATTATTTAAACATGGGAAGCCACAAGTTGTATAGTTGCTCCATGCCTTACAAGGTGATTCAATACCTTCTTAATATCTATTGGCAAGACTTTGTTGTGTGCATCCTACAGCTCTTCCAGCCCATTCCATGCCACTGCATCACGTTGACAGTTCATAGCCACTGATCTCTCTGTCTGCTTACAAACTTACAGCAGAAATATTATTAGTCTCAGGTTGGTATAGGAGTGAGGCATAACATTTGCCAAACTCCTTTTCAGTGTTGCATTCGCCTGGCTCATTTCACTCCCCAAACTGTTCAACGTGTTGAATTACCATCAGGTCCACATTCTCTCCGAGACTTTCAACTTTTCTTAAAGAACAGTAATTCACAGTTTCTGCTGCCTCAGTGAAATATAACTCTCTCAGAAGCACCTTGATGAGAAAGTAATTAATTCTGTTGTTCATGATTAATAAACCTTCTATAACAGACGACCAACAATTTCTACCAGTAGCACATCTGTCCAAGAGTAGAAATGCACATAAGACACCAACTCATTTTCCATGGCTTCGTCATACACACTTGGAAACCAGAACAAGTTAGAGAATGGACCATTGACTTGCACATTTCTTCTGTAAATAGATTAAGATATATCAAATTACCTGGGGGGAAGGAAATGCATAAAAACTACCCATGTACTCACAAGCATGCTCACAACAAGAAAACAAATGGACTCATATACCCAGTAGATCCCCTAGAAGCTCTAAGAGATATTTAAGATGATCTCTGTCCTCAAAAAATACATAAGAACTGCAGTAAGATTTTAGAGCCAGGTCAATATCTGATGTCCTTAATTTAAAAAGGTATCTACAGCCAAGCACATGGTTACTGGTAAATATATATTCAGTTGTTTTGTTGAATAAAGCGTAGAGTTAGAATGAAATGAGAACTTCAGCTCCCCGTTTTGTATCAGCAGTAAATTAAGAACTTAAAGGCTGGACTGAAAATCTAGAAACCATTATACTATATACCAGTATACTATTAGATACACTTGTTGCCCAGGAAATTTCTTTAAACTGCTCACTTTAAAAATACTTGTACTTCATCAGCTGTGAAGTGAAAGTACTGAGCAGCATAGAAGCCAGCACTGAAGAGTCCCGGGAGGCTAAGGAAATTGTAGAGACCTAGAATCCAGCCCTTCTGTTACAAAAGGGCTGCACAGTGAGCAGAAATGTTAACACTGCTTCCCTTGGCTTTTCTATAGATGTCTGCTTCTGAATCTGTTGCATAAATCTTTCCAGCAGCTACTCTGCTTTTTCTGTTCCCAGATCCAGTTCTACAACGTGTTCTAGATCTCATGTCACATTTCATCTCCACTAGGATGGCTTCTTTTCTTCTCATTGACATGAACCGCCATCACTGAAGCTGCTGTAATAACTCCAATTGGGATCAGTCAGCCCTGAGTCACAAGCTGGAGTGCAGCCTTCAATAACTCATGGTCAGGTCTCTGTCCAGTTAAGTTTTGAGCATCTCTAAGGATCCAGACTAAACAACTCCTTCGGGCAGCCTCGGCCAGTGTCTTTGACAACCCTCACACTACAGAATTTTCTACTTACATGAAAATGAATTTTCCTGTATTTCCATTTTGCTCCAATTAGAAGTCTTAATCATCCTTGTAGTCTTTCACTGCACAAACTGCTAGGTCTGCTGTCTGCTCATCATTATTTGTGCTTGAATTTAAAATTATCATAAAATCATTTGATTCACGATCAAACCTAATCTTGTATAAATGGATCTAAAAGCAACATGAGGGAGCAACATCAGAGCTTTTGTCTCCATTCACTCATTCATTAAGTTGTTCTAGATTAGCTCAAAGTGGACTAATTTGGAAACTGAAAAATTACACAAGTTGTCAAATGGCCCGACCATTAATAGCGAACAACTATCACCACACACAGCCTCAGGATTCCAAGCACCAGTTTTGTCTGCAGTAACAAACTGATTATGTTCAGCACAACAGTGGGCCTGAAGAGCTGATACGCACTGAAACAAATTGCACTTTGAGAGAAGAGGTGTATTACAGCAAACTCCAATTCTTTTCTTCTCAGCTCTGATAAAAATTGTGCTGAGCATCTTTAGTCCACATACACCTTTGCAATGCCCCACACACTGACAGACAGTGAACATCCACAGTCCATAATAGCAAATTACTGTCATCCAGCTTTCAACCCTAGAAAAATCCCTTCTGGAAATCCACTGCAACTCTTCAGGCAGTACTTAACACATTTCAGTGATAGGAGACATGGGCAAGCTCTTATGCTCCGACATTCAGAGAAGTACTGTCAGAATCTACCTACCCTTTCTTGGCAAACCTGAATAAGCTTATTACCATAAGAACAGCTCAGGCAGGACTTTTCAGCATAAACATATATATTGTGGCTCTTTTTGCACTCTTGCAAACTTCAAACTGTAATCACTTAACTAAACAGCTGTGAATTAGACGCCCATGTAAAAGATGAGGAAGAAAGACAGGTTTTAGTGAATAACTCTGTAACCATGGCATTAACTGACTACTGCCTTCAATAAAGTTGCTCACAAGGGAGAGCAAATAAGAGCTGGCTGAAAAAATGTTGATAAAAAGTGGTCAGAATTTGCTAATTTATCACCAGTGTACTATTTCACAAAATGGCAGGAATTCAACAAATTTCTGGTTTCCACTTTTTCCCCAACAGGAGAGCAAGGCTTTGGGACGTAGCGCATGGCAGGGACGTGTGAAGCAGCTCTGCAGGTGCTGCTTGGTATGGATGTCTCTAACAGGGTGCCGTTGTTGCTCATATCCATCAGGCAGGCAGCTAAGGAGCCAGGAAATCATTGTGTTCCAAAAATACCAGTTTCCCATCTTTCCAAAAGGAATCAGTGCAGGGATTTTGCCAATACTTCTCCCCTGTTTTGGAAGGGTTTATGTTTGGCTTTCTTTCTGCTGAATCAACAAACAAATATTTCAGGAAAATTGAACAATTATTGCAGAAGTAAGAGTATACATAGTGGCTAGGCACATTGCAAGTGCAATTATTGCAATCAATACATCATTCCAAAAGTTGAATAGAGAATATTGGGATTCAGTACAGGTTAGCACACAGTTAAGGAGGTGAAATAGGTATAGTTAGCCCTTTTTTTTTTTTTTCCTGTGTATCTCCTTTAAACCATATAATGCCAACTCTAGAGTCTTTACTTTTCATTTCATGCTTATTTTATGTCGGTACCAATTCTCTTCATCTCTAGAGCCTCCCCAGACAGATATTTTTCAACATCCACACTTTATCCCACTACTCAACTTTGAAATAGCTACAGTACATGATTATGTGTTGCTCACATAATGGCAGCTTCTAATTACAGGCCCCTTGTCCCAAACCAAGGTGTGATATTTTGTCAAGGCATTTGATAAATACCATGACTTTCACCTATACACCACCACAATTCTCCTTGATTTTGTGACACATCCAAGCTCTTCAACTGCAAAGACTTTCAAGAAGGATTATGTTATCAAACTACTACATAACAAATGTTCACTCCTATTTCTTTTCTATTCCAGTCAATATTTAATGAAATTCATCAACTTCCCATCTCAGCTGTATCTATATGAGCTACTTCAGGTCCCCACCCTTATATACATATGAAATTATATGCACCCTCTTCCCCATGGATGATGTTCTATTGAAAGGGGAGTACTGATAACTTCACAATTATTTTGGATGCCATCGACTGAAAGTGCTTTGCTGAGGTTTATGCTCATGTGTGGGTGGTTCTTAGGTCTTAACTCCTGAGGAGAAACAGATGGTATTATTGACCTCAATATTAATTAGGTGTCCTATGCATCGATAGGCTGGGAACAGCAAATAAGATTTCCAACTCCTTATGTTTCTCTGGAGACTGAAGGCAGCCAGAATATAAAGGACATACAGTAGGCAGTTAATTTCAATCTTAATGTCAATTTAATGTCATATCTGTTCTTATCTATATCAAAACAAAATGATACTTTTAATACAATGATGGCAATGATAACAACAATAAAAAGTGTAACTACAACAGTATAAAACATTTTAGGGATTCATTTCATGATATTTATGGCTACTCATTCCTATTACTTCAGTGAGATAAAATTTTCCCTGCACGCTTTGTTATTATCCCAGTTCTAAAAATTTTTATTAATTAGATTGATTAGCTAATCAATACTCATTGTATTCCTAGTAAGAACAAAAGTCCTGTATCTACAGGAGAAAATGAGTTGGAGTAACAGGTCCTATCCTAGAAGATAAAGAAATGTCAAAACTTATCATGCTTAAGGAAAACCCAGTGGCCCTACTTCCCAGCTTATCCTCAAACTCCTCAGCCATGCATAACTATAACTCTATGGAACGTTACACATCAGGAGACATTAGTTTCCTTTATACTTCTTCTGTATCTCTTATTATTAATCAATTCTATCTTAGATTTCTAGAATTTCACCCGATTTCCACATTTAATTACTTTTCTTTTATCATTTTGATGACTTAAAATTCATTAGTTCTCCAGAATAAAAACCTGTGTGACCTCTTTGGAAAGATTAATTATCAACCATGTTCTTGTATGAAAAAAAAAAAGGAAAAAAAAGGAAAAAAGGAAAAAGTCTACATTTAGTATGTGTTTCATAAAAATAATCTGAACATTTCCTAGTTTCAAGGAGCCTCAAGTTCTAAACTCACTTACTTTCACATTATTTTCCTCTTGCAAAACAGGAATAGAAATACGTAGATCAATACATACAGATATATATACATACATATGTATATCCCAAACCTAAACAACAGCTTAAAAATACTTTGAAAAAAATAAGCTAACTTGCAACAAATGATAAAACTGTTTTCTACAGAATTTGAAAGAATGAACTGTATAAATTATTTGTGTGAAAACAGCAGCATTTCCAAATGCAAGGCTTAGAGCCCTTTTAAAAAAATTCTAAAAATTAAACAGTAAAAGCCATTTTTTAAAAGAGATAGGGCTCGGTGGGATTTATTAATGCACATCTTTCAGAGATATTCTTACTTGCACAATGCAAGCAGTAGGTTAGCATGGACTTCCAAATTATATTTAATTGGACAATTATTCAAAGTGAAAAACCCAACACAGTAAACTAAGGAGGTCTTTAATAAACACCTTGTCTCTTCAAGAAAAAACAAGGAAGTCATTTACTGACCCAAGAGGCACAATTTTGTCTTTGGTAAATTTATTTTAAAGTAATTGCCGACTCCAGGAGTAACTATTTTTTAAAGAGGAACGTGGCGCTCTCAAGCAGAATAATAAATTGTTCTGTGCCCTGTATGATGGCCTAATCGTGTTACAAAGATGTACATGTAGTTGTCTGAGGCAATGGAGGATGTACATCACCTGGTCTACGAACCTACTAAGACTCACTTAATGACACATAGTTTCTGCTCTCTCCAGACCAGGACTGAATTAGAGGTGAAGACAAATGACAATGTACGGCTCTGCCTTCCTGCCCCTACCTCTCCACCCCAAGGGGACTTTCTACTGCAGGCCCTGGTGGTTCACAGAAGATTCTCACTCACCCGCCCTCTCTCTGCCAGCTTGTATCCAGCACAAGGAGCAAGCTTCTTGAAAAGCTGTGGTCTTCTCATGAAACCAAAAAACTATGACATCCACTATGAGTAATGATGGTCAATTAAAAGTACAAAGCAGTATTTTAGATGCCAGTTCCTTCACCTCTGCTGGAAAAGAACTCTACCAAGACTACTAGTTCATCTTTCCTCTGACAGGACGTTCTCTTCAGATCCAACAACATTGGTATCAAGACTTTAGGGTTTGCTACTTCAGGGTTTGCTATTATAAATGTTAAGGATAACCAATACCTCTACAAGCAGTTTGAATGCCTTTAGTACCAGCACAGAGAGCCCTGAGGAAAGGGCTCGCTCCAAGTATAACCCCTAACTCCACATATGACCACAGTACTTTTTCTTGCGTGCGTTGTTTCACCAGGAAATCTCCAACTCTCAGTTCTTTTCTCCTTGTGAAGGTTATCCCCAAGCTGGGCCATCCATGCTAAATGAGCATCCCTCAGTGATTCCCTTGAGTTCCTGACTAAAAAGCGGGGACTCCTGCAGTGCAGATTACGATAAAAGATTTATTTGTGGGGAGTGGAAGACGGTGTCTTTAGTGAAGTTAATAAGTTGTTTTCATTTTAGACGCTTTCATTACAAAACCTGATAAGTCTTAAGGCTAAGAGAGTATGTAAGAGTAATGAGGAGTTGAAAGGCTCTTCAGCTCTTCGGTGATTATCTTTCTCTTTTAGTGCATTACCATGGGACATCTGGCTTCCAAATTTGTGCCTCTCTTCTACAGATCTGAGGACCGGCCTACCAATTATACATTCGCATAGGTTGTAATAAATCAACAGCAGCCAAAGTCTGACAAGGTGATGGCTGTTGACAGATAAAAATGATACACATTGTCGTGCTGTTCTCCAAAAACAAACACATGCTTTTTTATCAGATTTTTTTTCTTTTAATCAAAAAATTGCCTCTTCCAACATAGACTCACCTAATTTCACAGAGGACTTGCACTACACAAGTTTCCCCTATCTAAACCTGAGCTGCATGCAAAGCCAGGTTCTACAGCAGACCAGGAATTCACCTCCCATTGCAGTTGAGGAAAAAGCTGCAGTGCCGATTCTGGCCCAGCTCAGCCCCAAAGACCTTTTACTTTAAGATGCACTTTTTTTGTGCAGAATAAAGGACTGAGCCAAAATAAATCCACTGACATAGAAAACTTGAATTTCTTCACAAGTCAGGCAGAGGCTGGATAATATGCTTTCTTCCACAAAACAGGTACAAGCAGATGTGAGGCTATGGATGCCCAATGCCTATCCCCAGGGCTTCCAAGGACTCTGTCTGACAGCACTGGACCCCTCTCACCTGGTTCCAATTCTCTGTCTCTCCAACCTTATGCTCTATGTATCCTTTAATCTGTCATTCCGAACCAAAGGTACAGCAGTCCCATTATGAAGGCAATGCAAGGTGCTCTCAAAGCACCTCACGTTTGGTAGTGATGGCAGGGGACTTTGGCCAGCTTGCTTATACACACCTCAAATCAGGTGGGAAGAATTCAACAGTCATTCATAAAACTTCACACAACTACAAAAACATGTTGTACTGTTCCAGCCTGAAAATGGTATCACAAAATGCAACTTAAATGACAAGCATTTTATATCAGACATTTTCAACAGCTGTAAAATCCGTGCACTATCACCCCAGGAACATGTGGGAAGCAAAGGACCGGAGTAACCCTGCTGGAATCTGTTAGTCATTCTCATTTGGGGAATCAGGGCTTTATCCCAAAGCTATTTAGCACATGGTGGTAATTTCCCCGCTGTCTTATCCTCCCTTGAAGAGACCAGGACTATTTTCACACCAAATGACGTGAAATACCTTAATCTCCAGAAAAGTCAAGGACTGAGAGATCATCAATTCTGGCAGTCTCCTCGTTAGTGGAAAGAATGCAGCACCATCTAGCCCACCAAAAAATATTTAATTCCTTCAGAATGTCTTGCACATTGTGGGAAATGGCATCTATCAGATGTCTCTACAGAGCTTTGAAGGAAATAGAGCCTTTTCTAGTGAACTGACAGGACAATAGCACATTACCCTCCAGCTCATTTTTTTTTCTTTGATAATGCTATCTCCTAAAAAGAGCTCATCAGGCATGTTTTGAACTCCTTCTTATTGATTTCATCACTAAAAAAAAAAAAAAAAAAAAAAAGACAATTATATCTACCTTTCTTTTCCACTCCATTCCCTCTGGCTGGCATCCTGTTTTGACCCTAGGACTGACAATTCCAACAGAAATAAGACAGGTCTCTACAAACTTACAGTTTAGGTATCTGTTCCCTTTCTGCTAGGGAAAATAATTTCCTTGACATACATGCTTCCAACTCTTATTCATAATGCTGAAAAAACTTTAACCTGGGAACGACACAGATAGAAAATTACTCTATATCGTGACAAATGCCATTTACCTCTACTTGTTCAATTTACAAAATCAGGTACTGAAGCTTCCAAGTATGTCCTCGGCCGTAGATTTTTATGTCTTCTCTCATTTAAAGCTCATTACATGGAAATTATAAAAATTGTGTATCCTGGAGATGTTATACAAACCAGCATGTCCGTCGTCTTAATAACCAGCCAAACTTTTAAAAACTACACAACCTAATGTAGGTATGAGTTTTGTTTATAAAAGCCTCTTCTTACAAATATGATACACTAAGTAAACTTCCTTATCAATATCATTCTAGAAACCTATGTATCATGGACTTTTAGCTATGAAACGTGAAGCAGTACGAATAATATTAGAATAACAATCTGAAATTCTCAAACAAGTCAAAGGAAATTATTCAGCCAACTCATGCTGTGATTCAATGAGAATTAGGTAACTAATTTCATTTAGTATCATCAAATTTGCAACAAAACAAAACAAAGAGTAAACTGAAAAAGAGATTGTAGCCAAATTCTACGGGAGTTCTCTTTGGGGAACTCATGGAACCTTCACTGACTTTGGCACAGAATTTAGTACTCATGGTGTGAGAACTAGAGTAGAATATGAGACAAAACTGAGTGGCTCATTCAAATACTGCTGGTAAACTGGGGCAAAATGTAGGGGAGTCATTAGCTTGAAAACTCTTAAGCAGTTATACTGATACTAAAATTCAAGATCCTTATTCAATCAACAAAAAAGAGACACTGGAAAATAAATTGCTGGAACATCATGGATTCCTTAAATTAAGCTAAACTTGTTTAGGCACTAGAATGAAGAAATGGGACACCAGCTTACGTCCCAGTAGCAGCAGCAAAGCCATGTAACAACTTCTAGAACTTGCAGAATTGGCTCACTGTTTACCGTTAGCATCTCATCCAGCCAAATGTAATTTTTTTTATTCAAGAAATGCACTCCTCTAATGGCTACTGGTTGTCTACTTTGGACGTCTCCTAAATGGACCTGCATTTATTCATAGCTACATTTATTACTATTTATTTTTCTGCTTCCTTAATCTTAGTCACCAAAATCTTTTAAAGTTTTAATTTGCTAAGCCAAGCAAGCCAGATTCCATTATTACCTTCATTAAGAGAGGTCTTCCATTTCCCTGCTCACAATCACGTTTTCCACTTTATTTTAAACACAGACACCAAGAATTATACACCTGGGACTTGTACATTGACAGTTATACTTTCTTATCATTACTGGCAGTGACCAGCCATGAAATGTTCACCTGGCCTACCCACTGGAATGGCATTAAAAGTCCATGTCTATACATGGACACTATTAACACCCAGGCACTCTTTCTAAGAGTTCACATCCCATCTTCCTAACTGTTTTAAAGCTGGCAGAAATAAATTTCCCATTCACCACAACTTTTCTTGTGCTCCTATGCAGGTTAAGGTGGTCCTTATTTCTTGTCCCAGACTGTTCTTCATAAAATGCTTTCAGAACTTTCAGTACGTATGATCCTATATATGTCACTGTAATATCTTACTGATTGAATAAAAAGAAGGATCATGTTATATTGAGCACTTCATACCCAGGTCTGAAGAATACTGTGAATGTTCTGGAAATTTTATCTTCCACTTGCAAATGCAAAAATGTAGACATGACGGCCCTTGCGAGCATATTACAACTATCTTTGCACATTTCCTTCTAAAGTTCCTCTAAAACCATTTCACAGAAATCCTCCAGAAAAACTCTGCAAAATATATAAAGCATTTATCAGATTTCCCAGCCACAGCTTGGACAAAAGATCACCTCAAAGATTGTTAAGAGCTATAAAAGGTAAATGTCAAGAGTCTAAGTGCAAGGTTAAACTTTTACAACTACCGAAGGGATCCAGAGCCTCATCTACAGAATAATTTAAGCACTGTAACTATCTCTGTGTGGTGCTAGGCAAAGCTGTAGCCCTAAGAGGGTACATTTGTTTGAAGCCAGCTTGGATATCCTATACTGTGGATACATGCAGCACAGAAGCAGAAAGACATCTACTATAAATACCTTCAATCCAGGAACACATATGTGCTGAAGAAGTTCTGAACCTGTGACTGAGAACTAAGTCTCTTCTTCCTGGTAAGTAAACAGGATTAAGATAAACTTGCAGGAGCTCAGAGTTTGAGCTATTGAATGAAATAAGTGAATGATTTAAAGCGGCTACATATTTGGGAAGTTCTAAAAATTGTGTTTTAAAAAAGGAACAGAAGAACATGCAGGAAAGGCAAGGTAAGCAGGACCTGAGAGGAGAAAAACAAACAAGTTTATGACATTGGTGATGACAGTATTTCAGTATTAGCAGAACAAGTAAGGGAACAAAGGAAGAAAAAAATAAAGAATTTCAATGGTTAAGGAAGGGAAAATACTGGGAAATTATGGATGAGTCTGTGATTAGGGCTACTGGATCTGTCTCTTTCAAGAACTTCAACGACTTTCTGTTCTGCCTTAGATCTGCCTTAGATCCCTTGTGTGACCTTCTTTAGCAAGTTTATTTGACCTCACCTCTTTATCACATCCACTTTCCATTTACAAAATGGAAGTAGCATTTTCCCAACGTTTTCCTCTTTTTCTCTTCTTTTGATGACATAAGCTTTTCAGAACAAGACTCTTTCCATAATTATGTATGAGTACAGCTCCCAGAACAATGAGGTTCTCATTCTCAACAAGCATCGGAAACAAGCAAACCTTGAAAACCAAATAAGTGGTAAAAAATATTTCCTGAGGGACAACTGCTGTTCAGAAAGCCTGCAGGATGACTGAACCAATGGCATAGGAACGGTGGCAGACAGTAACATTGCATTCTCTGTCAAGAATAACCTGTTAAAAAGAGCCATGTAGAAGAGGGGCAGGTCAATGAGATGAGCCATGACTTGTCTCATCTACTATGTTATCAGAGGTTACACTGCACACAGCATGAAGGACAGTAGCAATTCCCTCAATGTACATTCAAATGGAACAACTCTTGCTCCTGCTGCGAGCTCCGAGGTCTCCTCTGCAGGTGTCACTCTGGCTGCTGATGGCCATAGATAATAACGAGTTAGGGTACAGACTAACCAGGAAATGATACCACCTGCTACCCAACATAAATTACCAACCCCTCTGGGTATAATTACTCTTGTCAATGTGTCACATGGCTATTATATTCACTCTTATGCAGAAACACAGTCTACGAGCAGATTCTGCTGAAGGAGTAGGCTCTATGGCATTTCTATGAATTCACTGGAGAACACAGTGAATTTGCTCCTGAGATGGAAAAGAAGCAAGAAAAAATGAAGGGCACCTTCCAGTAAGTTTCTCTCCTGTTTCCTCTGAAGCATGCATCTCTTCTCATTTCCAAAGTTCAGGGGTTCCCAAACTGTGATTCCCAAGAGACAGTAACATGTGCATTATTACTTGATGCTGGGCCATCACACCAGAAGTCAGCAGGCTTTTGCTCAGTCTGCAGCTGAAGTGACTTTCACAGCAGTTTTAGACACTTGTTTGTGAAACAAGCAGCTGTATCAGAAAGAGCTGAAGCATGAAAGTTCAGTGTTATTGCTGAAACAGCTCGGGTGTCTCTGAACCACCCCATGTTGTCTCCAGCCTAATGCCACACTTCTTGAGCAAGATTGCATGCTATGCTGTCAGCAATTCAGTCTCTGCCACTCTATTGTAAGTGCTTTAGAACAGAGACTGACCCTTAAGACACTCAGAAGGGCTCAAATAGTGAAGAAACTGAACAAAGCTTTTCCCATGCTTCTGCTTAACCAGCTGTGGCTGAGTGCATGGACCATTTGGTCACAGCATCCTTCTGGGCGCGCTGACCGACAAAGCATCAGATTTTCTTCAGGTCCTGCCTAGGATTCTGCATAAGGCTGACAACTCTTTGCTGTACTCAGAATCCGATTTCTCCAGCTGCTCATGAACAGAGGTGGTGTAAGAACCGTCAGGACATTCGCCCCACAGTCAGCAGCAAGGACAGCATGTGATTTTATGCAAATTCACACGTACACAATTGAGATAATTTACATTGATTTAAGTTTTAATTCACGTTATTTCTGTGCAGAACCACATACAAGGCCTAGAAACTATACTTCAACCAGAAAAAGGCAATTTGCTGAATGATATGAGCAGCACAATATGCCAGCACCTGCCAAAGGTCCTTCTTGAAGATTGCTTATGATTATAAAGGTAAATTATTTGCTTGTATAAAATAATAATTAGAAAAAGTAAAGGTCATTCATCCAGATATAAACCTGGCTGCAAAAAATCATCAGCATACAGAGTTAGCAGGCATATTCATTGCTTTATAAACAGCGGGCTGGGATAACATTATATAGTTTGCAATCTGTATTTGTTCTACGTGAATCATAGCTTTGCATAATTTTATCACATTCCTGCCAGGCAAAAGCAAACATTAAAAGAAATATTAGAAGCCAGCCAGTTAAATATTGTAGAAGAAAAAACCCTGCAACTATCTCCATTGTAATGACTGATGAGCATTATTTTATCTGTGTGATATGGTAGCTTGAGAGTATATTTTTTTGCAGTATCACTTTAAAATAATTTCTAATATGTGATTAGTTTATTTTGATTGGTCTAATATTGTTATATTGTACTAAAGTGCTGATATAACTGCTTGGATTTTTATATATCATATGATTGATTGGGTGCAGATAAGAAAGAAAATATTACTTCAAGAGACCTGACCTTCAGTGAATCATCTGAGATGAAGAGAATTTAAATGCTGTATTACTCGCACTCAGCACCAGAAAATGTTACAGGAAAAAAAAAAAATAAAAATAACAAACCACTTACTGAAAATTTCTCCTATGATTAAGAACATTTTCCAGTAACATTATTCCCCTCCACTTCTCCTGCTGGAAACATTCCTCTCTCCTAAACTCTTTTGCAAGACCAAGTATGTGCTGCAAAAGCCATGCAGCACTTGACCAGACAGCAGAGAAGCATCTTCTACACTTTCTCATTTTTTCTACAGCAGATGAAAGCTCTTTCCAGGAATCTGAAGACATGCTCCTGGAAGGGCTCTACTCTCTGCCCTGCAGGCAGGCAGTAAGGGCTCACTCTACACAGAAAGCACATTCCCAGTCCTGGGCCCCAGCACCACACCAGGTCAGCACAACAGCAGCCCCACAGACTTGGAGCAGAAGCAGCCTCAGATCTCCTTAGTGCTTGATGCAGGTGGCATACGGGAAGCTGTCCTGATGTGGGACCATGTCTTGGAATCTAGGCTGATGAAATGCTGGCTCAAACCTATGTTTCTCCTCTATAGGCCCATGCATAGTTTGTGTGCCATGGCTTCCGAGGGACATCCTTCCACTCACCAAGACATATTGCTGGTCTCTCTCACCTCACTCTCACCCCAGTGGCTCTGTATCCACAAGCTGCCTCATCCCAGCTGCCCACTCAGCCTCACCCCAACTCCCCACTGTAATCCAGCTGAATGGAAGCTCCACGGTTGAAGGAAAAGCCCTGCTGCAGCTGAGTACTGCTGTATTTTTCCCACCATGCTCATCTTCTGTGTCTCATCACCCAAAGGAATCAGTGAGTTGCAATCGTGGCTCAGTCAATGTGGCCACCAGCTCTTTCCCACATACTGAAAAGTCCCAAACTCCCACTCAAGCCTTTATATAAAGGCTCTACAATATCCACGAGAGAGAGAAACTGGGCATGGGGACGGAAGCAGAAAGCTTAGACATATTTCTTCACACCCACTGCTTTGCTCTAAAAAAGACAAGAATTTAAGCCCATCCCCAGTAGAAGTCTATTCATTCCAGGACAGGGATACTCAACTTTCTCCAGTTGAATCCTTGTTAAAGTTTCCTTTATAAAGAAAAAAGTAAGAGGGAAGAAAGCATTGTGCAGAGCTAACCATTTGGCAAAAGTAGTTATTACTGAAAGGAATTCTTCTCTGAACCATTTATCTTAAAGCGTGTCAGAGCAGGCATCAAAGGCAGCCGTGGCATTGGCAGAGTGCACACTGTCACTTACTGTGATTGAAAGGACAGTATGTTTTCAAACAACTACACTTGTGTGAAGTGTCATCAGATCTGACTGCTTAATCCCGATTAAAGAGGGGAAAAAAAAAAGAAAAAAGGTTGTTCCATTCAGAGGTGAGACTGCACTGATGACATTGTCCAAGAGTAATTTGATGGAGACAGTGGATAATCACAGCAGCCAAAGAGACTGGATTAGTGACTAGTGATTAGTTACTAAATTAGTGCATCTCGGAGTCATCACCATATTGAACGCACAGTTCAGGCAGGGATGAAAACCAAAGAGAGGCAGTTTAGAAGTTGCATCTAGCAACAAGCAAGATGTGCCAGGAGGATCTGTACTTTGCAGACTGCCTTCCCTTTCCCACGGAATGCTACAAAAATTCAAAATTCAACACTGTCAGAGGAGTCTGAATCAGAAAGGAAATGGCATTTTACAAAGCAGCTTTAAAAACTGTCATTGTCCTTCAGGAGAACTCTATTATATTCCAGTAAAAGGCAAATTCAAAAGAAAAGAACAGGAAGTCACAAAAGCTGTTGCTTCTGACATTTAAATTGGTACAGGAAAAAAAAACAATATATACAGCAAGATACAATTTGGGGTTGGAAGAGGAGTTGGACTAAAATATTATTTAAGCTATTTTTTTGTTTGTGATTTAATCTAAGATTATTACTACTTCTATCAATTAGAGCCAAAGTACCCATCGCTGCACAAAGTCACTTAAAAGTATCATCAACACTCTTAGTAACACAACGAAAACAGTGTTCTGTCTATATGTGATAAGAAGGCATTTAAATTTGCTCATTTACACAAGTTCATCTGTTTGGGACCTAACCAAGGAACGTATGGCATCTTGATAATTCATCACGTTAAGGAGAGTGTGACTCCAGCAGACTTTGTTCTATTCCACTGCATGTTATCTCCCTGTGCATTCCCAGGGCTATGCTATAAAAGATTGCAAGGTGACAGAATATGTTCATACAGCCTCTAAGAGCTACTTTGCAGGATGCATTGTAGTCTGTTACCCTGAGGCACTAGAGTGTTTAATGATGTTGCTGTTTGTCGTTAGTTAGTATTCTCTAAGTGGATCTTATAGGAAAGTATTCTGAATTATACATTGAGAAGTTAATATTAGTGAAGAGAAAATGCTTAAGAGATAGAGGTTGCTTTTGCAGGCTTTTACACAGATGGGCACAGCTTCAAAGCTTACCAGCACCCCCTTAGCCAGCAATCAGGTCTGTAATCCTTAAATAACCTAGCCCTGCTGCCACCCAATCCACTCAGCAAGACTGGGAGAGCATCTCCTATATTTGCTGTCTTCTCTTACCTGCAGCCATATACAAATGGGCAAGAGAAAGCTTAGCTATTATTTTTAACCATGAGCCCTCACGTAAGTGAGATATCAGACATCATAACTATTCAGTTCACCAGCATTTTTATTAAGTATGTATTAATTTCTACATTGCCATGTTCTCTAATAGCTGCGGTAATTTCCTTGCTTCCAGCTATTATTTGTCACGTAGTCTGCACGTGCATGTGTGTGGGTTAGAGGGACAGAGGAGGGGGAAGAGAGAGAGGGAAGGAGAGGGAAGGAGGAATGAAGGCGTCTGGAAAGCGGGGGTCACAACGAGAGTGGGAATGGAGCTGCGGAATGATAGGCACAGCTCACAGTGACACCTAGAGTCAATCCTGCCTAATACTTTCCCATTGCAAGCCCTTCTTCTGCTCTGCCTCCTCCCTGCCACCTCTCCCAAAGAGCTTTGTTTACAGCTTTAACTGATATTTCTATGCTTAGGTTCTACTTCTGGCTTAACTTAAAATAAAATAACAAAAATAAATAAAACAAAATATGATTAAAAAAAAAGAAAAAAAAGAAAAACCACTCAGAGGAAACCAAAGACATCCCACTTCAGCAAAAAAAATGTCACAGCTGTTTTCAATAAGGCTAGAAAATTCAGGAGGGATTGCCAGCACAAACCACTTTCTTAAAACAAAATGGAACATTCTGAAGATTTGGAGAAGAAACGTGAATTCAGCACAGAGATAACCCCAAAGCAGACTAACATTTTTTACTTTCCTTATAAAAAATTCCTCTTAGCCGTATGCAGACGTTTAAAACGCCGTCTGTGTGGGCTAAGTAGGAGTCCTCCAGCTGCTGGAGCCCAGAGACCCCTGCACAACCTTGGCACCCGGGAGCTTGGGGAGCCCAGAGCACAACCCATCCTCCTCACTGCTCTTCTTCCTGGCACTGGAGATTCCTATCAGGGATACAGGCCAGCAAGGTTATGTGGATAATGTTGGTTCTGCTATTTCCCATTTTTCAAGTTCAGCTTTCAAACAAACCATTCCTTAAATATTTGCTTGCAGATGTATGTGATGCCAAAGCCTTGTATTGCAGTCAGAAGCCCAGAAATAAGCCTGCTGGGAATATTCTTAATTGTGATTAAGAAAAAAAAAAAAAAGTGATGTTCAAGACGTTATTCCAAAGAAGTACAATCAAATACAACCATGAGTGACAGCAAGCAACGTGACCAACTGTCTGACCACTGAGATGTTACTGGGGCCCTAGTATGTGAGACAGGCATTATCTTTTGTCCCTTTGACTTTGAGTAAGCCTGATTAAGTGAAAGAAATTCATCTAATTAAGACATCCAGAGGACCATATTCAGCTTTTTGTGATTTATTGCAGAATTTTAAAAGTTAACTTTGTTTTACTGTGACTTTTATGTATTAAAATTCAGGACCATCCACACCGACTTTATCCATGCATATTTCAAACTCTGGAAGGGCTCAAGTTTGAATTAGTGCTGATGTGTGGACATTGTTCATCATTAACATGCTGTATGTGTGCCCAGAAGAAAGGTCAAGGGATCCTGAAACATAAAAACTCCCAGTCATCACCTGCTACGGAATAATGATGTTGTGCCAAGCCAAATTTAGACACCTGTTTGTGAAACAGATCCCTAGTAGGAAGAGGAGGTGCACAACTTTATCTGATGCACTTGCCATCACTTGGCTGGTGAGACTTTTGAAAGCTGTACCAATTAGCATGACTATAATTTGAAAAGGACAAAACACTGTGTGTAACATTGAAGAATAAGTAGGGAATGGAACATCCAGAGCCTGTTACAGTATAAAATGTCACTTTGTATGAATACTGTGAACAACTCACTTTGTAACTTGACCTCAACCATAAAGGAGAAGGAAATCTAAATGTAAGAATGAATACAAAGCTTTCAAATCAACATACTTTCCCTATGATCAAGTGATATTTAAGAGAAACCAATTTTTAAACTGAATGCACTCTCAGGGAACTTACACAGTAAGTTAATTTTCTTAAGAATATCTTACAGTGTGTCAAGTTTCAGCCCTAAAATCTATGAGTTGAGCCTTCTAGAACTATTTGTCCTTAATCATATGCCGTTATTCAAACAAGTGGTATTTACAATCCTGCTAGCTAGCAGCTGTTAGGAGGAGATACTCGTGCTTTTTTTTGAACAAAATTTGTGAAAGATCTGGCTTCCTGAATCACAGATTTAAGACCAGGTCACTTCTTGCTCAGCAGCTCTAGAGCTCCAAAAGAGCTCTGTACCTCCTCCAGGCCATACATACACAATTACAGCCTTCTTCTCACTAGCACAGTCTCCTTCCTTCCCGTTTCTCTGGCACAGACACATGCACAGCACATGCCTCAGCTTCTGTATTTGCAGCCTGCTACAGAGACCACTGTCAGAACAGCACAGGTTGCCACCATTTACCTGCTTATGCCCTAGGTGGCCAACTGCTGTAGCACGTATACCAAAAAATGTGTGTTCTTACTTTTCCTATTAGCAATGACTAGCAGTCCTAAGCATTTATACTTTCTAATTATCTAGATGAATCCTCTTTTTTTTTTTCAAAAAAGGAAGTAAAGTGCTCCTACTTGAACACAAGTGATTTTACAAGTAGACATTTATATACGAACAGTATATAAAACCAAAATATAAAAAAACAAAAACCAGCCCAAATCAGTATCCAGCTTTGTGATGAAAAAACACATTTTAAAGTTTCCTGCACCTTACCTGCCCAGTCATGCTGAAAAGTATTGAACTATCAATCTCTGATCAGATGAACAGTGACAATGCCCTTATTACTTGCATATGACATTGAGGTCCCCAAAGAACACTGCTTTCAGTTGTGACACAACAAATTTGGTTGGGGGAAAAAATATCCTCTAAAAACAAAGTTTGTAAATCTCCATACAGGTTTAATTTATATAGCTGTGATACACATTTCCTACAGCAACACAGCATCTCCCTTCCAGTAAGCTGCACACAATGTGTGTCAACACAAATACTGCTTGAACTGAAATGCAGATAAATGCCATCCTTTAAAACAGGACATCTGAGGGAACAGCAGCATGCAGCCAACCAATGTAAACTTGCAGTTTTCATTTCTCCTGCTAATTCAGCATTTACAAACCGCCCACAGTAACCCTAACACAGTAGCTCTAGGTAGTGCAGCCTCAATTAGGATGTCACTGCTGGCAAAGACCTCCTGCAGTGCCTCCCTCTCCTAGACAGGATCTCCAGAGGCAGCTAGATAGTGGGGAGAACTGTGTTCCCCTGAACCTGTGTGATTTGGTGACTGCTGTCTGCTTGCTCTAGACGAGGCTGTGGCCTCCCTTTGCTCGTGTTACCAAGCACGAGAAAAGAGAGAGTGAAGAACTCGTGTCCTCAGCCACTCCAGCTGCATTTTGTCCAGAGACCCTAGAACAGGATTTTCCTAAAGATTCAAAAGATCTGTTTTAGGAAATTAAGCAACTTTCCAAAGAAATCAAGTAACAATAAAGCATCAACATATATTAATCTTCCATTCAGATTCATATCCAATCTTTTAAGCTTGCTTTCAAATGCTTTCTTACCTTCCACCTCCAAATATTTCCCTCAGTGATCACAACACACCCAAAAACACCAAAGGAAGCACCCAAGGATCTGTGCCCCCAAAGCTGCCTGTAACAAGAGACATAAGCAGTCCTAAGGAGACAATGTTGAGGTCCATGGTTGATCCTGGAGCTTGAAATATTTGTACATCTGCTATGCTGCAGGCAATACAAAGTCCTATTGGACATTCTGAGACCATTTACAGGTACAGGGTTGGGATCTGAATACTTGAATTTTCTTACAGACTATAATCAAATAACAGTAGGCAATTTATTTTCATTTCCTGTTCTGTTCCTGGAACAGACGCTAAACTAGGGCTCTGAAACTGTCTCTCTTCCATATAAACATCATATTTATAAGTTTAAAACACTTGCAGTTAACATCTCTAGCTTGGGAATCTCACATCTCCCCCATTGCTGTGAGACACTGAAATGTCAGGAAAGGTGGAGCATCAAACATTATCCTCCAATCTCCAACCTTGTTATAAGGGGATACAGTTCAACTGGACATCCTTTGATTTTTGACCAATTAAATTGTAAACCTGCAGGAATTCAAAAATTAAAAAGTGGCAGATGTGGGATCTAAGCAGAGCATGCTGTTCAGGTGAACGCTCTGACCACAGGTTTACTTCTTTCCCTTTGAAGTAGGCTGTCATCCATTTGGACAGAAAATGAAGTGTGAAATATAGAGGCTTTACAACATGTAATGACTGCAACAATTTAGTTAAAATGATTTTCAGAAGGCAAGAGCCGAGTTTCAAATTAAATTCCTTATCAGTAGCTACCATGACAGAGTACGTATTTAAGAAATTATTTACTGTAACATGACACAATTAATTGTAATATGTTCTTTAGCCTCTGTGTGGCATTCTAGGCACTGGACAAATAATGTAGGAAGTTGGAACTCAAGCCATGTGGAAGGCTATCAATTTATGTATCTTTCTCCGGGTGTTCACTTCGCAGGTTCCCGCTGACACAAAACCAAACAGATTTGATCTAACATTTCAAACTTTCTAAATTTTCATGACAAAATCATTTACTGTCCTTTGACTGGTTTAGAGAACAGATAAAACTTTGTTTTTAAGGCTTGATTCCAAAATAAAATAATGTCAGTATGTCATGTCCAACCAATTCTGCTCATTGATGGCAGCTCATTGTGCTGGCTTTTTGACATCCTTGCTAAAGCTCCATGGTTTGGCTAAAGAAATAATGAATTTCATATGTGTGTACGTGCATAAATACTTCAATATTGCCCTCTAATATCAGTCACAGGATCACAGAATGGTGGGGTTGGAAGGGACCTCAAGGATCACGAATCTCCAACCCCCCTGCCACATGCAGGGCCACCAACCTCCCCACTTCATACCAGACCAGGCTGCCCAGGGCCCCATCCAGTCTGGCCTCAAACACCTCCAGGGACGGGGCATCCACAGCCTCTCTGGGCAGCTGTTCCAGCACCTCACCACTCTCCCTGTAAAGAACTTCCCCCTGACATTCAACCTAAATCTTCTCTCCCTCAACTTAAAACCATTTCCCCTTGTCCTGCAGTTATCAACCCTTTCAAAGAGTTGATTCCCCTCCTGTTTGTAGGCTCCCTTTAGGAACTGTTTTTCTCCAGGCTGAACAAGCCCAGCTCCCTCATCCTGTCTTCATAAGGGAGGTGCTCCAGTCCCCTGATCATTTTCATGGATCTCTTCTGGACCCTCTCCAACAGCTCCCTGTCTTTCTTATATGGGGGGGCTCCAGAGCTGGACACAGTACTCCTCACAAGAGCAGAGTAGAGTGGGACAATCACCTCCCTGCCCCTGCTGGCCACCCCTCTTCTCACGGAGCCCAAGATACCATTTGCTTTCTGAGCTGCCAGCACACTGCTGGCTCATGTTAAGCTTTTCATCTATCAACACCCCCAGGTCCCTCTCCGCAGGGCTGCTCTCAAGGACAGCTCCTTCTAGTCTGTATGGATGCCTGGGATTCCTCTGGCCCAAGTGCAAAACCTTGCACTTTGCTGTGTTGAACCTCATCAGGTTCACCTGGGCCACCTTTCCAGCCTGTTGAGGTCCCTATGAATGGCATCCCTTCCTTCCACTGTGTCAACCACACCACTCAGCTTGGTGTCGTCAGCAAACTTGCTGAGGGTGCACTTGATTCCATTGTCAATGTCAGAGAGACAAAGAAATTACAGGAATATCTGAAAAGAAAAATGTCTTCATCTCTATTTGCAAGTGTTGTATGTCTATTACACATCATGACAGGAGGTGGAACCACAGGTTAACTTGAGCTTCCCCGGCACAGCTACACTGTTTGCATACATCCACAATTGAAATTAATCTTTAGAATGATGAGCTGTAATGTGAAGCTTTTCAGCAATGAAACCTCATTGTGAGGATATGCTGAGAACCTCTTTGCACCAACCAGACCATCTCTGCCCAGTAGCAGCATGCCACTCTGCCACAGGACTTTACAGCTACCAAAGGATCCCACAGGACCTTGCCTGTGGGAGAGAACTGTAAAAAAACTATACTTCAGTGATACCCAGGCAGATATAGAAAGCTTTGTGGCAGAAAGGAAGACCACTCAGTTCAATAGAAATTGCCATGTGCATGTCACCCACATCAGAACATTACAAGGGTGCTAAAGCCCCATGTCTAAAAAGCAGTTACATAAAAATGAAAAAATTCTCAACAGTACTAATTTTTTTTCCTTCTTCCATCCATCCAAAAGATTAATCAGACCAATCATGGCACATTTCTTTATAGAATTCTGTGACTTAAGTGCTACAGGCATTAGCAACGTTTCAATCTCCTGTCTCTGATCCTGAAAACATCATCCATTAGGTTTTTGGCAATATTATAAGGAAAAATCAAGCTGCTTAAAGAAAAACAAAACACCAAGAAACGTTTCAGGAGATAACAGCATCAATCTTTTTGTTTGCTCTCCCTACCTCACTGCAAAAATTTACATAGAGTCAAAAATATGGAATCTGACATGGTAGGTAGGTGGCACTTCATAAAGCTTTATTCAAGACTTAAAAAGCAGGCAGGAAGAGAAAGCTACGGAGCACTGCTGCAGATCTCCTCTTTTCAGTAAGGATCTGTGAAGAAGCTACATGTCTAACCATTAATGAATTACCACAGAGTATCCATGTGGGATTAACGGGGAGACAAAAATCCACAATTTTACTGTAAAGTGCAAAGACAGTGACCTTGCACTACCTTCAGCACTAGTGGTTCTGAAAAAAAAAGCCCAACATTAAATTCAGATTATGTCTCATTAGTATTTGCCATTACTAGGATTTTTCTACAAGGTCCAATTAAAAATATATATTTATTTTCTACAAGATAAATTTATCAAAAAATTCATATGAACTTTTTGATGCAATTTCTGCATAAACTAACCATGAGCAAGCATAATCCTGTCTCTCTAAGGAGGGATGCCATTCTGCAGCTCCCTGCCCTCAAAAACTCTGCTCCCCAGTCATGGAGAAGGAAATTGTTCGGCCAAGTTTACGGAACGAACCATAAATCACAGACATCTTTGTCAAAGCAAACTCATGTTTCTTTTATGAAACAATTGTTCCTAAAAGAATTTGTATTCATTTTTATATATATATATATATATATGCATTTTTTATAAAATACATAAGGAAAGTAGAACATACTGTTCTG
This sequence comes from Lagopus muta, assembly GCF_023343835.1. Lineage (NCBI taxonomy): Eukaryota > Metazoa > Chordata > Aves > Galliformes > Phasianidae > Lagopus > Lagopus muta. The sequence goes on along the minus strand of NC_064438.1, from coordinate 9,935,425 downwards.
TTTCTCCTTTAAAAATGCTTGGTATTTTTCAGTTCTGGTTGAAAAAGCAAACATTTGCATTTTCACATGGCTTTCTGAAGGTAGCTGCATGGACCAAAATGCAGTGTTTTGAGGGATTTGAAGTACATTCAAATTGCTTTGGAATATTTGAATCACCCTTATTCAAAAAAGTATAATCTGGAACTAGAAAATGTTAGGGATCTTTGTTCAAGCCATGCTGGAAATATGAATGAAGACAGTTGTGCATCTTCATGTACAGGGAAAATTTTAAAGCAGGATGCTTTCTTTGGAGTTTTAAAAAATAATCCTCTGAACTCTATGAAGAACATAAAGCAAGCCTCGCTATCCCAGAAGTACATGGGCAGCTGCACACCCTGTGAGGTCAGGGCACCTCTTTTACCTGCCAGAGAACAAGCTGAGAATCTGGTGCAGCCGGTCATTCCATCACTTCTGGATGAGCTGAAGTGCTCAGTGGCTCCACCACTCACATTTTAGAAAGAGTCATTCAAACTGCCTCAGCTCATGGCAGGCTGAGTGCTTGTCTATGTGCAGTGCTCTTCAGTGTGATCTGCCCTCAAGGGCCCACAAGAATACTCTTGCAGATAACATGGAATAGTCCAATTTTTGTTTTAATGTTTTATTTCTTTGGGCACCCCTAGTCTGACCAGCTCCTCTGCTTTTGTTCTGGAAGGACTTCCTGTTATACATGTGATCTGTGGCTCTGGTCGCTGGGATGGACACTGAGATGGACAAATGAGACAAGACCCTGCTCCATGTCCTGTCCTTTCACATCAATCAAAAGAGCCACCTGTGGCAAGTGGAGTGCTGATCTTTCCCTGCCATTTCCCACTTTGTCCTGTGAGGTTTAGAAGATTGAGCTTTTTCCTCTAACAGTGATAACTTCAAAGTTCTTCTTCATATCCCATCTCTTTTCTGAAATTTGCTTTGCTCCCCAATCCTGTGTTGCACCTCTGCTCCCCTCAAACCAGTTCTTTTATTTTCCCACCTAACACGCTCATGGCTCTCCTTCTTGTCCTTTTATTTCTCATAACCACCAAAACACAGTCCAGAATAAAAGCCCCAGCATGTCAAGTTATGTGCCAACACCTTGAAAAAGCCATCCCTATTATGAACACTGTAATGCTTTACCCCCAGTGTCTTTACCATTTTTATCCTATGCTGCAACACATCCTTACAGCTGTCCACCACCTCCCACTCATTACGATTAAAATCTCTTCTATACCAAGAAGCTTCATTTCCATCAGGTGTGCCTTGTTGCAGGCTGTGTGTCCTTCCTGCAAAGCAGCGGAATTTATGACAGTGACAACACAGAAGCCTAATGCCAGAGATCTGAGATCACTTCTATTTTCTTTGCAGTTGTTTAACACACTCCAAATGAAAGACGCTATTGCACATTTTTGCTTAATTGATGCTTTCAGATGAGACAATGGCCACTGGAAATTATAACTTTTGGCAGGAGAAAGTCGTATCATTTTTGGATAACACCAGATATAGTGTTTCATTCAGAGGATTAGCAATTTCTTCCAGTCAGAGTTTTCATCTGCTTGCTTGTTGTACAAAGTATATGCATTACCTGATTAAATAACTCATGGTCCCATAAATCGTTAAGCATGTGTGCAGTACATAATTCACTGACTGAAAACTGGGTTACAATACTCTATTTCAAAGCTTTTCTAGAGTTAAAAAAAACAACCACCAAAGATTTTTTTCACCAAACACTGCGCCAGTGACCTTTTTCCATGACATCTTTGTTCAGTTAACGGCTCAAAACATTTTTAATGCTATATTCAACCCCTGCAAAGTCAAAACTATGCATGACAATCCATCAGAATCAGAGAGATAACAGAAAGCTCATTCTGATTTCAGAATTATTGTTGTCTGATCTTAAGTGAAGAGGAATGAAACAAAAAGAGCACAGGGCTTGATTTTCCAGAGCAGAATTAAGCCTAAAGTGTGATAAGAGGAAAAATCCTTTAGACCAAGATCCTAGAGAAATGATACAATTCTGTGATTCTGTCATACAATTCTGTGATAGGAAATTTAACAGGATGAGAATGTATGCAGCAAGACAATTACAATGTCATACGTACAAACTTTGATCAAATAAAAAGGTTTCTAATAGCATATGTAACTCTCTAAAACAGAAATTATGAAATTAAAGCAAGGATGTGTTTAAGCCATTAGGTCTGAATGCAAACTCTTTCCCCAGGGTCCATCCCAAATCTAAGGATTAAGCATGTTGTGATGAAATGTTTCAATTATCTCCATTCAAGGCACTTGTTACTAATCAAAACGTGTAATTTAGGGGAAAAAAAGTTGCAATACAGCCTGCTTTACTTAAAATCTTTGTTGGCATTGCTAGTCAGCATAAGCTATTAATAAAAAATACAATCTGAAACAGCTACTGAACAACAAAAAAGAAGAAATCCTCCAAGATGATCATTGAAATGAATGATACAGAAGGAAGTATTGCTTCTTAGAAGCATTGCTAATCACAGAATCATAGAATGGCTTGGGTTGCAAGGGATCTCCAGGATCATCAAGCTCCAATCCCCTGCCACATGCAGGGCCACCAACCTCCATATCTAATACTAGACCAGGCTGATGAAGCATTTTGCTAGCTCAAACAGGTAAACAGGATGATAATATTTTAGTTTCCCTCACTTCCTTCCCCTTCCAAGCACCAGCCAGGCATTCTGGCAAGCTGCCCTGTGGAGGGATTATGCCATCCCAACCAGGCATTCTGCAGGTCTCAGCAGGCTCATAGTAAACTTTTGTCTCCTAGAGTCTCACATCTCCCAAATTGATTCATATCTCCCAGTGACCTTGGAAAAAAGATCACACATAGGAAAATGCGGCGCCCAAAGTAGCAAATAAGTTCATGGAAAGCTCTGAAAAAATTTGGCAGAGACTTTGAGTCATGTTCTGTTTTTAATAAGAAGTTGAATCAGTAGTAGATAAAGCAGTAGAAGAGTCCCATTTGCTAGTTGGAAAAGCAGTAAGACATGGGAGAAAACATTATTTAAAAGTAGATGCAAGCACAGAGAGAAATCACAGTTTCATCATTTTCTTCTTGATGGGTGAACATTTCAGGATTAGAAGTATCTAAAATACTTGATTCTGAACAATTGCGTGGCAACCCTTATGAGGGCTTGACATACATGCAAATGTTCTCCAGTTTAAGCTCAGTTGGAAGCTGTACAGTACAAGAACTTGTTCTCTGATTTTCGAGCTTTCTTTTGTGATTCAAGCTGGAAAAAGGAGGTGCGGGGGAAGTATGAGATGTGTTATTTTCCAAACCATTTCTCCATAACTTTAGGAAATAATTTTTGGTTCCACCTACCCTCAGTGATCAATCATTAACCCAACAGCTCACTTGTCACTCCAGACACGTCAACTCCCTGCCACCTAGACACGTCTTGCTGCTTCCTTTTTTCTCTAACTCAACAGCAAAGTCCAAGAAGTTTCTCTTCAGCACCATAGAAATGTTCACCTTTGCACATTTGTCTGACCTCTGTCTTACAGCATTACCCGTGGCATTTTGTCTCTGTCAACAGCAGAGATATCAAAATTTCTCTGCTTGCTTCCTCTTCCTTTCCCTCTCCACGTTCTTCCCTGCTACAAGAGGGGCAAAGGATTACTCATTTGTCATCAAGTTAACAGATTGATGAATGGGGAATAGTGGGATTTGTCTAGTTATAGGTATAAACTGAGGTTTTACTCTTGATTCTTTTGCTTAGTCAGAAGGTCTTGCCCTGGCACACACACATGGAGAGAAAAAGAATGAGCACTGTCAATGTATGGCCATCTTCTAATACACCTAAGTGACAAGAGAATAAGCAACAGCACACAAAAGGAACATCTGCACCAACTTCACAGGAAACACCATCAGCTTTTAGGAAAAAGTATTATCTTGTATGCATGGATAACAGTACCCAGCAGCTGTGGAACATGATAAACTATACATATAACTCACAAAGCGTGTTGAGATTTGGAAAACTTATAGCAGCAGTCCTCCATGCGGGATGTTTTAATGTCCTGACCCCACTGCACTCATGCACTGCAGTGAATTTTCTGTATGTAGCTCTTGTCTTCTTGTTGAGACAGACATTAACTCCTTTCTGCAAAGGGCTAACCCAGCAGCCCCTTTTTGCAATGGAACCAGCCAAATCCCAAGGCAAGGTCTGGTGCCATCAGAGCTATTGTTCAGTATCAAACCGCTGCTGTGCTTCTACCCATTTGAAAATCTACTGCATGCAAAGCACTTCTACATGCTTTAACTATGATTCTAAGGCTAAGCAATAAATTTTGTTTTCAAAAATTCTTACTCTCTTTACTACTTTAGAGTTTTAGCAGTTATCCAAAGTACTAAAAGGAAGCATCACAGTAAGAAGTCTGTGAACTGCTCACCTGCTATATACAGCTCATCCCCCTCTGCCTACTTTCAGTCTTAGTGTTTTTTCAAAAATTACATAAACTGAATTGGAATTAGAAACAGGTCACCTGAAATAGTAGACAACTACATCGTTAAGGACAATCATCACACTACCTGGATGCATTTGACATAAGACAGCTCTAATCTCAGTCACCACTAAAAACGCTCCATGTCCCTCCTAGCTATTGAAGCTGCTATAGAAGTGCCCTGAAAAGAGTAGCCAGGATACTGATTGCCAAGTGAAATTCCTGTGCTTGCCATTAGTGGAAGACTTGAACAAAGAGGTGCATTTAATACAGCTCCCGAAATCTTGCCAGATTCAGGCTCAGACAGCTTTCTGGCAGGAGAGCGAGCTCAAGCCAGGAGCCTGTCGCTGAGAATGACCTGCCTCCTGGTTCCCACGAGCTCCTCCCTTGGGACAGATGCAAGAGACGTGCAGGCCCAGCCATTAGCAGGGATGGAGCACAGGCTGCCCTCATGCTTGGCTCTAGCAGCAGCCAGGCACTTTGCGCTGAACAACATGCGCTGCAGAAAATCCTGCAGGATATAAGGAGCAACACCTCAAACTGGGTTCTGTAATATAGTTGGCTCCCACAAAAATCACTTCAAGAGGGAATGACCTTTCTTAAAAAAAAACACCCTTGCTGCTAGGTCCACAGGCAGCGTGTTTCCTGTAACTCAGATGACGTATTTCCCACCAAAGTACATTGCACACTGCTCCTTTAGAGCTATTTCATCATTGCATGCACTTGCAGTGAATTGGATGATGCAATCCTGTATTGCCTTGCAGTACTATAGTCCAAGCATTAGTTATATGGATCTCCCACAGCTCACAGCCAACAAAACTTACACCTCTGTTACAGCACAGACCTCTGCTCTGCTGGGCATTTTCCAGAGAAAGTTTTGAAAGGTCGTTAAAAAAAAAAGGCATAATAGCACATTTTAATTTTAGTAAATATGCAAAATGGTTAGATTCAACGCTGTTCCTAATTTCTTACTAAAATTGCAAAATGGAACTACAACGCGTCAGGCCTCCAACACCAGCTATTAGAATAAAAGATACATATTTCTGAGAACATCGTTTGCAATTAGCCTTCTTGGAGTTCTTTCCTTATGATGAGAACAATCTAAATGGATACAGTGAAAAAAAAAAAATCACAATACTAATTTGTAAGTTTCTTGAAATATTTCTTCTCCTGTAAACAAAATCCCGAATGATACAGAGGATATTCATGCCTGACTTTTTGACTTTACTTACAGAGAACTGAAACAAAGGAGATTTGGGTAAAATCTTCCAACCCGCAGGGCGGACACAAACACTACCTGATGCAAGTGAAATTTTACAGGATAACTGGTAATGATATGCTAGCATGGCTACAGTTGCCCTAACGAGGGCCGGCAGTGTGCAGCACTCACACCTGCTCCTTCTCTGCTGTGACTGATGGCTCTCCCTGCCTAAACTGTCACAAATACTTAAATGTGCAAAGATGGCAATGCTTTAGATTATCTTTTAAAACTAAAAGGAAAGAAGATTAAAAAAAAATTGGTCTTTAAATTAGCAGTAAAACAAGGTGTGGGTGGTACAGTAAGTTTCTCCTGCAACTCAGTGTAGTGTGTTCCCTGACAAAGCAAGCTACGTCAGTCACACTTTCAGTGGCTGTCCTTTCAGAAGGATTTAGACAATGCTGAAAGTACAAGGTGTGTTAAAAGGCAATATTTTAAAAAATATGGTAATGGTTAGCTTAGCTCAGTTCTAACAATTGAGGGGGAGGGGAGAGCTGAGCCAAACTTACAGCATCTAATGATGTTATTAAAGAACCAGATTCCCTGTACTTCTGCATAGCTCTATCATCTTTTGATATTAAAATTTATTCTTATGGCTTCTTCCCAAGATTTCCACATTCTGTAAGGCTGTCAATTTTTTTTTTTTTTTTTTAAACCACCAAAAGCCCACGAAACTAGAGGTCAGAAATGACATTACTGAATACAAATGTTTGTGGGATTAATCTTCAGGAAACAATTATTCACTTTCACAAAACCGGAAGACAGACATTTGTTAGAAAGAAAATAAGCTTTTACTGCTGAAAAATTTCCTACAGGAATAGCAGAAAACATGACAAAAGATAAGCTAGACTAACTGCTTTGCTTTTTTGCAAAATCTAGATAAACACAATTCTACACAAATTTATCTTGTAGGATCTGTGATTCTCAATTGTAATGCAGCACGAGAAACATCCTGGTAATTGTCAACTTGAGAAGCTTCAGTACATTATATATAAGCACACTGAGGTCACATTTACAGCTAATGGAAACAGGCACAAATGTAAAACCACAGTGTATCGAATTCAGTGCGTACATAAAATATAAATAGATGTGCCAATGTATAATGTCTGAAATGTGTTCCTTGAACTTCATCTATATTCCATAAACACGGACCCAGCATTCTGCACAATGGCATTGTGCTCGATGCTCCACATCAAGCACTCGAGCTACTGGCAGGCTGAGGTCTCTGGCACAGCCTGCTGGGCTCCGCGCGAGGCAGGGCAAAGGCCTGCAGCACCACATAGCTGGGATTGGCACTCACAGCCCTTTGTCCCAGTCAAACCACAGCATGCTGTATTTCAGTACTTCACCAACAGGCTGTTACAAAGCCTTCTTCCCTGCTGTATAGCTCTTGGCTGCCACAGATGCAATTCTACAGAAACACGTCGCTTCTCACTACCACACAGCCCAGGAGCTTGCAGCAGGCTGGTGGGCATCCAAAGGTGACATCCCTGTTCCAGTCCCTGGGGACAGGCTGCCCAGCCAGCAGGTTTGGGGCCCTGCTAGCACACAGACATGCTGTGGAACTGCATTGTGTACACTGACATGTTGTCTTGGTCACAGCACACAATGGGATAAGACCTGAAATCCTGGACACTTTGCAGGTTTGGAAAAAACTTTCCTCCAGGAGCCATGAAAGTATCAGCTAAAGGCGATCTCACTTCACCACGCACTGTGAAGAAAGGAAAGGCAAGCCTGCCTCACCATTTTTATTTTATTATTCCACATCAAAGAAAATATTTTGGCATATCTATTTTACGTATTTCCATTCCTGAATTAAAACATCTGCTTAATACACTATTCTTACTTCACTGGGGACAAATTCTACTTTCACAGATACCCACACAATGGTGGTGAAGTTAGTGATTAGAAACGTTAGAAAAATTGGACACACTTCCTAGGATTATTTTTCTGAGCTGCTTCTGTTCAGTTTGCTCAGACTCAGCTGCTCCTTTATTTTTCCTCCCTCTTATGTAACTTTATCCCAGTTTAAATTCCTTCTGCTGCGTTTACTGTGAGAGTTTTTGCCACTGATAAAAGATACCAATTGGCTTTGCTTACATCTGGTGGTCTGTATGAACTTCTGCTCTCTCACCTTTCCTTCCAAGCTCATTTGGATTTGGGATGTAGCATGCAGAAGTTGAACTGGATTCATAGTAGGTGAATCCAGTGTACTTAAAGTTCTGTGCCCACAACTCCTGTACAATGGGACTTTACCTTACCTGAGATAACAACTCTACTAAAAGCGTTTCATTTTTTAATCAAACCTTGGCTTTTTTAATATGAAATATAAAACATTGATATTCCTATTACATCCCACGAGGGAAAAGAAACACCATTTGCTATAATCAAGGGAAATGTTTTATTGCCTCAGACATGCATTTATCTCCCTCACAAACAGAAGTCATAAAAAGAACATACAACTGGTTAAATGTTACTTGATGTACCTTAGGTCCCCATTGGTTTGCTTTAGGTCCTGCAGTGTCTTGTGGAATTAAATCCAGGCATGAACACAGGTTAATGCTTTTTCTTTCCTTTTAGCAGAACTCTGTCAGCCTGGCCCGCACCCCAAGAGCTTTCACTTCAGACTAACCTGCAAGCAGCACGGTGGGTCTCTCCTTTACTTCTCCTTCCCATTGCTTCACCACTGACTAATTAATTATAAACCTCTGTTCTTAAGACTCTTATATGAATCTCTGTCCTTGTTGCCATCCTGCAGATCTATTCAGCAATCGCACTCTTACTTAAATCATGTAAGAAAGACTGGTCTGTCCCTTTTATCTGAAAGGCTGTTAAGGAGGCAGAAATTCTAAAGCTTTTTGTAATTAACCGTTCTTTCTTGAAGACAGTTTACCACCAAGCATCCTTCCAGGTCTCATGAAGGGCTGCATTGCACAAACCTAGCTGGCAGTCGTCAGAAGAGAAGGCGAGTCCTTTCCTGAATGGAAAGAAGAATAGATTCGTCTTTTTGCTCCTGCCTTTCTCCATTGTACTATCAAGGCACAACTGGAGCTCCTACAGCAATAGGTATTTTCCTTTGCTAAGTTTCATTGTTGGAAGCTCACTGGTATTCCAAGTTCCTAATTCTAAACCCACTTCTCTTTTTATAAGCTTGCACGTTATTTGTATCTAAAGGACCTTCTTTGTAAAGGCTCTGATTCTCAGAAACTTGATTCCACTTTCTTCTGGGGCCTCTGTCTTCCTCTCCTCCTCCTCCTCTCCACAGCAATGCTCTCTTAAAGAATTCTCTCATGTGTGCTGCTATTCAGAAATAAAATCAGGTATTTGATCTCTTCTGTCAAGAATTCCGACTCATTCTGTTCCTCCCTGTATTCTGCCACGTGTTCCACTGTGAGTCATACGGTTAGCTGAACAGCCACTTTTGAACAGCATAATTGAAAATACCAGAACAAATAAACATACTCAACACAATGTTTCACGAGGAGATTTGACATGAAACGTAAGCGGTTTATGAAACAGAATACTACCAAGCTTTTCAAATCTAACTTGAAATGCCATCCTGAAAAAGATGGGCTGAAATCAGAATGACAAGTTTCCCAAAAAGGAATTTAAACTTAAACAACAAAAGAATTCTCCTGCAATAGCCATTGTTTATCCATCAGAAACCGTAGGTTTTCAAAACTCAGAGACTTAAGCATAGACATTGAGGCTCATTTCCTTGAAGCTAAAGGTTCACGTTCCCATCAGCTGAAATACATGCTGTCCAGAGTTTTTCAAGCTCAAGGTCTATGACTCAAACTCTACCAGAGCTCATCTAATATCTAGCTTTCAACAATACAAGCTCTAGCTCATGAAGAGCTGTTCCAGTAAGTGTGATTGATGGACGACGTAAGACAATTTTCATCTTGATCTCAGAATTCAAGAAAGCAAGTTTGCATTCAAGTATTGCTTGGGATATATGATGTAATAAATTGATCCTGTCTTAGCTGACAAAAATAAGTGATTTGTGTATCACTATTTTTAAGTGATCTTCCCAAGACAGGGTGCTTTTTAAATTTATTTATTTGGAGAAGATTTTTTTTTAAAGGAGAACTTGATATTTTGGAAGGTAGTGGATAATAAAGCATACCAGCCTCTGCTCAGATGTACCTGAGCGTTCTGGATTTCCAATTGCAGATCATTCAACAGATTTATGAATTCTCGAATGCACTTTTGTCATTGCTATACCTTCAGGCCTGTGATATTTTGGATGCAAGGGAATGCCAATTCTGCAAGAAATCACACAACTTATTCACACAACAACAACAGTTGACATTTTCAGTGACGTGTGATCAGGTTTAACCATGACTTAAGGTTGAAAGTCACCAAATCATCACACTTCATTCCTTTCTGTATTTCTTCCCACTTCCTTGATGCCAAGGTATTTTTCTTTTACTTTCAGATTAACTTAGCTGAAGGATATTAAGATGCACAATGTTGTGTGTCTGGACCCAAGTACATCCCTACCATTCAATTATCAGCTCCCTAATAACTACTGAAGACTCATGTATAGTTTTTGGACCAGATTCCTACTTCTCCAAAGCCAAAGAGAATTCATGAAGGAAGTTAAGATGGTACAAGTTACCAGTCTAAAGAAACAGTTTATAAAAGAAATTGATTTATTCTTTTAATGTTTCAAGCATCCCTCATCTCTTCAACCATGTAAGACTTTGACCTGTGGAAAGCCCAGAAGGATGCCTGCTGCTAAGCACCTTTACCAGACAAAATCGTGTTATCTAGCCTCGGCTTGTCTGTCACCTTTTTGCTGTAATTCCTGTTACAAGGGAACATTGAGAACATTTAAGTCGCCTACTGGAGTTCTGACACTTCATGAGCATTTAACTTGTCATTTGAACAACACTAAAATGCATTTGTGGAAGAGTTTGAGGGAGTGGTGAAGTAGAAAAAATACAAATAAGTTATTTCCTACCTCTGCCTTAGAAAATTCTACTTCTGGAAAGTACACTTTAAAAAAAATAGCTCCAGCTACTACCCCCTGCCCTCCCAATTAGGACAACGAACAAGATTTCATGGCTCTGAAGTGTGCTTTCTGGGCATGCTATGTGCTGCACCCATTACTTGTTTGTTGTGGGGGGAAAAATAAAATTAGAAATGTTTTATTATGATTTCCAAATTATTGTGTAACAAATGCTTCAATAATCCTTGTAGCTCAAAAAAGCCTGTTTTGCCCAACAAGCAACTGACAGCTTCCTAATGCAGTTACATTAAAGAGCTTTCCTGAGTGTGCGAGGCACTTTTTAACTAGCTCCTCAGGGCATTGTTAGATATCATTGCTTACAGCCACTGAGAGAGCCACTGTGCTCTAATAGCACTTCCCACCTCCTCCTGATCAGTCAAATACAAGAGGTGACTTTAAACACAAGAATAAGCCTCAGCCAAGGATACCGGATATAAGACTGTCTCTTTACATACAGCGGGAGCTCAGAATGAAAACAGCCTCCTAGAAAAAGATGGTTTTCAGAGCAAAAGGAGGAAATAATGAACAGCTTCCACAGGTGCCTCTTAAGTTAGTAATTTGCATGTGCTTGGCACCCTTTTAAAAGAAGAAAATATTAATTTCTTGTTTTCTGTATAAAAGCATATAGTAGCCTACTAAATGAGTAAACCTGAAGCAAATCTCAAAGTCATCTTCACTAAAGGAATGAAAAACAAGGAATTGGAGAGAGAACAGAATGTGTTGGTATTTTTCTGTTCCCCCCCCCCCCCCTTTAAAGTGAAGAGATTACTAAAAATACCTTAATAGGTATTTAAGAAGCTGTCATAAATTGTACAGCTCTTCCAAGTCAGACTTTCTGGAGATCAGATTCAGAAGGTATTAAGTTACCATCAGAGGCACACAAACTGTTCTTGTCGAAGAAATCCTTGATAAATATCAAAAGTTACATCCTAAGTTCAGAAGCTTCTCTGCAACAAATCATCTGCTCAGCACTGTCAGCTGTTATTCTGGGAGACTGTTAATGAAGCAAACAGTCAGTGTTTGCAAACAAACTCAGCCAGTGTGGCTATCTAGACCCAGATAACCTAGACACAATCATTCGATACATATGTGGCTACCAAAGCAAAAAAGAATTGAAGGACTAAGTCTCCTTATCCCTCTTTAAGATGTCCTGACATTTCACACCCTTGCCCTCTCCCACCTGTTGGTGGGAGTCAGCAGACAAAGCCTGGGCAGCCTCCCAGCAAGTGCATTCCAGTACCTAGGTTTGAAGGACATCTACCAGTAACTCAAAGGATGTTGCTGATTCTAGTTCTGTTTGGTGGGTTTTGTTTCGATGGCTTTTCATTAATTCTTTAAAGCTGAAAGAATTTATATATACACTGGGGCAAAATTATGAGTATGACTCTTCCCCAACATTCAGCCCTCATAAAAACACAGGACAAGAGAAGATATTTCAAATACCAACAAAAGCAGCGTGTGGTTGCAGAAAAGCAAAGTGTCAGTCAGTTTGGAAGAATAAGACATGCAATTACAATGGAATTGAGTTTTCTGCAACTGAGATAGATGACCATTTACTTTCTACATTTATCTACCCACATCTGCACTTTACATTTCAAGAAGTTAAAACTCCTGCATCATCCCATTTATCTAAAGGATCAAAGGAAGCAGACAACCCACATGGAAAAAAAATGTGGCCCTGGGATATATGTTGAGCAGTTTTTCAGTAAATCTTATTTATTTCCTCTGAGTCTTCAATATCTAAAGCTTTTATGTATTCATTATCAGCAACATGTCGAGTAGCATGATAACTTGACAAGGTTCTATTGAAGCAGCTTAGTGGGACATACAGTACTTATGCTGCCTGATAAGAAAACATTCAGAAAGGTCACATCCTCTGTTGTATTCCCTATCTCTTTGGGCAGCAGCAGTTCAGGGTTTATTGAAAATGAAAGTTTCAAAATATTCCTAGCAAAAGTGAGCAAAAACACTGTAGCATCGTTAGCACACTATCAGTTGCTATTACTGTCTACAATACTTTATCAAGAGTGGATGTTAAATTAAAAAGCCCTTGTCAAAAAAGTTAACCATGCTGACTAAGTACGATTAGGAAACAAGTCAGCTCAGTGTAACTGCTACATCTGGTGTGACGATGTCCCACTGACTCCTGCTATAGGAGAATGGTTCCTCCTTGCCCACTCACCTTGGTCACACACACCAACTGCTAACTCACATAGGAAGTCAAGACAGTTTTAAGATAATTTTAAGATAGCCTGGACCACAACGTGCACCCTGACTGTGACTGCAACTTGTTTATAGAAGTAGGAAGGATGAACTCTACTTTAAAAATCATGTGATTTTTGAGACCTCTAGAACTCGCTCTGCAAAATGAGCAGCTCAGAATCAGGCCACAAATCAGGAAAACGGTGTATGGTGAGATTTCGGTAAAGATGCAGAGAGCTATTGCTGCCTCAACAGGTAGAAAGTGAGGCCACCTCAGGAGAAAGATGACAAGCAGTGATACTAAAGCCCTTCACGTCCCTCAAAACTGGGGGTTTACAACAAGATGCTCTGGAGTCACATCTGTCAGATTTTGTCTCTCTTTCGCAGCAGTTTCTGTGACTCCACAGCCGTTTCTGTGGGAAGCTTGGCCAGACCAAAGACATCATTGCTATTCTGATAAAGGAATGCAAGATGGTAGCCCAGCTACATCTGCTACAACACCGCTTAAAAACGAACCGCTCACACCTATTACTCTCTTTTGGCTACTCTACATATGATGTATGATGTCATCAGGGATGCATTTCATTTGCTGCATAGCTTAATGCACATGTGCTAAGTCACAAAATCTTTGTATGTAGGCTCATTAGCAGCACTAAAAAGAATTTTAAAAGATTTTTCTGAGCAGGAGTTTCTACTACTAGGGAAAAGCTGGCTATATTATCTAACGTGACGTGCTGCTTATTTCACTGAACAAAGCGAGCTGATTAGGACATCTAGGTGGTTACCTCCCTTGGTCATTTACTTTACTTCAAGCACACAGAACTCATTCAAGTGACTTTCACATACAGAAAAATGCAAATGTCATTACTGGGTGCTATTAGGTGAAATATTACCTTTTAAAGAACTTAAATATAAAGAACGGTCTGACTGTAAATCTGGATCACAGCTGGATGCCACCACTGAAATAGTGAAATGAATAATAGGAGCAGGGGAAAAACACTATTAGGCAAATTGCAGAATCATCATTTACATAAACACCTGCTCATAATTAAATCTTTTGAAAGACAATCAGTTTAAGTCATGGTAGGTACCACAACTCTGTTACTGCTCAAAGGCACACATATCTCCCCCTACTCAGGATGCTGAGATCAGAATCAGCAGATTAAGAAGTTGCTGTCAACTTCTCTGCCCAAGTGAGGATTTTTTCTTGTGATGAGGGGCTGTATTTGAAAAAATGAGAAGAGAGGTGTATAATCAATGAATATACAGATGTTACAATTACAATATATACCAGAGAGCTTGGTTAAGCAGTTTTCATACCAAAAGAGAATAGATAGAATACTTACCCATATCCTGGGCTCGCTGTGAATTCCAGAGGATGATCTCTCCTGAAGAGATCCTTCCCTAGTGGTAGTCAGCTCTTAAATGGATCTAGAAGAGTTGGAGCCAGGTTCCACCCCTTCCAACAGCACAGGAGAATTGCCTTCACCTGTGCTCCCATGGCTGACTCATTGCTCACCTCAGGTGATCAATCAGGAGCTTCAGGCCATGGTTCAGCAGTTCCCACACAAGGGATGGATACTCATAATGACCATTTCTCTAATTCTGATCGAAAATAAGCCACACCATCAATTCTTGGTGTATTTTCATTAAGTTTCACTCAATGACAGATGCCTAATTATTCCTCCTATTGACAGCTCCTACAAGTAAAACTGAAGTTGACTCTTCGACTCAGGCAGTGAACGTGAGTAGATGGAGAGTGAAACTCTCACTGCCCTTAATTTGCGATGTCAAGCCCTCCATGACCACCAGTGTTGTAAGACAGATCATCACAGCCCTCAGCTTGAGTGCCTCAGCAGGCTTCTGCTGGCAGCCAGAAGCTGCTCTGAGCCAACACACAACTCCATGTGAGCCACAACTGAAGACAGAGTGCTGCTGCACACAGTGCAAGGGCAAGGGAGCAGGTAGCGAGACTCTCACATATTTTATTGGTAAATAATGTTTTAATCAGATAGCAGGGCAAATTCTAGCTCATGGTGAAGCTGATATCACGCTTCTTTTGAAGATAAGAGGAAACGAGTCTGATTTTGTATCTAGCTCTCTTTACAGCATCTCAACAGCACACTTAGGACTTTAAGAATATGCAGATTCTGATTCGACCTGAAACCTCCTGCTAGGGCTCACTATGCAGTTTAAGACTCAAGCTATCTGTTTTTCAGAAACTTCACCTTGTGCTCATTAACAACTGCTTTAAAAAAAACAAAATCTTCATAACAAGGATGTTATGAGCACAGACAGGGTTCTTCTAACTCAATTATCAGTGGCCTCTACATGTTCCAGTATTCATACTAGGAAAAGGAAAAAAAACAGGGCCTTCCCTTCCACTGATAATACACAGTTTTATCATTTAAAGAATCTCTGCATGCAATCAAAGAGTCTGAGCACCTATTTCTGCAAGAACTATGTTTAGTTTATATTTTAACCTGCATTATCTCTCTTTGCGAGACGCTGACTTGCTTAAAACCTTTCTTAAGGTGATTTAAAAAAGGGAGGGAGGAGGTCAGAGACCAATATCCTAATTTGTAGTGGTAAAATGTTAATTTGGAATTGAAACTGTTAATAAACCACATCAAAGGCAGTTTTAATCACATAAAGAAGTCTAATTAAATTAAAAGACTGTCACAGGGAGTCTTTGACCTGTTTGTTCAAAGTTAAGACCAGCAACTGAAGTCTCACTGCAGGGATTCTAGGATCTGAAAGCTTTGGGATTCCCCTCTAGCCACCTTTGATTCTTATTAGATTCCCTGCCTCATGCAAAAACATCCTAGAGGGAGATTGCCAACCTCCTGGCCCAAATGTATCTTTACTGGGGTGCTGCTCTGCTCCACTGCCCACTTCAGAAGCAGCACGGAGCAGAAGGTGCAGGGCACAGAGGCAGCTCCAAGCACAGACATAGTTCTAGATGAGCTCATCATACAATAAGCCTCTTCCAGCCTCAAAGATCCTTTATGACTTCTGCTGATATTGGGAAATGCTAGGTCAGCAGAAAGAAACTTCATGATTCAAGAATCTTCAGACTCTTGTTTAACATTTAGAGATGTACATGCTCATAGCCAAAATTCAGTTCTTCTAGCAACATTAAATTTCCCATTAGTGGAACACAGACAGTTTCACGTGCTTTAAGTTAGGATAATCACCTCTGACATTATTCCACAAGCAACTGAGAAAGCAGTGGACTGGGTTGGCAAGCAATGCTGGGTGATGGGAGCGGGGGAGTACATCTTGTAACAAACAATACAAAGCTGATAGCGGCCTACATCAAGCATGAACAATGAAATCAGCACAACCGGCTGCCTCTCTCAAGTGCCTGTTAACACTAACACATGCAGCAGGAGAGAAACAAAGAGCAATAATTAGAGGTCTCTGTGTGGCAGCAAGGCTGCAATCTCATTGGGATCATGGATAACTTACCAGAGCGCTGCACTCGAGGGGTGTGGGCTCCTTAGGAAGGACAGGCTGAAAGATGGGGAGAAAGAGTTGCCATTCATGTGAGAGAATAACAGGAATGCATAGAACTGTCCAAGATTTTGAGTTCTTGTGCAGAATTCTCCAGAGGTACAAATCAACCCCCTGCTGCACACATTCCAGTATTTTCATGGAAACCTGTACACTGGGGGACAATTATTTTACATTAGAGACAATCTCTAAGGCACAGTCAGCCATCTTCTTAGGAGTTACAGCTCCTTCTCTGAAACACAGCTGTCACAACATGTTTGTACAGCTGCTAGCATTCACAGGCTATGACCTTGACTAAGATCCCTGTGTTAGAAATAAAAATTATGTTAGGTGGCTGTGGTAATAACATTATTCCTTTTAAGGTTAGAAATAAGTTAACCTGCTAGAAATGAGTTCAGATACGCAATTCTTAAATGGCAGAGTGGGGAGAGCTCATGCACTGCAGTCATATCTGCACTGTAAAACATATATTAGGCAGAATCTGTCTCCTGACTTCCAGAAGAAGAAAGAAGAGAGTCCTGAAACAGAGCCACATTATGAGGAGAGCCGCATTCAAGACCCTGTGTACAATGACTGAGTTGGAAAGCAAACCTCCTTCCTGCCTGGAGTCAAGATCATACCGGTGGGGTGCAAGAAGGGCATCTTTAGCATGCATTTCTGTGTGTATTTGAGTTTTGTGGGGTGTATCTCAAGGAATACAAAGCACTGAGTTTTCTGAATACATGAATTAAGAACCCCAGGGATCAGCAGGAATATCAGTTCAACACAGTACTCTATTTAGGTCAGAAGAGTGCAGAAAGCAATGCGTGAAACCCCAGCATAAAACCTTTTTTCACCTATTAGCAAAGCTGGTACTGCTTAAAGAACTGACTCATTTATTTCAAAATTACTTTAAACTATTTAATCATGACAAATATAGAAAGGGATGAACACCTTCATTTTGACCAACTGCAATGCTGGAAGGTACTGTTTGATAGAATCAAGTCAATTCTCAGTTTGTAAAAGCAGAAGAAAAGAGAGTTTTTATTTCTTGTAGATTCAGTAATCATTTTTTCATCTGGAATAAGGAAGAAAGGATTCTTTTCTTGTTGTTGTTTCTAACACAAGAACTAAATTACACACACAAATCTTAAACCCTATTAAAAAAAAAATGAGTCCACTTCAACCTTATCAGACCTATGTTATAAATCAGTTTGTTCATTCTTTTCAGAAGCTGAGATGATTTTTGATGAACAGTCTTGTGTTTGACAGATTTCTAATAGCATGTGACTGTCAGGCCATTTGAAGTGCTCTTTTACCTGCATCTTTCTTGGTGAGGACAAGTGAAAAGTGTGTGATGGAAACTTGAAGAAAGGGAAGTTGATGATGGGCTGAGCAGAAGAAATAAGGCAAGTTATTGATTTTCTGTCTTCGAACCATCTTTCAGCAGGACCACAACAATGGCTTTTGGTTTTACATTTTTGCATTATTCAGAAATATGAAGACATGAGGCATTCACTTGAAAAAACTGTTGGGGGACCATATGCAGAAAACTTCATTTTAAATGGTTCCTAGGAAATGACAAGCATGTAAAAACAGAAGTGAGGCAGAGGAGCCCCATAAAACCTCAACTCCAGCATTCATTTTACAGTTCAAAATATATATATATATATAGATAGATAGATAGATAGATATCAGACATAAAATCATGCACTCCCTTCACATTACACAAAAATCATGATGTCTTTGAAAGAATAATCACTATCTACATGAAATATTAAAAATAATAAAAAATGCTCTCCCTCCTCTGCAGTACTTTCAGCGAAAGTCAGTGCAAGAATAGGATTGCCAAATTTCTTAAAAAAAAAAAAGCTTCAGAGAAGCAAAGGACTGGAAAACATACTGATGTAGGCACGTGAATCTCCATGATCCAAACCAACAGGAAATCATAGCTAACTATCAAGCAGAATCTTGTAAGGATTTCTAACTATTACTAAGTAAGTTCCAAGTCTTCAATATACTCTTAAAGTTGAATTAGATAGGCCAAAAGGCAGTGAGAAAAACTCCAGACTTCCATGTCTGCTCACATACGGATCGATAGAGCACTCATGAGTCCAACCCTGTGTGATGGCAAAGATCTGAGCATTCTATGTTATTACTGTACTGTAGTTCATTTAATGCTGCAACTATAGTTCATTTAATGCTGTGCTGGCTTCTCTTGCATTTTCCTCATATAAAAGTTAAGTATCCACTACAAAAATGAATCATCTAAACTCCAGGTAAAAGCTATCACAGTATGAAAGTAGAGATCATGCTGTGAAAATGATATCAAATGTGATATAAAAAGAGCTATCCTATTGAAAGTGTTTGTGGTTTGTAGTTTACCTCCTGTTAGCAGCTCTCTCTGTATTGATTTCAAAAACCTGTTCAGAAAGGTAACTTCAGAATTTTTATAAAAGTATTTGAAGCGTACAGCCTGTTAGCATCTTTTTATATGTGAAAAAACAATAGATATTAAACACGTACACACAAACTACATTAGAAGAATGCTAAGGTCGCAAAGTGGAGCACTCTGGGGTTTTGAGATGACATCATTAAGATCCTCTCCACAATCTTAATTCAGCCCTCACCCACTGCATGTTCGTTAGGAATAAATGACCTCTTCTCCCGGGTGATCCCAACATTGTTCATCCCAAACCAATGCTCTGGGTCTGGCAGAGAAGGAGACTGCCTGCCCACACAATCTTCACCTGCTCTTAGCAGAGACCTGGAAACACAAGATAAGCAAGTCAAGGGACTATGCCAGGGGTTGAATGGTCACAAGGTTAGCACACTAGAGTTCTGCCCATGCAGATTAGGGTCAGTATTGACCACTTGGTTCTAAAAAAACTCATGGCAAGTTACTTGCACTAGCTTTCTCACAGAGTTTGTTATTCGTAGCAACTTTACTTTCTGGGTCCTGAGAAAGAGCTCCAAATCACATCAGATTGCACTCATTAGCAGCAAACTGGAGTCTGTGGGCAGACAGGTTTAGACGCATTGCGCTGTGGAGAGCTGCAAAAACACCAGGGCTCTGCAACTCCTTGCTTGAACCACCCAGCCACCTATTTCTCAAATGTGAGAGCAGAAGAGCTTCATTGGCCATCTCAAAGTAAACACATTTCAAAAATAAGCGTTACTGTTTGTAAAACACACAGCAAGGAAAAGCCCATGAGGAAATCAGCAATTCTGTGCTCAGTCTCAGTCTTGAGCAGCGTACAGTGCAGAGAGCCTGGGACTACCTGAGCCACAGCAAGAACAGAAACAACTTAAAGCTGTGCTCATTCAGCAAACACCTTCCACTTAGTGCACAGAACTATGCAGGGGGCCATGGGAAAAAGCAGTGTGTGACCATGTAATTAGAGGCACTATCAAAATGTATACACAAAAGGGGGCCCAATTAAGGCTTTGTGGAGTATTCATATGTGTGTATATATATATATATATATATATATATGTTAAAATTTTAACTTTTGAATTCTTGGCTTTATTGCGGTGTTCATGTTTCTGTACCCTTTAATCTGTTATTCCATATGTTGTTAAAAAAAAAGAGTACAGAAGGGAAGAGGGAAAAAAAAGCCTGTAAAGATGCATTGTATGGAACGGCACTAAAGCCAAAATACAGGGCTGGTACTCTGAGGTATTTACTCATATCTTTGCACCTTAAAATCACTTTTCTTCTCCATTTGTTGGAAGCACCTAAAGTCCTCAGCTACTTCAAAGATTTCTACTTTTAGTTCTGAAGTACTTTTAGTACTTCAGGTTTTAATACAAAAATGATCAATTTGGCATCTCACCTTACTGAAGACAGAGTCTCTGTTCCACTAATGGATTTGGCCCCTGAAGTATTCTTCCTCAGTGGAGGTTAAGAGATGGGATGTCACACAAAAAGCATGACAGCTCAGAGATCAAGCTGTTGAAAACATACACTTTCTGACCATATCTAGTTGCTCTATTAAAGCAATGGGATAGGTTATATTTTTTCCTTGGCTGTCACAGCACAATTAACAAACACGGCTTCAGATTCAACCATTTTGTTCATCTGCCTTCCTGGCTGACGAAAGAAGCAGAGAGCCAATAGCAGTATGTTACATAGGGTGACAACACATGGCAATCTCTCTGTCACTTCCTACACAGAAAGCATGATCATCCAAGGCCAGCATGAATGCAAGAGATCCAGCATGGCTGAAGCCCACCTGAGTAATAACAGGGTGAAACAATCGTGAAGGTTGCCTTAGATCCAGCTGCTGTGATAGCAGGCTTTCCTCTAGCAACAGCATGGGTCTTTCTTCACCTCACTCCCTACAGAGCAAGTGGATTAAAACCATCTATTCCACGCATGGAGCTCATTTGCACTTATGATACATTCTGCTAGTTCTTGCAATGTCCTCTGCACTGAGCTAAAAATCATAGGACCATCTCATAGTAGGCATCACTGCAGAAAATATTACCTACCAGGTGTCATTTCTGAGGGACAGTATGCTTCAGCAGATCTATGCTCACCTGCTGTTTCCATATTATGATATGATACTTGATCTCTCTCCATAAATGAGAAAGAGCTACGGAACTAAGAGCTGATCTCCTTTATGCGAGCAATTATGTGGCCACTTCCAAAGTCACACTGCTTGCATCTCTCTTACCAAAACCAGGGAGGTGTGTGGATAGAGCATTCTTAATGGGTAGCCTTCAGCATTGTAAGAGATCCTCTCTTGTCTAGAATAGGCACGGAAAAGCTACAAGTTTCTTGTATTTACAAAGAAGTGGGTATTATAGGAAAAGGGGTATTCAGAGAAGGCCTACTTTTATACATATTGAAGACATTTAGTAACATCTCATTCAGATACACTGAAAAGAAGTAAAAAGCAACAAGTCACACATGAGCCCAGTCCAAAGAACCAAGAAGTCAGCAGTGCAAACACATTACCCAACCACAATACCAGAGATTGTGAAAACTAGCTCTCCTCAAGAATGAAATAAAGGAATGTCACCATCTTGCCCAGTCAGAAGAAATAATATGTAAGAGCTAAACCTGGATGAAATTAAACTGGACTATTTCACTAGCAACTCAGTACTTTATGTACAGTTCTAAGCAGAACATTTAGGAATTGAGCTATTTATCATGGAATCTTTGATTAGTCACACAATAACCCATCTTAATGCCTTGTGAATTCTACACATATTAGCCCATGACAAGGTATTCAAGTCATGACTCCACTTAGTCAAACAACATCTGCAGCACATGTGAATGGGCAGAAATGCAAATTGTGTGGCCTCCTCTCGCTGTCATGTCGGGATATTTTAAAAAGAAGTAGGAAGGAACACAAGGGCTGTTCTTGAAGCACTTTGCTGAACATATTCCCCAGTTTTGAGAAGGGACTTAGTTGCAGAGCACAAAGGAGTATGTTTTCCTGTAATTATGCAGTGCTCCATTAATGCCAGATCATTTATAAAAGACCTAACTGGAATTACCAGATAGTTCATTGAAACCATTGTCTCTTCAAAGCTATTGTAGCACATTCTTCCACTGATTAATTGCAGAGAGCAAGACTTTTGACTTTTAAGATCTTTCCCGAACATTTCCCTACAGTATTGCCATCAGTTCCACGAGACGCTTGCAATTTAGCTCATGAAAGGTGGTAAAGTTAAAAGCTTCTTTCATCAAGACAGTTCTGTTAAAATTAAGTCATGGGGTTCCCAAACATTAAAAAAAAAAAAAAATTTAAGATATTTCTCAATAGATCTTTGTAATCTTTTCAAATACTAGAAGGTCACTTATGTTTTCAAGGCCGTTTAGCAAGGTCAGGTTGTAATGAGCTGCAACTACTTTATTTGTGATTTGTGGCTCTGAGGGATTAATTGTCCCCACTCTGTCTCATCCACAATCTAAGGCCGAATTGTCAAAATGATCCATGGCTTTCGTCCCCAGGCCCATGGTTTCATTATTAAGGTGCGTTCTAATCGATAGTAGCATTTTTAACATTTTGCCCCTTACGTTTTATCAATCCTTATTATCTAATGACCAATACTGAACTGGCACAAGGTTTTTCAGAAACACACTGACAGATTACAACAGGCAGTCACATGCATTTGTAATTAGACTTCATTACCATTACAAGTGCTGAATGGGAGCAGAATAGAAAGGCAGAAGGAATGTACCCAGTTCACAGAGCTCATCCCATTTCTCAGAGCCCCCGCAGGAGACCTACTCGAAAGAAAGAAAGAAAGAAAGAGAGAAAGAAAGAGAAAGAGAAAGAGAGAGAGAGAAAGAGAGAGAGAAAGAGAGAAAGAAAGAGAGAAAGAGAGAGAGAGAGAGAGAGAAAGAGAGAGAGAAAGAGAGAGAAAGAGAGAGAAAGAGAAAGAGAGAGAAAGAGAGAGAGAGAAAGAAGAGAGAGAGAGAGAGAAAGAAAGAAAAATCAAAAAGCAAAAATTTCAGATTGTTTTCAGGTTAATATGTTCCATTTACTCCATTCCAGGTGCTCAAGTGATGTTAGAAGCTTTGGAAACTAGCTGGCTATCTAGAAGTTACAAAGTTTTGGTTTGACAAAGAAAACACTCACTGCAAAACAAAACAAGTCTGTTACATTCAGCGTTTCTGTATTTGATTATTTGAATTACTTAGATTCCTTTTCACAGTTTAATCTGGTCTCATGTTGATGGGACAAGTATGAACATTAATTTTTTTTCCCTCCTGGAAACTGGAGCTATGACAGATCATACTATTGTCCCGTATCTAAATTCCCATATCTAAATTCATTACTGGTTTTTACAGAAAGCTGAGGGGACAGATTCTCCAACACTGTAAACTGACTTAGTTCCACTGAAGTCAAAGGAAATACACTAATTTACATGTGCTGAACATTAGGCCCAATAGTGGCCATCAACAGAATATTGCCCATGAGTAACATTTTCCGGGTCACAGAAAAGCTGAAATAGCTTAAATTCCATAGCATTCATTTTCTCTTCTTTTCCAGAGGAAGGAATCCCGGGCTGTCTAATGAAATGGCACCTCAGGCCTGGCTTTCTTATTCAGGGAATCTTGTCACCTTCCCAAAGTGACCTTGTCTAAGCAAGCAGCTTCCATCTCTAAGCATCATGTGAAACTGCAGGCTACATACAAACGTGTGAGTTTCACTAGAAATAAAATGTGACACAGCATTCCAGTGTCACACATGGTGCATGCAGTGATTTAGAACTACAGCTAAATATGGTAACATCCATGTATATACTCAATCTAAAGAAAAACAAAGCAAAAAAAAAAAATCACAATATTAAGTCCAAACTGAATTTTCAACGACAAATCTGAATGATGTGCTCATTTGTCCATACTGAAAATATGAAATTCTTGTTGGTTTCGGTTAGCTCAAAATTTTGTTCGTCAGTCACTGAAAATTAGCATTTTTTGTGAGAGTTGCACTGCATGTTTTCAATCCTTGTGAGCATTCTGACTTACTTTTTAAATTCTATTTCCATTTTCTGAAGTAATTCTAGAGATGACTGGGAAGAAAGAAAGCCTCAAACTTAAGTTTAAGCACATGAGATCTCAGCAGAAACTTACCTGTGACTTCTAAAACTACCTAAAAAAAAAAAAAAGACTTCACTATTTTTCACATTAGTAGATGAACAAGTGCTTCAAACAATATTTCCAAGGCCCAGGAGTGTTTTCTTTAGGGTAATGGACTAACTGCAAAGGCCTCGCCCTAAAGCAGAAGGACGCATTTATGCCAGTGACAATTCTGATGTTAAAATGATACAGCAATTTTATGAAGTTTTGCTCTTAAAATCTACCCTGTTTATACTATCTGTGGCTGTGGGGGCTCATTTTCTCTAGTCTACTGTTCTCAGAAGAGTCCAAAAAGGTGGTAAGAGTCCTGATACTTGCACAGCCCAAGCAAATTTTTTTGGCATTGCACAAAGAAAGGCCAAGTGCAAGACTCTCTGCAGCCTACCACACAATTACTAGACAAAGATTATATCGCCAGGGCTGCCATAATGACATTGACAAGTTCCACCGCTCTCACTGAGCCTATGGATGAGAGAATTATCAACACAATTCAGTGCATTCCAATTTGTTTCCATATGTTGGGTTGGGTTTGTTTTTCCTCCGTAGTTCACTAGAAAACATGTTCTAGATGTATGTAAGTGAAAGACAAATCTGGTATGATGGGGAGAAGGAAAGAAGATAAAAACAAGGTAGCTGGAGTTTGAAGCAAAGTAAAACATGTTTGGTAAGTTAAGAACACTAGAAACTGACTGTATATTGCATTTCTTTTAGGAGGCACAAAATGTAACACTATATGGAGAATATCTTCCCCTTGCAGCTGGCAACACGAGTTTTGAAGAGCATTCCAGGTATTAAAGATACCTGAAGTGCACCAACACTGTCAATCCTTCAAATGAGGTGATTCGCAAAGCATGGTGTAAGATATGGCAGTCAGTAGCCATGCAATCAGGTGTCTTTTATCTGCCATTGCAGTCCAACTCTGGCCTCCCAGGTCTTACTGCACCAGCAAGGAAAGCCACCCACCAGAGCAGGCCTGGGGGCTGCGGCAGTTGCAGGTCATTAATGTTAATGACCCACCTGGCATTCACTGCCTGCACCTCACTTTGCTCCCAAACCAAAGCACTCGTGTAATTTTGGTGTTAGCACACCACACGACAAAGTACATTTCTGCTGACTTTCCCAATCCAGCCACTAGTAAGTTTTACCAAGGCTGCTTATATTTAAATACTGCTTTCACTAAACAAGCAGATCGATGCCCTTCCATTTCACTTCCTCTTGCTTCTTCAAGAAAGTTTCTGTTGTGTTTGCTCAAATCACTGCCTGTTTCTAACTGCACGATTTGAATTCAACAAGAACAAGGTAATTAGGCCAACAACCACACTGCATCCACTTTTTCCAGGGTAACCTCGTCAAGTCTGAGCATTCAATTTCTACACAGAGCACACTCTTACTTCTAAACACATTATTCTTTGCTATAACTGGTAGAGATAAATCCACTTAAACAGTGGAAGAATTTAAAAATTAATTTGTAGGAAAATAATGACAGGAGTGAGGAACAGCCTTCAGAGATTCTTTTCAAAGACTTAACACAGAATTGATTTAAAAGAGAATGTGCACAAAGCAGCCCCCTGCACAGAGCTGGTTCTGTTAAGCACTTGAGCTGATGCACATCGGCATCCAGGACCTCCTCTGCTTGACGTGTTTGCAACACATAAGACCAATTAGCAACTTGTATGCTACTCTGAACTCCCTCAAAATTCTCATTTCAGAATTGTTCAGTGAAGGATAGAGAGTGTTATGCAACTCATCTGCTTAAATCTGAATTATACAAAGGTTTATTGGCATTGTCTGTTCAGAAATCCTATTGCTCCTGCTGAAGTAGGTACATAAATCCAGTACCAGGAATGAAGCCTGCCTTCTCCATGCATTTTCCTCATTTTTCTGGTAAATTACAAACAGCTAAATTCATGACTACATTTTCTGTAAAAGAATATTTGTGCATAGCAGGCAATATTGAACAATGTTAAATAAGAAAGGACTTTCTTTGGGAACTTATGGGCAAATCTGCATCTTCTAGAGTCTGTAGTTTAAGCTCGCTGCATTACATCTGGTTGGTTGGATTTTTGTTTTAAGGGTTGAGTTTTTTGTTTGTTTTCAGTGGATTTGTTTGCTTTTTAAAATAAAATCCTTTCATATATTCAAGAACCTAGGACAATTTCTGTTCTCTTTTAAAGATTTCTCAAAACATGAAAAAAAAGTTTGATGGATGGAGGAGGCTGACAGGTATGTTGAATCACTGAGCCACTTTGGCCCATCTGAGACTGTCAGAAAACTCAGAAGAGTCCATAACTGAAAGCGTCAGCTCAGGTATAAATTCACTGAACCAGTATGACCTCAAGAATAAAGTTCTAATTATGATATGCATGGCAGGTTCTCTGAGAAATAAAAAATACACAAAAAGTCACAGATACTACTGGGACTTTTTCCTTCCTCGTGTCTGTTATGTTCAAATTGTTTTGTACATCAAGAAGTTGAGCATGAAAATAATCCACTGACCTAAAAGGCTGAAAGTATTGTATCACGGCATAGTGGAATGATCAAGCTTCTTCCTTTTTAAGGAAAAGTACCTGTGATAATTCTCGTTTACCTAATTTGCAAACTATACAGAATCAAGACTTGAAATCTTTTTGTAACATTATATCCCTCCTGGAATGAGTCCATTAATAACAAGTGTTAAATAAAACAATAAAAGCAAGGATTTCAATTGTGAATGTAGCTAGATGCTCAGTTTTATAGATGTTCTCCAAGGGTAGCATTCTTTGCCACTCTTCAAAAAACTCCCTCTTCTCACATCCCAGCATGCTTACCAGGTTAACAGGGACATAACTCCATACCTTGCAACACAGCAAATGGGGAAAGGAAATTTGGACAACACATAGCAGACAATCATCTGCTTTTGGAAAGGTTAGATAGCCATCTAAACTCTGCACAGAAAAATACAAATTTTCAATTTTAAGATTACACAAAACATAATTAAGGATGATTGAGCTACTTTCATCTGCAAGAAAATCAAACATCACTGAATCTAAGATGGAAATAAAAGCTTAAAATCAGCACTGGAATCAATCATTCTGCATGGGGACATCCAGAGTTTCTCAGTCAGACCTTCTCAATTCACTCTATGAAAAGCCCTGCCAGAATACCTCCCAAGGGAGGTGTCACTCAACACCAGTACAGCTAGCAGAGCCTGTCCTTATTAACACATGTTGGGATTCATCTAATCTAGCTTTAGACATCCAAAGGGTAGACATTTAATTGTGAGTTTGTCACTGTAGGCTTTTCTACAGTCAATGGAAATAAACAGGCATCTCCAGGGGGCAATTCATCTGACTTGCCTATTTTAGGCTGAGATGAATCACTCTCTGAAAGTGCCCATTTTTCTTCAATTGACTGCAAAGTGAATCTACAGTAACTTCCCCAGATTTAGACATCTACATCTCATATTCTGTTAAGATTTCTGAACTCTACCTACTGCTTCTGGAGCTCAAATCAACATCTTCAATAAATCAGCAGTGTTCAGTAGAAGTGAAGTTTTCACAGCAAACTACCAAACTACATTTCTGTTGATTTTCTAAACCCTGCCACGTATAAGAACACTGACTTTGCTTGAGTTAGCTGCAGTTCCAAACCAATAAGTCTCCACAATACAAAAAATTAAAAGCAAAATTGAGTTTAACTCTGTCTGTTGCAGTAATAATGCCTTGGTTTATTTTGTCCTCTTCAGATCTGCTTCTACAGGGTAACTCTTCCAACTCCATCACTGAAGCACTTTCAGTACATACACTTGTATTGCTATAGAACACAATGAGCATCTTTCATCAGTAATTTTTCTTTCCATATAGTCACAAGCTTTTACTTCCCAGACACATCCACTGACACAGAATTTCAATTTTTAGTTTTAAACCTACTTCGTAGCAGCATGCAAGTTGGATGTTCTACCAAAAGAGTAACAGTGTCATGTATCTCCCTTTCATAAGCAAGATCTTCCAGATACATATTTTTCCCCATGGGATAAGCTGATATTGCACATTCAGAAAGGTCCTTTCAGTTGTTATTTTTGGACAGATAAACCATTGGAGAAACACCTAGCATTACCACTGTATTCACAGATATACTCTATACCTTAAGGCTAAAATGAGTCCTCAGATAGAATCTAATCCATGATCCATCAGCATTTAAATTAAAAGACAATCCTATACGTTTTCCCTTTAATGAAAACCTTTTGCTGTATGTCTTCTCTAACCAATGTACAATGTATCCCCATCTCTTTCAATCAGAGCCTGAGCCAGCAACAGCATTTCTGTAACACAAAAATACAAAATATTCCAGTTAATATGTTGTCAACTTATTTACTTTAAGTATGCTTCAGATTTTTTTTTCTTCTGGCTTTTAAGAAGTCAAAGCTTACAAAATGACTTAGATTAGTAACTAAAATTACATACGAGAAAAGCATAATGGGAAAAAAAAAAAGGGAAATTAAGATGTGAAACTCTCTTCACTACTAAGATCTCCTTTATCAACTTGTTCATTTTTAATATATCACAACTATTATCATTAGAAGGAAAGTTTGGGCATGTGACCAGTTAAACAATCAAATAATCAGTTTTGTTCTGCTCTACCAATTCATTTCAGTTTGCCTAACCTGCAATTTCACTCTATACTGCGTTGCTACAGAGCAACATAGTTACTCAAAATGTGCCTCCAGCAGTCAGTCAAGTTACTGGGTATCTGGTTACTGATCTTCTTGAAGTTGCCTTCTGGCAGATTCTCCTCTCCCACTCATGTGAAGGCAGAATACTAACCCTGGCTCAAGTAAATCTGTATCTAATGCCAACTCTGAAACGAGAGCTGCCACCTACCAATGTCCTATCCATTTACTGAATTTTAGCACATCTTAAACGTTGTTGTATGTAACTGCCTGCATTTAGATGCTACGCTTAAATGTACTTTTGCAGAAGCACTGTGCAAACTCTTTGCCATCATTCATAATAGTGCCAGAAAGGAACATATTTAACCAGAATTTTAGCTTAAACCCATGGCTGATCTCAAATGGGAGCAACACGGTGGGTTTTTTTTTCTATAAACAAGTATTGCAAATACTCTTTATACAGATCCAAAGTGTAAATCACTAACAATTTATTTTCCAAGCAAGTATTTTATTTAGGTGGCTGCACAGTAACCATGGGAAATCACTACTCCTACACACCGAATTTAAGAGACCAGACAGAACAAAAATAATCTGGCCGTTTAACCAAATACTGAAAATATCAACTGCTATATAAAAAAGAGATTACGTGCTGCACCACAGGCCGCTGCCAAAGCTGCCAGCAGCCTCGCTGAGGACCAAGTCCAGTAGTGAGGGGGTACCCACAGTAACGCTGAGTGGGATGCTCTGGTTGCTCTCAAAGGTGGTAGGACTTCAAGTGTAGATGTGGCACTGAGGGACATGGTTTGGTGGCAAGGTGGGGATGGGTTGAGGTCGGACTTGGTGATTTTAGTGGTCTTTTTCAACCTTAATGATTCTATGCTCTAAAGGGAGCAGGAAGTGTACTGCCTGTTCAGCAGATTTCATGTCTGAATTTCTACGTTCCTCAACGGAGCACATCACTGCATACAGACACTCAGGTGAGCAAGCATCACAACAAGGTCTGAAAAACTGAAGGCCTTAAAAATGGCCTAAGCTCTCAGAGCTCTTGAAAAAGTACTTTAGCACAAATTCTGGTTCCTCATTGTACCTTGAAGAGCCACTCTTATTTGGGGAGCCTAGACTCAAAGGGACAAGAGAAAAGAGGCAGAAGCAGACAGCTTCTGCCCTACAGAGTAAGTGCCAGGAGCCAGCACAAACTGCTGGATGACAATAACAGGGCTACAATCACACTGCCTGTAATTAGCAACAGCAGAAAGGAAGCGTATGTTGGTTTAGGTTGCCTAATTAAAGTTCACGGCTGGACTTGATAAAATTGCCCCTTTTTCTGAAGGCTTCTTGTTCCTATGCATTCTCAAAACCCCCAGCTCCTTCTATTTATTTATTTATTTTTTTTTTAGGAGAAGGAGTTACATTCTCTGTGCACTGATGCAATGTAAAGTGTTTTCCTTCAGGAAATCAGCACCTATTTTGTTCATAGCATTATTTTTGAAGATTAATTTCGGTTTGATTCCTCTCCACGCTCTCTATACTCAAGTAGATAATGGTCTACAATTTCAATTTTAAGAAGTGCAGTATTATTTCTTTGCAAGAAAAAAAATATTCTGGAGGACAAGAGTGACACATAAGAAATGTTTTTCTAATACAGTAAAAATAATTATTCTGCACTTATGTGAAGACTTTACAGTCATATTTCAAAGCAGAACAAGATTTTATTACCAAAATAAAATCCTGACAACCCAGACTTATAAGGGGTATGGTGACACTAAACAGAAAGCCTTATGAGTGTCCATAGATGAATATGTTAAAGATGTTGAATGGAAACATTTTCCTCCACACTACTGGCAGAAGACTGTCAAGTTTAGGAGCAATGGCAGAAGACTGTCAAGTTTAGGAGCAAATACTTTGGCTTTAATTTGTCCCTGTAAAGCTCTTAGGCTTTGGCTACTAAGGAGAGAAATGAAGAGGAAGTATCTACCCAAGTAAATTGCATGCCCTGTAAATCACAGCACTTGGAGCCTTGGCTCTCATAGTAAAATAAAACGCCTGGATATAAAACTAATAGCAAGTCAAAGAAAATACTTTCTGTGATGGGACATATTGGCACAAACAACCTGATGATCTCTGTTAAACTTCCAGAAAAAGGTCAAAAGCTAGCTTATTTCCTGGACCTCACCATCTCTTTCATTCCAATTGCGTTCATGTTGACGATACTTGAACTGAAGACGTGAAGCAGAATTTGGCTCCAGAAAGCTCAATAACAAAATTCCACTGAACTTGCTGGATTTCATTTGCAGGGAGTAAAATATTCTCTTAAATCTAAGTTTCTTGCCCCTTGGTCAAGTCTGAGACGAAATGTCTACATGTGGTTACTGCAGGAAACCTGAACTGACTCATAGGTTATTAACTGGTTGTAGATCATTTTATACCAGAAGGCACTCTTCTAATGTGCCATCTGAAATACACATATACCAATGCATTGGTCAAGCCACCAAGAACACCTGTAAATACAATTGTGCCAGGGAACTTCCCCATTGGATTGGAATGACAGGATCAGCAAGATCCATTTCCTTTCTCACCAGAATGCCCTTGGGTGAGGGTCAACACAGCTGATCAGTGCACATGCCCAGCTATCAAAGTCAGTGGCTATTAGCAGTATTCAGCCCTTAAAAATGATCGAAAGCATCACATTGTGAACAAAACTATGAAAACAGGTCAGAAAAAACTGTGAAGAGGTACATCCATTTGCATCAAAACTAGTTGGCACTAAACAAGAAGTCAAAGTGGACACCAGTAAACATCTTTCATGGTCCAAAAATATCAAACATTACTCAACATTATAGGCAGCCTTACCTGATCTCTCATCAAAGCAAAGCAAAACCAAAGGGCACCTTTCATCCATATGACTCCTTATATACTGTTCTGCTGCATCATATCTGGTATAAAACTTTTCCATACTCCATGTTTCACTGGATAATTTCCAGCCCTATGAAACGTTACTAAAGTATTCAAACTCACACGATACAAATATATGAAAAACAAGGCTTTTTCCAGATAAACATATTCACTTGTATTGCTTAGCAGAATGACAATATGTTATTCTGGACAATCAACTCCAGAATCCTCCTCCAGGAACATACAAAGCATGTAACAGCAGAGGAAAAAACTCCCTAACACTTCATATCTCACAAGCGCTAATTGCACAAAGCTGCAAATGGCGGGAACAAAAAATAAATCATTAAGCATGAAACATTTTGCTCTGCTTTTAAGTGTTGTGGAAATGAGATAAAAAATCCCCATGTCTAAACACCTTTGTTTCACATTTACCAAGTGATACTTGGAACAGACTGCAAACAAGACAAATCTCTGTATTCTGCAGCCTTTGAATGGAAGAGGACCAGCAACAGCTTGCAGATTTTTCCTATAAATCCTTAATTCCACATGTAAGTAGAAAACAAATGCAGGAGCTGCTTCCCTCTTCAGTAACAAGCAAACCTAGCAAGTTCAGGAGCTGGCCAAACAGCACCAGTGACTACTAACAGATGAAAGAAATTGCCATAGTCCCTTTTCAAAGCTAACCAGCTTCAATGACTTTTCAGGCAGCCTACCTGGTTTGTTTGCAGTTTTAATACACTGGTGGCTACTTATGCAAAAAAGGGGAAAACTAATTAAATTTGTTTATGTATGTTATCGTGTGGAGCACTCATTTCCAGACATCAAGCTATGAATCATTAAATAACTGCTAAATTGGTCTCCAGGGATAGATGATGCCTCAGCGTTGGGCAGGCCCCCATCCCAGCAAAGCCAGGTGTGCTCTGCAGCGAGCAGGCATTAAAACTGCTTTAAAGGCCACGAGTTGGGTATGCAGCCAGGTCTCACACTGTGCTGTGAGTGGTAGGAAATCATGAGAACAGTGACAGCCCTCCTGTCAGTGTTACTCCTCCGCTTGATTAATGAGGGCATTTGAAAGACAATTAGCCAGAGCAGGTTTGGCTCCAACTAGCTTATCAATCAGGCACCCTCCATTCAAAACACTATTGCTTTCTTTTGTTTTTCCGTTGCAAAAGAATTGTATCTGTGGTACACAAACAACCAGGGACCTTTAGATGGTATTTGAAAAGAAGAGAGCAGAATGCAGCTAGCCACAGCTGAAATAGTATAAAAAGAGAGAAAAAGCCACAAGGTACTGATTACTGCAACTCTCACCATATCAAACACCTCCAAGTTTAAGCTAAGTTTTCAGCAACAGCAAAAAAACCCAATTACAAGTGGTCAAATTCGTAATGAAAAAATAAAATATTCTTTCATTAGAAAGCCCACTGTGAGCACTACTCTAGCTTCAATGCGTTTCAAACTTGAACTGTTTCAATTTAAAAAATGAATTTGTTGTAATAAATCATCAGTCAGATTTATCCATTAGTAATGCACCCATATTGCTTTTCAACTACCAGCGCGGGGGGAATTTAACATAATGGTGACTTTTCTTAGACAGCCCCTCTCCCAGGAGGGCATTTCATCTCTCTGCTTTAGTTGAGAGCTTTGCCTCAACTGGGGTAGATGCTGGCCCAATGTAAGCTATCAGCAAGATGGAATGGCCTATTTAAACTATTCAAATATGTTAATGCTTTTCCTCAAGATTTGCGTTTCCATTGGATCAACTTTCATCAAACTAAGAAAATGGTGATTTTGTTTTTTCCACCTGTCAATAAGTAGAGCTGTATTACTGGCTAATGTACTTCAATTGTTCAGGTACTAGTTCTGAATAATTCTAAGCTTCAAAGAGTAAGATTGAGTCTGAAGCGTGATGTACCGCTTTTCCATTCTGTTTACAGTTAATTTTCCCTTGTAATACCAGATCAGAAGCATTTTTAATGCACGACTATTATAGTACTAAGTGGCTATATCTGCAATGCTAGCAGGCTCTTTAAAAAAAAAAAAACAAAAAAAAACATTGCTATAATCTATTTCAGAAGTGAGTTCACAAAATAGCTACATTGTGTGTGTTTGAATACTGAGCTAATAAAGAAGCAAATTAATCTCTGATTAGATTAGTTAGAGTACAAAGACAGAAGGAGCTTCAGCATAGTCAAAAAAATCCTCTCTTGCTTTCTCATGTTGAAAGTATATATATAATAGTCCAGCAGACGTGGATAGAGAACTATAATTGTTTATAAAAATCTGGGACAATTCCCACTGAGAGCTCAGAGCTTGTCACGGGGTTAATCTGCCAAACTACTTTTGTTAAGATCTTCACCGCCCCCAGCAGTGGCACCCACCAAGGGAGCACTGCTGTCAGCTTGCCACAAGCAGTTCACCTCCTGGCCCTGATCCAGGATCTGCTGCAGAGCACCAAAGGCTGTTTCAATGGATTTTAAATTGGTCCCCACACTCCTTTGAATTACAGAGGTGGTGGTGAAGTATTGGGAGATACCAGCTGAAAAATAAAGACAACATTAGTGGGTGTTAGATATCCAGCGAGTTCCCGGAGCCTTACTGTTTCTTGTAAGGCACAGCATGGCTCTGGATCAAATTCTTCTCTTATCCTTACTGCTTATTAAAAAGCCTTTGGACAGCCCAAACCTGCACCCAAGCATTATCGTCCTGGAAAGAACTAGTTGACATTAATAAAAACCAGGCCTGAAACCTGGTAGCACGGAAGCCCTAGAAATGCTTGTAGTGCTGTGCTCAAGTCAATGTCTGGCCTTGCTTAGTTTACTGATGAGGACATAGCCACTATATTCTACTTTAACTGGATTCAGGACACACTAATTGGCCCCTTACAAGTCCTAAATGCTACAGTGCTTCAGCAAGAGAGTGGAAGTGCTGGGATAAATGCAGGCTCTGACCTGCACTATTAGCTTGTGATCATTTCAGAGAAGGGGAGATCAAGTGGACAGAAATAGGTCCACTATTTTTATACAGATTAATGCAAACTGCCAGCTTCCTCTAAATAACAAAATGTTAGAAGGATCCTGGGCAAGTGACAGAAGCTTTGGGTTTTGTCATCACCTCTAAGAGAACAATTGTCTCTTTCGCCCCTTATTCATCAGAGACAGAAAGCATCCGGACACTTTGCTTTCTCAGCAGTTTGATGAAACAGTAGCATAAACGAGAACAAATATTCTGCTACACACCCCAGGTATTACAAATTTGGGGTTGATAAATGATTTACAAAGAAAAAAATTAGGGCACTTCATGAAGGCAGATCCTTCCATTTCCAGTGATTCTCATCTCCATCTGCTGCTGGAGACAAGTCAGAAATGCCTTTTGTAAAAAAAAAAAAAAAAAGAAGAGATGTTTATTATCAAACAGAGATGATTACACTACAGATTTGACCATTGCATGGACATTACACCTACTCCTCTGTGATGCAAGAGGATTTTTTGCAGTGTTTTAATTCACAGAGGCTGAAAGCCAAGAAAAGCATTAAAGAAAATGTCAATAGTTTTAGTTAAGAAATGCACCTTGTTCTTCTCTTCCAAAGGCATCAGATTGCTTTCCAGACAACTGCAGACATTTTCTTCTCCCTACAAGCACCTATATGTTCTTCCACTGGCTCCATCTCCTATGGCATACTTAGGGAGACTTCAAATGTTTCAAAACAGTTTGAATCAGAACGGCTTGGAGTGGGAAGGAACCTCAAAGACCACCTGGTTCCAACACCCTTACTGTGGACAGACACAAAGCTTACACTGAGCACAAGATCAGGCTGCCCAGGGCCCCATCCAACCTAGCCTAGAACACCTCCATGAACAGGGTATCCAAACTTCTCTGGGCAGTGTGTGCCAGCACCTCATTACTCTCTCTGTGAAAATTTTCCCTGACACCTAACTTTTGCACCCAGCTATTTGGAACAAAGAGCCTAGCTAACCAGAAGCAGCAAAGAAATTATGCCCCTCCAAAAATGTCAAACAAGACC
Organism: Lagopus muta; assembly: GCF_023343835.1. NCBI lineage: Eukaryota > Metazoa > Chordata > Aves > Galliformes > Phasianidae > Lagopus > Lagopus muta. The sequence goes on along the minus strand of NC_064438.1, from coordinate 9,899,807 downwards.
TAGATCCATGCAAACATACAGACTTACCCCAAGGAAAAAAGAAAGTGAAGGTGAGTTGTAGCCACGACTGAAGAAATTCATTCTTTCACTGTCTATTTGAACCTCTGGCTCAGGCACAGTAGTTTAATTGACTTTCATAAATCAGAAAATAAATAAATACAACTCTGATCAGAAGGTGCATAAAAATGACCTTGTATCCTTCTTCCTTGGGAGAAGGTGGAGAATAGCTATCTGTTTAGGACAGATGGTTTTCACCTGGGCAAAAATGACAGAATATGCATCTCAGTTGACATCCCATTAACTACAATTTAGAAATTCCTCCTTAGCCTTATGCATTTTTTAATGCAAGTAAAGTTTACCTTCCTAATTGGTTCACTAAGTAACACATCATTGTTATTAAAAGGAGAAATGAAAACTTGCTGACCTAACATCCATGGCTATGATTACTTTTGTCAATTATTTTACATTTGGAAAGCCAAACAAATGTTGTATATAAAAACTAAATACTGCATTTGGCATATCTTCAAATTAGCTGTCTCACCATGCTTATAGCAAGCAAATTAAATGTCCTGAATAAGCATTAATCATCATAATAGGCTAATTATTGTCAGTTAGCTATCAAATAACATAGCTATTATACCTTTCAAAGAATTTGGGAAAAAATGTTAATAAGATTCTAGCTTCCTAAAAACTACAAAAAGAAATAAATATTAGAGTTTTTACCACTGACCATTTGTAGAAATACATGTACATTATTTTGACTAGTTCGAATGTTACTCTGGTTTTCTAACATATAAAGATTTAATGTTTTTCAGTAAATGATATTTAATCTGAAACCCTTTTTGTTTGCAGGGTACACCTGCATCTTCTTTGCTTTCTTTGGCCATTCACGACTGCCACAGTACCTACAGATAGCAAGGAATTCAAATGTTTTACACAGAACTAAATGTTTTAGAAGGGATAAAGTATGCATGAATGTAGAACTGCCACTTGGAGCCAGTATGTTAGGACCTCAGAGTATACATTTAATAAAGCATGGATGTATTCTTGAATGTAAATGGATACACAGTGCTTAAATGAAACTGAAACACACAAATATACAAGTACCAACACATTGAAAATTAAGTCTTAAGCTTTTAAAAATATCCTTAGAACAAATGTGCAGATGGCTTTCAAGTAGCCTGTCTGGAATTTCTCTGCAGTGACAGTGAGGAAAAGGCTTCTCCCAGCCGATTCATTTATATCCCCTCACACAACACATTTGTCTCATTTACAGAGAGGTTTCCCTAAGGTGCCCACTGCTGCAGTATTTCCTCTCTGCTGTTAATGTACTCACCTTCACACTGCCTTCAGGACTGGGGAGACACCAGCGTTATTTTACAAATGGAAAGCTGATGTACAGAGTGTGATTTCTACAAAGTCCCAGAGGAAATCCACCTCAAGAGTGGAGATCAAGGCTTCCTCTCCCTTTTTCTGACCAGGTTGTTAAAAAGGGCTCCAAGTTGCAAAGAAAACCTGTGAGAAACGAGTAAAATCTCCAGGACACTCAGGTCTTTCCTTACTGTCCTTGACCACAGGACCATCTCAGGGCAGCACTTCTGCAGTTATTTTTTTTCACTAAATTGCTGGGTTACCTAAGTTTTTCTGCTTCATAAAGGTCTGTCTATAACACAGAGTTAAAGGAGCATGAAATACAAAAACAGGATAACTCCACAGAAAATTCTAGAGATAAGAGAACAGTTAGCAAGGTATTGACTGGCAAACAGTTATTTCCAGAATGTAACATCACTTACCAACCCATCGCTGCCATTTAAGCACCCAGAGTACAACAGAACTTTCTGAGCATCTCCATAGGAACTCCAGTTTAGAGCTCTTTCCACTGACATCATCAACTTTTAGGACAATGCCTGTTTTATAGGATGCAGTTGCCATTCCTGTTTAAATTCATCTTCTCTGTACAATCATATAACTGTCTGTGTCAAAATACCTATTTTTCCAAGGAAGTAGGCTACATAATATGAAGTAATAAAAGTCTGAGGATGACCTCCCTCATAATTTGCTGCCAATCTTGGTCCCCAAGTGTTCTTAGCCACATTATTGTGCTTGCTGTCCAGTCACTGAGAATGACACTGATTGCTTTATTTACATTTGCTTTATATGGCAGGGACATGCAAAGCACTGGTGTTCCTCTTCATCCAGACATGGTATCTACAGTTTTTTGAACCCTAAATACTCTTCGTCTATACAGTCCATTCACTGACTTTTTATTACATGAGAATACTGGAAGCTTCTTTGATGAACTCTTTTCATCATAGAAGTATGTTGACAGCCAATAACCAGGTTTCCATTTTTAATTCCATGTATTGAATTCACTATCAACCTTTCCATTAGCTTACTCTCAATCAATTGCGAGCCGACTACTCTGTACAAATCAAAATTTACAGTTTTACAATCTGGTACAATATTATCACCCCATGTTTTAAAATATACGTGCAAAAAAATCACATGCTTTAACAGAAATGTAGGTAGACCAGAGATCACCTCAGCTACATCCTTTAGGACTCCTGCACTGAGATCACGTAATACTGCTTGAACTACTACTACAAAAAAAAGTTTATTTTTAAAAGATCATTTCTAAGTAAACTATTAAAGGGTTTTTACGTTGCTCATTGCTTTGAGATGGTAGTTGGACACAATACCAAGCTTCCTTCCCAGTGCAGTGAAAGTATTTATTAGGTCATATCTGGCAAATGTTTTTATTCATTAGTGAGAGATTTTTTTTCAGGATGAGGAATTTTGAAGTATCCATCTGTTAAAGGATCTGGACAATTATTGGGGTGTGGGATCATTTTTTGGTAACTAAATATGCCATAAAAACTGTTGTCTTTGATCCTGCCAGCTTCATTTTTCAATTTTTGTTTCTAGTTTTATGGGAATTTAAATGGAGTTACCAATTGATATAGAAGGGTATGTATAGCATAATAATCATTTATTCCAAGTGTGACTTCTATCTGTCTCTGATACAAAACAGAACTTCTAGATTTTCAGTGTCAGGTACTCTTAAAATAACTCTCAATTTTAATTCCCATTTTTCTGCTTGTGATTTTCAATTTCCACTGCTTCTCAATGCAGTTTTGCCATTCTCTCCAGATTAAGATATTCCAGTTTAGAGTAGCCTGATGGGGAAGTAAGATAAGGCTACGATGCAATTGTTTTGTTCTTTTATGGGAAGGCAGCATTTCAGCTCAGAGCTCTATGAACCACCAGAGGTGATGACCAAGCAAGTATTTTGGCATTAACTGTGGGACTCGGGACACTTATATACACTGCTCCTCTGTGAGCTTGGGTATATTTCTACCTCCAGCATGACTGAGATGTAGAGAACATCAACGTTCAAATACCACCTTGTTATAAACAGTGGCTACTGGCCTACCTAATTATTAAGGATGATGAGACCAAGGAAGGTATTCTTCCATAACACTTTCTTGCCTTGCCATCAACTACTGTGGGTTTGCCAGGTGATAACAGACTGAAGAGGAAGATGACTAATAATAACAGCTCTTAAGAAGAAAAGGAACAGAAAATAAATTTGCTCTCCTAATGGACATAACAGCCAGTCTTCCAGATGAAGATCCTACTTTTCTTTGTTAATATAACCCTATTTGAATGCAAATAAGTCTTTTGAATAAGTTGATGTAAGAAGATACTCAAGAAAAACACAGCTGAGGTCTAAGTTTTCTCCTTCTCACCCACACAGATAATTTTTGATAATGAAATATTTTTAGTTCATTTTAGATCAAAAGTCAGTTGTTGCTGAATAACTCTGCTAAAAAACACACTGCAAAAGCTCTATAAGAAATGAGTAGGTATAGTGTCATTGTTGCTGGAATGAATGTGAAATTGAACGTAGCACGTAGTGTCACAGATATTTCTATAGGGATAAGAAATAGAACCAAGAGGACTGTGGAATATCTTTTCATAAGGAAGTTGTCCTTTTCTCCTGCATAGCTGTGTGTACTCATGAAATCTCCTGGAAGTGGCAAATAGCAAGTATTTTAATTCTTAAGTCAAAGCTTCTCTTTTGCAAATTATATTGAACTACAGAGAATCCATTAAACAGATAACAGCTGAACAGATCCCAAATTCATCCTGCTCACGCACCTCACAAGAAATAAGAGATAAGCAAGTTTAAGTAATTATATAAATTAAATCATCTTTTGATAAATTTTTCACAAAATGCCTTTGAAAAAATCTATTCTAAATGAACGGAACTGATTTGTGATTGGTTAAGGACTATTTTTGCAACAGCTGTTTAAAAAAAAGTATTAACTGTACAAAAGGCATAATCTTGCTGTTCCAGCAGAACTTGACCTCAATAGATGGAATGATGTGGGATGATTGAGAAAATATGAAAAACAGTATCAGTAAAGTGTCAAGAAAAAAAAAAAACCAAAACATTTTTTCCATCATCTTTAGAATCAGAACTTTCAACATTACTTTTCCTATTTGTTAAACTGGTTAGCAAAAGTCATGGAAAACCTGACTGAGTTTTCAAAATATCAGCGCAATCATAAAAGTATAGGCAGCACCTAACATAGAGCTGCAACAACTAACCATTCAATAAGAATTTGTTTTGCTTCAAATTCTGCAGCCTGTTATGCAATGCACACTAGAAGAATTGCTACATACTTGGGCAGATAAAGTGCTTTGATAAGATGGACATATCCACTGATTTGTCAAGTATTATATGTGTTCAAGTAGTGAAATAGACTCCAGCTGTGCTTTCTACCTCCTGGGTGATATAAAATAGTAAGTATTCATTATGACCTTTAGTCAGCAGCTTAATGGTAATACTAATGGACCTGCAATAAAATTTAGCTGACATACTGCTTAAGAATATTCTTTGGCTATTTTGTGGCATTAAGTTGGCATATGCAACTACATTTAAAGTCTAGATTAAATAATGCATTTTCAATTAAGAATAAATCACACAGTTAAAAGAATTTGGGTAGATTCTGATGTGACAAAAATACCTGTTCACAAAGAACAATTCCCAGCTAAACATCGGCAGTTAAATTTTAGCAAACAGGGTTAGATGTTTCAGATACCAGGGCTTGACATGATTATTACTGTTTAGCTAAATGGCAGCCTGTGAGAAAGCTTGGTTTATAGACACAGTCTGATACAAGAAGTGACATGAACCTTCTAACCATCATTACAGAAGGAAGGAGGTTAGGCTGCTGTATTCAGTCTTACCAAATAACATTCCAGAAGAACCAAACCTTTTCTAACAGTGAGATTTCTACATTGTTCTACATTGCAATTGCCCACATCAGTGGTGCAATATCAGAGAGCCTGCAGTCTTACTTAGGCCTGTTCATCTTAACCATCCTTATAGTAGTGTTTACTGGACAACTGACTGGGGATTTTCCTAGAATACACTGGGCGCAGTCCAATGTGCAACGTTCAGTAGAAGAGCTTCCTAAAACTTTGCTTCTAAACTGCAAAAAAACACATTACAGGTCTGGCCTTCTCCAATGGTTGCCTCTCCTTGTCACTATACCCTTAAGAAAACTTAAGACTTTTTTATTATCTGCTCTTCTTTTTCTCTTAAATATACTTTTCTTATCACGGGATAATTTATGCTACGATATCTTGGGTTTGGTTCACCTCCAAATGTGCTTCACTGCTTAATCACATTTTTAAAAAATCTGATAGAAATGGTCTGATAAAGATGTTTAATTCTCTGTCCCAGCTCATGGGTAGTGTATGAAAGAACTTTCCTTCTGTTATGTTGAAGTTCAGAGGTTTTTGGTTCTGAGATGGATATTTCTGTAAGATGACAGATGTGGACTGATCCAGTACAGATGCACTGCCCATCTAAAGACCAGAGTTAAAGAGATTTTTTACAGCCTGAGGATAGCTTTCTGCAGAGAAGCTGAATAAATTATTGAAATTGTAGCCTCTACATAACCATGGATATGAAAGCAACAATAATTTACTTTTAGAAGGCTGAGTGGAAAAACACATTTTCTTCCAACTTCCTATTTTACCCTAGGATTTTATTTTTATTAATATGGTACAAACCCCTATTCATTCCTTCCAAATTTTCACATAAGCCTTTCTTGCAATGTTTTATCTGCATATTATTATTTTAAGGACAAAAGTATCTTTCAGAATAACGTTACGTATCTGTTATCCTTCTAGCACCAGCCTCCATTCCTCCTTTTGATATCACACAGCCTACATCGGCACTATATTAAACCTAAACTAAGACAAGCCCCCTTCATTTTTATACTACATGATACAAATATGTCTTTTTCTCCTACCAAAAACAATTTCAAAAGTGTTTCAAAAGACCCAATAAATCTAATTTGGATACAACTCACAATTTTACACCTGTCTTCTGTGGATTTGGTTTGTCCTCTACACACATTTGTACTAATGAAGTCTAATTTTTAAACGGCTTATATTCACAAATATCCCAATAAAGCCACCAAAATCAGTTTTATCTTCTACATTTCTAATCTGTTTGTCCACGTACAGAAAAAATGCAATTGATGCACAAAGACATTTTGTCTGCATATATTGAGATGTTATCTGATTAGGGAGGACTTAATAAAAAGGGAAGTCACAGAAATGTTGATTTGGAGGGCTGCAAGGGAACAATGCTGAAAGACAACATGCTTTTCTATAATTTTGTCTACGAGAATAGGACAAGCAAATGCATCCAGATAACAAAAATAATGAAATATTTTCCAGGAAGGATTTTCAGAACTGCTGAAAACAATGCTAACTTTATTCCCACACAGGTCTTACAACCAACTTCAATAACAGTAGACTAACTTCAAGTGCTTTTTAAAGTCCTGTGTAATGTACCCCAGCTATAACGAAAACACAAGAGAAACAAGGGCTTGTTGAGGCAGTTTCACAACTTCAAGGATGTGTAACTGAACATTATTTATACTTGGAGACTGAGAGAGAAGGTGATAGCAGGCAACTTGTAAAATCAGGGCTGCAGTGGTACCAGCAGAGCTTAGATGTGTCAAGAGATAGAGTGCACACACAACTGACTGCTGTCTTCCCTACTTCCCTACAGACCATTTTGCTGTCTGTGGGGCAGAAGAGATTGAAGCAGTCCCATAACAGCCACCCATTGACAGGAACCCACTTACCAGTAGAGAATTAAGATCTCTGTACAAATATATTTCCTTTTGGCAAGCACAGAGAGTGATACACATACCACTATAATGAGATTTATTTTGTGCCACGTGACAGAGATAGTGGTAAAGGACACCATTTTCATAGCTGGTATAGGGAGTGTCAACTGTAGTTTCCAAATCCCAGACTACAAAATAAAGGTTGCATCTAAACTGCAATTCTCAGAAACTATGGCATAACCTAGAAATATCCAAGCCAGCAGTAGAAGCAAGTTCACCCCAACAGCAAGAAATTCAACTGACTTTAGAGAGAAATGACCATCATCACACACACCCAAACAGGAGAGATCCTGTGTGGAGACAGTGTATATATTAACAGCACACAGATCTGTCTCATCCAAGCTGCACACGGGGGAGTTGTGGAGAAAAGAGATCCTTGCAGGCTTCACTGATGCTAGAAAAACTCTATCTTCAGGTAGCATCATACAGGCTGTGTCTCACAGGCACCACTACACCTTCAATTACACATGCTGATGCTCAAAGTACAGTGTTACAGATTGCTGCTATTCTTTATTTCTCCCCCAAATAAGGTATTTCAGAATGAATGCTGTTTTTACAAGTGGCTGGTCAGCCAGCACACTGCAGAAAGGCTGGAGCACAAGGCTGATTGCTACCTTGCTGCTCAGTAGTACCTTCTCAGCACAGGCCAGATGGGGTTTTGCCTTCCTAAGTGTATGCAAAGCTGGGAAACAGACCATAAGAATCTATGTCTTTTTTAAGCACCTGTAATAATACAGATGCGTTCCAGTGAAAACAAGGCTACATGCAGGGTCTCTGCTAAACACAGCAGTGCATACTGTCTCTGCTAAGAGTAAATTACTCAGATCACACACTTCCCACCACAATCTCTTTTGAGAAACACCCACGTACAGTATTGCTTTAAATTGTTTTCTCTTTTTCCAGATCAGCAGCTAGAAACTCTCCCATTTTCTGTGCTTTCAAAGTTTTCCTTTTCTGTAAAAAGAAGGCATTACCACCTATTCTGTAAACTAATTAACTATCCTTTTTAGCTATAATTTCTCTTCATATAAAACATTTGTGAAAGGTCTGTTTTTCCCCATGCCCTTTTCTCTCTGCTGGCTCTTCATTATGACCATGCCTAATTGTGATGAGCTGTCCACCATTTACTCTACAGGATTGTATAGCGCTTTGTAATGTGCCTGCCACTGATGTACTTACAATTGGAAGCAGTTAACTCTTTAGTCCTGCTTCCTTGTTCAAAACAATGACCTGCATGAGGAACTAGGGCTAAGCCTTAATTAAAGATTTTTAAAAGTCTCAATTTTAAGCCTGAGTTCTCTAAATTGAGCATTTGTCAAAGGCCCAGTCACAGCTCCAAATGGAGAGGGGGAAATCCTACAGAGGAGAAGAATAGGACAGTTAGAGTGAAAGTTCTTCTCAATCAGCATCTTAAGCATGCAATCTGTACTGGATCTATTAGGTCTGCCTTATCCATATAAACCCCTCGATCTCTTTCTAAGCACTGCTAACAAACACTAAGTTTACTGATATTCACGTTTTTTGTTTTCTTGTGGTTTTTTTTGTTTGTTTGTTTGTTTTGTTTTTCTTTTGGAAGAGAATCTAACTCAACTGTTAAAACAGAAGAGAGCAATACAAACATGAAACCAACTCCTCTTTCTGCACTGGGAATTCCAGCATTTTGTTGTAAACCCAGCACAATACATGAATACATCAAGGGAAATATCCTTAGAATATGTCAAGAGAAATATCCTCACTCTCCCTCTCTCTCCTATTTCTCTTTCCAGAGTCAGGAAACAATAACAGTTTCTGCAGTTCCAAAATTATTCTCCCCAGCATGCAGCAATTCCACGTGTAGCTCCTTTGCACTCTTGTTTCAGGGAAAATTCCCTCAGAATTGCACAAGGGTGGTTCTAAAGACTTGCATATTCAGCTATCCGAATATCTTTACTGTTCTTCTATAAACTGTGATCATCTCTAGAGTTGACATTCATGAACAGGTATGAATTAATGATTATGCCTCTTGATCAACTCTTCACTGGACAGAGGTTATAACACTGATTGCTTTTCCTAAAGAAAACAGAACATTTTACATGTGTTGCATACCTGCATGGACAGACACCTTTCTGAGCAAAAGTGTTCATAGTATACAGTATCTTGATATTGATATTTTTACGCAAAGTAAAACAACTCTTTTTCAGCAAAGTGTCTGGATTCTGAGCTGTAAGACCAGAACTGCTAAATCTCAGGCATTTTAAAGATTTAAAGCACAGTTGTGGGGTTTCTTTTTGTCCGTTTTTAAATGTAGAGTCTTCAAACTTGGGACAGTACTGTTGTGCTGTTCAAGACCTGGCTTACAAGTGAGTAAGAGCAGCAGGCAGAAGAGCAGAACAGCACATGAACTGAACATCAAACTACACTTATTCCAACTCCCCTGAAGGATCCAGGAGAGAACAGTAGCACAGCGTACCTGAAGCTTAAGTGCTTTTAAACATTACACAAGGAATTGTTTTATAAAAAGTTACAACTCAGGGCTCTCCTGTTTACATCTGCCCCTTAATGTATTTGCTTATTCTGCTGTAACTGCTGTCAGTAATGTCAGGAGCTAAGGTGACAGAATTACTCCTGCATGTCAGCACAGCCTGCTACCATGGGAATTGTAACAAAACCAGGCACCAACAGCTCTCCTCTCACAGATACGTTTTGTTACTCTAGCAGCTGAGGGACCTTGAGCAGAAGGATTTCTTAATACAATAGCTCAGGAGTGCCTACTGCACTCACACCTCTTCATCCACATGCAGGGAGCCCCCCACAAAACCAGAGCTTGTCTACCACTGAGTGCAGCTGCCTGCCTATAGCTGTTCCTATCCCCCACAGTGGCCAAAATACAAAGTAAACAGCATGCCAAATAAAAGCAGAAGCATGGTTCAAGTTTCAAGACTAACCTCAATGCTTTATCTTAGGCCAATTTCCTCAGCAGATTTTTTTCCTCATCTTCTGTAATTTCTTTCTGCAACTCTGAACATCCATCCATCATTTGCTCACTGAGCATAATTAGCCCTCGATTATCACCAGTTAGGTTTCCACCTGTCCCTTTGCACCTCCCTGTAACAAATCATGGCAATTCTGGCACAATTGACTGACACATTCAAGCCATCACCTCACCAGCAGGGAGCCAAGTCCTCTGGCTGTAAAGTCCACACTTTACTCTTGGGTACTAAAATCTCAATGAGCATTTTAACACACAAGTAACTATCGTATGTGACTTGTACCACATCCACTGAGAAAAAACAAGCCATTGCTAATTACTTTTGAAAATATACCACACACATGGTAAAAGCCACTAGCTTTCTCCTTGTCAGAAACCAACCCTCAGAAAACAACTGCATGGCCATTCCAAGCACTGCAAACCTTTTGTAGCACTGCTTCCTTTCCTTCCTACCTGGTCACCTCAGTTTCTGCCTTAAAGGAGATCAACTTTTTTTCCAGAACAGAAGCAGAACGTGGTCTCCTGTGCTCAGTTATGGATCAGCTTGTTAACATTTCTCAACTGATAACTGATAAGAGTAAGCAGCCCATTAACTGTTGCCCAGTTTCCAAGGGTCAGCTATACACTTTCTATACTCTTTCCTCGATAGGCAAGGGCACAGTTTCCTAGTTTGGGTCATTTAAGCTCTCTGCTTTTTTGTTTTTTCTATTCCTTAGTAATTTCACTCTCTTCCTTTTCCACTTATAAGAAAGGATCCTAAAACTGTTCTAGCCTGAACTGTTTCTTGGTAGAAAACATACAACATAGCCATGCTATTTATGCACTTGCCAAGCAAACAAAAGAACAAACCCTAAATTTTCAGCCAGAGAAATGGGTTTACTTCTAGCTAACAGAAAGCAATGTCTTTCCAGCCTTTAGGTTTTGGAGACAGCCTTCACTAAATAAAAGAGAGGGGACTGTTATGAAAATAGCAATTGCTCTTGTTTTGTGTGAACGTATACACCTCACATTCTGAGCTGTAAAATGTGCTGCATTACCCCCTGGCAAAGGAGTGCTTACAGAAAAGATGAACAGAATGTACATCTGCATCAGGAAACTGTGTACATCACATTCATTTCACAATGAAGTCTTTTATTAATAATATCTTTATAACTCCCATAATTTCCCATATGTTCCAATCACAGTTGTGACAGCCCAAGAAAACCAAAGTTTCCTACACAATTCTCACTGATATGGCCTGCTGCTCCGTCTTATTGTTATTAGAATAATTTGCTCCCAAGTTCTGAAATGAACTCTGTGCCCAAGTAATTAAAGCTCTTAAAGTTTCTAGTCCTTTGTTTAAAGAATTCGTCCTTGTGCTCTCTATGCCCCATCAGCTACCTAATTAGCAGAGCCTTTGCGTGATTAAAAATTCTCACAGAGATTCTGCTGGATATTTGCCTCTCTTAATGAGTGTTTGTGGACAGCTGGGAGCGGGAGCTAGTTCCCTCCTCCCAGGACCTCCAATGAATTCTGCAGACCTCTGTCAGGGCCCAGGAGTGAAAGCTGTCATTTTAGTAATGTGGATGGAAATTGGTCAAAAGCACTGTGGTCCTTGAGGAATGAAAGGCCTTGAAATATAAATGAAGATGAATATTCATATTTGGTTCAATAAGTGCCAACTATTAATATACATGTCTGTCAGTAAGAAAAGTCAGAACTTATTCAATTGTGCCTGGCATAATTTGGCTCCTAATTCACAATTATCCTCCTATTCTTTGCACAACATTGCAGTTAATTTTTCAGTTAAAAACTTGCAGGAAAATGAAAGCATTGTTATTTCCACAAAAGTATTCTTTTCTATCTTTCTTTTAAGAATCACCTGTGGCTTTTTCAGAGATGATTTTGACTATCTTGCCCTGATTTTTCATATCTTGTTCTCTCTCAATATCACCTTTCAAAATAGTCCAATCATATACTTCTGGAAGCACACCAATTTTCTTCTGAAATTTTCATTAAATTCCCTATCCCCCCCGTACTTACTTTAATTCCAACCCAATTTGAATTTCATATCTGCTAGGATTTTTAGGGATCACTCAGTTTTTAAGGACTGCAAAATTAGATTCCAATATCAGAATGGTTTTGTGTAGGGAGGTAGCTGTTTTCGATTGGTTTTTTGTTTTGTTCTTTTTTTAGCTGTGCTGGTAGTGTGACGGGTTTTGTTCCTTCTTGTTTTAGTTTGGTTCTGATGATCTTTTTTTAAAGTGGTGTTCATTTGGATAGGGGAGGGACAACCAAAGGCACCACAGAAAGTCATCTTATTTTACTATCAGCAATAAACTGCTGATTTCTGAAATGGAAGACCAGGACTACAGAAAAATCTTGGTAGTATTCAATGCTAGATAACCCAGCTTCACGTGACAGTGATTTCTTATACAATGACATTTGAGAAATTACAGCTCAATAACTTTCCTAATCAATACACTCTTATTTACCACTTTGCCCCAGAACCCATTTGCACTGGAGCCAACATACACGAGACACTGCTGAAATTACCTAGTTCTTAGAAAAATAAGAAGTATTGGAGAAAACACAGCAAAGTGGGATTATCGTTTGGTTTATGAAGATGATCTGATAAAACTTCTACATGAGGAGGAGATGCAAATGAATTGAAATGTATTTTGGATATCTGAACTAGAATCCACGGGAGATGGAGGGGGGAAGCACTGAGGAGAGCATTCATTTCTTTTACCACAGTACTACAGATCACAAATCAAAAAAGCTCAAGATGAAACAACCACCAAACTTGCTACATCACCAAAAGGATACACAGAGGCCACAGGCTGATTTAATTCGGCTTTTTGCTGGAAACATAACAGGCCCAAATCCTGCAGAGACATGCTTTTCTAAATGACAGAGGAACACTTATTGTTTCAAATTTAACTTGGTCAGGTTCCTGCTGACTTATAATGAGAGTTCACCCAAGTAAGGCATAGGTAGGAATCAGTGAGACTGTAGCCTAAGGAAACGGCAGCTTGAGTGGAGGATGTGAAACACAAGGCTCGCTGTGGAATGAAACCCTTGCATAAGAGGAGAAGATGTCCTGGGCATTTAAACGCAACTGACCAGATTCTTCTCTCATTTATAATAGTCCCAGTCCGTTAACTTCAAGGTGGAATGTTTGTGAAGCCTGCAAGTTAAACAGTTTTCTCTTCAAAGCTTTCAGATTAGAGAACTTTTCTTCCTAAGCACTCCTGTCCACATATCACAGGGCTTTTTTTTGTTTGTGTCAATAGGAAATGATTATTCATTCTGCTTTCTATGCGTAGATTTGTTTCAGTAGAGAATGGTGATCAGCTGTTTTCACTGGCAGTTTGAAAAATGGAAGTACTAAGTTAGGACAGGTGTGGGTACACATTAGCAAGGCAATTAGGTTTGGAAATATTAATTTATCATTTGTAATAAGGTCATGGATTACAGATCTATATTCATGATACACCTATTATCTCAGAGGTTCCAGTTCAAAGGATCTAAAAGAAAGAGCGTTTTGTTTTGCATGTTTTCAGACCACCTGCCAAAAGCTGAACTTTTCTGGGATTGGAATTGAAAAGCCATGACTCCACTTCTGTGGCATGATATTCCAGACAGAAGCCATATGATGGACACTAGTCCAAAACTCAACTAGAGCAGACTGAAATATTGTGAGCATTTTAGACTTACGATTAAAAATGGCTACAGTTCCATGAAGTCCATGTTTTAACTGCACATGTCTGTCCATACTTGCACAGTGCTCATAAGTCACAAGCCCAGGCATATCATCAGGTCATTTTTCACAATCCTTTTGAGTTTATTGGCTTTGCTGTGGATTTAATATCCAGTCTGTGTCAGAAGAAGATGCCATTTGCATTGCTATCATTACTGGTCAGGATTTTTTATTTATTTATTTTTTTTAACCCCCCAATGAAATGAACGCTAAAATAATAATAATAGAAATAATAATAATGGGAGAAAGTCAGTTTAGAATATAACAGACCAAAAATATTTGCAAGGGTATCCATCACCCTCATTTTCTGTGATTTCATGTAGCACATTACCAGAAACTCGAACATTGTAATTGCCATAGCAGAAGCCCAAAGGTCAACTAATTCTGTCTCATTTACAGAAATTAGCAGCATACAGGTGCTGCAGTAGGCAGTTCACTAATCATGTGTGCAACTACCAAATAATGCACCCCTTTATTTCCACAACTCACTGTACACTTATGCCCATGTTATTTAAAATATGTATATATATCTACCTGTGATAATACAGAAATTAGTAGAGCAAAAGTAAATTAATCGGCTAATTAAAGGGCATAAAAGGAATGTAATATTTTAATTCAATGCTTGGCAAAGGCTTTGCTGAACAGGCGGAGTTGGCACCACACTGAAGGATGCTAACCAGTTTACCAAACTGAGCAGATGCAAACTCCCAAGCCAGGAAACCTTGCTGAAACAGCCATCTCCTGTCTCTGTGGTATGGGCAATGGCTGCAAAGCACCCCAGATGCATGCTCAGTCTTAAACATACACAGGAGTTTAGAATGATGAGTGTGGCAAGAGCAGGAAAGTTGAAGACAGCAAGAATCAGCCACGTGGGAAAGATTATAAAGGCATTTGGTTACTCTGCACTTCTCCAGGTACTTGGTTACAGAAGATACTATGAGATTCTAAAAAAGAATGCTGCTCATATTTAAAACATTTGCAAAGCGATTATCATCCATTCTGCATATTTAAAGTTAGTCTTTAGAAATCAGTCTGTTCATTTACCTTGCTTTTGAAGTCTTCTTGTTGTTGTTGTTGTTTTGTTTTGTAGAGGTACAATGAAAAAAAAAAAATCGAGGAAAAAAAGTGTTTGATATTTTTCTTAGAGCTTTTTTTTTTTTTTAACTATTCTGAACACAGCAGTATTAGGTTCAGAAATTGTATCATCAGCCACATGTGCTGCAGTAGATGAAAGTCTGGTCTCAAATCAGTATGGATATCTTGGGGGGATCATTACAGGAAATCGGTACAGAAGAATTCTCTTAAGGAGGGATTTCAATTGAGACAAGGAGATCATTTGACACACAAAGCATTGGGGGAACATGGGGACTGTGAGAATGAGAGCAAGGGAAGGATAAACAGGAGGTAGCCTTCTTTCAAATAATAAAACCATCACACGTAGGAAAGAGACTATCTGTGACTAGATACTGTCACAAAAATGCACTGAAATTGGCCATAACTGCAAAGTCAATAAGATGCTCTTAATCTTTCAATAAACAATTTATTTTTAAAAGTTATTTTGGAGCTATTGAAGCTCCTGGGGTGGGGAAGTAAATGCATTTTAAATGTGCTATCCAGTATGCAGTATCACAGGCTTAAGTTTCGTTTTATCAGATGTATGGTTTAGTCATTTGAACTCTGGATTAGAAGCCAAAAATCCTCCAACTCTTAACACTGACTCCTTTTCTGGCATTGAACAAATCATTTAAGGTTAGATTCCAATAGCTCTTCTCATTCAGAAGGGCAGGTACCATGAAGGTAGAAGACAGGAAAGAAAAATTCACCATTCAAATCACACTGCTTCTATAACCAATGTAAAAATAATCAGTTTTTTGCCAGGTGGTTAACAGAATGAATTACTGTAGTTAACATTGGAAAGAGCTTTGGATATGAGGGATGCTAATTTGAGCTGGAAAAAAGTTCTAGCTAAAAGAAGGACTTTTCAAGCTCTAAGATAAAAGTCCTGAAGTAAGCAAGTGCAATAAAAATTGTTTTGTAAACACATTACTTATCTTCTTTGATTTCTCCTATCACGTTCCCTACTTCATCAATATAGAATGACTACAAAGAGAAAGGAACAAAGAAAGAAGGAATAATGGCAAAGCTATAAATATTTTCAGGTGTCAAATGCCCAAAAAGTCATAGCATTAAAGTACAATTTGTCATTAAGTATTTGCTTTTAAGAATACTACAGAATACACCAGGTTCAAATAGTTGCTCAGACCAGAAATCACTCAGAGAAGACAGCATTTCAAGTTCTCATTCGCTGGCTTGATCCCAATTCTGCCACTTTAATGTCTCAGCAAGAGCAAGGAGGGTTTGGGGAGGTCATTCTAGCAATTGACTCGTTCATCAATTATTACTAACCCTTCTCAAAGATACCATGACAGTTGCATATATTTTCATTATACAACTGGCTTAAAACAAATCTCACTGCCCAAATTGGAGATAGCATTGTACTATGTAGAAACCTACATTAAAGATCCAGCATCAGTCTCTTGCTTCAGTGGTGACTTCAGTCTGATTTAATAGGGGATACACACATCATTAGAAGATTTTATTCCTCCTTACTCCTTTCTGCTCTAATCCCTTCTGACAGGCCTTGTACAGGACTTTGCAAAGTATACGAAACCAACATCGGTTCAAAATACATTTATCCAAGCAAGATACTTTAAGAAGAAAAATGAAGATACACAGAGTCACAGAAGCATAAAGGCTGGAAAAGACCTTTAAGATCAAGTCTAACTGTCAAACCATCACCATCATGCCCACTAAACCATGTCCCTCAGTGCCAAATCTACATGTTTCTTGGACATTTCCAGGGACAGAGACTCCACTTCTTCCCCAGACAGCCTGTTCCAACGCATCGCCATTTTAATATCCAACATAATAAATCAGGACTAGTACTATAAGCCCTTCCATGAGAAGAGTGAGCTAACCTAGATTTGAATTCATTTGCCAATAGCCAACCGTACTGTTAAAGCATATTCTGCAACTATTTGATTGAAAGCTGTGAAGTTAAGTCCTGAGGAGGTGCCAGAGAATTCCAAGATGTTAGGAGGTTTCTTCCTCAAGGTGACAGAAGGACCACCACAGAACAGAAAAAAACACCAAAGATGAACAGATTTGCAGTTTGTGAAGTTAAAATGTCAGATGAAGAGTGGCTATTAAGAAACAAACAAGAAATTAGCTACTGCTGTAAAAGTCAGTTAAAACTAGGCAATGTACTCCTATGCAAATATAAGATAGGGGAGGAAAAAAAAAAAAAAAAAAAAAAAAAAAGGACTTAAAGACAAATGAAACACATAGCACATTAGTGAGTTTATCCTTCACAGCATACTTAGACTTCTTGGTAGCCTCAAATAGAGGCCAGGGTAAACCTGCAATCTATATCCTGAAATTAGACTCAAGACATTCAATTTATGTAGCAATTAAAAATAGAGGCCAAATCATAAATGTGCTCAGAGAGCACCCATCCAGCAACACAGCTCAGCTACCTCTGGAAATCTGCCCAGTTTGTTGCCTTGGCTGCGTAAGCATGTAGTAATGCTGAAAGTACCAAAGATGGTCCTTGAATTTCAGCCCGGCTTCATAGCTTGCAGAAACAAGCTCAGGTACCAAGGGAATATTGTAAAAAGTAACGCTGGAAACAGTAGGGAAAGTTAATACACTAACACTCGTTGGCATTACCAAGGGACTCTTCAAGTACTTCTTTATGTCTTGAATCACAGCTTCTGCCTTTAACCATGCAGAAAGCAGACAAATGGTGACCTAATTACTATGAATTCTTCCATAACTGCTCTGCTAGTGTTCCAAACCTTGGAAAGAAGACACTTTCTTATTCTACTCTTCCATTTGCTGCACTTGATGACCTCTCAAGTGTTCATTTCTGAAAAATGAGTATAATTTATTGTGGTGAGTAATATACTTTATTCTGGGGTTTAACAGATGCATTTTAACTTTATCAGCCTCCTTTCAGTCTAGGAAAGTCCTGTGGAAGACTTCCTTCCCCTTCTCCCACACCCTCCATGGAAACCAAGCTCCTCTTGCATCCTCTGACGGTTTAGAGTTCTGTAGCTATTGTATATAACAAAGAATATTTCTCAGCACAACCCCATTTTTTTTTTTTTCTGGCAGATCTCCAAAAATCAAAGACAAGGAGCCAGACATAAAGTTATGTTTGACCTACATTATTTCTATACTGCCATTTCCCAGTTTTGTGTTACTTGAGCACTGGTTACTTCTTTATGCAGATTGAAGATTTAAATATTCCATTCCATCTTTCTCTATTTCCTAGGTATGGCAGATAAAATCTCATTGTTTTGTTTTTCATGTAACAGATCTCTGAACAGACCTAATTTAACCTCATTTCTTAGAATGAAGTAGAGAAAGTTCACTAACATTAAGGCAAACATTTAAATATTCAGCTATTGCAAAAAGCATGGTTGATTCTCAAAAAAGAAGTGAGATCCAAATCCTTCCCAGTCCTTGCAGGACTGGAAAAGAATAAAAACTGTGCACAGCCAACTCTTTTCTTCTCTTTTTCTACACATGAAGCCAAGACAAAACAATCCTTGGTCAGATATCAACTAGCTTTAAAACTCTACACTAACCTCATTCTTCTGATATACGTTTTTGAATCATAGAATCATTAAAGGTTGGAAATGATCTCTAAGATCATCAAGTCCAACCATCAACCCATCCTCACCATCCCCACTAAGCCATGTCCCTCAGATTTCAGATCTGTCTGTCACAGAATTATCACATCTGCATGGTTATACTCCCTTGCTTTCAAAAGCAAGGTGGCTGGCTGAAGATTGCCTAACTGGCATGTAGGATTGGGTTTTGTTGCACACTTTCTGAATTTCCCCAAAATTTCCATTCAAAAGAAGTTCACCACAAATCTGGGATTTGTGGCTTGACCAAAGATTTTAATGCGGGTGGAGGACAGAAGCAAAGAACAGCAGTTCAGGAAAGCATATTAAATAGCAATCAATAGTGTGTCTCAAGTGCCAAAAGCTCCCAACTTTTCAACTACTATATTCAGGCCAGTAGCTCCTCAGAGCCACTTCCTCAGAGACTTACACTACAATCATATATATATATGTAAATATACTAAACGTATTACCGTGCCTCTAAATATCTTTGCAATAAGAATTAGTTTAAGTGCCATGTCCTCATTAACAACATGCTGTGAAAACATGTATATAGCATGAGTAAGAGGGAAGCTGGACTTCTTTATTTATTTATTTTTTCTATAAAAAAGAGCAAGGTCACATCTCAGCAACTGAAAAGTAGCAGAGCTCCTTTCATCAAGTTTTTAACTAGAAAAATAGTATGCCCATTTCTTTGTAATACACCTCTGGGCTTTTTTATTATGACTTCATTTCCCCTTGTAATATTGGAACGTCTCTATAATTGTAAAAGTGTAATAGAATCTAATAGAATTTCATTTGGAACTCTGAATGGTCTATGCCATCTCTGCTCATTTTGAGTAAAATAATGATTTTTAATGTCCACACATGGCTTCCCATGACCTTATTCAATCTTTGGGTTGATCAGGAAATATATTGATTCAATTACATACTGATGACAAATGAACTAAAAGAAAGAGGAAAAAAAGGTCAGCATATATTTGAAAATGTAAATCTTAGCAATGTCTTTTGGGTTTGCCCAAAAAAAAAAAAAAAGTCATTTCAAAATGCCATTTGTGGCTAATAGTGTGGAGTTCCAGCTCCTATCTGTGAGCAGCAAAGAAATCATTAAAGTGTAAGGAGCGTACTCTCCTCTCCTTTTATCATTACAAAATCCTCTTTCCTTTAGAGGTTTGCATGGAATGACCTCCTTTGGCTAAAAGACCTTTTCCCCCTCACTACGAAGAGAAGGCTTCAGTTCATAAATACATGACACGTTGCACTTATTTTTCTTCTCTTCCTTTCTCTTCCTCTTTTTTTCCTCTTGTTTCCCTTGTAAAACAATTACCAGAGCAAACATTCCACCATTACCACTTCATACCCTCACTGTTTTTCAACATCATCACACCTTTATCCCCTCATCTTCTATCACATATAAAATGCAAAATGGATTGGCGTGCATCAGTGGAGTTATTTCCAGTTTAATAAATTGTAAGTGTCCATTTGTATTGTTGCAGTACTTGATGGCATCTCATACTAAAACCCTTCTTAATCTAGACTGTAACTTCACATCTGCTCTGCGAAGCTGGGCTCTGAACCTTGGAAACGAAACATTTAATTGCTATGAAGCTGTAAGACGTGAAAAGAAATAAAGAGCACTCCAGAGCTGAAGCAGTCACTGCATCGTTAGCTTACGTGGTAATGTGGATTTCACAAAGTATGTACGCATCCAAGGCTTTGGATTAGCTCTCTGGTCAGTATCATTAACTTTGAAGAGCAAAACATGGGTTTGCTAAAAAGAATCCAACTGGCAGCTACCCACATTGACTTCCAATTTCCAATTCCACATTGAATCCACAATGTGGAATTTCCAATTCCACATTGACTTCCAAATTCCAATTCCAAAAAACTTTCCAGTGTGAAAAGCCACTGCCCCTGGAGGATGCAGTTAAACCCATGAGTGTACTCTCTGGGTCCCCCCTACATCTGATAATAGCATTGCAGAGCACCGAGGCTTTTTGATTCAGAAAGTACACTCAGCGTGAGTGGAGGGAGGATCACTGCCTACCTTTGTGTATTTCAGTGAAGAGGTTTTTGGGGAGAATAATTTTCATCCACTCCCAAGACAGCAGCAGAAAGCTACGCCCCTCGTGCCTTCTGTGAGTCCATTCAAATCAGTCTCAAGCCTTTCGTGAAGGACTGAAGGGAACAGCAGCACAGGGAACTGACCCATCATCTCATCCAGGGAGGTACTAGCCACAATATCTCTTTCTGCAGACAAATCTTGCTTTTTAAATTTCCAGATCTATCATCAGGATACACAGGAAGGCAGACAAAAAAAATATACAGCTCACCAGGATATGGGCAAAAACTGCAACATCAGAAACAAGATTTTGTCCAAAGCAGTATATTTGTTGATGCAAATTTTTAGAAAGCTATGCACACTGGAAAAGATCAATCAAGCATTGATTTTGAAAAAGAAAACACACGGAGAGAAGTGGCTGCTTTCTAGAGATTAGTGTTACAAAATAAATTTCAATGTGTCATAACAAGATTTCTCAGCTTTTTTTTTTTGCTTTTTTTTTTTTTCCTACAGACTCAGTCCAGAACAAAAGCAGATACAGTTTCCAGGATCTAATCAGCTTTAGAACTGACTAGCACCACAGAACTTAAATTAAATTGATTTTTTAGTTTAAATCACTCCCCTTTCCCACCCTCCCACCCCAGTTTTGACTCAAATACTTGAAGAAAGTCTTTACTCATTTAGAATAAAATTACCATGGGAAGGACGTTTTGCTGTTAATCATGCAGTGGAAAATGCAGTTCATTGACAATAATCTCTTGAAAATGTAAGCATGCAATAACACTTCTAATCTGCAGCATTTTTTCTTTGACTGGAACAATGTTGGAGGATTAATTTGTCTACAGCAGAGTGCTGCTTTATGCTACTGGTGTTTGCAGGGCTGACTTTGCAGTAGCAGAGGCCCTGCAGGCTTTTGGGACAAAATCATCAGTTTTCTGGGAAACGAACGTAAATTAAGTGTATTATTTTCTGCAAGTAGTAAGGATGGCACAATGCTTTAAAGAAAAAACAAACAAACAAACAAACAAAGCCAACCAAAAAAAAACCAACACATGCGCACACACACACACACACAAAACCCAAACATTTGATTCAGTAACAGGTATTGGATAATGACACAATGGAAAGTGCCATGAAAGCAGTGAAAAACAAAATTAAAGACCAAAGCCCAAACCTCCACGTCTGATGAAATTCAGAACTAGTCTATTCTTTCTGGGCTATACAGTGAAATAAAATATAGCATACCATGCAACATCACCAAGTATGATTAAATTCTTTCAGCTACTCGGCGGAACTAAGGCACAGCATACTTACATAAATTCTATTTGCCTAATATTCTTTCATTTTTCAAAATCATTTAAAATATAATAATAAATAAATACATAAAATATTACTTACTCCAGATGCAATATTCTGCAAAATCTATAAAGTTCAGATCATAAAAAAGCCATTCAAATCTAAATATTTTCAATATACTTAAATATTGAATGTTTTATATTATTCACCATGATACAACTAATAGCCAGTTACACTGAAATCTAGCAGAATATCGCATAGACAAACCAGACTTCTTCACAAGTCAGCTACCATAAAGAATTCTGTCTTGTCCTACTTCTCAGCAGACACTTAATGGCAAAGTGTGATACTGAAGTCTCATATTACCACGACCTCATTAATTTCACAAAACAGACTACAGAACATTTGCTAGCATACTCTAAAGTATTATTGTAAATTATTTAAACTAAACTACACTTGTCAAACAAATGACTAAATTACATTTTGTGCTGCAGAATCCTAGATTTTTTTTCACTCTGGTCATGTTTCCCAGCTTGCTGATTGTCCAAACAAAATAAATGCACCTGCTGGTCTCTTTTTACACCTACGTACCCTGAGACCAATCGTCCTCATGCCTTGTTGCTCTGCAGTAGCCTCATATACCACAAAGTTCAGATGAAAACTGCATTAAAGCCCAAGGGTTGTTTGGCTCAGCTGAGTCTTGCACTTTGACCTATGGCAGAAGTCAGCTTTATGTGGTTAGGAAGGCCACAAGAGTTCTCAGTGGTCAGCTTTGGATTCACCACTGTGAACAAGACGACTCCTTTCACTCAATACCAAAATCACTGGAGCTGCCAACATCATTCTAAAATATCTCCATAGCCAAACTACTTACTATTCACCACTGCCACATCCTTACCTGTCAGATTAAGTGCCAAAAAAAACAACAAATATTCACAGTAAGCTCCAGTGGTCCTGACCTATCCTTTAATAACCTGATCATTCAGGTTAGGCACACAGGAACCCACACAAGGACTGCAGATGTATCTTAGTAATGAAGGGTGAATGAAAGAACTTGTTTGCTATGTCACTTGGGGTACAGACTGAAAATGTCTTAAATTAACATCATTTAGAAGAATTGAAGCTACAGGTTATTAAATATCAACTTTGTGCCAGGAAAATTAAAGACACTAATTTATTTTTATAATGCTTTGAATTATTATATGGCATTTTTATTTCTTGATAACCTTTCAGAGTCTAACCCCATTTAATTTACATACATAGTTAGCAGCTCATTAACAGCTCATTAGAAACACCAGGAAAAACATGAGACAATAACAAATCCAGTGCAGCAGAGGGGACCAAAAATCTATTTGGGAAATTATACAGAAATTTCTGCTTTTAAATGATAAATCTATGGTGCTTTGCCAGTACCGGGCCTTCAGGGCTCACAATTATTACAGAAAAACAGTAAAAATAACTCAATTTCTATAGCTGACTATTCTCATATTTATTCAGACAATACTAGAGGGCAACACACTGAAAGATGACCATACAACACAGGGGAAGGAAGACACAACCAAAGTTAAATATTTCCTCATGTAGAGTGCTGAATTAGACATGATTGCAACCTGGTAGTTCGTTGAGGATGATCATTAAAACTGAGCTTTTATGAAATATTATTCCTTTTTAACTTTTAAATTATCTGCTTTGTTATCACAAAAGGCAAACGTGAGTGATCTATTCCCAAGGAAGCCACAAGAATAGATGTACCACATCAGACAATAGCCTACATAGCCCAGCAAGCTATCTTCATCAGTGGAGATGAGCAGCTTAAGACAGAAAAGACTGTTTCAAAAGTAATCATTTCATGGGTGCCTCTTCTGGCAAATAACAAGAGAACAACTAGGTTTGATTTCTGCACTCCCAGTGTGTCATGCTGAATAGTGACTAATGGACCTACCCTTCATGAAACTCTTTGACACGGAGACTCCATGCACGTACTGCAAATAAGGATGCTGCTTTCACGAAGTGCTATTAGATCTATGGAGGAGAGCACTTCCAGTGAAAATTGTCGTCACCTTGACATAGGAGAAAGAGAAACAAGTGCTGCCAGGAAACCCAGCACAAATCTCAGCAATGATGTCAGATAAAATAGCAGACTAGTGACACCCAAAGAGTTGATTTGAGGACACCTAGAAGTATGTGGGCCACAGAGACCACCTGAGAAAATTTCCACATTAGAAGATGAAACATACATATCCACAGGGAGAGCCTGTTTCTCCAAATGCTATACACTGTCAGGTTCTCTGAACCTTCTCAATTAATCTGCTAGTGTACCCTGGCAAAAATTGAGTATGTCTTACATTTTTCAGAGTAACCCCCCCAGAATTCCATGGATAAGGTAACCTAGGATGGACTTACTTCAATGCCTTTCCCTTCCTTCACATTATTTCCAAATTTTTTACTTAAGTATATTTAAAGTTCAAAAACCTTTGTGCTTGCACCGCTTTCTCCATTGGGTAACCAACCAAAGTGTTTTCTTAAAACTTTGCTAGACAAATTTATCTTGTATTTCTTCCCCCACTGCCTACCATCTCAGTAGCCTTTCCATACTACCAGTCAGGCTGCTGCTTCTGTTCAGAAGGGCATTACTCACACTAATGTAAACTATTTCTAAAAATCCAGCCCATCAGACTCACTTGTAGAATACGAGTGTGCTCCTACTTTACCAGACAGCAATGGCACCAGGACATTTAGCTAACTAAAACGATTTATCACAATCATGTGAGCATAGCTGTGTGCACGGGTATGACGATCTCTATGTTGTGGCCCCTTGTTCTTCCTGGCTTCATCTGCATTTTCTATCTTTTGCTCTCAAACCTGCTTGCTGTCTCCCACAAACAGAAGCGCGCTTTTAGTGATTTTTTTTTTCCTCTCAGTCGCCTGCCATCTCTGCAGCTGCTTCAGCCATAAGCAGCACTTGGGCAGAACCACCTGATCGGGCACACGAAGCTGCCGACAGCCCGTACGCAGCGCTCCGCGAACGGACGCCGGCCGGGCTCCGGGCCCGCAGCGAGGCGGCGGGCGCAGGCCGGGGCGGTGCTGCCACCTGCTGCCCGCAGCACGGCGGTTCGGCCCGGCCCGGCTCAGCCGAGCCCATGGCAGCTACCGGGCCGCCGTCGAGCATCCAAGCCGTACCGGGCCCCGACGCAGTGCCCCGCAGAGCCCAGCGGGCGGCAGCTGAGCCCCCGTGCGGCGATTCGGTTGCGGTTACGACAGCAGCAGAGCGATGGAAAGGAAAGGGTTAATAAACCTTGGATGAGGTCACTCTGCAAATACTACTAGATAATATTAGCCAAACTAAGCTTCAAAGGAAAGCACCTACCCAACGCACTTTCTCTGTAATCTTTAATCAGAGAGCTGACTCCCTTCCAGAGTATTGACAAGCAGCCCTGGCTGCTAAACTCGCACTATTAAGTGCAGCTGCTCATTCGCTGATGAATTCTAATTTCAAATTAGTCTAACGTCTATACAGACATTTAAAATGATTGCAGCTCTGAGCTTAAACATACAATGAAACTTCTCAGGAGAACAGGAGGGTTTTTTAATTGTAGGATCGCTTCCTTTCAAGCAAGAGAGAACACATTAAGGCAGAAGATAGCCACCTCTCCATGAATTTTCCCACTACCTTCACAATTAAGGAGGTGTTTCTAACAAATTTGTGTAATTAAGCAGCATCTAAACCAAGCTGTAAACATGGGAAACTGAAGTCTGAATAAAAGCTATGCTGTTATTTAACCAGCTACAACTCGACTGCTCATTGTTTACCCACTCCAAATCCTCCTCTTCTACATATTAACATGTATCTCATCCTATAAACCTAATATTATCTAACTGCTTTATATCAACCTTTCAGTGCATCATATCTAAGGCCTTTAAGACATCTCTACATCATTTTTACTCTAGTCCATCAAACGATCAAATATTTTAAAAATCATTTGAATCAATCACAACAACTCTGCTTCCATTTTACATTGATGCTGTTTCTTTACAGCAGGAAAAGAAAAAAGAAAAAAGAAACAGAGTAGCTTCTGCGGCCCACATATGAAAGAGTCATGCAAATGAAATCAGTCTGTGTTGTAGCATAGAACGAAAATCTGTGATAAAAGGAAAGAAAATGAATTAATTGAGAAGTGCATGTTCTGATGTAAGAGAACAGAGTGTGGAGATCCTGCAGCTTTGTACAGCAGAAATGATGAGCATTTGGAACTCTTTAGGATGCCTCTGCATGCAGCAGTTCACTGCAGCGCACCCTTCATAAACATCCATAACCAAAACACACAATACTGTGGGCAAATATAACTCTTGGTATGGAAGTTTTCCTCCATAGCTAACCTCATCTACGCACTTAAATATGCACTTGAAATTCTTGGAAGCTTCCCCTTCACATCATGTTAGCCAAGAAAACAAAGGTTGGAATCCACTTAGTCCATCAACCTATGTATTTCCTTCCAGCAGAGCAACTGCTGTGGTTTGGGCATTTAATTCAAGAATCAAAGTGAAGCACCCTCCCACAAGCAAGAGATTTCTGATGCCTTGAAACATTACATCAGGGGAAAGGCTAAAGCAGCCATCATTCTTTCCCTGGGTCACAATGACTCTGGACCATTACACTGCAGCGCTCTTCTAAATTTGTACCAACTTAAAATCACAGTCCAACTCAAAACAAAATGGAAAACAAGTTGGTGACACTGAACTATACTTCCAAAATTACATTGTACTCAAGTAGTCAGAGTGCCTGTTCTCTACATTTGGGATCATTTCTACTGTGTATCACCTTAAGTACAAGGTGAGAACAAAAGAAAATGCAAGAGTGACTTCAGACAGAGCGCTGAGGAGAATCCTTTGATCTGGGCTGGGGAAAAAGTCACATTTACTGTTTGCCCAGCAGAAGTCACGCCGGGTGACTGCATTCCCTGCACAAAACATGCAGTGGCCATTGCTCACTGCTATCCAACAAAAAGCAGCTAAAATTGTGTCATGCCACAGGAGAAAATACAGAGCATAAGTGGCTAGAATCCTGAGGAATAGAGAGATTTATCACAACCGAGATAAGAAAGGACTAAACTAGTCACACAGGCACAAGATCATCATAATTCTAATCTTCTATGCAAAAGCATTTGAAAATATGAAGTATGCAGATGTCAGCACTTGATCTTAAAAGGGAAGCTTTTATTTTCCATCGATCTAAGGTGCACAGAAGAATAAGATGCACAATGGGGATCAGATACCTACTGAATTTGGTCCTCATTCCCTGTTGCATATTTGTTAAGAGATTTCTTTTTAATACTTTTAAATTCATTATTGTAAGTGTAATCTCAGTCAAGTCAAATCACTTCATTAATTAAAGGGGATTGAAAAGGTCCTTAGCTACTGGATTCCACAAAGGCCCAGGAGCTCAGGCCTGTTTAGAGGAGGTCGTATTTCATTTGCTGCCGATGTCAAACCAGTACCCGTCAGGCCTCTGCCAGGCCCCAGAGACAAGCCAATCAATGTCTGCTCACTAAAGCCCCTCGCATGAATCCATTTAAGTGATGTGGATGCTTCCTGTCGAAAAAAGAAATGGTCTCTTGGTATCTCTGATAGAAATTAGCCACGAATTAAAAGAGAAGCACAGTTGTTTTGGAAGAAAGCCAGAACCAGAATTAATAGGCCATCTGAGCCTCTTGAGTGTTGAATCCCATTTGTTAGCAATTCTTTATGAAAGGCTTCCCCTCCCTCCACCAGCTCTGACCAAACCCTGTACGCTGCCTCCTGAAACTCAAATCATTCAGTTACGTTTTAACCAGCTGAAAAAAATATGAAAAACGCCACCTTTACTACACATAGCTTTAGAAACTTTTTTGGTATTTGTACGGCAAAAAGCCATTTGCCCTTCATTTCTTCTAAAATACACATTTGCTCATGACTCACCATCTCCCCAGACTTGCATGCAGCAGGACCACTGTTACAGATGGATTTGCACCAGACATGAATTTGGCTCAGTATAATTCAGTAATTTTGGCAGAATCTTGTGAAGGCTTTCACTATACGTTTAATTACTGTTATCCTGTGTGGATGGAATAATCTATCTTGTTGCCAATCCTCCGAGCCTCAGAAGTTTTTCCATATGAATTTAGTAGCAGTGAAATTAGAGAGCTTTTAAAGATCTTGACTTAAAATGCTCTAGACTTAAAATGCTCTAGACTTCCAGTTTTTACAATCGACCATTTAGTTCAAGTCTAAGTTAACAAAGTTAGCTTAGTTTTCTCCAATTTTTGTTGTCTAAGCATAGGAATTATTTTTCCAAAAAGATAGCTTCAAGTTCTGTGTGCCTAAATAGGAAAAAAAAACATCAGATTTTATAGAGAACTAAATATTCAGTTCTCAGACTTCTGAGGTGGCACGTCTCAAAAATCCTACCACTAACAGCTGTTCTTCTCAGTACCTAAGTGAAGCTATATGATCTGGAAGCTCCAGTGATGGATCTCATTATCCAAACACATTAAAAAATAAAACCACCTTATCTCTGTTCTCACTAGCTTTTTTCTCTTGTTTTGCTACAGCCATCTGAGGTAGCATATTGCTACTTCAGACTGTAACGTTTATCATGGTCTGCTTTTTTAATTCTATTTGTATAATCCCTGGAACAGTGAAAAGTTAATCTAGGTTGATGTTTTGCATGCTCAGGCTATGCAAGTAAATAATTATTAATAATTTTTTCAGCATAGACTCAGGAATTTGATTAGTTTTAGAATCACTAGCCAGTTCAAATGATCTCACTTGGAGAGAATGAACACTTGGAGCAATAAATGTTTTTCTTAAATTACTTGTTCAGAATGTTGATTTTTGTGATAGGGGAGGTTAAACCTGACCTTTATTGGCTTCACTCCAGTAGAACAAGGAGGCAGGTTTATTGCTTATTCTGTCTTGCAGATTCATGCATCTCAAGAACTTACAGGACAGAAGACATCGCTTGTATAATTTAATTTTTAACATGACTGGGAAGATTGCCTCTGCTCAAAGAAACCAGAAAACTCAAGTGATTATTTGGCTACTTCACAACTTGTTCTCATTTTCAAATACTTTTTTTTTAATTATTGAAGAACAAATAGCAGAATTATATCAAATGTCTCTGCCACCTTAATTCCATCTAATTGCAGTATTGTTTCATCATTTAGGAAGTCTTGGCAAAAGTACCCCACACGCTAGAACACATAGAAGAATCTTGTAAACAACCAGTCTGCCAGGCATCGGATCTAATTCACTTTTACTTGATTTGCATTGCCTGACTTGGTTAACAACTAAAAGATACTCATTTCTAAACAGTTCATCATATAAATGCTCCTCTTCCCCTATTTCTGAAGGAGGCTGTGCTATTTAATCATCTGTGATCTGTTATTTTGTTTAGTTCTTAAAGCGTTGCAAAAAGAAATGAACGTGACAATTTACTTCCCATTAAAGGAGAAGGAAAGTTGTCTCCCATTCTTCTTAAGCTATTTCAAACCACATTAACTATGACTGTAGTAGTAAAAGGCTGTGGACACATCCCCATTGAAAAGTTCAAGAATAAGTCACCATTTTAAAGCACCACTTCCTAGTGTATATGGATCATCACCAAGACAACTGCTCAACACAGCTTCAGCTAGTGAAACGCAGTAACAGGTCCTTCACTAACGACAATCAAGTTTCTTCCTGGAGAAGTTCATGCCCTACACCTGCAGGTGTGTAGAAGATATTTGGATAATGCTCTTAATGGTATGTTTTAACTTTAGGTCAGCCCTGAAGTAGTCTGTAAGTTGGACTCCATTATCTTTGTAGACCCCTTCCAAATAAAACTACTCTATCCTATTCATTACATGTCCAAAGTGAAAAACAAGGACAGTCAGAATGTAAAGTTTGACCTAACTTCATTTTTGCACATATCAAATATAAGCAAACCACAAACATTTCTCCCAAGTCACCGAAGTCAAAGATTTACTCTGCAAAGATGCACTGACTACTCTTACTCTGAGGAGAGATGACTGGGCCAGACATTTTTAATTATAAGGTTGACAGGTTAGATAGATAATAGACATGGGTGGGCAGAGGAGAATACCACAGCAACAGGACCCCCACCACACACTGCATCAACTTGGTCAAATGCCTTTTCTCATCCACACCCAGAAGAGGAAAAAAGGAAAAATGCAGTCAGTACAGCCATAGCAGTACTGCCAAACAGGCCCAAGGAGGTCTTAAAATGGGTAAATGGAAGAACAGACACAGCTGGATTGAAGTGGTTTCATCATTTCCCAGAGCTCATCTAGAGGAAAATACAGGAACCTGAAGCAAAACATGGTAAACAGTGAGGGCTTCAAGAGCATTTTTCCAAAACAAGGCTGATGAGCAAGAAAGAAGAAAAAGATTTGGCTGGTTACAATGTCACAAGTAGGCTAGAATTCAAATCAGCTTTCAGGAAATCCAGATCCCAGCTGTCTTGCATATCTGTCTCCATCACAATGCTTGACGGCCTTTATCCACACAGCTCAATGAGACTGTGGCACACTGAGTACAAACAATCTCTATAAAACACCTTGTTTTGGACAACTGCTTTGGTTTGCTTTTGCAAACCCTGTTCCAGGTCACAAGGAATGGTTCATTCTGTCTGCTGAATGTACACAGCACTAGCTTCTGCACAGTAAGCACCATGTTCCAGCCCAACAGCTCTCCATAGGTTGCAAAATACTGAAGATTCATACTTGCCTAGTACAGTTGGTCAGCTTTCCCTTTTAATTTATCTTACAGTCTCAAGGTAATTCTTTTCAAAGAACTATTTTTGGAATTGCTGTTCTCTCCCTCCTCTCAAGAGAATTCAGTGGGATTAATTGATCTGAAGAGGTGCTGATGCTATTAATATGGCTGTTACTTCCAGAGTGGCTCTGAAAACGGCATGGATTGTTGTTGCAGAAATGAATATGAACCAAGAAATGTTGTCTTAAAGACAACAAAAATATCAACATGGCTTAGAAGCCATTTTCTGCCTTTCAGAAGTGTTCACAGAAAACACACATAGATAAGAAACGAGATACTATATGCTTCAGTTATATGGTGCATTCTACACTAAAGGTAAACCAGGATGCACGTCAGAAACAAATGTCACTTGTAAATAGTTGCGTATGTTACAGAAAATAAAGATACTTCATGACAAAAGCCAGCAGAAACAGCAGTGTGCCGTCATCCAGATATAATCCTTTGGAAGGTAAGTAGCATACAAGATTCACATTGCAAGTTACTATGTGAATTTAAAGTATTTTGATTTTAAGCCACTATTAATTTCAGCCAAATACATAGTAAATCAGAAAGCAATGAGGCTAAGCCAATGAACAGACTGAAGAAAACTTGTGAAGTCTGTATATACTCCTCAGATATCTTTTGTAGGTACAAAGGATAGAAATACTATATGCCATCTTTTCCAGAAGTAGAATTTGGGTAGATATCAATCAGCCTCAACTTCCTTAGCCATATCAAAGGCATCCTCAGAAAAGGCTTTTGTACTTTCCCTTCCAACAAAGTTGAAACATTAGAGCCCTCAGTTGGATCCCATCTTTCCTGACAATTTATGTTGTGCTGAGGACAAAGCAGAAAAGTCTCTCAAGCAAATGGATTTTTGCATACGTACTTCAGAGGCTGTAAATTGTGCTATTAGTTAGATCTGTCTTACACTATAAGTGCAGACACGACTTCAGAATTTTTATTAACGTCAGGCTAGGCTACAGCATAAGAGCAAACATAGATACAGCTGTATGCTAGTTCAGCAAAGCACCTTTATTAATACACTGGGAAGTTATAAAATTAATGCATTCTATCTGCAGTAAGCAGCACAATACTTGCCCTATCTCCAGACAAGCAGTACTGGAAGCAGGGATTCAAACAAACTTTCCAAAACCTTTTATCCTGTGCATCAAGTAGATCATGCGCCATACAAATTTCTCCTGCGGTTTTTAAGTACTCTTGTCTTTAAGGACTCTCCAGTATGTGATGAGCCTTGTGTGTTTGTTAGGGCACTGGTAATGGCTCCATGAATGTTTTCATGAAAATTTCATTAACTTCATATTTTGAAAGCACTGTGCTAACTAACTACTTAATCCAAACGTTGTCAGCAGGAGATGAGGAATGAGAAGACATACATAGAAAAGGCCATATCTACAAGGAAAAAAAATTCACAGGGATTACTTCTCTAAGAAGCAGGTGTGACAGCCATCCTTATCCTACTAACTGGCTTCCTGAACTTCTTAGCTTAATGTCTCTAAAAGGCGTGGAACATATCTTGGCATCTTGCTTCTGATTGGGGTTTAACACATTGACTTCAGAGTAAATCAGCCCTACCAGAACACTTAGAATTTCATCAGCTGCAAACAAGAGATTAATTCTTCAGAGGGAGAGTCTAATTGCTTCTCCAGGTAGCATAGTAAAAGCAAGGTCAGATGAAGTTATTCCCTAGCAAGACTCTTCCCAAATTTCCTTTGAATGTCTCTTCTCTGTGTAAATGAATATTTATGCTATCCTGGGATAAGAAGAAAACTACTACAAAATAAACAAAAACCCAGCACCCCACCTATGTTATGATTATTATATAAGAAGAAAATCTTGCACCATGTGGCATTTATAGCCAGTTTAAGAGCTTTCTCTACTTCCAAGGCAGTTAAATGGGCATTTGTGTATGCATGAAGTGTGAGTCCTTTGTTAATGAGGAATTAAGGTCCACGGCAGCTGAAGTCTAGCGTTCACTATTTGCTTTGAGCACTTTTACTATTGGTGCCAGCTCAAGACTCAGTTTAGCAAGGCACCAGGCACATACAAAAGCTCTATTCCATCCCTGTTCAGCAAGTACTTACACTAGCTCTTTCCATCTCTTCAGAGTGCCAAAACTGCAAATGTTTCCTGTTCAGGTGCCAAAAACGCTAACTTCCCCACATCATCACCTAAGATGCTGTTCAGGTTCATTGGGAAACCAAAATAGTTCCAATGAACAGCTAAAAAGCAATTTTTCTTCTCATTAGGTTCCTTCCCCCCCTCCTCCTTCTCCTTATGTTTCTTTGTTTCTTTCTCCTTCATGCTATAGCAAACTTTGGCAGCAGTGCAGAATGCTGATGAGACACACACTTACTGGGTGAGATCCCAACAGCTTTTTTTGGCCAATACCTGGCACAGACTGCCTCCTCTTTGAGAACTAATGGAGTTTGCTTATTAGGCTGTCTTGAAAAATTTTAGTGCTTCATTATGGTTCTCTGAAAAGCTTGCAAGTTTTACAAAACTACCACATTAGCAAAGTCTAGCAAACCCTTAAGCATTCTTAGCATTAAGGCACCAAGCTGGCCTTTCTTTTGACAATACAAAAACTTCAACAAAAGTATTTTTATCACCTCTGAAAAAATAAAAAAGGATGATCACTGGATAGATGAAGCACTTGCTCATTTACTTTATCACTGTTCTCTTTTTAAAAACCATTGGCAAGTGTAAAGTTACCACAAAAGGCAATTATATAGTCTTTATGATATAGCATTACCAACATCTCTCAATTCTGACTTGTCACAGCCCTTTAGCTGCCCTAAATAAGGCCTGTCACTCATAGTCTGCACTCCACAGTGAAATGATAACCATTAGCATCCAAACTGAAGCCTTAAGAGTATTTGGCAGAAGTGATTTGTCTGGTCTCTAATAGTAGAAGAATAATTCCAAAACATTTGTCGCTTTCTTAGGTCTGAAGATTTACAAATCGCTGCTCTAAACCCGCTCCTGCTATTTCTGAACACCAAGACTCAAGGTAACCATCTCTCTTCCAACACACACCTAAATAGATGGTTCAAAAATTATTTGACTTAAATTTTAGCAGTGATTGCATTTATTTTTTGTGCTGCCCAGTGTCCAAGTCTTATTGAAAGAAGAAAATTCAGAACTGTTAGTAAGTAAGGTTTTCTAAAGCTACCATTTACTATGGGAAGTTGAAGGTTGGGATGTGGGAAAATGGGCACATCCTAACTTTTTCTGAACACCAACCCTCCAATTTTAAACATGATTTCAGAAAGAAAAATAACTGAAAAACAATTTGAAGGTGGCTTACAGAGGCAGAATTTAGACTGCATTTTGCACATCTAGAACAAGTTTTCTAACCATTTCTTGATATCTCATTTGATTTTTTGGCATCTAAAACAAGTCCCATATTACTCCTGTCACAGAAAGGGTTCTGAGGGCTGTGAGCTTGGATTTGGTTGCTTTCACTATTTTGCTGTTAACCTAATAAAACACAGTAGTCTAACAAAGGGAACCATCAGCAGGAGAATGTGCTTTATCCTCCAGTCACCTCATTTTGTAAAGTTCAGTTAGGAACTGTATCTAAGCTATTTTTGATTAAACAAGTCAAAAAAGATCTTCTCTTTACCTTGAAAATGATGTGGTCAGGAATTTAACTGAGCTGAAAGGTTTCAATTTCATTAGGGCTTTAAAGTTTGGTGCTTTTTTTTTTCTTCCAGACATAACTAGCAGCCTTTGTTCTACACATCAATACAGTGATTTGCATAAAGTATTGATTAGAAGTCATTATAATCACAAAATGTTAATTACACCAATTAATTTCCAATCTGTTTGTACCTTAAGCCTGTTTGCCTTCAGCACAGAAGGTTAAAGCAAGAATGAATCAGTCTTGGCCTTCTCTCTGGGGACAACTTTTTATACATTGAAGACTTTTATCCTGTGAATAGCAAATTCTCTGCATGACCAAGCTTATTCCTTACTTTCTTTAATTTATCTCCATACTATTTTCAAGTATTATACTTAGCCACCAAACCACTGGTCTTCTCTCCACCAAGCAGTTTCTTACAGTCATAGTTAGTTTGTGGTTTTGAAGATAATGGAGTACGTTAAGATGTTCTAATGCATACCAGCTACCAAGTGGAAAAAGCACTTCTATAAGTCAGGTAATAATTCAATTCACTGATCGCCTCTGAAAAAATCAGAGCCTGCAGTGTTACTCATCTGATCGCATCCCCTCTTCCCTTTCTGCAGAAAGTATCATTTAATCCATTTGTAGGTATACATTAGTTCCTGCAACACCATAGGTTCTGCTCCTAAAGATGGCCCTGACATATTTGCTCTGAATACTTCAACACAACCCCATTCTATTAAGGGTGTTAGCAGCCCTCTTACTAGCCAGGAAAGGCAAAATAGCTGTCACACAGGCACAGACAGCGAGTCCACGTTCCTTCCTCTTTTCTTGAGCCATCAGTCAGGTGATTATCTTTTTACAAAGTATTTCTTGGAACAAAATACCAGGCGAGTCATATTTAAGAAAATACTATAAGGCTCTGCTTAAGGGGATATCATCAACTCAAATGAAACAATAAGCTGACGGAAACTTGCATTTGATCCTGAACCCTAAAGTGCTTGTTTTGGAATGGTGATATCTCCAGGTCTTTAGAGACTTCTCTACTACTTGAATGAGAAATCACTTCAACGTGATATAGAAGCTGTCTGTGAGCCCTGTTATCAAATGCTCACAGAGATCAGACCGTGAAGGATAACTTTCTTGTATCAGGACTGCAGAATTCAGAATACAAAACTTTTCTGTTCCACTGAACAGATCATTTCTTCACCAAAATGACATAGAATTTAATCAACTGCATGCAGCATATCCACTGCTTTAGCAAGACTCATTAGTAATCCCTCAACACAGTTTCACATTTGTCTCAGACATTAATAAGATGTCTGTACAGGTAACTCCTCTATTAGCCTGTATGAGAAGCTGCAAAGTTCAGGGGAAAACATTAAAATGAAAGGCAACCACTGAAGCTGTTTTAAGATGGGGAAATATACAGCTTACCTGAACTTAAGCTGAGCTCCTCTGACTTGCTAAGTGTTGTTCAAATAAGGATAACACATAAGTCACAGTCCTGGATCTTTATATACGTTTCTGAGGTTATCAGAGCATTGTAATATTAACTCTACTGAGAAATAGTTTCAACTTCACACTTGCATAACTCAGCAAAGTCATAGATGGAACGCCTGTCAAAGTCAGTGCATAACAAAATAGATGTAAGGGTTCATGCAACAGAGAAAGATTTTGAATGGAACAGGAAAAGCATCACAAGAATATGCATCAGCTAATGCAGTTGCTTCAACAGAAAAACTGTTTCTAGAGGTTTCAAGTTCAAAGAAGATTTTTAAAACCCTAGAAACAGATTAAAATGTGTTGTATAAAATGACAGAGTTCTGCGCTAAATACTGGAAAGCTGGCTCACCTAAGCTAAAAAGGATTTCAAATAAAATAAGTTACTGCAAGCCTCTCACAGTAAAAAACAATAAAAAAAAAAAAAGTAAATTAAGATTTCCTTATAGTTTAGCTTTTGTAATAGACCACTGCATTTTAACAGGCAAAAAGCTAGGGGTATATCTTTTTAAAATAGAATAAAAATCTCCCTCAGACCCCTGCATTATGGTTACAGGCATAAGCTGATAATCAAAAGATGTTTAAAAGAACACATCCACCTCTTTCACCATCCCTTTGGAAGGGATTTCATGGCTTAAAAACCACAGCTGGATAAATTCAAGTGCAAAAATACTTGTACTTGCATTTCTGCCCCCCCCAGCACTGTTTCTTTAAAGATGAAATTCGGGTTTCAAAAAG
Organism: Lagopus muta; assembly: GCF_023343835.1. NCBI lineage: Eukaryota > Metazoa > Chordata > Aves > Galliformes > Phasianidae > Lagopus > Lagopus muta. The sequence goes on along the minus strand of NC_064438.1, from coordinate 9,863,145 downwards.
GGAAAAGCAATTGAGTGCAGGCCTAAACCTTGGGCTCTGTTAATTACTCTCTACCTCCTTTCACATTTCTTTCAAGAGAAGAACAATGGTAGCAGCTGGTAAGAACCTCACAGCCAGAAATCCAGTGGAACTGGGGCACCGGAAGAGTAGTGAGAACTCTATCAAAATGCATGCCTTCTGGCTTTTTACATATTCCAGGGGGCTATAAGACTTGGATAAGAATGCAACACATGCTGAAGGGTTCTGTGTTGCTACACTGCCTTGTTTCTGTGAGAGATGATCCACATGGGAAGCACCCAAAACACCCAAAAGACTACTAATGTCTTCTCAACACGGGGAATCTTGACCATCCATCAAAGAATTATCAAAGACAGGTTTACGAAGAAGTCAGACTACAGACCTACTATCATTTATGAGGTAGGGAAGACATATGGATATTTCATGCATGTCAGACAAAAGGAGCATACGATTTCCTGTCATGATCATTTATGAGGTCCTGACCTCAATGAAACCACTCTTTACAGCGCCTATGACTTGTTTTCTTTGGTAATTTCTGTGAATTAGCTTTTTTGCTTAGCCATGTTAACTAATTTTTTAGAATATATAAAAGTCTTTTCATGAATTAACAGAACAACTGCGCTTTTTACCTTTTTTTTTTTTTTCCTTTTCCCTGCGTATTGATACAATTTCATAGTGAAGACAACTTTACATAAACTATTTTCCACTCCACTGAATATTATGCCGTTGTACATGAATATATTTCTTGGTCGATGCTAAGGCAAAATATTGCTGTAAATGCTGTATTTTCATAAATGCTATTCTTTGACGATTCATTCTATGCATAGTATCAAAACCAAGTGTTACTGGTGGACTTGTATTAAGCTGCCAGCATAATTTCTTCTGTTGTCCCCAGAGTTTTCACCTGAGAGTCAAAGGGAAAAAGAGATCACTAGCTAGTCTGTATTTCAAGGCAATGAATTGATTGGCATTGAGGGAGAAGCTTTAGTGATTTGAAAAACTCCAGTCAGTAACACAGTAACAGAAGTAGAAAGTCAAAAGGTGGGAGCCAAAAAAAAAAAAAAAGAAAGAAAGAAAAGAAAAGAAAGAAAGCCACTGAAACAGCACCAAGACAGAATGGCAAAAACCAGAGCCAACAAATGAAAATTCAGAGCCAGCTATGGATGTGGGTAAGTTAAGCAGTGATAAGTGAATGCTAACTCCAGCAAAAATATTGCAACTGCAAGTTTCTGATAGCACATGAGAAATCCATATGATTGTGATTCTGACAATGCAGAAGGTGACAGACAGCACGACTTTTGCAAATTCAGACTCCTTTTAAGTATCTTTTGGCTCACTTTGGGATATACATTTTGTTCCCTTTTGCATTAGCTTAAATCTAAATTTTGAGTGACTCCAGGGTTATACTATTCTAAAGGAGACTAAAGATCAGTGCTGGCCAGACTTGTTTCTGGAAAACACCCAAGAATACTAACAATAGATACATGTTTTATTCTAGCTCTTTGTGTTGGGAGCAATTAATTAAACAAAGTGCATTAAATCCTGATGCAGTGATTTTGATTCCTCATCAACATATCTACACCCATTTTTTTTCCCATGGCTTTTAAAATTTTTTTGATTGCTGACATATTTTTGTTTGAATACATCAATTTTGTACCTGCCTAGTTACATACCATATAAGTACACAATATGAGTCACCTTAGCCTTTTTAGGGTTTCTGAAACATAACATAAGATTTTATCCATTTTTATAAAGATATCCATTATTTCAGAACGACTGAACTTCTGAGACGTAGGTTTTGTCACTTTCTGGAAATAACAAAGCCATAAAACCGTTTCTTAAGTTATGCTCTAATTGTTCTGAGTCACTGCCAAATCTGAGATAGCAAAGAACACACTTATCACCTTCATCTAACCTGTATATCACATAATAAAGTCATGCAAAGTAAGGATACGTTCACAGGCAGTTCTGTCCAAATTCCTATTTACCCACCAAGATTGTCTGTCACCTTTCAACAGCAGTGCCAAAGTGGTTCCCTTAACACAACATAATAGCGGGAACAAAAATTCTAGAAAGAGATTGTGAATTCCTGTTCCATTTTCCTTGAAATAAATACCCACTAATTTCATTGAGAGCAAGAAGGGTGTAAGACAAAGTGTTTTTTTGTAGGAGAGTTCTGGAACAAAACTCTGTATCAGAGACCACAATAGATTCTTGCATATTAAAGTCTAATCATCTACGCCAAAACATGGGTTAAATAGCAAGGAATTCAGATCTTCAGCTACTTTTATCCTGGGAAATTCAATGTTTTGTGTGAACCAAGTGAAAATGTGGCCCTGTGTGAGGCTGTAGCCTAGAGAATATAGGCAGGAAGAGATGAAGTCGCCACAGAGTTGTCTGAATACATTAGATCACATTTGTTCTTGAACATGTAATCTTCTGTGGTTTATTCTAGAAGCTGATCACTGCAGAAAGCATGTGGCCTATCAGAAAAGGGTCTTTAGCCACCACCTTCAAAAAGACGTTCAAGACATGGGTTACAGGAGACAGGCTAGTCTAATTACAGACATGAGAATTCAGAAGAACCAGTCAAACATATCGCTAAAGCCTTCCATATGCAGAAAGTTTGGGACATAGCTGTTTATCATCCTTACTTTGTTTTTCAGTAGCAAAGCTCCACCTCACAAAAACAACAACGAACACCAAACAGTGAAAAGAAACACATTCACATGAAGTATTTGTTTCAGCTTCAGAAGACCAACCAGGAAAGCCCAGGAATGGATGCAACTTAGAGGCCTGTCTAGTGAGGCTAAGTCAATTTGCATAGAATTACCACCTATAATGCTATTATTTTATTTCTTAGCACTATTTGATTTATTCATTTACGAAGCAGTAGCTCTGAGGTGTTTGCTGATGTGAAGTTCAATTTGAGATTTCCCCTATGGTGCTGCAAGAAAACTTGTATGACTGCTGCATTGGCATGAGATGGAAGGGACATTGAGTCATTAGCAGTAATTGTGCACACCAGATAGGTAGTTCCTGGCACAGAAGCAATCTATCATCATCCTGACTTAGTGCATTGCAAATTTCAGCTTTTACAGTTTAAGGTCTCCATCATCTCAGTTAATATTATCTAGTGCAGAAATCTTCACATCTAATTAATGTTGGAGCTGCAGAGCACCTGAACAACCTGCATGCCAAGTGAACATATTTTTATGTCACTTTTAAAGCTATTATTCTCGGAACACTGTATTGATGTGCAGGGTTTAGGTTTCCTGCCATGGAGAACAAATTGTGACTAGGACTTTGGAGTCAACGTCAGTTATCAGCTGAGCATGAATCCTAAACACAGTGACACTGCCAACGAGCTAATCTGCTCCCAAGGTGCTTAAAGAAAGTGAATATCAACATGGAATAAAGAATTTCTGTTAGTTTTGCTTAAGGGTGATTAGTATTGGAATACAGTTTCATTTTAATATCCACAGTCAAGAAAGCCTATTAATAAATTACAGATGAGAAAAGCCTTAAGAATAATGAAAAATTGGACGATACATATTTTTTAATAATGACTTGTGCAGCTGAACCTGGGTATTTAAACAAGAGGAGGTTAAGGTGTAAACTATGATTGCAGTCTGTGAGAACATAAAAGAGGAACAAAGTCATAACAGATGTCTTCAAAGGCAAAAGAAAGAAGTCCAAGTGTCTGGTAGCTAAAAATCAAACATGGGTAGAAAAATGCTAGAAATTTAAAAGTAACTCTCAAATACAATTATCAGTGCATAAGACGCAAGGCTGAAATTTTAGTCTTAAAGGCCTAAGCTGAGCCTCAAAAACTAAGAAGATCTAGAACTGGTACACTTTGTTCTGTATATGAAATAACAGTACGTGTCAAGAAATTTGCAATAGAAGTTTGTCATTCTCAAGCTCATAGAAGAATGCTTTATTGATGCGATCCCATCTCCCTTCACCATCTCAAGATCCCTTTATTTTCCCCTTTTTTATGTTCTTAACCATTAAGAAGCCTTATAAGCTGAGTGCCCCCAGTTAATTGGAGGAAGAAATAAGGATGAAGTTCCCTCTTCCTTTTTCCATTGTGCATCTCAAATTAACACACATGCTTTGGGCACGAGGACAGACTTTTGTCACTATTGTCTTCTCTACAGCTGGAGATGGAAATGCTCTGCCAGTAAGATGGGCTGCATGAGATGGAGGACATAGGGATGATTAACCCATTCACTCGCACCACCTAAGACAACACCAGTTCACAAAGCCAAGGTCCAAACACTGCAGCTGTTGCCCTTGTCATTGTGGAGGCCTGAATGGCCTTGTTCTGTGTCTGCATATAATGCCTTTTGTTGTTTTTTTGAGAGTTTTTTTGCTGACTGGGGGAGGATATTTGCTGAAGACCAGGGACCAAGTTTTCTAAAAGCCCTAATCAACAATATCAACAATAACCAACAATAACCCCAGCCACTTTTCCAAAACCTCTCTTATAAGCCCATGTTTATTGCTTAATCAAGCAGCTTAGGCTGCTCCATTCTGAAGTCTACAGAACTGCTTTATCATAACTGACTACGCTTTTGCAGTAATCTTCAGAATGATGAGCAAACCAGACAATATTAAAAAAAATGCTTCAAATGAAAAAAATATCATGTTCTCTTGTAAGGAATATCTTGTAGTCAACTTTCAAAATTTATCTGTGAAAGATACGCAATCTAATTACTGCAGAAGATATGAGTTTTAGGCCCATCTTTTCTTCTATTAGAATAGTATTATTTAGTAGAAGACTCCATAGAAAGGAACCTGAGAAGAAAGAATACCGAATTTACAGTAAGGTAGAATAGCACTACTTTCTCACTATGTTCAGCTGAAGTTAACTACGAACAAATAATGCAAAAGAAGATGGGGCTGAATTGCCAGTCTTAGCTCTGATCAACAATGGACATAAAAGAGAATGGAAAGAGAGGATGTGAATACTTGCAGAGGTACTTGAGTCCGCAGCCATTACACCTTCCTAAATTTTCCAAAATAAAACTAGTTCTTTCCATTCTTGGTCCTAGCTGGATTTCTTGTTTTCTGGATCTGCTGTATCTCTTTAAAACTTTGTAAACTTTACCATGAACAACATCCTATGGCACCGAGTTCTCTAGATTTACCTACATGTTTGCATGTGTAGGAAGGAAACATCACCTCTCTTCTGTTTCTCCTCAAGCCTGCTGGTGATTTTATTTGATGTCCTTTACTTCCTGTACTGGGAGGGAGAGCTGGGGAGTGAATATAAGGGAGAACATTACCATCCAGCCATCACTATTAGATTCCCTCACCCTCTGTCCATTTAACTGAGGCAAAGGACAGGGCAAAGCAATAACTTGTAATTGGATAAGCACAAAATAATTCCAATCTCCCTTAGCCATAAGTGACTGTCTTTTGATGCACTTGTATTCAGGGAATAAGACATTCCTAGAGCACAGGCTTTGACTTCTGGTATTTCTGTACTTTAAAAACGCAACTTTATTATGGACACACACAGCTATCCTTGCCACATCTGCCCTAAGATTATTTACAGTATTTTATCTGCTTTGTGAGGAAGCCTGCAATGAAAATAATCATACAGTGAGTTGAAAATATGACTTCCATCTATCAACAGTACATTCAAATGCTTAGTTTTCCATCAATTTCCAAGTGAATGAGGTTCATTGTATTGAGAAATAAAAACAGCTTGGCCTTTGACTTCTTTCAAGATTACTCTCTTACATTAGTGTCCTCAACAGTTTCTTGCAAGCTTTGAAAAAATTAGATGGAATTCTAATAGATGGCATTCAAGGAACACAGACATCCATTTGTTCTTTACTCATTTCCACCCACTCTTACGGCCAACAAGACAGAGAAGCATTTAAAGTAAATACACATTCAAACATCAGCACAATGTGCCTCAAGGAGAAGAGAAGGCACCGGTGGTAAAACCTTATTGAGATGTATTATCAAGTAAAAAGATCTACACAAAGATCAAAACCTCATTTTCACTGTGTTCATCCTTCATAATACATTGGTAGCTTTGTCTCTTCTGTTACGTTTTTTCATACTTACTGTTCCTGAAGAGAATTATTTAATTAAACTCAGAGATTGAAGGAGGCTTTTCGCTAAAGTTTGAATTTAATTTTGTTTTGCATCCATTGTCAATGAGCATAAATTGTAGAGCTATTAGTGACAGTCAAAGCTTCACAGTGCTTAAGCAAAGCAAAATGGAGTTTGACTACATGCATATTGACATTGCAATCAGCCAGGATATATGATTGGAGCACAGTCATATATGTGCTAGTCCTAATCAAACTAATTTAATCAGTAGAAGGGAAGGCATTATACAGGATTAATATAAGCTTCGGGTAAGCAGTAAGAGGAGTGGTAAGCTTGTAGAGCCATATCTCTTGTATGTCTTTGTGACACTTTGTCAGAGAAATTATTTCATACATCCTGAGTCCTTAGGAAGTACCTGAGCTCTGCACAGTCAGCTGGGCATCAGGAAGGGAGGTAATTAATATCAGCTGGCAAGATGTACTTGCTGAATTTGTTGGGAAGACTGCACTCATTATTTACCTACTAACATTTGCTTTACATCACAACAAACCAGATGATGCAAGAGTCAGGTGTTTAGTTCAGCATTATAGCTCCTTACACTAGGAATTTCCATCTGGTCAGGGGTCAGATTTAATTCTTTTGTGTTCGTCAGATTGAACAAAGTATGAAATTACATTCAATTTTTATTCCATGCAGACAAAATCCACCACATTTACTTAAGAGATACTGGAGAAACAAGCCCTCATGTTAAGAGCTGATAAATGGAATGGATGCATCTTCAACAGTGTCAGCATCTGGGACATTACTATTTTAATATTTACTTTGTCTGAAGTGTTTTATTTTAAGAGTGTAATTCTCACCTCTAGAAAAACTAACATGATGTAGCAAACCATTTTTACAGATTCAACACTAAGCACGTACTTCAGAATAGTAAATGACACTCAGAAATGAGTCTGGCCCCAGTGGTGGTCAAGAGCAGATGGGAGGGTAAGAGATTCTACCTAAAATGTCACGACATGAAATGGAAAAGTGAATACATGTGAAAAAACTATAAGGTATCAGTGATAGCATCCAGTGATTTCCATTGCTGCCATACTGAGAAAGAACAAGCCACAAAGCTCTTGAAGTTTCAGTTTCAAAGTTATATCTTAGTGAACTTAATTTAAAACTTTCATCTCACTGGAAATTAAACAAATTCCAGTAGGAAGAAGCAAAAACAGGTTAGCTCCCCCACATGCAAGTATTTGGCTTGGCCTAAGGAATTTGGCAGCTAAAGCCTGAGATCCAGACAATCTATTTAGCTCTGACTTTGGACTCATTTGCAGACTCATATTCTCTTTCACTGCAATGACGACATGCTCACTTCATAGAACCTAACCTTTATTTCTTATAACCCTGCTCAAGCAATAGCCAGGCACAATAGCTACTATGACTGATCTTGATGATCTGGCTCGAAGGGAATTTGTGAGAAACATAACACAATAGCCAAGAACCTAATTTGAGCAATGTACCCAACTAACCACAGTGCTGGGCAGTGTGCAACTCAAACCAAATTTGGAAGAACATCCAGCCCATTCCAAATGTGGAAGAAATTATTGTCTTCAGTTTGTATGGAAATATGACTATGAATTAATTACACAAACATGAGCAGGGACACTTCCTGCAGAGAGCCCTTACACTTGGATGTGCAGAAATTCCTTGCTGCTACACATCCTTGGTAAGTGATTAATAGCAATCTAAGATACAATCTTAGCAAAAATTAATTGTATATATATAATCCTTTAGACATAAACCACTGACCAAGTCCAGGACTAAGTGCAACTGAATCCACTCCTAGGCTCCTTACCTCTTCAGTTCAAGGTGTTTAGAAAGCAGAGTTTACTCTGGACCTTGAGGCTCTCCATGAGCATCTCCAGGATGAACATGTTTAACCCTATCCTTAAGCAGTAAATAATCAAGAGTACCTTGTCATTTTTAATCCTGTTAAGTCATTATCTTATTTATGATTGAGCTGTGTTGAATCAATATTTTATATCAATAAATATATTGCTGCTTCTGTCTTATGAGTGAAGCATATCATTCTATTTACTACAAGTGCTCATGATTTGATTTCTTTTCTTTAAAGTAAAACCATTACAGTAAGTTACAGAAAGCACTAAAATATGGACAATATATATATGGACAATGTCTTTCTAGCCTTATAAAAACATATTAGGGGGCAGCACAGCAAGTTGTGACCACAGAATAAAAACGAAAGAAATTTCATAAAGCCTTTCCATCAAAATTTTCTTTAAGTGCAGCAGCAGAGCAAGGAACTGTCTCAGGTTTCATTGAAGAAATACAGTTAGTCCCTCTCCACCATTTTTTCTTTAAAAGAAAAAAAAAAGTTAAACAGTTTCATTTCTTCTTTTTTGTATGTCATTCAGTTTTCAAATGCATGCCTAGCTCCATGATATATCAACCCACTCTATATATTCTCAAGTTATGTATCACTCATTCCACTGCTTCCTACAGTTTTCAACAGAGTTTCACTTTATAAGGGATGGCACTACTCCACCCATCAACAGTGCAGGATAGCATGGTTTTCACTAAACAGTTGCAACATGATTTCTCTCTGATTTCTACTATTCTGCTCCACTGGAAATGACACAATGCTAAATATATAAATAATAAAGTAGGAAGTAAATGCAATTTACAACTCATCTCCAACAATATTCTTCCATCTTATTAGCCTCCTCTAATATTAAGATATTACCTACCCTTAAAAAAGGATAACTGAATCTTGTCCTGAGAAAGCTTACTTTCAAGTTGCATCTAAAATTTTGCTGGCAGAGAGAAATAGCCATTCCAGCACAGACTTGTTTTTTCTCCTTGAGGAAATAAAAAGTCCCACAGCTTGTTTCTATTCCCAAGAGATGTAGGACACCTGCTGCACCCTCTCACCCTATTCCACGTGTCTCACAGAAAACTTCCAAGTACAGGTTTACATGTTCTTTTATACACTGGTGATTGTAACACAATGGAAAGCGCAAGAAGACAGCAGAGCAGCAAGGTCCCAGATCACAAGTAAGGATCCACCCAGACACAACAGTAGTGGACACAAAAATAAGAGAGACTGCTTACTTTCAGAAGGCCTATAAGATCCTCAGGTTAGCAGAGATCTCCAGATGATCTACTGTCACCTCAACTGCCAACCCTTAAATGGAATCTGGGAAGAGGCAGATCCTGGCTCCATCCCTTCCAGTCATTCAGGTGCACTGCACGCAGCTGAGCTCCCCTGGGTTGGCCCTGCCTTCCTACCAGGTGCTCAATCACTGGTTTAAGCCATGACTCAGCATTCCCACTACAGCAATGATTGGTCTTCTTGTGTTAGACAATTTATGGAATAAAATTTTTCCATATACAAATTTCACCAGAGAAGATTGCAAAGGTGTTCTTCATCATGTTACTAAGAAGAGCAACCATATCTTTTTCACTGCAAACTGCAAAGCTGTCGCTTTAGAAGTATAAACTGGAACGTACAAAGCCTTGAGTCAAATGAAATATCATACAGGCATTTTTCTTCATAACATTCAGTAAGTCTGAATTTATAATATAATTTTACAAAATGCAATTTATTTCTTTATTAGGCAAATGAAACACACCTCGTTTAGAAGCATACAAGCGTACACAGTTAATCCCAGTCTTGTCTGTTTTTATTGTCTTTCGTATGTACCTTTGTTTGGGTAGGAAAACTCTAAAAGGTTTTATATTGGGTTTTTCTTCTCTTTATTTTAGTCCCACTAAAGTAAAAGATGACAGGTAATAATGTAATGTGTGGTAGAAGGAGAAATGCTGACAGATATTGTGTTACTTTGCTTCAATTAGGCTCTAATTACTTCTTCTCTTCAATTAGAAAAATCACATGAGCCAATTATGCCAGATAATGTGTGCTTATCCTATTCAAACTGCACAATGGGTAAGGTCTATTCACATTGATTATCTTCAATTTATGCTTTTAGCCTTTTTTTTCCTTCTGTCTGCATGGCCCATTACAGTTTTAAAGTGGAAGCTCTTAAGCAGTTCACAGTATTATGATATCATTCATAACAATTGTTATGTTTTGATGGAAGAATAATTTTGATGCCTTGAATGCAGAGGGGAGAAATCTCTTTGGATTGAATGTATTCCAATTTTGCCATTTTGGTTAACAGTATTCCCATAGTTTTTTAAATAAATATGATACAAGGTGGTCTACCATTAATGGGCAACTGACTAAACAGTTGGTTCTGTGAGAATAAAAAAGGATTTCAAAACCAAATATATGGTATTGAATACAATAACTCTCTCATTGTCAGCACAGAGGTATCAGTCCTAAAAGCCCCATCAGACCTCATTCATGAACAATCTGAAGAGCAGAGAGCAATCAGCAGAGAAAAAGTGACAAGTATAAAACCTGAAAGTGGAAAAAACGTAAGAATGTTTTCCTTCAAAATAAATGAGGAAAAAACGCAGTGTAAATCCTCACCAGCCATAGAACAGCCAATAAATTTGGATGAACAGAAAATACTAAGAAACAAACCTGAATACCAGAGACAACTTGAAGAACCTCAGGATTTAAAGGATTCTGAACAGCTAAGGAATTAACTCCTTTTAATACTCCAAAGATTAAAATACAGAATACATCTTTTGCTTTCCAGCAGCCTCTAGAGACGCGAAACACCAGGTAATCAACAGCTGACTCCAAATGACACTCATCTCAATCAGTGGGAATCTTTCTTTCTTAAATAACGCAAACTGTGCTCCCACTGGATTGGTTAGATAGAATTTATAGGAAGAGGAGTTGATTTCCTGGGGAACTGAGTTGAAAGACAGATGGAAAGACAGAAAGAGCAAAGACAAACAAACAAAAATGCAGCAAGAGGCTCTCAAAAGCAGTATTGTTGTTTCATCAGAAAAACAAAACTAGACAAAAACAAAAACAACAAAAAAAGATCGCAACTGCAAAAACCATCCGCCCCTTGAGTGCTCAGTCATCCTAGAAAAGATTTGCACTGACCACCAGAGGCACAGCTGTCTCTCCATAATGCACAAGCTGCAAGACAAAACAAGCTTCCTCCTGAGTGAAGGCAATCACCATAGATGCTACTGTTTAAAATGTGAAAAGAATTATTTTACAGTGTTCCTCATCTAATATATATTATGTGCCACTGCACAGCCCAGTCACTCAGCATAAGGTGTAACTACAATTGCTTTTAGTTGCCTTTTATCCATACCACTCTGAATGCCTTTGCATCATCAGCAGATGTTTCTCTTCTTCAAGTTTGGAAGATACATCAGTTTAAGCTCTTTTTAGTCCACCACATTATGTTTAAAATTCACCAGAATTTAATGGTTTTTTATTTTCTTCATTTGGCCTCAATTTTTAAAGGAAATTATTTTGCTATTAGCAACTTTTCCTGCCCTACTATTTAGCTGCCCTATACAGTTTCTATCCTTTCACAAATCTTTACAATCAGGCATTATGCATTGGTCCTATGCTTCCAGTACACTGTTATTAAGCAGCATCTAAGCTGCATGCAAGGATTTAATTCTCTTGGCTGTCCCTTTTAGTTTCGTTTTAATGAGCTTCCTCATTTTCACATAAATCTCCTTTTTGAAAGGGAAGCACAACTGTAGTGGATTTTTTTTGCCTCTTTTGCTCCTGTGGGAATACTGACCCTGTGTGTGTGGTGACGACTTTATCTAGTAGCTATCCATACAAGATTTTGAACTAGTTCAGAAACACTGCTCAAGTCCCTGTGAAGAATGCACTGCCTTCTATGGGATTGCTAACTGGTTAGTTTTGACTGACAGTCAAAATGTTTATGGTATTCTTCTGCATGATTTCCATCCAGAATAGAGGAGAATGGAAATCTGCATTATCACTGTATTTCCTGGCCTCAGCAGTTTCCTGATTTACAAGCATTTAGAACAACAACTGTTTTTTATGCTGCCATCTTTCAAAGGAATTAACAGGGGAATATGAATATGAATATCCTACATCTTCAGGAAATGTTATTTTAGCTGGCAAAGTAAAAGATCAGAAGCTAGACATTTATGGAGTTCACATTAAATATAACATGGAGGTGTTCAATATAAGGGTCATTAATCCCTCCTGATAAGCAATGGAGAGGAGTCAGTAGGGCTTCTTAGGTAAGTGGGGAAAAAAGTCCAGAGGAATTTCTGCATACTCACAATGAGAGCCAGTAAAGTAGCTTAGCCTAAGTGCTTAGCTTCTTGATGGGTACACTAGGTGAGATGAATCCCATCCTAAAAGTTTTCTATTATGTTAAAAATAGAGCATGAATTAAGTATCAAACACTTTGTTAAATAAACCAAATTGTGATGGTACAGAGGTTAAGTCACTTAAACTAGTTTTCAGTTATGCCTTTGCTATGCAAGTATGACAAATATGAACACACATTAGGTATAAATCTGAGCTCATTTTTACATGTGACATAAACATATTCCCTAAAAAGAAGGCTGCTCAAGAATACTAAATTCACATAGTGCATCATAGGGTGGAAGCTATAGAGTTTTTTTTTAAAAAGGTACATGTTATATTCTGTAAAATTACAATATGTGTGTTTATCAATATATAATTAAAAAGAACTTTTTACATGACATAATGAATGTCATAATGGAACTCTAGCATTACAGGGAGAATAATAACCTGTAACAGGCAAAATCATTTTACAGTTGGCTGTAACTAAGGGATATCAACAACTGGTACAGTGATACAACTGAGACACCCCACTATTCTAAGTTGCCACAGCATTCTCTACAGAGTTGTAGGTAAGACAAGCCTGTAATAATAATAAAATTAAATAATTAAATAAAATCAGAATAATAAAATAACAAACTGTGGATAGGCAAACAAGGTTCTCTGCGATTAAAATGCACTGTAAAACTCAGTGTTGGGATTTTCTCCCCTCCCTCCATCCCACATGTCTTTGAAGGCCAGATCTAGGTCTTGTCAAAGTCAAGGTATCTCACGGTCACCTGCCATATGGGAAAGGAGCCAAGAGAAAAAGAATTTCCTCACAGAAATTTTGCAGTGGCAGAAATTTTTAAAAGTTAAAATATCAGATGCCAACAGACTTCTAGTCAATCTGCCAGATCAAAGACTGGAATATGTTTAAACAAGAATTGAAACTCTTGGAAAATGATGTAAGCAACATATTCCCCTCCAAAATCTTCCTACCATCACTCAAAATTCAATCAACTTCACAGTCTTTCTGGAATTCAGAAACACTTTCTGAGTCATGAAAATGACATAGAAACAGAAGCTAAATTTTTAAAATGCTTTTTGCACTCGCGAAAAAGTATCAAACAGATTTGTTTTTTAAGACTAGACTTCCATTTCTCAATGGCTCACACCTCTTCTTCAATTTAAGGACATTGAACATGGCAGCTCTTGCCAATTTGATTAGGATGATTATAAAGTCTTTATAACTGCACAGTGAATCAATCGAGTTGTATCAGTTCATTTTACTAAATAGACTCAATTTCTATAAATTGTATAGAAAGAGTTGACAAACTAATTGTTTTTGTTTGAACTTGGATTCTTCAGTTGAAGGAATGGTAAGGTCATTGTTTTAAATATAAAAGGCACTATAACATCAAACCGGCAGACTTATTTCCATCATCTAATGAAAATAAACCACAAAGAAGTAAAAACGTGCAGTTCCTGTCACTATACTGGCTTCTATGCATAAGCAGAAATAGCAGTACCAACACCAATAGTTCTGTGAGTAGGTTACTTTATTGCTTAAAAAAATAAAAATAAAATCTTTCTCTCTAATCCAAAGCACTCCATTAGTGGAGAGATCATACAAGAAGGGCTGCTATTGAGTTCAGATATGCTCTTACCTTAATAGAATTGCATCTTCTTTTTGCATCTCTTCAGCACTATTACGTGCTTTCCAGCTGGTAAGAAAAAGAAGGAATAAAATTAGATCTTGCATATACTTGCAATTATTTGGGAGCAGGTATGCTATGGTAATAAAAACAAGGTCGGAGAGATGGGGTAGCAAATTAGAAAAGTAGTAGTTTTTCCATGTATACAAAAAAAAAAAAGGAAGAAAACTCAGGTTTTAAAATGTATGTGTGCAAATTCATTGTCTCCTGGGTTTTTGTAACAGTTTAGAAGCGAAACGCAGCTTACGAGCATGAAGTATTCTCACGGTTGATTTAAACTACTGTAAATTGCTCTGCATTTACTCACTATAAATACTACTTATAAAAAAAAAAAAAAACAATTACAAACTATAAGTAAATGCTTTTAGTTGAAACGCTACTTTTTATAGAAGCACGATATCTTTATCATTTGCCTCAAAGTTTCTGAAATAGATTACAAGACAGATTGAACTGAAATATTTTACCCATGATGAGAATTCAAGTCAGTCTCTTCCTATACATTACCTGTTCTTAATCAAGAACTTTTGTATATAAATGCAAGCAAACACAAACAGACGTCAACAGGAATCAAACAGCACAGCAGGGAAGCAGACACCCCGAGGAAGCACGAGAGATCAGACTGTCAAAACAATTTCCTAGTTTTAAATATGAACAATAAAGACGTGGAGGTTAAAATTACAACCTCACTGAAAACATAGCTATGCTAAAAAGATCACATTTCAAATGGATTACTTGAAATCAGTTTTAGCACTAAAATGAAAAGCAAGTATATGCAACTCAGTGGGAGACAATTAAGATTCTTCTAGGTAGACAAACTGCAGTAATCACTCAGATCTGGTTAAGGGATTTATGGTTAATAATTATAATTACAGAACTGTATCTGTGATGAATACTCTGTGTTGGGAATACAATAATATTGCATTTTTAAACTATGAAATAATTCCTGGGAATATTTAGCTCTTTTTTTTTTTTTTTTTTTTGGCATCTCATCCATTTTATGAATCAGCAGGAGATCTGACAAGATGACAAAAAAAAGGTTTCCTCCTCCCTAGACTTATATATGCTCAGGTATGCCCATTGTTACTGCTGTTCTGAACAACTTACTGACTGTGGCATGTGCTCTCATATGTGTTGTTTTGTCAAACAGGATTTTGGTACTCAATTTAAGTATATGTTCACAAGCTCTACAATGATTTGGATCTCTGCCCTTCATTTCTGGAAAGGTTAAGATCTTCCCTGTTCTAGTCCCCTTCTTCTCCAAGAAGGCTACACTGCAAATAAAGCAGTGTAATCTTCCTTGACTCCAGGTATTAGGCCTGATTTTTCTCTCTTCCCCATCCACAAAGGAGAGGGAGAAGAATCTAAAGGCCTTGCTGGTGGTACCTTCCTTCATTCCTTTCCATGCTCCTCCCTGCAACAGATGGGCTGCTCAGCTGGGTTACTGTCCTTTGTGTCTCAATTATTCTCCTCTCTTACCCTCTGAAAAACAGCTGAAAGTTAAATATAGGGAAGAGAAAATACACTATCAGTAAAAGTTGAAAGGAAAAGACTCTCTCTCTCTCTTTTTTTCATAATTAGACCCATTCTAATAAATTAAAGCAGGTGCCACTGCAATATGGCACTTAATCACCTCCAAGGTTCCTGTCTGAAGTATTATTGGTACCTTTCAAAAAACAAAACAAAACAAAACAAAACAAACAAACAAAAAAAAAAAAAAACAAGAAAAATAATGAGGATACAGACTTAAAATTCTTTAAATAACTTTTCAATTTCTGGGCATCTAGCCCAACAAGTCCTTACTGCCATTGTAATGCAAGTAATAAATAATTATCTTCCCTCTCCACTGACTAAGAAAATGATTGTTGCAATTTCACAGTTGGGGGGTGGGGAAACAAAACAGTGACTTTCCAGGTTCCCTGAGCTTGTCAAGGTCTCTTCTTTTTAAGGCATCAGTTGACTCTCCTATTTCCTACAGAAATCAAGCATTCTATAGAAGGAAACCAGGCAGCACTTGAAAAAAGACAGGGAAAGGGCCTGTTCTTATGTGCTGTCTGGCTGGGTCAGCACACATATGGAAAGCTTTTCTGAGTTTATACATCCAATGCCTGGAGTGAGGATTCCTCATAGAAGAAGATAGAAAACCCTACTGAAGGAGTCCACGACAGAGAATTTGACAAAATGTTGAAGCACCGAGGACAATACATAACTCAAAGTAATGCTGCATGTTCAAGGCTCTTCATTATAATAGTAGAGGCAGACATGGAACAACCGAGACTTTCTTCCCTGTAAAACAGCAGTCTAAAGTCAACTGCTAATTCAAACAATTCTGGGTATCTTAGCAGCTGCAAACCAGCACGATGGAACTAGAGCCAGAAGATAATGCTGAAAAGCAGTTGTTAGTCCACAAGCACGGTTAAAATACGCTTAAATAATACTTTTCAAAGGCACTTAGTTTATAGAAAATCCAAGTGCAGTTGGAAGAAATTGAATGCATCAGACTTAGTGCATAAAAAAAAGGCAAGTCATTAAGTGTATTTTGGGTCCACCTCTTCACTGGAAAAAAATGAGACTAACAATAGCACCAATGTGACATATCCCACAGTGACAGAGAACATGCTGGGAACAGCTTGTCTGGGCACATCATGTACAGCAGACAAGGTAACACTGCACACCACGTCCATGACTTTGGCTATGTCTCCAGGAGCCAGCACACTCCACAGGCTCTGCACTCCTCTCCATTTGGCATTCAACACCCCTTCCCTCTTTCAGCCTGGCATCTGCAATGCAAGCAGCAACACGCTGCTGTACCAAAGCACTGCTCCAAGGTCAGGACAGCAGAAAACAGCTGCACATTCCCTTCCTGCTCCCACCCACCCATGCGCAATAAATCCACAGCATCCTGGTGCAGCTGTACTCCCAGTGGTATCACTGAAAATAGCCCTGCCCTGCTCACCCAGCTCCCTCATGAGCCAGACCTGAGAATATACTAAATCCTAGACATTGTATTTTGAGAAACAGCTTAATGGAAGTTACCAAGGGATGCAAATTAGACTTCATAATAAAGAGACATGTACCAATTCAAGTTTGAGTTCAATTCCCAGAATGGCATTACCTGTGTGGCGTTAACTCTTTATTATTCAAAAGATTGCTAACTGTTCAGATCTGCACAAATGCATTCATGCTTCATTCATTTCAAGTCAATAATAATGGATTCTTACTATTGATTATACATGAGCCTTTTTGTCCCATCATAATGAAATTTTAATGTTGATGGTCCCCAAACTATTATTTCAACCGAATAACAGTGAGACTTGACAATTACCATGCTCTGCGAATTGCAGGGAGAACTAATAAGGTCATCCTTAATAACTTTTTGTTTACTTGACATTTGGTAATTCTATAGCTATTATGTATTATTTTAAAGTCAGAGGAGTGCTTTGCAAAGAAATGTTGTCTCCCCATGGACCAAGATACTATTCCAGCAGGAGGAAAGCCTCCTCACACCTGCTACCTGACCTGTACTCACTGTCACAACCTGAGCCCTGCAGCACAGAAGCAGTGTGGCTCTACCACCACAGATTAAAAAAGGTAACTACAAAATTACAAAACACACCTGTGTTGTTTTCAGCATTTTTAGATATTAGTTTTTTTGGAGAGCCACAGGTAATAAACAAGGTGGTGGCTGCCCCAAGGCACTGACAGGAAGGTCTGTGGAACCTCCTAGAAGCCACACGGGGTCCCTCAGGCATCAGAAGGAACCACACGCAGCCTCTCACACTTGACTTTTTCCCCTAAAAAGCAAAGAGTGGCAAATGGGGGGCCCTGGGGGCACATGTGGTGAGGGATGAAGGTTTACATGAAGAGAAAACAGCTGTGAAGAAACTGCTGCATGGATGCAGCAGCAGCTCTGGAGGCAATAAGGAAATGGGATTCAGGGCAAACACATGCATAAGCATAGTCAGCATTCGTAGTTTAACTACTTGTATAAACACTGCCATGTATCTGAGCTCCCCAGGAGTGTGTTTCCACACATTGCACCCATTCAGACCTGTCTGGATGCTGTGGGTTCCTATAGGAGAAACACTTGGTTGGTACAGGCCTGTCTGCACAGCCAGAAAAGACACAGTGCTTATGGGTCATTCAATCTTGGAAAGAAGATTTCCATGAAAAACACTTTTCTGCTTGTTCTGGTCCGTGTGCTTCTGGCAAGGTGGCTAAAACCAGGAATGTGGCTACTGAAAGAAAATAAATAAGTAAATAAAAGTAAATAAATGGCATTGAAGATGGATTCTTTTTAGAAAGCTGGAAAGACTTGCAAGGGACTTGTGGAGGATTCCACAATCCCAGCCACTTTCCAAGCAAACACCCACAGTCACTCAGAGGAAACAGCAGTGCTCCTCTCACCAGGGCACAGTCATGCTCACCTGGCACTGCTTTAGTGCTTGGGATCAGCTGGAAAACAGGAATCAGCAGAGCACTCTCTTAATGAGCACCATTTCTGAAGCAGGAAAGGGAAGAAGAACAAGCTATATTAATAAACAAAAAGACATCCCAGGCCTAGGGTTACTTTCCTGCCTTCGGTGTTATATGTGCAGTTTCTTGGTTATCCAGCTTTTTCCCGTACTGCAATATCCCGAATACAACAGGGATACAAATGCTAGGAATAACTATTTGCAACTGACACAATCTGCTTCAATTACAGCATTCTCCAGACATACTGAAATAGTAAAGGTTTGATTTGATGTAACGCTTAACTCAAGATAGGCAATTTGACATGGTTAACAATGCATGTGAGTAGAGGAGAAACAAGTACCAAGAATCTGTACCTGATCCTGCTGAGCAGTAACACCTGCTTCCATAACTTCACTACTAGTCACTGGTTATGCAAATGGAGAGACAGGATTTATGTATGCTTAAATTTATTTTTTCACTGCTTTATTTTACTGTCTCCTCTTGAACAGTCCTTTCATGATACTGTAGTATGCCAGGCAAGGGAGCAGTACCCATTCATTATGCTCTGAAACTCCTACCAAAGAATTTTTCCTCACCTAAAGTTTGCAGGAGCTGCTTAAAACAGGGAAAGAATATCTACCCATACCACTCACTATCTCCAGTGCAAATCTGCCTTTTCTGCAGATCTTTATCTTTTTCTTATCAAAGACAAGAATGCAAGCTTTTTTATTTAACAAGTCAACCCTTCCCACATCCTCCCCTATAAAAAGAAAAAAAAACAACAACAAGCAAGCAACCAAATAGTGACAAATATACATAAAAACAGAAATGTTAAATATGTTATGAAACTGCATGTCAATGCTGCTCATACAAAGAATCTTTCAGTTTCAGGAATCAAGTTTCTTTACTTGCATTACGTGGAGGATATTAGATTAAAAAGGTAGAAGAAAGAGGTCTTGCAGTGAAATTCCCAATTAAAAACCTCCAAGTGATTTTGCACTGAATCTGGAGTAGTGTATGGGGTAAAAAAAAAGAATGAGGACCTGAGAAAACAGGATCAAGAATGAAAAAAGAAAAATACTTAAGAAAGACTGCTTCGGCTTTCTCAAGAAAATTGAGTTCTGTTTGGCTCAGAAAAGGATAAAATGTACAGAGGTTTTTCAAAGTCTTCCTAAAATTAAACCAAAGTCAATTACAGCTCAGTCTCAAATTGAAACAAAAAATTATTTGGAAGACAGGCTATTTTTCCAGCTTTTTTTCCCCCTCGTCTTAAAAATATCAACAAAATGAGAAATGTCTCTATTCAACCTCAGCCTTGCTCCCAGTGCAATCTAGCTGTGGAAGATATACTGTGCATAAGTCACAGCCAGGCCTTTTTTTGTATTTTCAGCATCATGGATAAAAGAATTACAAAAATCCCTGTCGTCATATATTGGTATTCAGATTTCTAAATTCCTTTTTTTCCCCTAAATTATATGAAAGTGTTATTGCTGCGGGGTTCAGTTTGCTTTTAAAGCTATTTGGGATGAATATTAGAGCTATCGGGATTTCTTGTGAAAGTACACACACTGAGACCTCATTTATTATACTTGAGTGATCAATATATTAATAAAAGTGAAAGCAGGGAGTTGGTTAATTATTTCCATTAACAGAGCAAATGGAAAGGAGAAGAAAATGCCACCATTCAAACAATACCAATTCTAAATAAGACAGAAAATCACTTCCAGCAGCAGTCATTAAACATCTGGACAAAACTTACACACAGAGTACACTGCTTGGAAAAAACACAGAACACCACACCAAATCTGCTCTAACTATAATGAGAGTAATGTACCCCAGAAGCAGTCTAATCAATAGCTCAGATTTTCTACAAGCATCCACTCTACTAAAGCAGAATTCTCCATAATAAATAGATGCTTAATGAATTGCACAAGGATAAATACAACATACCTTAATAAATGCACTTATTCCCTCCTTAAAGATAAAATGCAACAATAAAAAATGCACACATCTAAAACTCAGGAGAACAAGTTTCTACCACAACAATTACATGAAGGCTCACGTATTCCTGCTTCAGATGAAAGATATACATTTGTCTTGTTGTAAAAGCTGCCTAAAGTTTCAGATACGTGAAATTTTTTTTGCTTTGCTGATTACACAGTAAAATGTAAAAGTTATGGCATAATCTTAGACTTCAAGAGAATTCCAATCTGCCAAATAGATCTGCACCACCACTGCCTGTCCTGTGTCTGATCACATCACTCCCTCTCACTGCTCTGCATCGTGAAGCTAAGGTCTCTTAACCAATTTTGAGCTCAAATTTACAAACGTGGGGAAAGTTTCGTTTGCATTTGAACATCCACATTCAGAGCTTGTAAGTAAACAAAATTGATGCCACCTCCTGTCTTTTTAGGGAACTGTAAATACTCACATGCCTATCATAAATGTGATTACTCATACCCGGCTTTAGTGCTCCCCTCCCACCTGGAGGTCCCAGCACTACTTGTTACCAATGAGTTTTTGGTAAGGATTTGGGTGTCTCTTGGATTTTCTGGGCATTTTTCTGCTTTGCTGATTTTTCAGGACATCTCTCCCTCTGACTGCTGTTCTGCAGAAAAGTCATCTCTGACCTCTCCTGTATTCTTCCAAAACACTCTGCCATTGTATCACTGCTGCACCCTCTGATGCCTTATCAACAGCTCTAGAGTTAATGACGCACCTCAGCAGAAACAGCCTCACAGCCATTATCAAATGCATCAATATTGCAGTATACAATAAATCCTGAGTTCCATTGGAGCACTATTTGTTCACAACAATTCATTTTCCAACTGCACCTTCCCAACCTTGAAATCAGAGCACAAGCAGTTCTCCCTCAAAGAGCTCTTGCACGGATGTTTCTTGGACAAGCACTTGCCTTGCACAGCAGAACAAGGTTTTCGATGTCTCCTGGCATGCACCCATCGTACGCCAGGAACTATAACATAATTATTTTTCCTGTAATTTGTTCTATTCACTGCATTTTTAGTTCTTAGCTCAAAGAAATGATGTGCCTGTCTGTTGGGCAAAAGCATTGCTTTTCTTTTCTTTTTTTTCTTTTCTTTTCTCATTTTTTTTTCCTAAATAAAAGCCAGAACCAAAAGCTTCTGTTTTGAACAAATTAGTCTGTGAGACATTATACTGAATTCTGAAAGCTATACACTCTCAAGCCACCACCTTTCTTAAAGAGCTCAGATTTGTGCTACAACTGCATATTCTATTTCTGAATGCACCAAAGATCTTTTAGAATCAACAGCCTTTAACATGCTCCCCAATTATACATTTGTCACTTTTCCCCTGAAAAATGAGCTCCAGCCATCAGAGGACAGCATATCTGGCTCTACAACAGGGACGTCGATGCTGCAGAACCAAAATCAAGTATTCAATTTACAATGTCAGAGTGTGGGCCCTCCTTATATTACATAGCTCCTGTTTTAGATTTAAAGATTGCTTTCTATTTGAGACCATATGCCATAAAGACTGACAGTTTTGCCTGTAGCTGGAGAAACTATTAAGTCTTGAATTCCCATGCAAAACTATTTTCACAAGTGACATGGCCTGAAATCTTGTCATGAATCTCCATTCTTTTAGACTGGGTAACCATGTGTTGCACTAGTGTACTGCCACTGCCATCTTTGCTTGTCATAGCGATGGTACAGTTTGAGCCATTGCAAACCCCACTAGCAGCACAAGCTGGAGCTGGCCTTAGGATTATCTTGATAGTAGGCTTAGAGTTAAGTTGTAGGCCAACCAATAACTGCACAGCGATTGCCTGCCAAAACTAAGGCATATCAGTATTGATGCAAGAGAGCTTGAAATTCCATTGAAGTGACTTAATTCCCTATCTAGTTAAACTATAGCTTCCTCATATTAAAAATCTGAAGAAATAGTCACCATCTTCAATTTGGCCATCAGCACTCCCAGGGCTTTGTTCACATTTTGGGAGCATGTTAAGACAAGCCTTTTGTGTTGTTATCCAAGTGACTACTGTACCTCTCTTCTGTAATCTTCTAGTTATCCTCTGTTTCCAAGTTAGAGAACAAAGATAAAAATCTTAATATTAGGGACTAACAACACCAAGAAATTCTGATAGACAGTAGAGATGCTAAAAGAAAATGGCACCTGCCTTTCAAGCTGATCTTTTGCAGCAGTTTTAGGGAATCACCTGTTCTGCCCTCATAGCAAGATTCTTCATTGATTTATTCTCCATTTGATCCATTATATTATATAGCACTTTTGAGCAGAGTACGCAGTAATAAAACAAAGTATAACAATTAGCAATGACAAAAGCATGAGCCAACAACTAGCAGCCTCAAGTGAGGACAAAATATTAGGCTGACATAAAAAGGAATCTAATCTATGGATGAAATGCTTTTAAGAAGTCAGGATAAAAGAAGCATTAAAAGACGACATTAATAGTGCAAAGAGCAGCAGATGAACAGAAAAGGAAAATCCAAAATAGCAGGTCCAAAAGAAGCAGCATGGCATCCTATTTATAAATAGCATTTAGAAGGATTAAAAAAAAAAAAAAAAAGAATAAAAAAGGATTGCATGGGAAAACTAAGGAAGAATCACTTTCAATCTGGGGAAATGATGAGGTAAAGGAAGAATTTGTTGCCAAGAAACAAAGATTAAATTGAAAATATGTCTCCAGTCTTATACAACGGACTGGGATCTGAATGTTCTGTTTATAGATCTGTCTCAGATCTGCACTGACTTGGTCCAATCACAACACTCAAATCCCATCTTGCAAAATGAAGGTGCTTCCTTTCTAATTCTCATTTGAATTGTGAGAAATACATCTTCTTCTGTACATTCACATGTTATCACAGCAGCAGCTGCTGCACAGGTCTGCATTTTAGGAGAGACATTAGTGAACGAACGCTGTGAGAAGAGAATTGAAAACATGGCCAAGAAAAGAGAACACAAGGTGTGTGGCCTACTTAGAAGTTGGCTGAACAACAAAAAATAAGTAAATAAGTAAATAAATAAATTAGGTGCTCTCTATGCGAGTAACACTGTGGAAGCAACTATAATTTAAGAGGAAAAAACAAGCACAGAGCTCCCATATATAGCCAACTGACTAGCATGCCAAGTAGTAAAGAGAGCTCTTACAGGATGCTCCCCCTCCAAGAGAACTTCTACCAGACTTTGGTTTCCCCAGAAGCTACTTTTAGGTGAAGCAAGCGATGATGCCTGACTGCTGTGTTTTATTTATATTGAGACATAACCTTAACAGCAACTGACAGGTAACAGAGATGCACGTCTTCATCCCTCTGCTCCTATATGAGCATCAGCTTCACCACTTTCCAGAGCTTAAAGACCCTCCTTCCCCTCTCACAGGTATATCCCTCTATTCAGCAACAAGCTGCTTCTGTTTTAATACACTTTATGAACTTGCTAAAGCACATTCTTTAAATCTGCACAAATCCACCTCCACTCAGCACACCATTAACGTAGCCCTGCTTACTGTAAAGCTTTGCTAGCTATTAAAGAAGATACACTTGAAAAAAAAATCACTAAGGTGGCTCAGGCAGAACAGGTATCACGCTGCCTGTATTACTTCCAAACTGGCTGACAGTGTTATTTGCCAGCACAAATTATCTCTGAGTAGTTCTGCACATCTACAATTTTTAGTACCCACTTTCCACACCCCCACACACCTCCCTTCATCCTTATTCCCATTAGGAATAGCCCAGATTCTTTAATTGACAAGAGACTGCCCACAGTTTGACATTTTTATGTTAAACTAACAGTCACATTACTTTTTCATTTTTAAAAGGTACTATTCTTGATCAGCGCCAACACACATATTATTGAGTGCCTTTCAAAGATGGCATTTAAATATTGCTAATGGAATTTCTTTGTAATCAGTCGCAGAGAGTTTAACTCTACCACACAGTAAAGCCTTCCTAGCATCTGCCATCGACTCAAATA
The DNA here is from genome assembly GCF_023343835.1 of Lagopus muta. NCBI lineage: Eukaryota > Metazoa > Chordata > Aves > Galliformes > Phasianidae > Lagopus > Lagopus muta. Next base: position 9,838,686 of record NC_064438.1, on the reverse strand, counting down.
ACACAAGATTCATAACTAACTCTCACTTCAGTTTTTGTAAACATGCTAAAACAAGAGAGTGGCTTTTCAAAAGAGAGCTTTGTGAGTGCTGCACTGGTAAATCTCATCTGCAGATGTGCAGTGTTCGGTGAACCTCTGAAGACTTTTCCGATCATGGCAATTAAAATAACAATTATGCAAGGAACTCAGACCCACTTGGATTTCTTCTCTGTTGTCAAGCTCTTCCTTTGTCGACAGAGATAACTCTATTATTAGCCTTACCACAGATGCATATTGCAGCACTAACAAAAGTGGTTTTCAGCCTTAGACTCCTCTCCTCTTACTCTTCAAAAATAATCTTATTACCCACACTAAGTTATTATGTTATTGAAATAAATTCTGGACAAGTCGGTGGGTTTTATTGTAGAAAACAGCCAACCAGCTTCCTTTAATCTGCCCTTACTCAGGAAGACATGAAATATTTTTAACACTTCAGAAATCTGCCACCCTAGTTTGGATAAAAAAAAAAAGAGGTGGTTGGCATCATTTTGGGTAACATTACTCTGGGAATCACAGGCCAGTGTAACAAGGTTGGCCATACCCTCTGCAAGGCTGGGACTTGAGCAATTCCCTAGTTAATTCTAGCCTATCACAGCTACCTTGATAAATACTAATGAATCAGACCCTGTCTCTATCTGTGCAATGGACTGTAAGCTTGGCATCAGTGCAAAATGCAAATTTTAAATCCAGGGGCAATTTAAGTCAAATACTGCTTTACAAAGAAGTTCCTGATGGTGCAGTTACTAGAACTACTTGTAATTGAGAGCTCAGCCTCATCTAACATAGAGCACATCCTAACAAACTGGATGAGCTTTCTGTCCAGGGAAAGGAAAGAAAACTCCTCTTTACATATTAGGAAAAATTCTTACAGTGCTTTGCCATCTGTCCTGTCCTGTCAATATCTGTCCCTTGGGAAAAAGTAACTCATCCAACCCAACTGTGGGTTTTTGTTTCATCTACACTGATATCTATTTTTTCTTTTTTAAAATAACACTGGCTCAGCTGTATGCTATACCAATGGATACCACAGGGTAAAACTTCCTTTAGAAGTTTAACGTCTCTTGGTTTAACCAAAAATGACAATCGAGCAACAATTTAGGTTGAAAGGGACCTTAGAAAATCATCTGCTCTAAATTCTCCACTTTCCAAAACAAAAGCAGCTTTGTTCATGCAGCGATCACTAAAGATTCCCTAATTTCGTATATCTCTGTCATGACCCCTTAAGAAAGCAAATTAATCAGCTTTCAGTCTCATGTAGTAAAAATACTTCCTCTGTGTTTTTTCATACCTCTGAGTACTTTTTCTCTGACATGTCTGATGCTTACAGGAAGAACTGATCATTAGGAATAATCCAATCTGATGGAGTTAAATCCACTTGGCATCTGGTCACGGGTGGTGCCCCCCAGGGCTTGGTACAGGGGTTGCTTCTATTTAACATCTTTATTAACAATCTTGACTAGGGGATTGAGTGCACTCTCAATAAGTGTGATGACACCAAGCTGGGAGGGAGCATTGTAGCATAAACACCACGCTTGATTTCACAAAACCTGTTTTACTTCTTCATCAGGTACAGTTTGGATACACTGCAGGCCTAATCTTAACTATCAGTGACTCAGCCACAAGGCTTCTAAAGATTTCACATGCACCAACTCGATTCAGTCTCTTCCTTTAGCCAAAAACTTTTGGTGATGCATGTTCTAGACAGGGAAATTTATGGGTACCCTCTATAAATTGAACCATTTATTATCAGAAACCCATTCTTCTGATGAACATATTTATCTTTGGGATCATCTCATGCTGGAAGGACCCTTACTTCCTAACACTAAAAGGGTATGTTCCAAATTCCCTGAAGAGTTCTTAACATAAACCAAGGATTCTACAGTCTGTTTTCCTGTTTTGTTCCATTATTATTTTGCACCTCCATAAGCAGAAGTGGATTTGTGGTAAAGTAAAAGCTATGCAATACAAAAGTTTTCTCTTTTCTTTTCTTCTTAAAGCCACTAAGTAGTAACCAGGGTTTGAATTTTGACTTAGCAGTTATCTGAAAATGTAATTGCAGAGACAATATGCGAGCAACCCTTGAGGAACAGGTAAAGAAATTCAAGAATGTGGGAACAGACAAATGGTTTTCTGACATCACACACATCAAGTTACAGATGAGTGAAAATTATACGGTGCACTCAAAAAACAGTTAAATTTTTTTCCTCCATAAATGATGATTTTCAAGCTTTTAAAATTTTCCTAACACGAACCACATTATTTTGAATGATCAGAAACCCCAATTCTACTTGTTTTCCTATTCAGTAACTTAAAATGGAAAGTTATTCTTGAATACAAATTAAATTGTACTGTGGAATTGCAAATTTTAAGTATTTTGGGTCAGCTGGAAATACAACTATTATTAGCTTGTTTGACTCCTGAGGGAGAAGGTAGAATTAAAAAACAAAAAAAAATCACAAATCCTGTGCACTCAAATGCACTCTCAACTGAAATATAAGCACAGTATCTCTATTGCCACACTGTATTAGCTCAGTCAGAGAAGGACAAAGAGATTTCCTGGTAGCCAGAAGGTGGTCAGAGCCTGACTGAAAGACCTCAGAAACCCTAGGAACCACAGAAGTGTTAAGGACCCATAGCTAAACTGCTCCCTGCCTAACACTGTCATATTAGTTCCAGAAATACTACCAACATGGTGGCATTCCCACAGGAAAACTAATGGAAAGCTATTCAAAATGAGAATCCTTCCTGCAGGTGGGAAGGTATTTCTTCAATCTCAGGTTTAATTGTGTCTCAGCTGTGACCTGGAGCCCCAAGAGCTCCCCAAGAGCAAAGAAATCATGCTAAGTTACAGTGCGCTTATACTAGGCCGGTGGATGCTAGCACTGAAACTATTGCAATCTCATTTGTGACAAAAACCGCTTGAAAACAGATTTGTGTTTTTCCCCAAGCACAAAAGCATGCTCACTGACTCACTTCAGTCCTCCTGTCCTCCTGTCCTCCTCCCCCCCCCCCACAGATTTTCCTGAGTTACATGGCATTTCAACCACTTAGAAGCAGAAGTCATGATTTCCAGCTTTCAACAGTTATTTTAGAGTAGCTCCTAGAGCCAGGGGCTGCATCCTGCTTTCAGTTACACCCAGAGATCATTGAAGTTACTCCAGGCTTCTTAGCTGAACAAGCCCACTCAGTGTAATGAGCTACCCATGCTTTAATTATTATTAATAATATTCTTTATTGATTCTCTTATGGATATTAGCTGTCAGCAGGGGCATCACAGCATGAATGGAGAAGGGGAAATGTAATAGAAATGAAATGATAGCCTGGAACTAGGCACGGAGAGACCGGTGCCAACCTTGTACTTTGGAGTCCACAAAGGCTTGTGGCCAAACATGTGAGATGTCTTTTAGGTTACACAATATGGAATAGAAAAGAACAAGGTGATACCGTTGCCTTGCCTGTTTCTATTGCAGGAACAATCCACAGTTTTTCATAGTTTATGGGCTGTAGTTAATAACCTAAGCTCAGATATTTCTTCATGTCTATTCAGAGCTCACTGTGTTCATGAGGATTTTAATAGTTAGCTTAAAAAAGAAAAAAAGTATCTAACTCACCTGATTGCAAAGTTAGTCTCCCATCTGTCAATCGATACCCTACTGTTTTGCAAAGTCTGCTGGCAGAGACCAAGAGAACAGTATCTAGCAAGTTGCACATTCCCCCCAGCCAGTCTAATGCAGGGTAAGATGTTAATGACAAAACCTAATTGCAACCACTTACAGCAGCCACCACTGAAAAGCCCCAAGTCTCCTGCAGGTACTGCCAAGTCAGCAGGTTCTTGCTGTGCCAAGCACAATGAAATGGACCTTTCCCACTACGCTCACAGCACGTAGGGCCTGTAAGAATGAGCCCTGCTCTCTGCAATGATACCTACTTTATATGCTAATACTGTTACAACAGCACATTGGGACTGCAACGGTCAGGGTTCTAGCTCCAACCAACTACTAGAAAGACAATTTAAGAAAGAACAAAAAGATACAATGCTGTAAAGCTTGCTCATTGCCAGCCCAGTGAACCAAAGCAAATCTATGTCACAGTAATTATATTTGCACTGTAAATCTAGGCAGTAGCTCTTCAGGTGGTATAAACTGGCATTAGCCCATTACAATCAGGGTAGCCTTATTGATTTAGGTGAGCTAAGGCTCTTATACCAACTTTCTATCAGCTTCAAACCAAAACCTACCTCCAGACCCAAATCGACCCATAAACAGTACACTTCTAGAATGTCTGCAATTCCTCTTCCCTGTGTGATTTTTATTTCTGAGAGCTGAAAGTTTGACCCATGGTATGCAATTTCTTATGACTAAAAACTGTGCTAGGAACAGGCAGTCACAACTTCAGGTTTAATCATGACACCAGACTTAATTATAACAACAAATCATGTGGTTTCAGACAACGCTGTATCAATGCTTCTGATGTAAAGGCTGAATTTTCAGGAGGTCCAGATGCTCTCCTACAATGTGGAACTTTGTTTACAGCCTCAAAGCTGATAATTTGCTTTCTTGCTTTTAGGACATAATGGCATTTACATGCAGCCACCTAACAGGAACCCATATGAAATGTGTTGGGTTTTTTTTCCTCCTCTATGAATTAAGAACATCTGAGATGTAAATAGTTCATATGTGAGAATGGGTATTCTATAGCATTATAAATATTTTTATATTTTAACTGTTCAGTTATTGGGATTAAAAAAAAATGTTGGGAGCATCTGAACAATAAATCTCAATCAAAATTCACCAGGCCAAGAACATGAACCAGAGGTAGCTTTCCAATACTTTAAGCAGGACATTAGCTACAAAATTTCCCTGAGAAGCTCATTTACAGCATATGGAGAACTTCTGTATCTATCAACAGTTTATTCTCTCTCCTAAAAATACAATCTGAGATGATCACTTTAAATACATACACTACCAGACTGTGCACATGTAGCCAGGGCAGAATACATCTTTATACTTCAGTGTACCCTGCTAATCACATGCCATCTGGTAATATATTATCTATTCAAAGATACACATAATATATCAAGACACATACATACACATAGGTATTTTATAGTGTGAGGCAGGAAGGAATTTATCAGATGTATTCACACAAGTGTAAATAGCTTCTGATCCAGGAGAGCAGAACAGTTTTTAAAGTACAATGACATTTTGAAAGATCTGCATTATATCTAGAACTAAGAATTTTTTTTAATGAGTCTGAGCACTCAGTGATGCATTAAAGACTTCATCTGATTCCCATAAAAGTAATTGGAAAGACCTGCTGACTTCAACCATCCCTGAATCAGGCCCAGTAGCACATTAATTGAGGGTGAGTTTACATCTGCAGCAAGCCTAAATTAGTTCTCCGGACAGTAAATCATGGTTTCATGCATTAAATAGTGATATGCAGTTAATTTTACTTCTTGAAAGAACTCTGTTAAAAAGTATGCATTTCAAAGCTTCTCACTACTTAACATTTTAACGCTCAGGAAAATCTTTATTATATTGGTTTAGGCTGCATGCAGAAGCAGGCAGCGGTCCCTTGGAAGATGAATGTAGATGTTAAATTGCTCCTATCCAGAGCTAAAAAATGAAATGCACTCTCAGATGATCTATTTATCTTTTTTTTTAAAAAAAAAACAACAGATGGGGTTTTGTTGGACTGTGTGTGTGTGTGTGTGTGTGTGTGTTTAAAGCTATGGCATTTAAACTCTGTTCTGTGGAAAATGCATTTAATTTCTGTCTCCTCTGAGATGCTCAGAGTAAGGTTGGACAAGCACACTCAAACACTTCTATTCCACTGCTTTACCTTTTGCTGATCCTATCAGATCGTCATTAATATGCAAAGGATGGTATTTATTCAGCTGTGTAGGATTTTGTTTTCAATCCTCTTTTCTTTGCCACTTGTTTCATCTCCTATTCAAAGAAAGGAATGATTCATGCTTACATATAAATATGGTATAACAACTTACAGAAGCTGCAGAAGACTCCATTTAGGAAAGAGCAGAAACAAAGCTATTTGAAGATCTTAACCAGCATTTGAAGTAGTTCAGAAGACATACCCTGCTCCCCCTGCAGGGCTTCACATCCACCTCAGCCCAACTCCCATAGCCATGCAGCGAACACAGGCACCCATAGTGCTCAAGGAGTCAGGCACGAGTAACTCCAGAAACACCTGCTGGACAGGAGAGAATTCGTGATTTCCCTCTTAAAATTCAGACCCAATAAACTAGGTATCATTGCACAGAGCAGGGCTCATTCCTGCAGGCCCTACGCACTGTGAGTATGGTGGGAAAGGTCCATTTCACTGTGCTTTTCTTCTGATGCTGCAGATTGCTCAGAAGTTCACTGAAACAAATAATAACAAAACAAGATAACCAAAGAAACTAGATTTCCTTCTGGAAGGGAGACAAGTGGTGATGAGGAAAGAGGCAAGTATCAGTAAATCTCATCCACATAAATCAGCATGAAATGAAATATGTGCAGCATACTGGAAAACTTCTGTTTCCCAAGCATTCACTTTCAACTGTCTTGCTATGTGATAGCTTTTTTTTTTTTTTTTAAACAAATCAGTCCACTTTCACAGAAGAGATTACTGACATCCAATCTTGTTTTTAGCAACCTCCTTAGAGCAGCGTAGAGAGGACTCTTTTTAGCAGAGTCTGTGTAGTCCCCACATCTTGGTTCCTTTACAGGTTTCTCAAATTGGGTTTCAAGCGTCTTAAATTATGGTCACCTCAAACTACATATCCCTGCTCCTTTTACCCTGCAGCTTATTACTCTTAGTAGAGTTAACCCATTCTGTCTTCACACCAATGCCAGCAATCTCTGCAAATGCTGTCTGCAATTATGACATCATCAAGGGTTAGAGATCACCAATAAACAGCACAATATTATCATAATAGAGACAGGAAGAACAGAGATCAAAGAGTATGACCACACTGCATTATTTGAGTGACATACCGAACTGACCCAACTGTACCCATCCATACCTAGGCTTTTCCTTTTCATGGGGTCAATTTTACTTAGAGAGATGCGGTTTCACTGACAGATAAGCCTTTATGGGGACATAGCCAGAGTGCTCTTTGACGAAGATGCTGTACTGCTGTGTTCATATTCTTCCTGTCCCCCTCCTTTCCCTCTCCATCTTCATTCTTACCTGTCCACCATCTGCAGATTCAATTGTTCAGAGATCAAATTTTGATTCCTATGCATGCCAGATTTCAGCATCTCTTAACTACAAGAAAGTCACTCCTACACTCTGCAGGTTACTGGCTTTCTCAGTAATTACTGCTTCATCATCATCCCCAAGGGGGAAGAAATCTGCTGTTGCCCCGTTACCAGCTGTCTTCTGATGTTACTGTAACTCCTGTCTCCCTCAAGGTATTCTTGCTATTATTCACCCTGTATTTTCTGATATAATTTGTGATATTTTTCATATCAAAAAGATCACACACATTTATTTGTACATACAACTCACTCATGTCTAACCCAGGTCTCTAACTTGTGTTCAGGCTGCCAGTCTGGAGGCTGCTTCTAATCTCCAGACTACTCTATATTCTGCATTTCTTCCACAAATCTTTGCTAAAATAAATTTTGATGCAACTTTAACCTTGTCACAGCTTACAATCTTGAATGCAATGAGCCTTGAATGGAGTAGAGCATGCAACATCCTCCCTGGAGCACAGGGGAGCTCAGATTCTCTTTTAATTCTGTTTCTTCCCTTGGCACTGTTCCTGATTCTCTACCCTTGGAGAAAAAAGCTTGCTAGCTTTGATCTAAGAAATAGAAACCATTTCTTTTTCATTTTAAGCTGCTAGTTTCTTTACTGCCAGTTTTCTACCATCCACATACAGTTCTTTCTGAGAAGACAGTCACGTTGGTAGGGGCTGGTGTAGTCTGGTACCTGGAGACAGTTCTGTCTTGATAGCTCCACAAGATAGCAAGCATTGGCCTGGTAATGCCAATCATGCAGGCCATTTTAAATGGAGTCATCTTGTGTAAAAGATCAGACACAGTTTATTTTCAATAAAATGAATCTAAATTAGATCTACCCTTATCTAAGGCCTAACAGTCTTTCAACAATTTTGTCTTTGTATTCAGAATCAACACAGCCTTTGAATCCAACTTAAACCTTCTCCCTGAATGAATTTCAGCAGTGTGCTAGAACATTTAAGCTAGAATATTGCATTAATTGTTTCAAGAGATCATTTTTCTTTGGAGAATCCTGATGAGCAAAATTTGGGTACTAGCTGCCACCTTCCCAGCAGCAAACACTTTCAATCCCATCTGCTGAGATACAGAGGTGAAGAAAAGGGGAAGGGAATGAAATAAGGTTGCTTCACTAAACACGTTGCGCCAAACTCTTCATCTCACCTTGTCATATCTCCCTCATATTGCACACATATTTGCAGTGTACTGTACTTTGTTTTTTATGCATACATATAAGAAAGAGTCTCTACGAAGTGTGAACCAGCAGGAAGTCTGTCGGCTGCTGGAAGGGTACTGTTTTTTTTACTGTTACTTTATCTTACTAGGTGCAAAATCTCAATTAACCTAGCATTTAGGTCAGTAGATACTGTAATCTATTTCTAACACATTTAATGCAGTAACACAAGTGGCTTAGGGTATAGCTGGTGAAAGGAGGAGAGGAAAGCAGTTGCTTTTCTTTAAGATAATTTACACTATTTTTCCTCACAGTAACTTATTCTCTGTGATTACTAAATTCCCAGACTCTGAAAATGAAGCATTTCTATCAGTCGTGCTGTCCACAAGCATGTGTTTTGGTCACCTATGCTGTGCAGAATTGTTCCTGCATCTTTTTTAACCAAGTTAACATTGTATGTATACTATTATGCAAGCACTTGGGGTTTGAGTTCTCAAATGGATTTGAATGGAATAAAAGAGCCAGGTATCAACTGACCTGCAGTAAAAAGCAGTATTGTCTTTCTTGTGCCTTTGGAAAAGGGCTATACGAGGCTGATGGTCTGACTCATGCAACCTTCCTGTTTGCAAGTATTTGTTGAGCAGGTCTGTTGAACTATTCATAACAAACATTGAATTCACAAAACTTATCAGGCGCTTATAGCAGTGTTTTTATTCATGAATATGTTCTAAAATGCATTGTTTAAAACTCACCCAGTTACTATAGAGATGAAATATTGCAGGCAGTGGTGTAAAATAGATGAGAGAGCAGCCCAATTTGTTGATAGCCCAGTATTCAAAACAGCTCAGAGAGAGATTTACAGTGGAGGGTTATTTCAAGACTGAAGGCAAATACATTGCAGAGATGAATCTAAGCATACGTTACCAACACCCCAGAAGAAACAAAGCTAGTCCTGGATGTGGAAGTGTTTGCAGATACCTTCACTTTACATAGAGGAAAAGGAAACAATTTGCCATTCACACTGAGAGATAACAGCTTGCATTCTTGTCTGGCCAAGGCTCCTTGACCCCAGAGAGGTGGTTGAGTTCCCCAGGGAGGTGGTTGAGTCATCATTGCTGGATTTAAAAACCATTTGGATGTGCTGCTCAGGGACATGATTTAGTGGAGGATTGTTAGAGTAAGGGTAGTATGGTTAGGCTGTGGTTGGACTTGGTTATCTTTAAGGTCTTTTCTAACCTGAGCAATTCTATGATTCTATGACATCAGGAAAATGACCGTCTATGTGTTTATGTGACAGTTTGCATGCAGAAACTTATCTTGACCACAATCTCTAGATGTTGCTTAGATAATGACTATGCTTCTGAAAGGGTTAGTGGCTGGCTCATGATTTCTATGACATACAGAAAGTAGTGCCCTATTCTAAGCAATGCAGCCTTATTTCCTACAAAATGCTTTATATAACACTACGTCAAAAGCTAGAAATATTTCCTAACTACAAACCCTACTTTCTAAAAGCTAATTAAACTGCTCTAGGATTGCAGGATATGTAACGCCAGAAAACAGGGAAATGTTAACAGTGGTGGTAAGAGGATCACGCTGAATGCTGATGTAGTGATTCATACACAAGTCTACCCAATTTTTCAGCTGCAGTACGCATTCACTGCATATAAATTCTTCACTCAACACAGGCAGTATGCAGTTAGCTCAGTTCCTTGAGAACTCAGCCCCTTATCTGTATGCACACTGCTTTTGTTCTGAGCCTTTCTTCATGTTCTCCCTCTCTTCTTAATTAACAGAAAACAGTTATGAATATTAAAGAAGAAATTAACAACAGTGTAAATAATTTCTGGGTGTTTGTAGATTCCATATTTAGTTTTTAATTAACCCCCACTGGTTTCAAAAAGCTGTTTAAGAGAAAGATATACTTTCAGAATTTCCCTGGTGTTTAAAAAGAAAAGGAAATAAGGTAAAACTGTAAAGCAGCATCTTGACTCCAGAATCACACGAGGATGTCATTCTGACATTATCTCTCTTCCACTCAGCTCAGATTAGGACCAAGTTTCACTAGAACTGTTCACATACTTCTGCCTCCACTCAACAAGAAAAGCACAGAGGATCTGGCAAAATGCTGTGTAATTGCAATAACATAAGTCATCTTCTGCTGAGTTAAATTCCCCCAGAATCTAGGAATTGGTCAACTTTAGTGGGCAGTTAAATGCCATATTTTTATCACCAACCACACCTAATAGCTGCTATTTTAGAGAAAGATGCTAACAGCCCTGGTGTAGCTATTACAGAATCCACTTTTTTATGCATAAGTTCCTTAGTCATCCTAGTCTTATGGCCTTAGGGATTTTGTTCTGACTTCTCCAACTCTTGTCACAGCCACCCCGTATGTCCTCACTCACCACTGAAACACCCAGTTTCAGTCATCTGATCAGATTATCCTCCTTCAAATTCAGTTGGCAACTATGGTCACAGAATAGACTCTTCTGGTTTGAAGAAAAGTTCCTCACCAGCTTTTAATGGGCTTATTTTCCCATTGTGTTGGCACTCATGTAACCTGAAAACATGTACCTTGAAGTGAATTGCTGCCATGTACACAGGCAAGCGCATGCATATCACATCATCAAGAGCAATTTGTGTCTATTTTACACTTCTAGAAAAGATCCAAATGAGACATTCCCAACCATTGAGCTGTGTGCAACGAACACTGTTGAGTCAGTGGGAGATCTGCATGTGAGACAACTCAAAGTAAAAAAAATATATATAGTTTAAAGAAGCCCCAGGAAAGCTTTAAATTGCACTTCTCAGTGCCAGTAACGGAGTAGAACATCCTCTCCCTTGTGCATAACACCCATTAGTGTTAATTTGAGTTACCCATGTTCACTGGGAGCAGAACATGGCCTGGTGCTGCTAAAGGAATTCCTCGGTTTCTCACCAACACCATTTATTCCCTCTGCTTCCTCACACAGCCGATGTGCACTCATGTACCAGGGAAACACTCTGTGTTCTGCTCTCAGCCCGAAGGCTGCACAGCAGGCAGAAATTTCTAATCTACAGGAGCCTAAAAGGTAGCTTCAGAGCAACTGACAGATACTTGGGTCTTGTTGCCTCTGCAACAGCAAAATGACGGTATACTTGCATAAAAAAAGATACACAGGGAAAGATGTATCACACCTAAAATTATACTTTTAGGAACAACTATTGAGATGTTACTGAGAAAACCTGACAATGGCCACAAGTAAGGCAAGGCCTCTTCCTGCACAAGGTGGTTTTTGTGCTAGCTAGGCCATTAGCAAATTTAAATCCCTACACATAGGAATTAATCCTGCCTCAGGCAGCATCAACTTACACATTAGCTCCTTAATGTAACAGCCGCAGTGCTGGAAATGAATCATCTGGTACAAATATTTTCCCACATGATTTTCCCAATTCCTACAATCCCTATTCTCTTTTGCAGAAATCTTTTGTACACAGTATTACCTTGCAAGGCTGGAATTATCATGTCAGTATCACATGAAGTTATTTTTATCCCATATACAGTAACTCTGAGCCTTTTCTGTGCGTGTGCGTCTTTGGATCTCCATCAACACTCAGTGAGTTGTGCACAGGGAGAATTGTGATGTGGCACAAAACCAAGGCTACTGCTGACCAAACAGCAAAGACTTTAAACGTTCTTATGACAAACCCTTCATGCAGTTTTCTATTAGCAGTTGGGTCATAACAAAGGTGCTGTGTATTTGTGAAAACATGTACAGATCAAAGCACCTTGAATTTCAGGACAAGTGATGACTTAAAAAAATGCATTCTAAGTGCCTGATTTATAAACTATTAATAACCTAACGAGGGACAGAATCTATTGTGTTTTACTTGTAGACTTCTCATGCAAAAATTGCAAAATAAGTATTTTAAGAATGAGCTGGATTGATTTCCAACTTGTGGTTAAAATCTAGCTGATTTCACTGCATCTACTTTTATAAGGCCAAATTCATCTGTATTTAGGAATAATAAATACCTTTTCGGATAATCAGAATGAGATTAAATATATATTGCTATCTTTAAAAAATCTTTAAAAATCTATTTCATAAAGAAACTGCTTTAAAATAGTTTGAAAAACAGTCCTTTAAATTGCATATCTAGATAATGCTTACAGAAACACCACAGAAAGAATGTATTGATAGAAATTAATGCAAGAAAGTCACTAGAATAAGAACAGCAAAATTGTTGTAAATAGGTTTCTCAAACTGTTTCACGGGAAAGTCACTAATGAAACCCTTGGAGAGACTATAGGCAATCTTCAGTTCAACAATTCAACTTCCCCTTCACCCCCAACATATTTTCTGATGTTCCCTAAGGTGCCTGTGCTCAGAAAATACCTTCACAGAAAGACAAGTTCAAACAACTTGAAGAAAAATGCATGTTATGTCATTTTGATAGGGTGAGGCTATCACTTTCTTGTTCAGAGACATCTCTGGCACATCAACTGCTAAAGAACCAAGGACACTGCTGCCTAAGTCAAGGTGATGAAGCCTCTTTTAGTTAAAGCATTGTACTTTTCAGTAAATGCTTCTGACATAACCCTTCAGCTGTAGGACACGTGCAATATGTTTCTTCTCTGCAGCCTTATCCCCACCCAAACAGAGTACTCCCATTCCTTTAAAGAACTTTGATCCTTTTCCTTTAAAGACAAGGAATCCAGAACTGGAGATACCAAAAGATAGTGTGGTGGATTGATCACATTGCCAGAGCAAGATCATCACCACCTTTATGTATTTGATTGCTATATCAGCACGGGCTTAAATTACTTCAACAGCAAGACTGCCACCACTCTCCCTCGGCAGATCATTCACATACTGATAGACATAAAGGGCATAATTTCCCATGTGCCTCTAATTCTTTTTTTTAAATCTATCTCATTATAAGTGGATAGGTTGATATTTCAACAGAGAATAACAGAATTAAGCACCTAGTATAACTCTTAGCTGTGATCTATGCACTGCTGAAAGGTAACAGTATACTACAGTACGACAAGTAGAGTCCATTCATTGTGCAAAGTGCTCGTCCCCTCCATTATCACTGAAAAATGTACTGCGTTTTTAGTTTAAGAGTAATGTCATATGTTGATGCCTTGCAATTTGATGGGATTTCCATTCATTAGCAGTAATAAAAGAACGACTTTTTCTTCATCAAATTATTCCAAATGACAGGAAAAAAAAAAAAAAAACCTATCTTAAAAAAGCATATGCACAGCTGCTTGCTTTCTTGTGCAGTTGGGATCGCCCATCTCAGCGCATTAATATTGTATCAGAGGATGTAGATCGCTTTTTCATTCTTAATTGGTACTTAAAATTTTCTCTCTAGTGAAAATACTGATTGATTTGGTGTTCAAATGAACTTGTTCATCACAACTGCAATTACCCTGAATACTAAGTGGTTTAAAATAACTTATAACAAAAAGGTTGATTGAATGTACCAAGAAAAAAACTGTCGTTGAAATTAACATTTTAACTTCAGAGCTATTTTATAGTATACCTGAGTAAATAATGTTCTGAAGGAAGCCTGGAATAGGTTTGCTCTAACTACACTCAATTTTTCTGTATTGTTTCTCTTTATTGACAGCTCTGAAGGGTCAAAAATTACCAAACTGTTAGAGATAATGGTCAGACTGTATGACAATAAGTGGTGCTCCTTATTTTGCTTTTTCATTTCCGAGTCAATTCAGCTTTCTTAGTTTCAGAGTTTTCACTGCAACCACAAGAACTAGTTGCTTTTCTTTTTCAACATGTAAGAGAAACATGCAGATACTTCTGACAGCACAGTGCCTTTTACAAGTCTCTAACTTTAAGACAATGCTGAGTCTGAAACCCTCCCCCTTTGTAAGGGAGCAGCCCAAACTGACAACACTCTACAGCTTCTAGTACTTTGGAAAGTGTAGGTTATATGACACCACTTCATTTTTATCTTCGTTTTGCAGAAATTCATTTGTTCTTAATGTTGTCCACTGTTTTGCTTTGTGTTTTTTTTTTTTCCACTCCCTGTTCTGCTCCAGCAGCGTTGATTGTTTCATCAGCAATGGTCACAACTCAGGAGAAGAGGGTTTATGCAAGTCAATTAACACTGCTGTAGAGCAGAACCCAGGAGAGGAATGGACATATGGTATGTGATGATGTGCAGTTTACTATTTTTTCATTTCTTAGTAAAGAGAATGAGCTAGAGGACATTCTTGGTCACATTAAGATGAAAGACCAACTATAGAGCTTTACTAATCTGGCCTCATTTAACATTCATAGATGTTTTACATGTCAAGTAACCTAACCTCTTGAAAATACACAGGAATGAGATTGAAAAAAAATGGAATTCTTTCACTATACCAAATATTTGCTTTCATTATACATTCATTAGACTAGGAGAAGAGCTGGAGGGCAGAACTTAGGCTGCTTAATGTTTATTAAAACATCTTTTGTTAGACATGAAAAAGTCCTAATAGGTCATCAAATTGATATCATTGCCCACTGCAATCTGACCCATGTTTATTTCCTCACATGCATCTAATCAATTTTTATAGCTGCTCTACAGTAGTCAATTAAGAGTTCTAATAATAGTAATGAATCCACAGCTCCAGCAGGCTGGAAATATCTGCCAGGATTTCCTTGTTGAGTATTTTTTTACTGTGAGAAAGAGAAGTGCAGGGAAGCGAGCTCCCGAGCACCAGCCTTACAGGCACTGGCATAGGTCTGCTTTGAAGCCCAGGGTGGTTCACTCTGGCCAGCTGTGGGTAGGTAGAACACAGGTCTCCACAGCTCCGTCTCGCTGTCAGGAGTCAAAACAAAGCATACAGCCACTTCCCCCTAACTTCCAAATGGAGGAAACAGGACCAACCATAGGAGCAGCCAAACTATTTGAACATGGTTTTATTTCATCAAGCCAAATGCACACAGCTTTGGCTCAGAGTGGTCAGAGGACCTTCCCCCTTTTAACAAGCAACAACAAATAGGTTTCCCATGCTCTCTCTTAATGGGGACACTCAGTGAATGGAAAGTACAGGAAAGAACAAGCAGAGTTTATATACTCTCCTGGGTACCTGTGGCTATGAAGCAATGCGTTGGCAGTATGGAACATTTCTTTTCCATCTTTCCATAGGTGTACACTCCCCCAGCACGCAGTGCTTTAACTGCATGCTGTTCATTCTTTAAGTCCATATAGGCAATATAGTGTTAATTAATACACGAACATGCATCAATACAGTGAAGCCTTTTTAACCATCCAGACAGACAGCCAATCCCACCATTTATATATGCATGTGATTCTAACGAAGATGGGAAGCAAACTAACATGTAACCCCCTTCTCCCTCCAAGTTTTTGACCTTTCTGGCTACTCCTAATGAAACTGCTGCTCGCAGGACCTGCCAAGGAAAGCCACCTATCGATCAGCAGCCACAACAGAACAACAAGGCAGGATACAACAATGGTTCTGGCAGCTGAAATGAAAAATGAATCTGCCTGTCTCTAGCTGGCCAACTCAAAACCAGGTTAACAGTACCTGAAATTCATCACTATCTAATGTCTTTGTGAGATGAGACTGATGTCAGTTTAATTTAATAGGCCAGGCTGAAAAATGCGACAATTCAATAATTGATTCATGAGTGGATTAGACATTGCTGCCTCAGGGGTGGCAGCATCCACCAAGGGGTGGGATGATGGTCGGGGCAGTAACAGCATTATCAGTGCTATCTGCCTCACGTAGTCCAGCTGATGAGTCTGCTGGGCACCAGCCCGCACCCACACTGCTGCAGCAGCAGGCAGAGAGGCCCTGAGCACATCTTGGGAGTAAAAGCCTACCCTTTTGTCAACTGGTAGGGGATAAGCGGGGGAAACTAGTGCTAGAGACGTCTGTGCTGTACACCCTGCTGGGAACAAACCACAGACTACAAGGTACAGAGCTGTCAGCCAGGTGCTTTCTGCAAGCACTGAAATTCACTAAATAAATAAAGGGAGAAAAGGGAGATGAAAGTAGTCCTTTCAGCTCTTTCAGAGACGTTCCTGCTGACTTTCCTCATTCCAGACTCATTCCAGTCTTGTTTCCCTACTGGATACCTGTAACAGCAGTTACCCTTGGGCTGCTGTTTCTCTCTCCAACTCTTCATCCTCACAATCTCTTTTCCTTTCATGGCATGTATTAATGCACCACCTTTTTCAAAATGCTTCCTCAGTTAATGCTGAGAAGCCTCCAACAACTCCATAATGCATTCTTCAGCTGTCACACTTCAATTATGACTGCTCCTTATACGTATCTTTATAGGCAATTAGCAAAACGGTTACTTATGGGTAGGCAGTAATCGTTGTTTCAATTGCTATTTTTATTTGCACAAGCAGAATCAGATTTATCAGTGGCTGATCGTTTTCCACAAATTATAAGACATAATGTTACACTACACTTTCTCACAATATTAGCAAGAAAGACTCACTTTTAGAATGTACTTTATGTAAACTTCACTTCTACACTAAACTCAAGCTTTATCAGAATACAGTAATTATTCAGATAAACCTTGCATCACTTATGTTGTTCATTATTATGGACATTATTATATGGACATTATTAAGGACAGTATAACAATTTTCAGTAATGGAAACTCCAATCTGGACGTAGAAAAGCAAGCCATGCTGCATGCTGTAGAGCTCTTAGCAATCTAGGAGTTACCACAGCAAACTTCCACCTTTGGAAAGCAGATATTTCAGAGGGGAAGAGTCAGAAGCTTGGGGAATTAGAAGATATACGTTGTTTTTAAGAAATTATTTCCAAGGCTGCAATCAGACCAAGCAGAGAACAAGCATATGAAAGCATGCTGCCTTGAAGTCACTTTCACCAAAGCCACAGTATCATGCAAACCCCAGTCCTGACCACAGGAGGGGCCTTCCTGCTGCACCAACTCCTCCAGCACTCTCACAACTGCTTGCAATTGTCTGGTCCCAAGCACCCCACCTTGTCTTGCTTGGACATTGAGGAAATCACCTATCATTGCACTGACATCACAAGAAGTAAAATGGTGTTTTCTCATTTTGTCTTCAGAGGACATAAGCATTTCTTGTGCTATGAATCTGAACCTAATACTAGTAGAGGAGAGATGGAGAGAAGAGTCAAAAATAATTCACAAGCTTATTCTGCTTTCTTAATAAAGTTACTCAAGTAATCAGAATTGGAGACTCCTGAATCAAACAGATCCCGTATTCAAGATACTGTAAGTACAAAAATGATGCATAGCTATTATAACCTATTCCCTTTCTACATAGACCAGGGCATTGTCTCAGCTGCTTTCTTCCTGGAAAGAAAGTCTGTGTTAGACTCAAATATGGATTAAGCTTTAATATCCAGACAACATATAAACAACAGCCGTTCATTCATTAACCCCTCTGTATGTAACAAACCAAAATCTATCACATATGATTACTAAACAGAAATTCTAAGTAGACAGGCCAAGAATCCATGCTAGAAACAACACAGAAATAGCGTAGTAGGAGTAGCTGCAAAATATTAACTGGTTTGCTCCATGAAGGAGGAGTTAAATGATGGTGTTCTTTTAATTCCTATTACAGACTATTAGGATATGCCTTCATGCTCACAAGTAAAAGGTGCTATATCTAGACCTGGCTTTACTAGTGTAACCAATTTAAAGCCATTGCTGGCCACTGCAACTGCAATTTTATTGTCTTCAGTGATGATGCTACACCATTGCCTTAAGCTCTGGCAAGCTCAGGTTGCAACAAGTGCCCTGTAAACCCTGAGAAAATGGCCATTTCTGCTCCCCAGTGCTCAGGGTAGCTAGGGAACATTGACAGTTTTTAGACTCCATTGACATACTACTCCTTTTAAACTTGCACTTTGGCCAGTGGTTTGGTCCCCTCAGATTTCTATTTTTATTTCTTTTTCATGATGAATCAAGACTTTCGGAGTGCTTCTTTCCAGGAATGTATTTAGTTCTTTCTACCATTGTGCTGCTGAAAGAAATCCAACCTGCTTCTAAACTCGGCAAAAGAAAACCTAGGAGTTCTATGCTTGAAATGAAGGCTGAAGTTCATCAAGAGATGATCCAAATGAGAGGCTGACACTGCCCTCTTTAAGGAGCAAGGGATAGATTCTCACTCCATGTAAACTGTTAGCCTCTCTGTGGAGTCCTGGTGTAAACTGTCAGTGCATCAAGGTCAGAATATGCCTCAAGCCATGTTTCTTCTGAGATTAAAATATTAGCTGAATACAGCTTCGGTAAAAGCATTTTGTATCTGTAATGGTGAACTGAAATATCCATGCTTGATGATATGCTGTCAAGAGGAGTAATAGGTTAGCCTGCCAACTTAGGTGGAGCCCACCACTCACCCTCTGAGCAAACTAATGATTCAGCAATGGCTGGTGGCTACAGATCTCCTAGTTTAATAGTGCCACATAGAAGATGCAGAAAGGAGACTTTCCAGGGAATTCTCCCTTCAGAGGTGTGCATGTGCCACTTAGTGCTGCTCAGGACAAAGAGAATCATACACTGATGGAGACTTTAAATTTAACTTAACTCTGAGGCTCATACTTCCTCACTGCAATGGAGTACACTGTGGGTGTGTAGCACAATTTGTGGTGCATGCCCAGGAGTCTACTCAGGCTACAAGGACTTTATTTGGAGAAGCTGATGCTATGCATCCCCACTTTCTCTCATATGAATTTATACATTAAATTTAATTCCAGTAAGATGTTTGCTAACAGTCACAAAACTCTCCAGAGAGGAAGGAAAATAAAAAATAAATTCAAAATGAAAAACACTGTAGAAAATTTAAAGTTTTTTGGAATTATTTTTACAAAGCCGAAAGAATGAATCATGGTCAGTGTAATCACTCAGCCGTTCTATAAAGGAAACATTTCCTGCTGTCTTGGACCTGTTTCAATGGCCCCATCTTGTGTGCTAGTTATTTTTAAAGCAAGATTTATTTACTGTGTAAATAAGGATGGAGGTGGGGAAGAGAAGAAAAAAAAAAAAAAGCCAACAAAAAACAGCAGTCAGTCTTCTCTTAGGAAAATAAGACTTAATTAAAAAGTCTGCCATTGCTCTGCACTTAATTAGGGCTAACACAGCTGTTAATAAGTTTCTGATTGATAGTAAACCTGATGTCTGCACAGAAAACTACTTACTTGGTTCAAAGATGCTGATAGTTCCACACAGAAAAGATTCTGTTTTGTAATTGTGCATAATGTTAATATTTGAAACATCCTTAAGGGTGATTGTACCTATTAAAATTTCATATGTGAAACGAGAAATAAATGAATTGGTGTTGCATTTTTAAAGGATCAGATTACTGTTGATTAAAGCTTTGTCTACACTTGAAATTTCCCAGTAGAACAGCTCTACCAGTGGTTCTGGTAATAGGAGGACAAGCAGAGATAGGCTGCCAGCAACTACTGCCATTTAAATTACAATGTCATATAGATCTGGTGGGTAATGCGTTACACAGGACTGTGGTTATAATGTGGCTGTTACAGTTACTGCTGCCGACCTCAGTACTGTTACTGCTTGCAATAGGAAAAAAAAATGGAAGAAAAAGCCAATATAAACGCAGTCAGAAAGTCCGTGTTTGTCAGTAAAGCTGAGACGGGTTGGAGTATTTATCTACCACATGAGATGTTAAATATCAAGCAGCAGTAAATGAAGGGGAAGACATAGTGGAAGGACAGAGCAAGAGGGAAAGAGGAGTAAAATGATTTGGAAGTGGAGGACGAAAGCATCTGAGGATGGTATACTTCACAGAAATAGGAGGAAAGAGAAATGGGCTTCTAGAGGTAAAGGAGAAATACGAAATTCCCATGCAATCTACTTTTAATTTTTCAATAGCGTTCCTCCATGTAGCAAATACAGTGAAGAGACTAAAGTAGGCTCTGAGGGTTGAAAGAGAAACACAGAAAAGCCACATCAAAAGCAGAAACGAGAAAGAGATTTGTGGAAGAAGAAAAGAAATCTTCTGACAAATGAAAAAAAAAGAAAATCAACAGAAAAAACGTAGGTATTGAAAAGAGTGAAAAAAGGCATAAAGAAAAAAGAGGATAAGGAAGAAAAAGGAAAAATGCATGGAGCTTATTGTAAGAGCTCTGTTTTGTTTAACAAGAGGTTTAACGCTAGGAGCGTCACTGATATAATGAAAGTTTCTTCTCTGGTCTTTGGGAGGATGAGGTTCCACTCTTCTGCAATTCCAACACAAGCTCGACTGCTCTATCCCTTCCATCCCCTTGCTGGAGCCCTGCTGAGGATGGGTGCCACCAACAGTGCACCATGCTGCCTTCTGGATACATGCATCCCATGGCCTCCTCCCCTGAAAGAACTCAGTGCTGATCAGGAGGCTGGTGATCAGCTGCAGATCTGACAGACAGACATAGGAGCTGCCCTCTTCCATATGAGCCTCACATCCCCATAAGCGGTCAGTAAGCACCCACACCTCGGGATAACAGATCTGCACGGGACATGCACACAACAGCATTGTGTGAACATCAGGTCTGTGGCCAAAAATAAGAGGAGCTTCAGAAATGCCAACATACCTAGGCTAAAAAGAACAAGCAAAACAAGACCAGGGGTACAGAATGTAATCAGAACAGCTGAGACCAAAGTCAAAACTGCTGAGGAGCCAACCACAAAGCATTCACATTAACTGAAATATCTTCAGATTGACAGAGCTGGGAAACGTTTTAATACATCCAGAAAGAAGAATGCACCCATGACAGGTAAATAGCTTGCACTTTAAAGATAAATTAGACTTACTGTGTTCGACTAGTGCCGTAGAAATGATAAAATCCTTTGATGTGAAGTAGTAAGTTTCCAAGCTTCCTTGGTTCTAAGGAGTACTGGTGGTAGAAAATGTCAGCACATCTGCTGGGCTCCTGAAAATTTTATCTGTGTTAGAAAGGAGCACGTCTGGAAACAGAATAGCAGCACCCTCAACACTGTGCCCCATCAGGGAAAGGAGTTCACCACTGTGCAACTACAGTGATCAGGTAGGACTGCCCCGAGGTTGGCTAACGATGCAGCTGCTGTTTTAATTGAAGCAGCCCAGGCATGCCCTTCCAGTGACTCTCTTGCTAAATGAAAAGAATGAGCGGTGTCAGTTAATAGCTGAGGAGATGGTTATTTAGGCCACAATCTGACCTAACATTTCGGTGTCATGAGAACCAGAAAGCAGTCTGGACTTTGTAAAAGATTTGAACCACATCAAATAAAACCAGTGTGACTATTAGAGCTCATATGTGAGGTAGACTTCACTGCTGTTTGAGTGCACAACAAAAAGAGAAAGAAAGGACAGCTTCCTACTTACAGTAAAACTCTTACTGAATTCTGACAGAAAAGCGTAGAAATCAGTGGCTGTCTTCCAACTTGTTGCATTTTGCAGAGCACAGCTTTTGTGTCTAGCTGCTCGACAGACCTCACAGCTTTGATCTCATCTGAAAAATGGAAACTAGAAGAGGAATAGTCCCTAAAATGTGCCCGATCTCTGTTTTTCACTGAGAACGTGAGTGATCCATTACCTTTTTCATATTTTAATCTGTCAAAAAGTTCCTAATTAGCTTACTGTAAACAAGAACTCTCCAAGTTTTCAGAGGGGCAGATGCTGCACCTGCAGTAGAATTACTTCACACTGAAATAAAATCAAGGTTGCTGACAACTTTAGGAGGAGCTTCATGATTATCATAAAGAACAAGGGGATTTTAAGCTGCTGTCTCTCCTCAGACTGATGTTTGCAACAGAATTACTCTGATGAGCCTCAACAAAGAGTTTAAGGAAATGTTTATAACTGGTGAGGAGAACATAAAATACCACAACGGCAGCCTACTGGTGAGACCTGTCCGTAGAGAATGACTTTGCCTGTGGAACTGTAAATCACATTTCAATTTACACATACATATAGTAAACGTAAACTTAATGGTAGCTCATCCCTTTGAAAATGGAGATTAACAAACTTGTAAAGGCCGTTACTCTAACACCTGCTTTATTTAAAGAATTTAATCAACACACTGGAAATTCAGCTGAGAGAACCACAGCAGTTCCATTGTACTTAAAAATACATTTCCTATTTGTCAAGCTTAAAGTAAGTTCTGCTTTAAAATAAACAATTGACAGCAACCTAAAACAGCAGTTACAAATTCCATAGACTGAAGCACTTGTGCTATAATGCCTCGAGCAAATTTATAAGCAATTTCCTAGAATATTCTTGCAGTGCAAAGCACACAGTTATCAGGAATCCCTATTACAGATTCCAGCCTCATTTTTCCCTCTAAATGTTTGTGACAAAAGTAAAGAAAGTAAAGGCAAGTAAAATACAGCAAAATGGATTTGTGAAAGCAAACTGCCTACCTGGCATAGTGCCTGTTGCTACAGAACAAATAAATTATATACCTTTTTAGGCAATTCTATAATTTTTTTCTCTAACCAAAATACTATCAGTGGATGTCCTCTTATAGGTTAACAGTTCACAATGTTGTTAGGTTTCTCAGTGTTAAAGGAAAGCCAAAGCTCTCTGATTAAAGGGTTTAGGAGATAGATAAATAGACAAACACTTCAGGATATATTTGTCCATCTTCATACAGTCTGCTCAATCTGGCACATATAAGAGTTGCTTACTCTTAAGTTATTCAGAGCTGATGGATGCCCTACGGTTTCTTTTTGGTTCTGAGTGAGACAGCAGACTTTAGTATGCTTTTACTCCCTAGTCCCAGGGTTGGATGTGGCGAGGACTTGTTCAACTCTCCCAGAGCCTAGTTAATAAATAAAGGCTACATCTTTAAAAACATACTCAAAAGATGGGAATGACATGGATATGAAAAAAAGCATGCAACAACTACCAAGTATTTTTCTGGTGTAACTCTACTGTATTATCGTAAAAATATGTCATCAAAATATCATAGGATAACACAAGAGCTGCATTATAGCATTATTTTTAATCTCTCCTATGAGACAAAGAGACAAGCTTGCCTTTAAATTTAAAATCCAGTTCTGAGACAGAACTTCCTTGCTCTAACAACCATATTTGACTATTTTCTTGATTCTAACCTCCACTACCAAAGCTTCTGAGTCAATTCCACAGTTATTAACTCATCACAATACTCAAATACAACTCTAAATCATGCTTTCAGCTCTCATAAAAATGGTGCCCTCTGATATCTCTTTCTTCAGTCTCCTTCAAGGTCAAAATTCAGCCAGCCGATCAATGATTTTCAGGGTCCAAAGTCTGATTTTTGGTATAATATTCCTCTCTTCAGAAAACAAGGCAAGGCTAATAAAACAGCAGGATGTTCCAATGTACTGTTCTTTAATTGGTAAGAATCAGTAGTTTTAATAATGATGTAATTATCATTATAAAAGTTTACATCTACTGAAGAGTTAAGCTTTTTTGCTTCAGTATAGTGACAACCGTTTCTTGGCTTTCAAACATCGTTCTGTAAATGATCTTGAAAAAGGAAATAATATTCGGTACCAGCAGATGAAATTGTCCCAAGTTTTTAATGCTTAAAATCATGCTCTTAAATCCACACGTAGGAGACCGAGTATCTACTAAATCATGGCCATCCAAAGCATATCGGGCCCTCAGCATTATGTTTCCTACCTAAATGCAGACCAGTATTGTATCAGGACATATATAAAGGAAGCAGACTGCAATTATACATTGCTTTATCCCTTAAGTTGAACAATCTCCCAATAAAATGTTAGCAAAGGCACTTCTTGAGAAGATACTCACAACGCTGGATGTGGGGTGAGATTCTTTTTACCAAGCGTTACATTTGGAAAAGCAAGTGTGCTACTTCTTTCTTGCTGATCTGTAAAATACTGAAGAGGCTGAAGTAATAAGCTGATACACCTTGAAGGCTTACAAAGGCCCTGGAGAATTTGCATCAGTGAATTAAATCTGAGCATTGCTGTATTTGGGGGAAAGGAACAGTTCAGCTGAGTGAAAACATCTGTACATCTATCAGCAGTAACATTCTTACACCTCTAAGCTCCTGGAAATGTGCTAAGCACACTTTCAATCCTCGGTGAAATCATATTTCTCCACCCCTGCAAAACACAGGGAAACAGACTTCAAAAAAGAAAAAGGGAGATAAATTAAGTTAATGCAATATGGGAAAAACAATCTGAAGGTCTACATGATGCTCAACTCAGAATTGGCATCTGTGGTCAAAAATCAGGAAAGAAATCTTGGAGGCATCACAGAAATGCTCTCTGGAATTTACATCATGCATTTGTAGTTGTTGAGATTGGTACTGAGAAACAGACAATATATAACCTTTTCCTAATACATAAGACTTTCACGTCTCTGCATCTTTAGCACTGTATGCAGTTCTGGTCTCCCCATCCCAAGGATAACATACAGGATTCAGTATGGCAACTAAAATAGTGGTAGAGCACTAATATCTGAGAACAGATTGAATAATCTGGGACTTCAATTTGGTGAGAAGGCAGCTGAGGAGAGATGACAAATTTTATTCAATAGTGACTGTGAGACCACATTCTGTACTTCTAGAAATAAGGGCCCTTCAATGCAACTCATATTCCACATCTAGGCTATAGGCTATCATAAAAAACAACCTGTAGCACTAGCATCATCACCTCTGCCTTCTCAAAGCTCATCTCTAACAAGAAGTAGTTTTCAATATTTAATATAAATTCTATCCCTATTACACTCTGAAAACATTGCCTCACCAAGCTCTTCAGAAAGACTGAGACCAAAGAAGGCAAACCTACAAGACTTGACATTTCTGGGCACTTTCAGCAGGCAAAATCTTGATGCCCATGAAGCCTGAAAGAAAGGATGGTTGTTTCGGTATCTCCAGTTAGGGTGACATGAAACAGAATTTCTAGAACTTTGATTTCGGCATATCAAGTGTATTTAAATCCTTTCTTGTATATAGACCCCTCACTTTCAATTCACACAAGAATATTCAGCTGTAATAAATATGCATTAATACTCCATATCAAAAGCTCATTCTTCACCAAGCAGACTCTTTGAAAGCAGAATCCACCCAATGTAACAATCATGCCTTTAGACTGCAGCACAGCAAGCTACCTTGTGACTGATAAATCTGAGAGCCTCAGAGGTCACAGCTAACACAGAATCCCTAGTATTTGCATTATGTTTTTTCCTTACTGCAACTGAAAGATAAAGAAAGGAACTATGAAAGAAGACTCAGTATCGTAGGCAATCGTGGGAAGAAATAAAATGGCTATCCTAAATGTTAAACTGGACTTCAATATTAATTGGGGGATTAGATGTTTCTTCTTTATGAACAATCAATCACTTCTTTTTTTCCTGTAGTTAGCATCCCAGGATGGCTGTTTACATTGAATATTGCCATCTTATGACCCTTTTATCTGCCACATCTCTACGTCCATGCACACATACACACTTGGAGAGAACAGGAGACATGACATGGTACAGAACTGATACCTGAGTCAAAACGGTTTCACAGTACTTACACAACAGTTGTGCAGTGGAAAGTTCATCTTACATTCTAATATTTATTTCTATTCTTACTCTCCATCAATTGGTATTTATAAAATATTTCCTTTGCTTGGAAAAATTGGCTATGAATATACACATACCAAACGATGAAGGAAGAAAAGCTCACAACCAGTAGACAGGAAGTTTTCAGTTTTAAAAAGCTCCTCATCTTTGGCAGATGCAAATTTACATCTGCAATTATAATTACACTGGGCATAGCTGAAGGCCTCTTTTGCAAAACTAATTACATAGCTAAGTGTGTTGTGCGCAGTGAATTGCACCCACAAAAATCAGAGGCTGAGTTTAGGCCTTTTTAAACGATCTAGGCCCTACAGTGCACAAGATAATTGCATGCTGCATAAAAGAGGGAGTTTTTTAAGAAAATGGGCCTATTTAAGTTAATTATCTATGCTGCCTCATTTGAACACCTGTTGGTTGTAATTCACAGGCACCTGGTGCCAGCAGTCCGCTCACCAACTGACAGACCATATTGTTTCTGCTTCTTTTGTTTCCATTTCAGCTTTTTTTCTGCTCAGTTTTTAAGAAGCAAACCATAGTAGAGATAGATATACAACTATTTATGGAAAATAAAGTATTTTCTTTCCAAGAACAAGCACATCGAACATACCCAGAAATACACCAAGTTTCAGCCCATTGACCTTCATTCTGTCAGTCTCAGTAGCACATCTACCAATTAGAAAGCACTAAGGAGAAGGACAGGCTGAAGTGATCATTCTGTAGAACTGTTTGGAGCGTTGGTCTGAAGTATTTTAGGTGATACATTAGGGAAAAACATTCACTTACAGCATTGGGAAAAATCTTTTAGATAGCACCAGTAAGCTGAGAGCAGGCAACAGAATTGGCAAATTCTTGATTCCTTATCAAATGTTCAGAATCCCATCAGCATACCACTGAGAGAATTAAAACATCAGAGAGACCAACAGAAGAGCCTCCAAATGAGGCACAATACACAGCAAATGGAAAGAGAAGGTATCTAAAAACTCTAGAAAAGCTCTGCTATCAGGGGTAAGTTGACAGAGGCAAAGAAACACCTTGATGCATGCAGAGAGGTCTAAGAGTCAAAACAAAAGTCAAAGTAACTACAGACAAGGAAAAACAATGTCGCTATCTTGCCTGTTTCCTAATGTTTCTACACAGGACAAGAAGCTAGAGACAATAGTTCTGCTTTACTTCAAAGAAATCCTGAGCACAACTGACAATTGTAAAACAAGATTCTGATCGTCAGAAATGGAAAATCTAAGCATCAAGTAACTGAGATGGAATAAACTGAGAAGGACAGCCACAAACCAGCAAGTAACTACGGATCAGATAAACAAAAGGGAACTTGTGTACTAGAAAAATATCAGAGCGCATCAGGCAACTGCTATTTATGTAATTGAGAGATGATAACAGAACCTGTTATTTTGCTGGTAGCAAAAATATTGAAGCTGTCTCAAATTCCCTATTTTGTGCAGAGTTAAGGCGTGCATGTAAGATTAAATCCACCTGTGTTCTGAATATTTTAGCCCTTGTTCTTTTCAAACACCTCCTCTACTGAAGCACAGAAATCACCACATTAAAGTCATCCTCTCATATGTCACCCAACCTGCATGCCATCCCTCCAGTCAAGAGAAGAGAAAGAAATACTGTGATCTCACCCTGCTCCAGCCTTTGCCTCCAGGCAAATTTATACAGCAGGTTGAGCCTGGGGCCCCTGCACCTTCCCTGAGCTGTCTCGCCACTGGGCTGCCACATAGGAGTCACACCTCTGCCAGTCTCTGAAAGAAAGCCATGCTTTGCACTGCCTTCTGTCAGGAAACTCATTAGTTCTGTCTGAAGACAGAAGAATCTGAGTGCTCTGTGACTCTCCTCATCCTGATTGCCGCAGCTCAGCTCCAAGCAGCCCAGCACTGCTCGGGGACAGATGCAGGCACAGAGAAATATCCAACCCTGATAGTGTTAAAGAGGCGTCTGGATGAGGAGCTACAAGGTATGGTTTAGTAGCTTGTGGTAGCAATGGTAATGGGAGGACAGTTGGACTAGATGATCTTATAGGTCCTTTCCAACTTGGTGATTCTATGATTCTATGAACCCCACACAGCTGGGAGATGAGAAATGGAAAGGGGAGAGGCCTCCTTGCTGAACTGTGGTCTCTCAGATGATTTTTTTCAGAACCATTACGCATGTTCAGGCACTTCAGTCCTTCATTGGATTGCATTTCTCAGGTCCTGACACAACTTTGGAAGTGCATTTAAATATTTTCCAAAACAGAGACACACACAGATGCTTGTTGCTTATTACCCTGCATTCAAGTGACTCCTGTACCTTCAAATTCCACCCAAAATCAAGAACACAGAATTCTAACCAAGAGCCAAACTCCAACATGCTGAAAACCTCTTCCAAGAAAAGCAAAAATCAGTAGAGGGAAAGAGGCAAAAACATCACAACATGAACAGAGGCACTATCTTTTGTTAAATCAGCCCTAATACTAAGTTCTTGTGGGAAGTGCAGAAAAGGAGGTAGAGTATTCTCACAGCTAAAGTATACCATGATCCTAATGATAGACAGTATTAAGTAGGAAAAAAAAAAAAAAGGAATAGAGAGTATTTTAAAAATCTAGCTCAACAAAGCATTTGGAAATTGGAGTTTCAAACTGAAATACATGCATCCACAATAATATTTATTGAAAAACAAAATTTGTTCTGCATTTCAAGATCATTATGCTTAGTATATAAGTAACGTGCAGCTGCAGGCTCTGCAGAAACACTGCCTAGAGGTAATTTGATATTTATTTGCCTTTCTTGAAAACTTAATAGAGCTCTGCTACTCTGATGCCTTTTTTTGCTTTTACTTGTTGGTAGACTTTAATAAATGAAAATATATCTGGAAAAGTTTTAATTGGTACAAAGCTCAAAATAATCAAAACTAGTAACAGAACTGCATTAATTAGTATTACTGGTAAATAATTAATCATCAACCCTTTGCATAGCCCCCGGCCAAAACTATATATGGTCTTAATCTGACAACATGTAAACCTCCAGAGGTAACAACTTACTTGAATTGAACTCAAGGTCATTTGTATAGCTGTAAGTACATGGCAATTTTTAAATGAAAATTTTTAGTGTTGAAATATTGTTCTAGAATATAAAATCACTGCACCTATATTTAAGATGCCAGTTTTAATCATATGGAGTGACTTGTGACTTCATAAATTTTTGGTACAGAGGGTAGGGATTTGCTGGTGGGAGACTGTGGTGCCAAGTGCATTTACTCCTGCGCAGAAGCTCACGTGCCACTCAGCACCAAGGGGTTAATTTTTTTTACACGCAGAATTCTCTACATGATAATGCACTTCCAGGTTCCCCATCTGGCTATTGTAAAATCACAAAGGCTATGAAGGCACGAGCACGAAGTAGAAACGCTGTCCTGATTTTCAGTGGTGATAACAATCAGTAACTCCCACTGAAGTAAGTTGGAAGCCACAGATGCTCAGTAGCTCTGAAAACCAGGCCATAGCAAGATATCTTAAGCAGCACCCATTAAAGAAATCTACACATCACTGACCACTGCCTCCAATGGTCATGGCAGGCTAGAAAGACCTTTTGCATTACCTTGTGCAGCCATTCTGACGTTCCTAGCTCCTTACACTAAACAAATAATTATTGCAATTGAAGAAAACAAAACAAAAAAAAAAACAATAAATGAATTGAAAACCTGCACTGAATGGAGGTGGGAATGTATTTACAGGTCCACCAATATTCAAAAAAACAGACATGTTGGTCAAAAACAGAGCCACACCAGGACCGTGTGCCACCATAGCAACCAACATGGGGTTGCATTTACAAATTTTATAGTTGAGACAATTGGTCTGCTGCCTACTGCTTTACTGAATAAAAGCACTGCAAGTTCAAATCTACTAGAATTCCAACCTAAATGATTCTATGATTCCAATAAATATTGGTTTGGCTATGGAACAGTGTCAAATAATTTTCTAGCTATTGAGCTTATCCAAAGCACATCAGTTACAATCTAAAAAATGCTGATGGATTTGGGAGATTTTGATATGTCCCCAACAAGTGTTCTGTTTCTTACTGTTTGCTTCCTTTCTCTTTTTCCTCCTACTGAAAACAGGCAATACAGCATCCCTATATGCCAGATGCTTAAGAGGTGTAGCACAAGAAGAAGGGGACTTAACAAAAAAAAGGTGGACAGTGACTTTTAACATAGGCAGATGGTTATAGGACAAGGGGGAATGGTTTTAAACTGAAAGAGAGGAGATTTAGGTTAGATGTAAGGAGGAAATTCTTCACTCAGAGGGCGGTAAGGTACTGGCACAGCTGCCCAGAGAAGATACATTGCCCCATCCCTGGAGGTGCTCAAGGCCACAGTGGATGGGGCCCTGGGCAGCTCAGTCTGGTGGGAGGCAGCTCTGCCTGTGGCAGACAGTTCGGACCAGATGGGTTTCATATCCCTTCCAACTCAAACCATTCTGTCATTCTACGAAGTAATGGTATCTCTTCAAAACTCTGAAGTGCTTTAATTCAGAAGAGAATATTTTACTTGCAGTGCTACTTCATAATATCACTTATGTCAATTTATTTTTAACATCAGTTTCACTTTTCAGAAAATACATACTACTTAAAAGCAAAAAAAAAAAAAAAAAAAAAAAAAAAAAAAAAAAAAAAAAGATTAAAACTACTGATTTGTGGAATTCATGGCAATTCTGTCCATGTTTGTTTTTTATGAGCATCACAGAATCACAAAATGACCCAGGTTGGAAGAGACCTCAAGGATCATGGTTCTCCAACCCCCCTCCTACCAGCAGGGCCAACCTCCCTATTTAATACTAGACCAGGCGATTGTATACTTGCCAGTTTGAATGTTTCCCAGGTAAGATTTTCAAAGTACATCTCCTTGTTTTATTAGGTCAGAAAGCTTCTCTTCTAAGCTTGCTACAAAAGCTGGCCCATCTCACAGCCTATAAGAAAATTAGGGTGAGTGAATGAATACCTACTATTTTTTCCTCATGAGGCAAAAACTACCTATTATGCGATCACTGTAAAATAAAAAAGTTCACAGGACTGGAAAAACTTTAGAAGACCTCAAGAAAAGTAATTCACGTTCTGAAAAAATACCTCTTTCAGAGAGATTTAAAGGGAAAAGGTTATGAGGTTAAAAGGTGATTTGCTCTTGTTCACCAGGTTTCCACATAAGGAAAAGATAATTGATATTATAGCAATTTTTCAAGTGGCAGCCAAACATTTAACAATACTCAGCAACCAAACATACAAGCTAGAAGAAAATTAAACTGAAAACACACTATGCTGCTACTCTACGACCCCAAACCACATGGCTAACTGAAAGCTAGCCTGTTGCCACCTTATGCAGTATTTCCACAACAGAAATTTGTTAGCTTCATGTACTGTATATTTACCGTCGCATTTGCTGTTCTGTAGAAATATTTTCCCCCCCATCGACAATTCAGTAATTCTGCTCCAGCAACCACTGCATTTCAGTAATAAGAACCATTGTTAATTCGCATCCCCCTGCTTTTAGACTGGTGAGTATCAACTGAGTTTATAACCACCACAAGTACTGGAAAAAAACAGCTACAAGTCTTCTCTCAGAATAAATCGGATTTCGGAATGAACAAAGGTCACTGACTCAGTATATGAATCGGTAAATAAATTCTCTACTCTTATATCCTTACTTTATTCCTTTATTCTGCTTTATTCTTATTTTATATAATAATTCATTTTGGCCGTGCAGTTTGTTGCTAGCATCCCTAAAGTCAAATTTACTGCTGTTCAGAAAGTGATACGCTCAGTTCCAAAATCTTACAACCTAAGAAATGTGCTCAGTTCACAGTCTAATATCAGAGCTGGTTAGAGAGGGAGAAGGCAGGGAGAGGCTTTTCAGGACTAAGCAGAAGTAAATCAAAGCAAGTGTGACGCAGACAAAAGCATGCAGGTATGTAAAAATCTTTTAGTAGTGCAAATAGTGTTCAAAGTTACTTCATTATTTGGTTCCTGTTACTGTTTACCAACTGAAACATTGACCAGAAATACCAACTATGAATGTTTATTAGCAAATATACTTTAAAAAGAAATTCAAGAAACGTTTGGATGTTGTACTGAAGGACTTGGTTTAGTGGGAAACATTGGTGGTAGGTGGACAGTTGGAGTGGATGGTCTTGGAGGTCTTTTCAGACCTTGTGGTTCTACGGTTCTATGAAAGAAAATATTGATTTATGCTCTGCCAATCACACCACAAATGGAGAACTGTATCATGTGGCCTGTATTTTCAATTAAAACTGATAGATTAAATTTCTGAAAGATTTTATATCACATTCATGCACAACCAATATGCAAAAATTACACTGCAAATACTTTCAAGAAATCAATACATCTATTTGTTGCCATTTAAAACAAAACAAAAGCTAAGTTGGGCAAATTATTTGCATGAAATTAGGTTTTTAGTTCTACTCTCAAAACACAGAAATAGCGGCTGAAAATGTAGCTGTCACATAGTGCTGAAGGACACCTGTCACTTTATATCAAAGAAAAATATCCCTGAGTTACTGTTATAAGGTTTAATTTTTAATTTTAAGTTAAATCATAACATCAATATCATAGCATTTTCCTCAATACTTCTAATATTACAATACCTTCTAATAATTGCTGTCTACTTTTATCTTCCCATTCTCCTTTCCAGTCTTTTCCCTTGGGACTTAAAACCACTTGGAATTCAATTTAAGGAACAGAATACTGGAGAAACATTTTCATTTTGGGACACAGTACCATAAGAATCAGCTGGTGACAGTGCCCATCATTCTGTTACTCACAGACAGGATAAATTCTCCCCAAACTAAAGCAGTGACAGAGATCTTTGATTAAAGAAATCAAGTTCAGAAGGAGAAACACATCACATGGAATCTCAAAAAACAGCAAAGAAGTTTTCCACACCTTTAGAAAGAAACAAAAAGTACTGCACTTTCGCAATAGGTTTCTTACTGCTGCAGCATAGGAAGTAATTTATTAAGCATTCCAGATTCTTTAGTGCACAAAGAACCATTGCAGGGGCCAGAATCTCTGAGCACGCTCAGAAGAATACATGGCAAATCCAATAGCACATTCTGCACAGGAAAAGCAGCCCCTGCCCCTTTCCCATTAGAGAGCAGCATGTGGCCCACAGTCCCCAAGTATGACAGGCAGCAGGACTCTCGCTCATCCACTCCATCAGTGTGCTAATACACTTTTGTACTTTAATGGATTTTCTTTTTGTTGGTTACTGTTGTATATGTTTCTATTAGTATATGTTAAAACAGAAATGAAATGGAAAGTATAAAGTACACCTCAATTTAAATTACATATAAAAATCCATCATGCTGGCATTGCCCCATTATGCAGAGGCAACCCTGCGCATTAACATTCATGAAAGCAGAGTTCATGAGTCACCTCGGGGCTTAAGCTCCCCATATAGGTAGAAACTGAGGCTGTCGTGGTAATAATACCCTTGGTGGTAGGATGGAGCATGCCATCTGCACTGCAAAGGGAGCTCTGGCAGCAGCTAGCAAATTGCCAGGGAGGCATTAGCTGCAGCCCAGAAGGGTCAAAGTTGTGACGGTGGCAATAATAGCTGCAACGGCATCTTTCAACCAGTTAGAGGAGCACCAGCAGCACAAGCACCATACAGAAAAGTCATTTGCAAAAACAGAATTAAAATCAGAAGACGATCTTATGGCTTTTGTATTACAATTTCCAAATTAAGCCATAAAAAGGAGTGTGAACTATTCCATTAATTCATACACGGTATTTTCATTCTTGTTTAGACAACACAACAAGGGGTGAATTAATGTTACTCTGTTCTGACACGGCCGTGATTACAAAATGCTAATTTTAAATAATATTTATATTGCTAATTAAGGAAGAAGGGCCAAAGTTCTGAGCTCAATCCACAATCAGCACAGCCCCCTGCTCTGAATGTTACAAGTTCCCAGACGTGAGTTGTGCTGATTGCAGGCATTGCTAGGGGCTCTTATTAGCCACCCAAAACATCCAATTTCTACTGCCCAATTTATAATAGATTATGTTATGGTGTGCAAATCCTACCGCTGTGATGTAAACATTAATATTGAGAAGTACAACAATAAACCTCATTCTCTATCAGCATAAAAAGTGCCCGCAGATTTGAGAAATAAAAAACAAAGGCAATAAAGCTGTGAGCACTTCATCACGCCGACATAAGAAGAAAATTGAGCTAATTGCGTCGAAAAGAAACTAAGCAACCACTGCCAAGAGTGGGGAAAAGTCAAAGAAAACTCAGCAAAGAGTATATGAAAGACTTCAATACTTCAACATATGCATGTGCTTTACATATGTAAAGATTCATTTCTTCCTCTCTTAACACCAGACTGATAAACATTCAGAGGACACAGATAACCCACACAAGGAGCCCTTGAACATCCCATTACAGAGTTACCTCAGGCGGACATGGAGAAAAGCCCTTACCCTGATTGCATGGTTTGTGCAATCCACTTGAGGATTTGACCAATAATCTGTAAATCAATAACTTATTTCTCATACGTAGCTCCTGCCAACGTATGAAAAAGATAGGCCTAGGCCCTCAGTTTGTCTTCACAGCACCATGCTCTAATATTCTGCAATATGGTGTTATTTCAGGATTATAGAGCAGCTCATAAATAAGATGCTGACGCTCAATCTGTAACACTGAACTATCGGTTTTACTTTCTTTCACATAGCAGTTTGCTTGCATACAAGGGATTATGAACATTTGATCTTTTTCTAAGGTTTGGCACAAAGATTTACCTTTTAATTTCAAAGCAAAATTGTAAGTATTGTATCATAAACGGCTCTGTACATTTTGAATTACTCTAACAAGTACTCTTACAGCATGTATGTGAAGACACCTATGCTCTAAACATCATGCTGTTGACTGTAGTTGTGGGCAGTGATAACTTTGGGGGCTGCCACCCAAGCAGAAAAAATAATATTAATAATACAAAAAAAAAAATAATTAAATGCTTAAACAAAAAGCATGGAGAATGTGCTGATGTGGTATAATTTATTCCCATATGTAAAGAGGAACCAACAGCAGATGTTTAAATGAATAATGTACAGACCTTAACAATTCATGCTGATGTGTCCTCACTTTTATCTTTTAGCTCTTAAGGGGGGCAGTGACATTGTGACTTTAGCTGTATGAATCAACTTCGCATTGTTTTTCCCCACAAGAAGATATTGAAGTAGCATTCACAAAACACTGACTTACAGCATTACAAGACAACCCACAAACTTCTTTCTTCTCCCTGAAATAGAAGTACAGAAGGGCACACGGATTTTGCAAGACACAAGAATCTCTGTTTGCACGAATATGTCACATAAAGAACAAAATCAATGCTGAAATACTCTAAAAATTAAACCATAAAAATAGATTTATTTATATCCTAGATTAAAAATTCAATAATTATAGTTAATTCATTTATCAACTTACATTGTTTCAATGGTGTCAAATAGATATGGTTTGGGCCATACTTTCTCTTTACATCATGGCAGATGTGGTCATAAGTTGAAAGCAAAAAACTACCATCTTCACTTCCAGAATCAATGGAGATGACGTATTTAGCCCTAGGAAGGAAGAGAAAATTTAAAAATTTAATGCAACGGAAGAGCAGATTGGCAGAGACAATTTTATTCAGCGCTGTTGCACCAAACCAAAAATATCAGTTGATTAACATTTCAGTTTTTACTGATTTAGGTAGGTACTGAGCTTTAGATATGTGTTTATTGTGTCAAATATTTAGAAATGGTTAATGGAATGATTTGATAATACCATGGCTCGTTAAAAAAAGATCTTAAGTGAGGTACTGCCAAAGTGGCCAAAAGCCACAAACCCAGATATCTTGTTCTTAATTGACTCTTTTTAGAACAACCTAAACAAGTAACAGGACATGTTATTAATAGCACAGCAAAACTTACTCTTGTATTGGACTTGACCATCTCCAGAGGTTCTTTCCAACCCTTATGATTCCATGATATAAGTTTATATCCTCACATACACAACAAATCCAAGAAGTGCAAGTAAGAACAAACAGGGAAACAAATGGAGAGCGGGGCAAAATCAGAAAGGAAAGAAATGAGGAGCAACTAGTAAAGGATGTAACTGAAAATGGAATAAACTCTACGAGCATGAGTAATAGGAAGACAATGAATAAAGGGGCTGGTACTGCACTCAGCAAAGAACGCTCCTGATAGATGATGCTCAGAAGCTGAGTGTATGTAATGTCTTCTTACATCAATCTTGACCAAAATGTTAACTGCGAGCAGGGGATAGCGCTATCAATATCCATGACAAAGGAGCAAGACCTCAGCTTTTTACAGAGAAGCAAAAGGTTAGTAAGTACTTGGGTTTGAAATTTTAAAATCTGCTATAACCAGGAACATTCATTCTAGAGTACTGTAAGCATGGACAAGACTTTTTAGAGCCATTAGTGGATCAAGAACTTTACAGAAGGCAGGTAAAGCACTTGAAAACTGAAAAAGGTAACCATGGTATCTACTCACAACAGGGTGAAAAAGCTGGCATCATCAAATTACACATGCATACTATCAGCATTAATTCCCAGGAATATACTGGGAACAATAAGCATCTAAAAGAAAGGAGTAACAGCTATTATGTGCTTGTCAGCAGCAAAAGTCCTTGTAGCATAGGTTGACAGGCTTCAGGGTTGGAGGAGGAACTCAAAGGATCACAAATCTGTTTTTGTAAGGCTTTGGATAGCGTTTCACATGATTTTTTTCATAATATTGTCTACAAGAAAATACCACAGCAACAATGCACACACATGCTAGCAAAAACGTTCCTCAGAAAGCAGCTATTAATTGTTCATTATCAAAGCAGAAGGCTGCATCAAGGGATACTTTGTAGGTGTCTGTCCTAAATGTGGTCCCATTATAATTGATGACCTGGAAGATCCCAGAGAGAACAAGCTTATTAATCTGAAAACATCAAGCCACGAATGACTGTAGGCATATTGAAGGACAGGCTCAGAATGCAAATACATGTAGAAGAGTTGGTTAGACCTCAGTTCAAGGACTGTTGTGAATCACAAGCTGAAAGGAGTTAACTGTTTTAGTATAACCTGTGAAGCAGGATAAGTGTAATGCAGCCACTCTGGTAGGAATTCTCTTTGTGTACATCTGTCCTTATTGAGGAGGTCAAGGCCAACACTTCTCCATCTTTTCTGAGTTAGAAGCTTATTTGAACACACTGGGTGAAAAACAGGCTGCCAGCCCAATTCCCTGCACTTACCCCTTGTTCATTTATGTGGACTGCAGGGTCCTTAAATAAATGGAAAAAAGAGAGTTATCACCTGTGTTTTACAGGCATTTTATAGGAAAGGTCTATATCATTCACAAAACCATCCTTCCACTCAGCCCAGAACCTGGGCTTCAACCAGATACTGCGTACCCTTTTTTTAATATAAGAGATACCAAACGGAGCATGCTAAATCTCGAAGATCAGAAATGCAAGACAGGACTGAGAAAATTCAAGTCACTCAGTTTAAAGAGCAGGAGAGGAAGGGAGAAGTGTGGTATCAGATTGCTGAGACAAAGAACGTAGCTACCTCTTCTTCATATCAACGATAGACAGACTGAGAAATAATAGCCTGAAAATACAAAGTGCAGTTCCACCCTTCCTGCAGCCTCACACATAGGTTCCCACCACCTCCTCTAGGTCAGCTCTGGCAATTACGTGGCTAGAGGTGAGTTAACTGAAAACTTATAATGAAAAAAGTGATTAGATCATGGCCTGTAGGTGTAAGTTTAAGCTGACTGTCAAACTGAAGGTTCAGGGCAGACAGGAGGAAAAATTTCTTGGAGGATAATGAAGCATCAGAATTGACTGCCTGGGAAGATTAGGGAGTATCCATTACTGGAGGTCTCAAAGTATGCTTTACACAAATATTCATCAGAAATGTCTTAAGTATAGCTGTTGCTTTCTTTGGACAGAGAAATAAATCAAAGAGTCAAAGTCCCTTCCAGTGTTGAGAGCTCTATGTTTCTGTTGTGATTAGCAACTGGAAAATAATTTCATCCCAAGCAACCCCCTCGCTTAAAGACGTATTTAATGTTGCTAGTATTTCATCAATCAAAATGTCAAAAGGACTAATTATGTTCCTCCAAAGAGGATTTCTCTTTCACTTAGCCCGTTACAAGCAAGCTGTGAAATGCATTGCTGGTAGATACCATTGAGGAAAAGAACTTCAGAGAATTCAGAACCGAGTGAAATATCAGATAGTGAAGTGAAATATATTATAGCATAATAGAAATAGGAAAGGGATAAAAAGCTTCATGTCATGAAACGCAAGGCATTTAATGCTTAAATAGGTGAAAAAACTCACCTAGAAAATAACTACATATAGAATGAAAATACACAGTAAGGATTACCTGCATAGAGGATGTGGTAATGCTCATGAGAAAATAATGGATCTACGCGACTGTTCTGCTTACCTACCAGTGATATATCACAGAACAACCCAGGTTGGAACGCACCTTAAAAGGCGTTTATTTTAATATAACAGTTTTCTCCCTGACATTCAAGTTTAAACCAAGCATCCTCTAAAGAAACAAGGTAAATCCTGGCTGATCACTTCACCTTCTGACAATAAAGTGGGTCAGAAAGCCCAAACAACAGCAGGCTTATGGTGGACAACACTGTATTGCGGTGGTCAAGAAAGGACAGGTGGAAGGTAAATATAAAGCCAAGCTGCTGTAAAATCAGATTGCAGCTTTTTAAGAACCTAAATGAAAACCTAGACTGTCACGTCAACAAGGAAAACCACGTGACTTAGAGTTACATGACGCTCTTGGTGGATTTGTTCATTTTCATGTTATCAGTGTCTATGAGACAAACTTTCCGGAGTTCAGCTTATAGAGGAGTAAGATTATTGCATTCTGCATCCTCATCTCTTTAAGCACTGTGCATTTGAGATGAAAGTGAAATGGAATGGAGCCATATTACAGTTGCCTCTATAAGCTAACAGTGAGGAGAAAAAAGTACAAGTCAGTATCTGTCAAATAATTGTCATGCCATAAGCAGAACAACATCAAAATCCCAGAACTACGAAAAGATAATTTAGAGGTTTAGATATTGTACTGAGGAACGTGCTGTAGTGGAGAAATATTGGTGGCAGGTGGATGTTGGGACTGGATTTGGAGCTTTTTTCAACCTTGATGATTCTATGATTTTCATCTGGAAAGCCTAACCAACATCCTGTAAAAAGGATATGGACAAAAAAAAAAAAAAAAAAAAAAAAAAAAATAAAAAAGGAGAGAGAGAGAGAGAGAGAGAGAAAGAAAAAGTTCATATTGTCCCAGTTCTTAAATCAATTACCTAACACCACATAACAGAAAAACTGGTTGTATAATTATCAAATTTACACATATTTTCATGACTTCAGTTCATGCTCATATTCAAAAATAGCGTTTCTTCCTTTTCAAATGACTACAGAGAATAAACAAAGCTCCCAACAGATCCTCGTTACAGAATGTTAAATATGTCTACGAGGGAAAAATAAAAGGCAACATAAGGATTCTTACAAGTAGAATGCTGTGCTGGAGATAAATAATTTCTATATCAAGAAATCCACAAGTGTTTTTGAGCCTATCCATCCTACCTGCCAATTCTAAAATTTTAGCTGGATGGTTTAACTCTGCAGTGTGCTATACAGAACTGTAACACTTCCACGTGGTGGTTGGAAGGGCAGATGATAACTGACTCCTAAACGCAATAACTATGAGAACTCCACTTCTGTAACAGATTGTGTTTTTAACTAGTAATCGAAATTAATGCTACCCTGCAAAGCCATCACAAGTCAAGAAATAATAATACACGTCATTATCCACAGCTGGTGAAGAAATAGAAACCGAAGAATATGGAAGCAGTTAATGGAGTTGTAAGAAAAGTACAGCTCTAAAATAGCATAAATGTAGAGCATGCTACATTTTCTTTACCAGACTATCTTTATAGTATGAAATAAATAGATAAGAACAGCAATGAGTAACTATTGTCAGATATATGAACACATGGAGATCAATGAACATACAGGTGAGACAGAGGAATTTAATTACCATTGGTGTGCTGCTGCTGAAGTAACGTTCTAAGTGAGGCACTTCATCTGAATTTCTTTAAAATGCCTGTTAGTACTAAGATTTCTCCATGCTCACACAGCTCTATTACAAGATACATCTGCTAATGTTCATAAAAAGGCGATGTAATGGTTTTGTTATTTCTCAGTTTAGAGTTTATTTTAATATAATGAAAATACATAAAATGGCATTTCTCCATCTGCAGTGATGACTCAGAAGCCTGATGCAGTTAGCATTTTATGAACTCAAAGCAAAAGACAATTGACCTGCTCCAAATATTGCCGATGTTTAGAGTACTACAGCTCTCAAGCATGCCCTTTTAAAAATGTACAATAATGCTAATACTTCAAAACAAAGACTATTTATGTATTTAGTTTTACCTGTTGAATGGTCCTTATGTCAATCCACGAGTCCTCATTCTTATCTTTCCAGTTTTATAACTCACCCTATTTGCAGTATCCCTTTGAGATAAAACAGCAGTGCTCCATCTCCCTAAAAGCAAAGTTTTTGAATGTTCGATATTTTAAGGTAATTGGTTTGACATATCTTCCAGTGCCCAAAAATCTCAAAAATGGTGAAAAGCTTCTGATTTTTTCCACACCTCCAGGATTTCTTGGAAACCAGAACTTTCTATAACCACTGAAAGTGATGGCAAGTTGTCACTGCATGCAAGAGTATGAACATTCTCTGTACAAGAGATTTTACTGTTATATAACACTTAAAGGATTCACTGGGGAAATACAGCTTTTGCTTTACTTCAATGAAACAACTGCTAATAGCTGTAGAATATGAAGAAATACCTACTGCTGAATACAAACCTCAAAAATACAGACTGAAAAAGGTCCAGTCCCAGACTTACCACCCCTGTGCATGCTGAATCCCGCTGAAGTTGTCCACAGGGTCTGTGGCATCTCTGGTGACTTGGCTGGATGCCTCTGCTAAGACACCTCCACAACACATGGGATCTTTGTTGCAACGGGGGCAAAAAAAGAATGCAAAACTGATGGGTTTAATTGTGTCCAAGCGCAAGGTACATTTTGTAGTCTTCCCCTCACTGTTTTCAGCCATCTGTTCAGGCTTATACAGGCTTAAATAAAAGCATGGAGACTAGGAAGAACATGTCCACTACTTGAAGAACTGGAATAAACCCAAGAGAGGAGTGGGCCGGAAGAACACCAACACCTTGTGTTCTAACCACACTGACAAGGATATGGATGCCATGGCATACCAGTTTGGATGTCAGTCCTGCAAAAACAAATTCACAGACAAAAATTATACTTCGACTTGTCTATCTACAGCACAGAACTGTATTAGATCTTTTTTTCCTTCAAAACAAATGGTATACAATATATTTTTAGTGGATATCAAAATACTTCATTAAACCTGAGAAGCCGTTGAATCTGTTTAAAATAAAACAGCAAT
Organism: Lagopus muta; assembly: GCF_023343835.1. Lineage (NCBI taxonomy): Eukaryota > Metazoa > Chordata > Aves > Galliformes > Phasianidae > Lagopus > Lagopus muta. Next base: position 9,797,119 of record NC_064438.1, on the reverse strand, counting down.
TTTTCTTTTAACTAGCACCATGTGAAGATACACTTCAGCAATGCTGCCACTATGCTGATAACAAGAGCAAGTATTTCTGGGTACTCTTGTAATTCCACTGGAGAGCTTCAAATTTCCATATGATTCCTCAAAATCTACTTTAAAGTAGAGTCTACTTTACTGCATGAGTCCTCAATGGAAGCTAAAAAGCACTCAAGAAGGCAAACTTATCTAAACATTTTCAGGCAAGAAGGCCACAGCTCAATTCCTCCATAATGGAGGACCGAAAAAATCTGGGATTAATTAGAGAACTGTTCACTGCTTTTAATTCTAGGAATGCCATCAAGTAAAAGATGTCCATCTAGAAAGTGAGTCCTTCTATTCCAGCCTGACGATATTAGCACTCTTTTTCTAAACACCTAGTATATTTTTACATGTCATTTGATACAGCTTTTACAATCTTTAATTCTCTGAAATTCAGTAGAAAAAAAGATCTGATAAGTAATATAAGTAAGAGATAAGCTTAATGGCACGTAAAAAATATTTTTGTTCTTTTGAAGATTTTCTACATAAAAAAGTTAAAATAGCGATTTGTTTGTTTTGCTTCTGTTGACCAATAAATAAATGGAAGGATGTAAGTGTATATAACTGTATCAAGAAAAAAGGAGGTCATTTTTCCAGAAAATTCTCTGCCCTAAATATTTAGCTACATGAGTATGACAAATGTGCATTTTATACAATTAGAAGCTGTACAGATCAAGCAGACAAATCCTCCCCTTCTTTTTAATAAACAGGGACAGTACCATATACATATGATACAAAGAGGGAAACAGCAAAGGAAGAAACGTTACACAGAATTGCAGCTTAACACGACAGCTTCAGGCACCTCGAAGCATTTCCCTATCACACTTGCTTTCTTTTTCCACTGTGAATTAACTGTGTGATCAAAAAGCAACGTGAAGTTATTTTTCCTTTCCAGTCCTGAAGTATTTTTAAGCGCTTTTGAGCAAAGTTCAAATGGTAAGGGATACAAAAGGAATGTGAGCTCACATTGATATATGTAGTTGTTACTGGTCAAGGCAGAGACACTAATGGGCACATTGTCGGGAATAAAGAATGGTCACACACCAGGAATTCCCAATTTTCTGGTGCTGAAAGGCAGGAGTTACTTGGCCCTTCATCTAACATCCTGAATCTGCTTTTATTACAATGCTATGATTTTTAGCATCTGCAATACTCAAACTTGAATAAAAATAAATAACTAGCAGAAGGCTAGGTTTTAAGCCTTACTGATTGCTCATTTCTAGTTTTGCAATACCTGCTTCTAAACTGAATCAGAAATTTATTATTCTCTCAGGCATAATACCGCCTTTGGGATCTGAGAAGTTACACCACCCTCCTGCTATAATTTTCCTCATGAGCTAAATTGAGACAATGCCACTTATAGTACGCTTCATACTGTAAAACATTAATACATGAGAAATATTTTGTATGGGAAGATGAGCACTTTAAGAGCTTCAAATTAATACTGTGGTCTCCTCCTGCAACTTTACATGTAAAAGAGTGGTACCAAGAACATGCTGGCAGGGCCAGGGCTTCAATGCATCTGGCAAAGTGTGCATGCAAAAGCAAGATGACTGTGTCTGCCTACACACAGCTTACAACAACAAAGCACTAAAAGCGTTTTCACACTTTGTAAGTTTCCCAACATCTGTCAGTGCACCACTCCTTAAAAAGGCCAGAAGCAAACCTTGCCTCTTACAAAAAAATTAAATGCTTAGTATAAAAGACCTTCATATCCAAACAAAACCAGTTGATCCTATTAGCTAATAAATTAGAACATAACTATTCATAAGGAATATGCGTTTGCCATCAGTGTAAATGAATTTATTTCCCAATGCAAAAAGTTAATTTCAGGGAATTGTATGATAAAACCCTGGAATCATAGAAAGGCCTGGGTTGAAAAGGACCATAACGATCATGTAGTTTCAACCCCCTTGCTGTGGGCAGGGTCACCAACCACCAGACCAGGCTGCCCAGAGCCACATCCAGCCTAAATGTAGAGGGGTAGTTCTCCCAGAGGCGTGGAAAACTCCTACAAAACACACAGAAAGCATTTTAGAAAGCAGAGGAGGCATTCCTAAAAGAGAAAATATCTGGAAAGTGCAAAGAAAACTCCTAGAAGGCAGAGGAAATGTCTAGAAAGCACAAGGAGATTTTTCTAAAATGCATAAAATTAAATACCAAATACAAAGGGCAGAGCTAAAAGCCTGCAAAGTCCCTGGAGAATTAATGTCCAGATGGGAGATTTTTCAGAAAATACAAGAAAATACCTAAAAACCCAGGAGGAATGTTCCTGGGAAGGGGAAAAGAAGAATTATTGGATAGCACACAGATATTCCTGGAAATAGAAGTAGGAATTTCTAGAAAAGACACTGAAATTTGCTGAAACTCATGGGAGAAAATTACTGTGAAGCACTGGGACAATTACTAGAAAGCAGACAGGAAATACTCCTAAAAAGAAATGGGGAAATTATGTGGAAAGGAGGACTTGGGTTTCCTAGAAATTACAAGTAAATGCCTACCAAGCCAAGGGGTGAATTCCTCTTAAGAAGGGCAGGAATTTTGTAAGAGCTAATGGAGAATTACTTTGAGAGTCACAGAGCAGGCTCTTTTCCATAAAGCATTACAACATTACTTTAAAGATTGCATGCATTTTTGTTGGTAAATAGACCAGAAGTGCTGGGATACATTATCACTCCTTACCCCAATGACACTAGGGACCAGCTACACAAAGAAAATAAGGCAGATGGTAGGGAAGACCTTCATTCATTTAGCTGCATACTATGCAGTGTTGGACACAATGATCTCTGGAGGTCCCTTCCAACCCCTACAATTCTGTGAAGACCTCCTTAATTCCTTGAGGGGAACAGCTCAAGGACTGTCCTGCAGCTGAACACCTGGGAACAAAAATGACAAAAGACACATCCCTTCCTGAACAAATGCCATACAAGGCAGAGATGTCTCCCCATATCAGACTGCAATCTGAAACTCGCTTCCTTAATTTAATTACCTAGAATCATGATGTAGCACTGACTATGAAATACTTCAAATATTTTTTTTCCATCTAGCCTAAAAATTCCTTTCCTTTAGGGCTTTGGAAATGTTTATTGACAATTATTTCTCCATGAAATTGAAAAACCAAGGACAGAGTTTCATTAAACTATATTAATGTGCTGCAGTAAGCAGGTATATTTTTGGTACAGCACAGCCTGTGCAAACTTTCATCCATACTCCTCCTTTCCTTTTGGTTTTAGTTAACAGTACTGTATTATACCTTAATTATATTGAAGATATGTAAAAGTTATAGAGGACCAATGTACTAAAAGAAGTAACACAAACTACTGCAGTTACTACTTAATTACTTGTTACAAGTAACAGTTAATAGTTATTAGCATAAATATCTCTGACTTTCATCAAAAGTTAGCTTCTATTTGAGGCTTTAAAACACTGAAATGGGAGATTTGGAGTAGCACAAGTAACAGTCGCATGGGATTCCCATTATTTTTCGTTGGGATGAAAAAAAAACATCAACTTCAGCACCAAATTAAATGGTCTCATCATGTGGAAAAACAAAAAAAAAAATCCTACCACACTGAATGGTCTGCTGGGGAGGGTTGAGCTTACAAGCCTGAAGGGTAAGCTTCCAATGTCAAGAAAAAGCCTTCATAGTGAACACAGACATCTGTGGAACATAGCTTGTAGAACAAGCTACATGTCTGTTCCTCATGAGTCTAATGTCTCCATCCCTGCTGTGGGGACAGAACTCCCAGAGACAATATCAGAGATGGAAAAATCAACTGCAGGATTTGATCTTATGTTTCAGTAGCTTATTTTATTTACAGCCATTTACAAAAGGTACTCTAGAGTATGTCCAATGAGTCCGCCCACCAATTAGAATATTATCAGTTTTATACTGACTAAAGTCAGCACAAAATTTTGCGAACAAAGAAAATCTAGTGACAAGCTGTTGGAACCTTAAAGCAGCTCAGACTGACCGTAAGACAATCAAAAGCCAACCACCATGAGCACTTGGCACAACAACCTTGAGCATTCCTTCTGAGCAGAGACTGATACACAGCAAATTTAGCAACTGGTCAGAGATGAGCACTATCTGAATAGCAAGCTGTTGTGAAGAGGTGCAAAAAGTCACTGCACCTTTCTTTCTTTGGTGACTTGTGCAGGTCCTATAGCTGAGCAGTAGATGCAATGAAATGAATTCTGAGATCATTTGCACTGAGATGTTGATGGAAAATCCAGTGAAGTCAATGAAATTATTCTGCATTTACACCCAGGTCAGTGGGATCAGAATCAAATGCAACGCGATTAAAATCAACAGAGCACATCATCTGCAGATGTCACTGCACCCCCCCCTCCCCCCCCCCAAAATGCAACAAGCTTCAGGTACACTATTAGCAGATTACACAATTTCACTGTCAGGTTGACAAGTTTGAAGAGCAACTGCAAATTGTGGAGGATTTAATTTTCACAGGTAAAGGTTCCTTCCTTTCAATTAAAAGAACAAGAATATCATTCCTTCAAAGTTAAAAACTAAGTTCGTTCTGTGCTTGTAAAGTGATAGACAGAAGCATTCTCACCTTGTATTTTACCAAAACAATTACTTTTTTAGGGAATGTGAAGAATGTAGAAGTTTATTTTTGATCAAAATTGACAGTGCCTTCATGCAACACCACCAGAGATCATAGCACTGTTATTACCCTCATTACAGTAGAGGTAACACTTCACTGTGACTCTGCAGATTGTACAAGTGACTACAATGATACTGGTGATACGCTTTGAAAGCATATTTGTTCTTCTCAGTTCAAGGAAAAGTCTATATTACCATGAATGGCATTATATTAATCCCAGTTCTGAATACTTCTGAACGTAAACTGATGTGTTATGTTATCAACATGGCACTTCCAGGTGTCCAACAAATACTTTTCAGGTCTCTTTCACCCATGTCAAAGGATATTAATCAATGTACTCACTGTACAAACTAAACATTGGAATCTGCTATATGATCCACTCGGATAGCCACAACAAAACCACTAATCTGAGACCATCACAGGCAACCTGCGAGGCTTCCAAGTCAGAACTGAAAGTCCTGTCAGCAAAATGTATTCAGACTCCACCAAAACCATCAGCCAACAAGATCAAATTAAGTAGCCATTACTGATATATTTGAGAAAATCAGGGAAATATACCAGATACACAGATAAGCCTGAGGGATTGGGAAACAATGAATGAAATGCATGGGAAAATCTCAACGTCTGTCAGCCAAGAACAAGACAGCAGCTCAGGCAAGCAAAATTTAATTAATGGTTGCCTGCTGAGATGCGCTAAAAATTCCTTCCTGCACTCAGCAGCTAGAACACCCAACCTGAAGCTGTAACTGAAAAATGTCTCAGCACTAAAGACACGCATCGCAAGCCATTCCATTTGACATCATAGCACTCATATATACTGCCAGGCAGTTACCTGCACACAAGTATGCAGAAATGACACAGTATTTTGTTTCTACTGGCAAAATAATCTAAGTCTTTAAATAAGGCAATCTACGTTAAGTTGTTACAGTGTATAGTAACAATCATTGTAGACAGTTACAGAAAACCCAGCAATTGATACTTTAGGTGAATATGAATAAAACATGGATTTTAGATTAGAAAAACCCTCTGAGGGTAACCATCACGATACACACATTTGAGATGTGCAAACATGCACGTAAAAGTGCACGATTGCACATGCAGTGTAAGTGCACATACATCTCAATTACGTGCTACTCTCAATTTCTTTGGTATTTTCAGATGCAACATGTTTTGCATCTGTCATATCTAGTAGCTATCTGACTGCCCAAGGACCACATTACAGGAGAGAAAAATCAGGAGTTTCCACAAACCTTGGCTGTAGCTCCTTAGGTCAAGTTCTAACATGCCATGGAGCTGGGCATAAAGCTGGCTTTGGTGTCCTTAGATGCCTTGGATGTAACATTACTGACCACACTTTAATTAATAAGAAAATGATAGATTTTCACCTATCTTTTCCTGGAATCGTTTGTAAAAGGCTTCTTCAGCTTTTCCCTCAGCACATCAATACAGCTCTTTCATACACTACTTCATCCCCTCATCCAGGATCACAATCCCGCAGCTCTTGTCCAGGCAGAATTCCATTTGAAGTGTGCTGCAATGTCAGAGCCAAAACCCTAAATCCAATGAACACAGAACTGCTTTGCCTAAAATAATCAGAAACAAGACAGACATCCCTTTGACAAACATGCCTGACTGCATTCATGCACAACTTCACTGAAGAAAAAAAATAAAAACAAAAACAAAAACAAAGATTTTATCACCTACTTGAGTGCATTATTTGAGGCATGTCCTCCTGTTGCTATTCATTAAATGAACGCACAAATAAATAAATAATACTAAATGAATTTTTATCTTTCTTTTCTTTCAAATATTTCACAACTTAAGCCTACCTTATTACAAGGCTCTTCAGGAGACTTAAATAGTATTAAAATACTATCTTCAATTTAAAGGGCAAAATACCTGGAAAATTAAGGTCACATAATGTTACAAAACCTAATGGAGTATGGATTTCTGCTTGAAATACTTCAACCAGAAATCTCAGTAATCTTAAATCTGTCTCTTCGAGGCATAATAAGTTTTAAAGGTTTGAATGAATTTCAGAGTATATTTTGTGCGCCCCCTAATTCTGAACAGGGAGAAAAGTACTGCATTCAGAATAATAAGCTGCCACAGGAAAGATCAATCTTTCACAACAAAGGCACTCTCATAGAGTATTAGAAATAGATATCTGCACTAAAATATTTTGAACCAGTAAATAAGATACGATTTTCTTGCACTACATTCATGTTCAAATACACATAAACACCAGACTAATAGTAAGTGAAGGTTGTAAACCAAAGGGTGTGGCAGTGCTCAAAAGATGTGCAGTCATATCCCAAAAAGCTGCATCTGGCAGTTATCGCAAGCATATTTACACCTGTGTTCTTCCACCACTTGTCTAAATGCAGTCCACTATTAAATACTTGGAGATGCCAGACATGGGGAAAGTAATTGTCAGCCAGGACTTGTTCAACTGCACAGGACTCCCACCTGCCTAATTCCAGCTGTATAGTCCTCATTAGTATCTAAGTCATTGAAAAGAAAAAATCTGCCTAGGTATTTATAAAGGTTACCTTAACAATTCTCCTGAAATCTACAGGCAAACTTTAACCCATCCTTTAGACACTCTTTGAACTTAGCAACCTCCAGTAGACTCTGATGCACGCATGAAACATTTAAATGCAATATAGTCTTAGACACGAAATTTCTCAGAAAAAAAAAAAAGGAAAAAACCCAAACAACTATTTAAACAAAACTTTGAAAGAATGCTACAAGTAAGACCTAATTTGATGACCGTTAGATGAAAAACAAAATCAAAATATTACAGCTTCTTTCCAGGAAATGTCTGGATAGCCTACTGCATAAAACAATAGAATTGCAGCCAAAAGGCACCTCTTAACCATGTGCTGTGTTCACATGGAACTTGTTTCTATCCTTTGTTTATAAATGCTTCAAGCTAGGACCCTGTTATCTATTTGGCACTAGTCTATTGCTCTATAGTCCAGTGGAAATGTAGAGTACTTTATTCATTTCACTCACCATTGACTAAGTCGAAAAGGATAGCATCACATATCTCTGGATACCTTTCTGTCAACAGTTTACAGGCTGATTCGTTCCAATTCCATGAGTAGAGGGGGACCCACAGACCCAATCTGAGTAGTAGCGCTCAGCATGAACACCGAGCTCTGCATCATCATTGCCTTTGGTCAAGAGCTCTCACGAGCTGATTTACCCACCTCATGCTGGTCCATATTTTTTAAGTATTAATATCATTTCCCTCAGTTGCGTTCCCCAGCACTGATGAGAGATCGTTATAACTGAATAAAACAACAACAAATCTTAAAAAACTAGAATGTAGTATAAAAACCTGCCCAAGAAAGGGATTAAAAACCATAGCACCAATGTCTGTAGAACTCTGGTATTCAATTAGCTTCTATGAGAAATCCAGTATGTGAAGCTGAAACAGATAAGCTAATACATGTAACACAGTGATCTGAGTATGTAACAAGAAGAATTCCAGAAAGCCAAATGCATCATCATTCTATCTTTACATGTGGAATATCTACAAAACCATGAATTTTGGTTGCTCACTCAGGTTAGAACAACTGCATCAAAATTGTGCTTTAACACATCAGGAACGATACATTGAATTCCATGCAAAAAATATATGGTAATTAAGAGCATGGATGAAATTACATTTAAAAAATTTTAACAGTCATTTCACTCTTAAGGCCAAGGGGTCAAATTGCAGTTGCTTAGATACTTTGTGCAGAAATCCTGGGTGTAAACCCAGCAAATAATTGTAAATGTCTAAAAAAAATATAAGCTACAATTCTAGCAATGAGTTACAAATGCACATAATCTATTTGGTAAACAAGTTATTTTCAGTCATGTCTACTGCATCATTTATTTCACCCACAAGGTGGCATTTTTATTCTACGTTTTCATTAGTAGCCTGGATGGCCTATCATTTATTAAAAAAATACTCAAATGAAAACTGGAAGACACTGTACAAAGGCACGCCAAAATTTATATTCCTTGATCACCAATACACCCCCTGTAAAATCAAACATTTACTGATTTTACTGTTTAGATACAAATCAATTTGCAAAGTCATGGCACCTAGTTCAACATTATTCCAACTCCACTTATCTAACAAATATAAAAGACAAATTGCCTTAGATACGATTGAAGGAAATCTCTTGGTATTCTGTGTGCTAATACTCAGTGTTTTCAGCATAAAAGTCTTAAAAATGCAGACATCATAAACAACGTGTATGGCCATCTTAACCTGTAAAGTTAGCCTTGTACTGACCAAAACATTTCAGTCATTCAATACTTCTGCCAAAAGATCTGAATTTCAAAAGATATGTACATTTTGGGAATTAAAATGATACAAATAGAAACCAAAGCAAAACAAATATCAGCTAAAATAAGTGCCTGCCAAGAAAAAAAAAAAAAAAAAAAAAGATTCTGCTCTGCAGAATGTAGTAGATATTTTATCGCTAAACGTCTGTATCATTATGCCTTTAAAACAAACTATATCACTGCAAGTAATTGCAGATTTTACTTCATCTGTAAGGAATGCACTGAAGGCAGCACTAATTAAAAATTAATCTTACAGTACACAAAGATTGCTTCAACAACAATAAGTCACATTCTAAAGCAAAGTCACACAGCAAGTATACTAACCTAGAAATAAGATGAGCAACTAAACGTGCTTTTCTCTAATGAACTGATAGAATCTCTGCTGCCTTGTTTCAGTTTCCTTCTAGAAACAAGCAAGCATGTTCTGTACCTTCTTACCTTGGTCTGAGAGCATATCATTTTTTCTTATAAATTAAAGACAGAGAAATTTTGAACATTGTTGCATGCACACAACCACGTGCTAACTGCTCGATGCAAAAAAAAAAAAATATTCAAAATACCAACTATAATTCCCAAGATTGGCTCTCTGGAGAGAGCAAAAGGCTGCAGAAAACCACTCCTAGCATCTTCCAGAGTATAATATATCACATTCATGAGTTTTACTTAGATCTTTCTTGAAAATGAAAACTCAGTGGTACTAAATTAAATGTCATTCATTTTTATACTGCCATCGACATGCAATTTGAACAGTAGTAAAAGGCAGAAACCTATCAGGATTTAAGAATACAAACAGAGAAATATGAATTATACGCACTGTTGTAAAACTGTATTTACTGAATAGAAATGTCAAGAGTAAAAGTTAATTCTTGCAGTTACTTTACTTTGCCCATCCAACACACCTTCCTATATTCGCTTTTGAAGACAGTCTACTAATCTTCAAATTTAATGCAGTAGTTTCAAACTCCTGCAATCCAAAGACCTCTAAAAGTTTTCCAGTAATGATAAAAAGCATTTCAGAAATGTGTGCTATATAACGAATATGAAATTGTCTTCTTACTAAAAACAAAACAAAAAAACTACTATAAATGAAAGAAGGTGAGGAAAAGAGCACCCTCTTACATAAACATTATCTGTGTCACTGATCTATGGCAAATAGCCTCCAATAAACCATAAGCACCTGTTGTTATGGCTTATTAAAGATTTGTTCTGAAATAATTTCCTACCTGCAGCAGCAGAAAAGCAGCAAACAACAACCTGAAATCTATTTTGTTGGTCTTTCTGTAGGCAGGTAGAGCAGCAAACAAGCAGCAGCAGCCCTGGGACCTCAGTCTGAGTTTGATAAAAATTTATCCAAAAAACTTATGAGCTAAACTAGCATGAAAACAGAGAAGAAAGGAAGGGTTTTTTTTGTTGTTGCTTTTACTACTACGAAAGAAGCTGAAACTTGCAATGTGATGTATCTGGCTTTTGTAGATTTCAGAAAGACAAGTAATAAAGGCCATTCAAAGATGGAAGAAAACCCTTTTTGCCACTGGAATAAATAAAGAACCGTGATGAAGAGCCAGGTGGGACAGTGATGTGGTTTGAAAAATAAACCTCAAGAATATTTCTGAAACATTAAATAGGATCTATTTCCAGCAAAATATTCCATTCTCACTGACATTTAACATGAAGAAAGATAATAGTCTCTTCTCCTGTTCAGTGGAGCCTATAAAAGAAAGAAGTTTATACAACAAGGAGCTTACACGACAAGAAAGGTTTCTTTGAGTCAGTAGCAAAAGGAATACTAGGAAAATGTGGCGCTGAATGAGGTGGTTGCCCAGGTGACAAAGGACACTGAAAAGGCAGAGATACTGAACACCTTCTTTTCTTGGTCTTTACTGCTGAGACTGCCCCTCAGAAATCCCAGGCCCTGGAGATAAGAGAGAGAGTCTGGGGAAAGGAAGATTTCCCCTTAGTCGAGGTGGATCTGGTCAGAAATAATCTAGGCAAACTCAACATACACAGACGTGTGGGCCATGAGAGGATGCACCACGTGTGCTGAGGCAGCTGGCAGAAACAACTGAGAAGTTGCTCTCTGTTGTCTTTGAAAGGTTACAGAAAACAGTAGATGTGCCTGAGGACCAAAGGAAAACCAGTATTATTCCAGCCTTCAAAAAGTCCAAGAAGGATGAGATGAGAAATTGCAGGCCAGCCAGCCTCACCTCCATTCCAGGCATTGGAACAACATGTTTTGGATGCCTTCTCCAAGCAAGTGGAGGAGAAGTAGGTTATCAGCAGTAGTCAACATGTACTTGATGATTTCCAGAGGTCCCATCCAGCCCCTACAATTCTGTCATTCTGTGATTTCTGGAACTATCTGATCAAGCATCAAAATAGATTTCATGTGGTTTCAGGCAGCCATAAAAAGGATGGTTTGAAAAATATCCACAAGGCAATATGATCCACATGCTAAGCTGTACCCCATAGGTCAGGTAACATTTCTATAATCCTGTAACAAATACAGCTGCTGTTACAGAAATGAATGAAATTAACCAAAACTGTCAACTACAGTGGGCCACAGCAAGAGGGAAGTAATTAACATCCTTCACTCTTTCAACTACAGTTTGTTGCTACACTCCTGAACAGTAAATTATTTATTAAATGAATTCTCCTTTCTTGTGAAGGTTCTATTCCTTTCATTTTTCATATTTAAAACCTATATATATATATAAAAATTACACTAATCAAAGCTATATGCTGCTTCACTACTCTTTATTCATTTGATATTTTGTTGAAAGCTTCTGGTAGCAGCAGTCCCCGATCTTGGCAATGGACATTCAATTGCTTCTGGAGCTCCTGGGTGCTCTACTGGAGTACTAAAGCAGAAGAGCATCATTTTTAACTTTTGCAAATTAGCATCTGCAATGAAAAATGCTGTACACAACATATGCTACTTCTACAGATGAAAACAGCTCAACTTACAGGGAAACAAAATAAATAAGATTCAAAACTTGAAACTTTTTCTCCCAAGTGTATGAAATATTTGACGATCATAAATGCCTTTCCCACACCAAAGACTTTCTAAATTGATTTCCTTCCTTATGAAATTAAAAGTAGTTACAATTACATACAATTTCTTTCCTTCTGAAGAATTCCAAAAAGTAATTCTTGCTGACAAGTATTTCTCAGGTGAATAATGAAGATCACAAGATTTTACACATCTTACAGACCAAATATAACACACGTAAAAAAGTTTTCACTGTCTACACCTTATACATAAAAGCATATCCTGACTATTTTCAAGACAACACTTCTCATGTACAATGAAAATTCATAGTAATGAAAACATAAAACATGTATTTTTCCCTCCTCTCAATGCTGTTAAATAGCATATAAAACATGTATCCTGCTTAGAGTTATGTTCAGGAATTGTAGAGAACACTGCTTTTCCAATCCACCTCTTCTTGAATCTAAGAGAATCACTGACAAAGAAAGGCAGAGCAGATAAGACATTTCATAATATTAAGATATTTTCATAAAATTATAACTTATAAAAAATTGTTCTCTGAAGGACACCAGCATTTTCTATATGAAATAGAATATTTTTAATAATAACGTGTAACAGTCCATATATATTACAATCTTAAAAAGCTTAAATAATCAAAATCTCTTTATTCCGTTAAAAACTGCACACTTATGATACATGCTAAACAAATACTTGCAAATTGGGATACAGTGGTGAGAGTACAATGATTTCAGTAATTGCTAATTTCAGTAATGTTTCTACATACAAAAAGCAAATTCTACTCTCTCAAACGTAGGTGCGAAGGATTTGATCAATCCAGTCTTTAGAAAAAAAGTGACTTCCTAGCTTTCCTGGTATTTATTATCTCCTCCTTTGCACAACTGTAGTTCTTTTTTTGACAAGCAGAAAAGAATGGAGTTGTGCAGCCCAGTTCTGACATTTAGATACGTGCTTTTTTTTATTACCAGGGCTTCTAATAGTTCAGCTGTATATTTGTTTCACTTAGACCATCCTTTATTCTCAAGAGTTTTCTCTAGACATAATCAAGAATTACGCAAAGCATTTGACCAAACAGGTATTAATTAGTGTACATGCTTGCTCCAAATGGCTATCAAAGAATATGTTCTCTCAAGAACTGTGATATACGTATAGGACTATAAATGTTATGCCACAGAATGTTCTAATAAAGCACACAAAGAAAATACAGAAATGCTTTTCAATAGACCAATATGTAGCTAAGACCCACTCTTTCACCCTTAGTTAAAATATGCGTTGACAAAAGAAGTAAGATGCGCAGCTGTCGACATTGAATGTCACACTATGTTACCACAGTTTTATAAAAGTATTAATTTAAGAAAACATAATTGAAGTATTTCCCTTTTCTCTTCAGTATTAACTATTCCTGTGTTTAGCCACTGCCAGGTAATGCTTCAACATTTTTTTAAGATGAGTTAAAATGTTAAAAGCATTGGTATACAGCAATTTAATGGAGATAAAATTAAGAATTGTATCCAATATAAAAGCTGAAACATTAAAGATAACGTTATAAGCATGTATAGAAAAGAATAAAGTTAGCAAAGGACACGATAAAGGTTATCCAAATGTCTTCAAGAAGAAAAAGTTCAATCTAACGAGTTTGGGTTGTCTTTGTTTTGATGATGACTTACCAGTCAAAACGTACAAGCAATTAATAGTCCACAAGCAAATTTTCTGAAGTCAAAGAGGTGCATATTACACCTGCAGACAAGAAAGCACTATATGCCATTTTGCCATTTCTGCTTACAGCTTATCAGAAATTATGAAACAAATATTAGAAGCATTTAGAATTCTCAGTAGTTCTGATCATCATTTTCCTTTTTCAAGTAACAAGTTATTGAACACAATGGACCTGTTCTTCTTCACTAAACTTTTTTATTACAATGATACAAACTGAAATTTTTCCCCAGTGCAAACGAGAATGAATCTGTTACCATTACTGGCAACGTCATGTTTTATGATAATACCAAATTTGAGGCACTCTCCTACAGAAACCTAAGATGATTCCCTCCAAACTACAGTGGTATGAATGAACACCTTTCAAACCCAACGTGACAGAAAACATAGAGAAGTTAAGAATGAGTATCTCTTCTTGGGTTTGAGAGATCATGCTTTCTCAGGCATTCCAAGAAAGGGAATTTATACCTTGAGGTCTTTCAGCTGAACCAGGATCTGATTCCTACATCAGGTGAGTGAAGATTTATTTACCTGGATACACGTTAAGTTGCAAAATTACAGAATATTGAAATCCCAAAATTACCAATACCCTGTGGGCTTGTGCTGCACCTTGTACTCATGTTACATTCCACCTATGCTCAAGGGAATAAAATTCCAGCTTGGGGTGGCACATTAGTGAACCATCGTTTTAATGCTAAAAAAGACAAAACTGCCAATGGAGATTTTGCACAACATAAAAATATGCTTGTCCAGCATTCAAGGTTGTTCCACAGTGTACTTGGCACAGCAGGCCAGAATTACTCTACTACAGGATTCAGTCAGGAATCTCAAGAACCTGTAATTTCAGCAGATTCTCATTCATCTATTGACCTCCAATAAGGTTAGAAATTTACTTTAAAGGAAAAACTATTATTACCAGCATAGAGATAACAAGTGCTTCATCGCACAGCCAAAAATTGTATAGGAAGTATGTACCACAAAAAACAAACAAACAAACAAACAAAAAATAAACCAAAATTGGCATAACACAAATTACTTTGAAGCAATTGATATCTTCTGGTTTTGTATGCAAGTGAATAGTCCACTGCAAAAAGAAAAATATGTACAGGAAAAGAGGTCTGTTATTTAAATGTATTTGCATAAGAAATAGCACTGGTAAAACTTCACACTCCATCTCCCTCACTCTTTAACTATCTTCTTCTACGAAGTCTATCAGCAAAGCTGCCACGAGCAGATGCTAGTGCTGTAATTAATTCTCAGGACCCTTTTGTTTTACCATAGGGAAAGAACATGAAATACTCGGGTGAACTAAATTGAGCATCAAGTACATTCAGTTTGCTGATGGCAAATTGATTTTTTCACAGCAGGCTATCAGTACAATTTCAGACAAGCATTTCATTAGGATACAGCATACATAACTCCTTATAACTTTGAACTACCTTCAAGACAATACTAGGATCAAAGAGTAATCAAGTCTTTAAGGCTACTCTTAAAAGAAAAATGGGCACTTGACACCATGTTCTCCAGACAGACTGAAACAAAATCAAACTCGAAAGCTTGCTTGTTCTGCATTTCATTTCACTAACAAAATAACTGGCATGAGCTGATTGCCGCATGGCAATTTCGATATGAATTTCCCAGCATTTTCTTTAAAACACTTTAAATATTTTTAAATACCTGAAGCCAGTTCTAGATGAAAACCTGCACAACCCATTACGTTATTTTGTTCCTGAAAGGCTTGTCACAGCAGGGCTCCCCTGATCAGAAGCACAGAGTGGGGGTTGCTTAGCAGTGCAACATGACATGCAGGAAAATTCTCCATAGTATCCAACAGGCCATTCCTCTGATCCTTTTAGAAAGTTCTTCACAAGGTTTAAGTACTACCAGAGGAAACGACCCAAAAAAAGAGAACTCCAACCAACACTGCTCAAGAAGACTAGACTCACTGCAAGCCAATATTAAAACTGTGACATTTCAGTAGAGTCAGATACACTAATTATCCTTTTAGGTTGTAATTTGGCTTACAAGTTGATGCTGAATACCTGTTCAAGAAAAAAAATGATTCATGTTGGTAGTTCCTCTAGGTTCAGTTCAATTAGCTACACTTATGATACTCCTGACGCTCCCCACCCCACAGAGTCCTATCTAACCTGCGACAAAGCTGCTCCTCTGTACCAATCAAGCACTTCCTGCTGTCCTCTGGATTCCCACTCTGTCTTTACAACAGCTCATCCTGTATTCAGCTACTGCCTCACAGGATCCAGTCTTTTCAGTGATTCTTTTTTTTTCCAGCTTCTTCCTCAGCTGTCTCTGAACAGATTCATCCTAGTGCTTCATTCCTTTCACTGTCTTTTATCCTCTTGATATTCTTACATTAATTCTAGCAGAAGAGGCTTGAATCTCTCTGCGAGCATCCAGATTTCAGTCCCAGTGGGGGATACAAAAAGTATTGGATGTGTTTGAGGCCAGGTTGGATGAGGCTCCTTGCAATTTGCTCTAGTACTTTAATCTAGTGGTTGGCAGACCCGCCTGTGGCAGGGGGTTGCAACTTGACAATCTTGGGTTGTCCCTTTCTACCCAAGTCATTCTATGATTCTACTGATCATCTTCACTGCTCCAAACCAAACCTGAACTTGCAAAGTCAGCCACACAGACTTTGGAGAGCCCACAGTTTCACAGCACAGCCAGTAACTGGATATGTGCAAAACGTATGTAAGAATGCCTCTAATGGTCGAGTTGAATTCTGTTGTGAAAGAAATATGCAAAGCAGGCCTGTAAGTAAAACAAAAGTATTTAGTTCAAGTGACCCTGAGTTAGGACAACATATTACACTACAACTCCCGTTCTGCAGTTGCAGGATTTTTTTTTATTTTTTCACAGCTGACTTTAAGAAGAAACGTTAGCTAAAAAGAGCTTTGGGTGGCTTGTTTGGTTCATTTTAACTCAAGCCAATTACTCTGTACACTTGAATATCTCTGAAAAAGAAAACTTAATACACAAATATGAGGAAATACATTATTTTTTCCTTTGTAAACATGAAAGACTCTGAAAAATATCTAACTGCGTGCGAAAACTCAAAGAGCAAATGGAATTAATAAATCACAGGCAGAGCTTCCCCAGTTCTGTAGCACCTCCTTAAGAGGATGAAACAGCCCACTTTTTTAAATTGGCTGTTCCTTGTTACCTTTTATACAGCGTTGCTTTCCCTGTGAGATTTAAGTGATAAGTAACTGGAAATTAGGAAGAGAATTAGTCCATTATTCTGTAGCAATGACACAATGATTAATTATATTAGTTTACTGCCCCTTCTGCTTTAAAACCCTGCAGTCATAAAATGAGTTTTGTTCAATATTCCAGAAGGGATATGAGAATTAAATTTATACAATTTAACAAATTCCTGCAGGAAAGCCATTCTCATCTAAGATAGTCGATGGATGAATCTTCTAATTTGCAATAATATGCAGATGGCATACCCCTTACTGAGCAATGCACAGATAAGGAAGCCTCCCAGATGAATCAGAAAAAGACTGTGAAGAGACTTGGGTGGAAATAGATCTGGTAAAGTCTGAGTTTGTGAGTCCTCCTGGAAAGCAGTTAAAAGCTTTTTACTCTAATTCTATCTATGCCTAATAATTATACTTTCTTTTACCTTGCTCTTTGTAAACCACAAAATACGCTGAACACCCCTTGCGTCTCCTAGGCCTGAATGAACATGCAATACACCAATGTCTTCTAGGGGCTAAGGGTGGCAGATGGAGGTTTACAATCACTGCTGCACCAACGCAAATCTACAAATCTTCCTTGTTTCTGTTAAATAATGAATTTTAAGAGAAGGATCTGCTTTTGGAAGAACAACATTTCTGCCACGTTTCCAATGTTGGAAGACAGCCAGGCGCAGTCTACCCTGCTCACTGTTTGCCTTTTGCATGCCATTATTACAAAAATAAATTTGTTTTTCATTAAATTATTTTTTAACAGAGTTGCTTGTGTAAGGATAATATCAACGTTCTGAGAAATTACAGCCATATCTTAACCACAAAGCAGCTATAGGGACAGAAGCAAAATACTGCATCTAACCCCTGTACCTCAGTCTTGACTAGAAGTCTATTTCTTGGTCTTGTTTTCATTTATATTTCTCTTTTTACAATATCAAAACAAACGTATTGCAAAGCATTACTTCTGTGTTTATACGAATAATATAAAACAAAACTCTGTGAAGAATGCTTTATAGGATTAGGAACTAAACAATTATGAAGTAGATATGCCCAAAGAATTTGAACGTTTGTACTGAGATATAATCAGGATATGATTATATTATTGTAAGAGAGGGAAATAAAGTAGCAGTAAAGCTGAAGGACATATTTATGGCTTGATTTAGTCAAATGGCATTTAATATCACCAATATACTGCATTTCAGTAAAGTAACTCTTAAACGACCTTTCCTCTAATCTCTGGATAAATGGGAGTTCTATGGGCAAACAGAGAAGGATGTCATTGCCTGTTTCCTAAGAATACTTTTAATATCAAAATTAAACCCTGTACTTTCTGGCAAATTCAGTTCATAATGAAAACAGACACGCCATTAAATATGGAAGGATACCAGTCTCTCTCTCTGCTAAATCAGAACAATCTAGATTGCAAAAATCTACTCATTTTATGATAAATTAACTTTGTAACATTCAACTCATTTAAAATAAGCTGTGTTACGCCTACAAATAGCATTTGACACGTAAATAAACACTGCATTGAGCAGAACTCCAACATGATGGCTAAATGTAATTGGCTGAGCATAGGGAAAGCATCCTCCTTTCTACTCTACTGTTGTATTGATCCCTTCCGCGTCTCCCATGTGCTACGAACAGCCACACTTACCTACTGCAAGTCAGCTGGGGTTCCATTTAAATGATGGTCATTGTAATTTCAGGATGTCCTTTGGTAGCTAACTCTGAGAGTGAACCCAGGCCCACAGTTTTAGATTTGTAAATTCTGGTCTGTTCACAAAACTCTGGAAGAAGTTGAATGATAATTGCCCATTGAAGTAGCTTCATCTCTGGCATCACGTTAACTCAGATCCAAAGAAGTTTATCTTTTGAAAAGTACAACATTCTTAAATATTGGTATCCCTAAGCACTGTTCTTAAATGTTAACATTTGCCAAGAACACCACTTTTAATTGTATTTCAACCAGCTAGACTTGTTTTCCCAATTTCTCACCATTGGAAAGCCAGCAGGTGCACAGTATCATAGCAACACCTATGCATGCAGGTAGCTCTCAGCTCAGGAGACAGCACCTTTGGAGATTAGAGCATTAAAGGCTACGTTCAAGCAGTAAATACAGTTGTTGTTTCTTTCTTCTCTGAGTTTTCCAATAATACTGGCATGAGTACAAACATCTGGAGGACCCGACTGAAATGTGTTTGATTTCCTAGTAAAACCCAAAGGCAAAAGGCTTTAAATGTTCTACACAACTGTTGCTATCACCACACCAAATAAGCCTCTGAAATCAGTGTGATTCAAATAGGCCACATTGCAAAGGTTTAATGTCACACCCCAGACATCCTCCCATTTGGGAACTGGGCTCTTAAGGATTAAAGTAATAGCTGAATCATTTATACTGCCCTAAACTAGTTTGAATTCCTTGTGTGCCAGCATAGTCATCATTATTTTTCCCTGCAGAAAGGTTTTTCAGTGCCTAGACATCAAGAGATGGGTGTTTGTCAGACAGCCATGCAATAACTTGAAAGCAAGTGAGATTAGCTCCTATCATAACCTCAGGAAAACCATTTGGGTACAATTTCAGGACCTTCTCACTAAAATTGGATCGCTTGTGATACCCTTCTTTTAGGGTGCTGAACTTCTCCTTGCATGGAGTATGTAAGTATGCTTACACCCCTTAACATTTTCCACACCTAAGAGTTTGGGAAGAGCCCAGTTACCTAACCATCTCACTCATTCTGTCAGGCAGCCCATCCAGATGACTTCAGGTTTCAGTTTGAGAAAAGAACGAATCACAGCAAGCAGGACCTGAGGTGACAGCAACTTCGATATGTCACGGCAGTCTCCTTCCAGCAGAAGAGATCATACATTATATGTCAGCTACGAAAGAAAGATTTCATGTTTCACCCCTGTAGCTTGTGAATCAAGAGCAATTCTGACTTCTCTACATTGCAGATTTATGTTCTGATAACACATCTGCCAAATAAGTGCATTATTTCAGGCATGCTCACCATTCCTAGGAAAGCAGGTGAACAGCAGCTCCTGCAGCCACTCAGAGTATGGGCAGGACACTCTGCACAGGATGGGTGAGAAAAATACAAAACCTAATCTTACACAGGTCTGCTTTCAAGGCAGTTTGCCCAATTGTCCTCAACCAGCTGCCTGACTGGCCAACTGCCTTTTTGGGTCAATTAGAGGTGGATTGCTCTTCTGAAGTAATTGCACACTTACAATGTGCAGACTCTTTGTATAACCTGTAGTAATCCCCCTATTCAGATCAGAGAGGTTTTAGTATAACCTTTTCCAGCTGTTCTGGTGGTTGCTCCCAACCTGCCTGTGCCACAATTTACCTCCATTGTGTAGGGGTTGAGCTGACCTGCCTTGTTCACGTACAGGTCCATCATTTGTTTGTTCCATTTGACAGCCTGTCTCTGTGTTTCTTCTATTGAAAAGTGCAAGTTGAAATTGCCTATGTACCTTGCCAGGGAACTTAAGACCAGCAGAAGCAAGTAGTCCTGTCAAATAAGGGCATCGTACGAGAGTAAGCATTCAATATTAGACCAACCTGACAATAGTGAAGCTAAAAGACAAAACACATCAAAGCCTCACACAGAAAATGAGACCTTCTCATGCTGCATTTCATCTTTTTAGTTCAAAATGTTAAGCACAAGAGCGACATGTTTCACTGCCCACTGTGAAAGCTGCTGTGCTCATCTCAGTCAGAACAACACAGTCTTGACCTTCATGCCATAATAGTAAGCTAAAGTTCTTGAAAAGGGGCATTGTTTCAAAAGCAAACTGTTTTTACAAGGGTGAGAAATGCTTATTAAGGACTGGGTTGAAACCCCTGAGGTCAGATTATATTTGACATGTGACATCCAAACTTCTTTATCTGAAAGGGGAATTTAGAAAGCTCTCACTCTGTGCTACTCAGCTGCGCTTTGAACAGATCCAGAGCAAGTCTGCATTAAAGGGAAGTCCACGGGAATGCTTTAGGTATGGCTTTAGATATCCTTTCTATTTATCTAAATATTTATCTTGTGGTACCTGCTTCTCATCTTAGGGCCTACAGAAAGCTATTTTTTGTCTTGAATAGATACGGCGTTACATACACAGTAAATAAGGCACCACCACTACCATCAGCAGCACCACAGGAAACAATTATAAAAGATGAGAACTGTTGCAGTCCATCATACAGTCTCATGTCACTAATATGAAGCCAAATATAAGGTGCACAGGAATTTTTGCACCCTTCACATCACAGAGCATAACTATAAGCTTATAAAGTGCCAGTACCTCTAACTAATTGCCACAACAGTGACAGTATGACACGAAGAGCTGCAGTATCACTGCCATGGGCGAGACTCTGGAAGCATCATTTGGACAGAAGAACACAGCAGTAAGAGATAACCTAAAATTTCATACAACCTGACCTCTTGGATCACAGAATCACAGAATGTCCAGGGTTGGAAGGGACCTCAAAGATCATGAATCTCCAACCCCCTGCCACATGCAGGGCCACCAACCTCCCCATTTAATACTAGACCAGGCTGCCCAGGGCCCCATTGGATCTTGTGAAATGCCCCACATTTATTACTTTCTGCTCACAGATTCCTTCACAGAGGAGGGAAGTGATGTGACAGAGGGCAAATATTAGCAGCGCATGAAAAAGAAAAAAATTTGACCTGCATCTTCAACGCTAGTTTTGCTGCCTCTGTAGTAATTGGGATCCTTGAGCTCCATCTGCTGGCACATGCAGCCCACAACAGCTTGCCGGGATCCTCCCGGTACGCGGAACAACCAGGGGCAACTGCAGGTGGAGTTGCAAGCTGACTGTGACCTTTCCTGCGGAGCTGCTGCAAATTCAAGAGATCCCAAGTCCCAACACAGCAAATCCCATCCGTCTGTGCAATGAGAAAGGTGCATAGACACGTGATACGTACTTGAAAAATAAGCACAGGTACAGGTCAGACAGACAGAAAGTTAGCTGCTTTTGGCTGCTGGAAATCTGAACTACCTTCAAAAGCATTCAAAAAGTCACATAACAGACGCAACAGTAACCTCCACGTGGTACCATCGGTGAGGACGTTTCAGGAGGCAGGAGGAGCTTCAATTCAGGCACTGTGGCCATTCCCAAATTGTCAAATTCTTGCAAGCTGCCCCTTTCATAAGTGTGCAGTGCCATATATCCTAATACAGGCAACCTCAAAACAGGTATCAACAAGTGCTAAAAACAAAGAACACACCAACACACCAGTAAACAAGCTCCCTTATCCAATTCTTTTTCACATGGGGTTTCAAATCTGTTCTGTTTTTGGCTACAGACATATCAGAGTTGGTTCCTCACTCCTGCCACATGGGAGAATGGCTGATCCAAGTCCTTCTCTGAGGTATTGATAGTTACCCTAGATGAGAATCTGGCTCAATAATCACAGAACAGACAGGTCACAAAGGTAAGGATGATTTGTGTAACTTCTCCATGCTTTCTACAGATATTTGCAATCCTGCTTTTATAGCCAACAGCTTTGGTGCAACTCCATGCACTTTTAAGAAATATTATGTGTGTATTTATCATTAATGTCTGTTTACGTAGCCATAGCTTCACTAATAGTTGCATTCTATCTTCTCTTTCTGTCTTGGCACATAACGATTTTGGAAAACTCCATAATGTTTTGACACTGTATACAAATAAAGGTTATTTGACAGCAAAATACAGCAAAACTTTCAGGTTTGCTCTCTCATCTATTGAAATTTAAGCACCATCTTTTTCAGGAAAGAAAACCAGGGGAAAAAATTATTTTCCCTCTTTTTCCATAGTACCAGATTGAGAGCGAACTATCAAAAGATATATAAGCACTAACTGTTTCCTACAGGATACTTAAGGCGAAACAGATGGCTGTTATTATGGCTTTATGGAGGTCTTACCTAAAGTGCTTATACTCATCTGCCACATTACAGTTTGATTCCCTGTTATAAATACATATATTTATCTTTGTAAAGGACTGTACAGATTTTAAGCTAGAGGAGACTGTACAGCTAGGTAGCTACATCACTGGGACAGAAACCACATCAGAACCAGAACGCACAATGACACCGGAACTTCTGGGAGCTAAAGTGGCTGTCACTTACAGCAGCTAAAATCATGCAGCAACTCAGCAGAGGGAGCTAACAGCCTTGCTTTAGGGGTACCAACTTTGCCAGCCCAGCAGCTTGCCCACCCAAGCTGCGCAATGCTCTACCGCAGGGGATCCAAAGGGAAAACCTGAGCCCCAGCTCAGCAGTCATTTCCTCCTGCCATCCATCTGTTCCTTTGTTTCCCATCCTTCGTAATGCTGAGTTGGAAAGCTAAACTGCATGACCCCAGTTAAATCAATCAGCCTTCAATGCACTTACCCAGGTACTCTTGGGGGAACAATTTGATCAGCCAATCATTTAATTACCGGCCACTGAATTAATAATGCAGGAGAACTTAACTCAAAACGAGAAGGATGAATGCAATCAACATAAAATTATTTGTAAAGCAGACGTGTTATTTAGAAGTAGAAAAATGCCATAAATGCAGAATGATTCGTAGATATCTTCCCCACCTCTAGCAGAGAGCTAGAGCTCTGTTGCTGTGATGCAACACAGCACAGCACTACCAGGCTGGGAAGAACAACAGATACAATGCAAGAGCTACAATCAATTGGTGAAACTGCCACATCAAGAGATCTCCACTGTGACTTCCTTGCCCAGCAGACTCCTACCAGTCAGCAACTGCAAAGGTTTTTGAAATATATATACATATGATTAGAAGAGAAAGATAAAGGCGTTCATTTCTCTTGAATAGTAGGGAAAATTACTTCGGGGAAGCCTTTATGAACTTCGTTCCCTGGAGATAATCCATCCTTTCTGTAATAACTCAGAGATAACCTCACCTAGCCAGAGATGATATTTAAGCATCCACGTTGTCCAGGCCATGCATGCTGTAAGACAACAGGAGGTGTGCACTGGGGGATTGTGCACTGCCCTATGCCCTTCACAGGGTAAAACTTCCTGAACATGTTATTTTTCACTGCTGACATATTCATAAGCACATCAGACATGAATAGGAGCTGTCTTATCAATGTTTCCAAAGCCCTCAGAGAACACAGGGAAGATGAAACAGAGGAGTGTCCAGCATCCACTTATTGCACAGATTTTTTAACATGTTATTAAATGTCATAAGCCAAAGCCCAGCCATATGTGCTAATATATTGCACTGCAAGTGCCTGAGGTACTTACAGCTATATGTGATTATGTGCAATGCAGAGTTTGAGTGGGACGTCAGGATGAATTCTGAATTGAATTTCACTTTATCTAAGCTCTATATTGTTTGGGGCCGTTTTGTTTTTGGGGAGGTTTTTGTTTTTAATACAGAAGAATAAAATGTCCTGTAGGGTTTTGTTTAAATTCTGTCACTTACAGAACAATTTAGATGTCAGGGGGAAGTTCTTTACTGAGAGAGTGATGAGGTGCTGGAACAGGCTGTAGATGCTCTGTCCCTAGAGGTGTGTAAGGCCAGGTTGGGCAATCTGAGCTAATACTTCATCTAGCAGTAGGCAGCCCTGCCCGTGTTGAGAGGTCGGAGCTTGACAATCCTCGAGGTCCCTTCCAACTCAAGCCATTCTGTAATTCTTTGAACACTTCTGCAATTATAGCTATCATCACCACCTCTTTATCTTTCCTAATATAACACAGTTTATAATGACAGTTTTATTTTCAGTGTCTGAAGATAGCACTGTTCTGCTGCTTTCTCCTGATTGTTCAACAGTGACATTTTCTAGATCCCATACAAAGCCATGTTAGGCTCTGTGAGTTTCTACAAAAGTAATTCGGTGCCTGAAATGTTGTTAGAAAGCTGTAGTTGTCCTCTCTGCCAGGAGAGAAGTTCAGCACAGTGCAGGCAGTGACCACAACGGGTCCACCTGTAGGAGCAAACCTCACCCCGTCTCAGGGGAATGGTGCAAACATCAGGCCTAGTTTGAATATTTTATCCTGTTTTCAAAGTAATCTTCCCAAAAAGGGTCTCAAAAATTCCCAGCTCACCCCATATCTGCACCACATGAAGAAGGTGGAATTTTGCTGTAAAATAAAGAAATAACGAGCAATACTGGGTTCATAAGAGGTGCAGGAACAACTCCTGCTCTTATTAACTTCATCAGAAGGAAGAGCAGGCTGATAGGTAAGCAAGGTAAAATATTCAAGCATACTTCATTTTCTGTCCAATGTTAGTACGTAAAAATGTGTATTTTTTAAATCTAAAGTGAATATATAACTGTCTGTAATGAGAAACATTGTCAGTGAGTCATTAGAGCATGGCAAGCAGCGTTAACCACATTACATCAGGTGAGAGCATTAGAATACAGTATAGATACATTATCTCAGCACAGAGCATCTAAGAACTTAGCATCTATGTTATGCCTAAATACCAAAGTGATATCTCTATTAGCTGCAATGGAAACCTGAATTCTGTCACTGATAATCACAACAAATGCACCAAGTGCTGCTTCAGCATCAGACTGCCTCGGGAACACTTCAGTGCAGACATGATTGTCTGAGACATTACAGCCAGGATCCAGGCTAGCATCTTGCAGACCACCAATCTGCAGCACAACCAAAAACCAGCACTGCTGCTTCCATGGAACCATTAACCATTTGGAATGCTCTCTAAGGACAGTGACATACTCCTTGACCTCCAATTACAAAATAAACAAGAGAGTTTAGCAAAGCAGATTGTGACAACAAAAAGAGTATAGATAGAAAGCTTACCCATATCTCGGGCTCACTTACAAAACTTCAGCAGAGCAGATCTCCAGAAGAGATCCTTCCCCACTGGTAGCCAGCTCTTAAATAGGTCTAGGAGGCACAGAGCCTGGCACCCCTCCTAGACCGGTGAATTGCCTTCACCTGTGCTCCTCTGGCTGACTCATTGCTCGCCTCAGGTGATCAGTCAGAGGTTCAGGCCATGACTTCAGCAGTTCCCATACAGCTCTGCACTGAAGTGGACTTTCTAAATGTTTATTAGATGGGAACAGACAGTGGGGCAATGTTTCTCAAAAGCAATCAATCCATCTTTCATTTCTTGCTCCCAAAATACAACACAACTACAAAAGACATGCATCCTCCTCAGCCCACACTACAGCCAATTTTTCTCATATTTCCTCAGCCTACTTTTATTTTTCCTCTCACTGATAACTAATTAAGATCAGAAAAAAAATCAACTGGCATCTAGTTTTGAAGTCTATTGCCTGTATTTCATGTTTAAAAGAACTGCACAGCCCAGAATTTGTCTACTTTTTCCCATCTATACAAACATTAAAAGTTTCCTATGCCTTAATTACATTTTAATTGTCTTTGGAGTAGCACAGATGTGATCCATGCAAAGGAAGAGGGATTCCTCCTCCTTCAAGCCGTTAGGCCTTCCGGACACAAAGTTGTTGCCAGTGGTTTTATATTCCCATAAACCAAACAAGGAGGAACCAGTTAGGAAAACACTTGCATTGTCTGACTGATGTTTTTGCCAATGGAATATTCTTATTAATATTTTTTTTATAATTATTTTTATGATTTCTTCTGATCAAGTACACTCAAATAGTTTTCTCATCTCACTAGCAAGTGTTGTGTTCCCTGGAACATCAACATACGTTTAACTCCAAGCTCATCATTTTTTCTTGCAACAGACCTGTTACTGAAGTGCAATTCGTCTCTTCCACAACTGCTGAAACATAAAGATGATTTTCCTGTTGCACACGTAACTAGAAGTAAAAGGAAAAAATGTGACCTTGGTTGCATTTGCAGGAGCCTCGTGCATTCACTGGGGTTTTTCCACAATGCTCCTGGAACTTGTTTCTGCTGTACTCCAATGGAAAACTTCAGGGATTCCTCCTTGTTCCTACTTATTCAGAACTGTGAAACAGGTTGTGTGATAGAAGAAAAAGTAACTACCTGACATACCGCTTCTGTATGGGGCGCATGGGCTATTTGATTTTAGAAGGGAGATCCTTCCTTTTACACCTTACCAAGTACCACCACGTAATTGGGTTTCAGTAGAGTAAACTCCCTGTGAATTTACAGGCCCTGGTTGTACGGTGCTTAGCAGAGGAAACATACCAAGCCAGCAATCCTAGGGCAACTTCTGAAAGGATAATGTTAAGTTTACAACACGCAATGCTTTCTGAAGCTGCTCACCCACAGATTTGGGCATGAAACTATGTGAAGTCATACTTACAAATTCAGTTTTTGTTCTCCTTTCCAGCATGATGTGTAGACCAGAAATCCTTTCTGAAACTGTTGCTATGCCTTAAAGAAGTAACCCCAAGAAAAACAAGTCAGGCCATAGTGCCCTGCAGAACTTATCCTGACCAATATCTTACATATGATGACAAACTAGTGCACTTCTATTTTAAATGAAGGGAAAATATATCTTGGATACATTTGATTAGAACAGGCAATTTCCAAAACTAATGATACAGTTTACAAATGTACAGTCTTTATGAAACAGAAGTAGGTTTTTGTTCATTCAACTCTTCCAGGAAAAAAAAAAAAAGTGATGAGTCTTTCCTATTCACACCTTTGCCACCAGCTGAAAGCTATACAGCGTATCATTCTTGTGCCACTAATGTTAAAAGATCAGTCTTTAGCAGAGGAATTAGTTCCCAGCTGAGAAAAGGAGACACAGATAAGGGTGATTAATTCAGTTATGCCAAGATAGTTACTGCTTTGAGAACACAGATTTGACAGAAAGCAAGCACACAAGAATTCACACTTTGATCTCACAGTTTTCCAGTCAGCTTATAATATCCAGAACTTTATTTTTCAAAGAAAAGAAAACACCAGGTTAATGGCAAACAGTAAGTCACAGACAGCAGAATATAACATTCACATCTTACTGTTTCATATATAAACCTTTACTTTAAAGTGTTATCTAAAATAACATACATGGTTACCAGACCAAATAGCCCATTATAACCTATGCTGAAAATATCATCTTTATTTACAGGACACTAATTAAAATGGACTCTAATTGGGTATGAGATCTGCAGCAAGCTATTTCTCTCTCAGAGCCAGAGCACAGCCCAGCCTTAAGCTGCTAGGCAGAGCTCTATAGATAGAGATGCCCCTCACATACATGGGGAGAAAGCATTGGCAAAGTGAATATCTGGCTCATCTGATTCTGGAAGAGGTGGAAAATAGCTTGCAAACCATTACTCTGATCAGGCACCATGTTTCGTTACCTATTCCACACTTTAGGCTTTACAAATTACATTCTATCCTTTGCTCCAGTGAACACTTAAGTTCTCTTTCAGCCCTTGGAGTTGTTCTGCCAATATGATGCAGAATTTAGGACAACAAAACTTAAGCATCCTTTCATCCTGTATGAACTCCTACACATATACATTTATCATCATCTGCTAGCACTGCTAATCATAACATCTACAAGAAATAAACAGAAATAAGAGAAAACCAGGGGTACATGATGTTATTTTATAGGCACTTCTATAACCACGTAAATTGCTCCATTGTGAACTTATTAAAGTGATCTGCTTTAAAGAAAAACAACTGGCCTGGGTAGCACTGAAATGCTGCCTTTGAGGATCCCAAAAATTCTGCTCTGCCTTACAGAGCATGAATTAAATACCAGGAGAATCATTCCTTGCAAACTGAGCATCCAGCGTGCACGCAGCAGCAGCTCGCACAGAGCTGTGTCACATAATGCAGTAGCTCTTTAGTCACTTAATGAGAATGCTCTGCTTCAAAAGAAACAGCTAATCAGATAATCACATTAGACTGTATCCCATAGGCCTCGAGCAGTCAAGCTCCCAGAAACATCATTGAATAAGACAACAGGATTATGTCTTATGACCACACATTGTATTTATCACAAAGCACGGCCGATATTCACACTGTCATTATAAGATTATTACATGGTTACCCGTGTTCTATAAAATAGAGATGTCATGTTGAACCGATTATGAAGTGGTACTGCAATTTTAAATATTCTTAGCACGTTACTTTTATTATTAATCATTATGTATCACCAAAACATCAGTACTTCAGTGTAAACATTGCAAAACATACACGTGACTTAACAGACGAAATATGGACAGAATCAAACACTCCTGATCTGTTATCTACCCACAAGATCTACAAATAAGGCATATGGTCAGCAGAGTAGGAGAAGATAAATTAACAGCCCGAGTGCTTTGCTTTCCTCCCACACACCTTAACTCTGTCAGTTATTCTGCTGGATTCCTCTTAGCAAATCAGGTATCTTCAGGAGGTCACACCTGAGGAAGGCTGTTAGCAGTCTGAAACGTCATTCTTTTAGTTTTGTCGCTTTCCTGTGCACAAAGGAAACAAACAGTGAATAGCTAGAGGGCTCAGTCTTTAAAAAAAAATATATCAAAAACTTGACAGAGTTTTCTGCTAGGAAGATAACTGCGTGGCCTGAGAGACTTCACTTGTTCACTCTCACGCTCTTATACACAACTGACACTTTATCCCACCGAGAGGATCTTGACATAAAACTGCAGAACTGATCACATCTCTGTGATAGATGCTTGACAGTTTTCCCACACAGCAATGTCAAAACTTCCCATCAGTAGCTGCAAACAGAATTAGCAGGGTGGCCACTTAGCAACCAAATGCTTTTGTTTTTGCAATCTTACAGCGTGGCGTCGCCTCTTTTTAGGTTGAACCCACTCCTGTTCATGTGATGGCCAGTGAAAATCCTGGTGGGGCATTTTGCTGTTGTGGTTCTCCAACTCTTCACAGTCACTGTCATCTTGTTGCGCTGAGGGGAAGTGCCTATCCGGATAAATCTCTTTCAGTTTGCCCTCAAAGAATACATCTAGACATCGTCCAGCCTCAGCAACCTCTGAATCTGGCTGTAAGAGAATAAACAACCATTCAGTCTTATTGCACACAGAAACCATCAAGGATGAAATAAATGCCCACCTTTTCTTTATGTCTTGTCTTGGTTCTCCCTGCTTCGTCTCCATTAGTTTCCTGCACTCTTTCTACAGGCCATTAGTCCCTCTGCATTAACAGTGTAAGTAAAAACCAGATGCTGCTATTAAGGAAGATGATTCTGCACCTCTAAGAAAAGAGATGTGCAGTGGACTAGAAAGAATAGCATTTGCCATCACTCATGAATTTCTATGCACCTGAATTTTCCTAGCTATTCTTCTGGATACAGATGGTTTCTCACAGTAAACTCAGTGTCACTCTAGAAAGTTGTCAGCTAAAATATCCTCTTTAATTTTAGACCCATATGCATCTCCAGCTCTCAGCTGAGCGTTATCTTCATTTCTGCCATCAATAAAAAAGTATGTACTTTCCAATGAGTAAAATTGATTAATCCTCTTGCTTATCCCAACCCTATACCCAATGTCAATGGAACCAGTAGTGCTATGCCACTGTGACAGCTTTAAAGTGCAACCCTCACCCATGTATATTAGAAACCTACATAATTGAACTTTGCACAGTTCCAAAACATAAGACGCACGTCAGTCACAAGTTCCTCAGGTGCAGAATAGTGGAACTTATCCTTTTTCTGCAGCTTTTTTCTTATGATTGACAAATCCATTGGCCTTTTTATGATCTGATAATAGTGTCGAGCCTGCAATAAGAATAGAATACAGGTTTGTTACCTTTTTAATTAAAACATTTTCTCTCCAGCAACTTCTATTCAAGCTTGAAGTCACTGCAGAGGATTCCTTGCAGCAAAGAAGAGAACTCTGGTCTTCTGATACCTACACTTGCACACCCTCTTCCTGTGTGCATTTAGGTTTGATTAAATGATGTCTGCTTGCAAAATCAGTCTTGAAAATAACATACTTCAATGACTACTGTGCTATTTGCACTTCCTAAAGTTTATCCCCAGATAGAAATGTCATCATTTAACCTTAATCAATAATATATGTAAACTGATAATTGGCTGCCATTTCCCCCAGGCCTTTATAAAAATAATGTGCCGAGGTACTGGAAGCTGATACTGTGGGAAGCAGTCTGCCAAGAGTGACTGAAAATATACTAATATGTGCTCTTCTTAAAGGTCAACAAAAGTCTTTTTCAATGCCACCAACTACCAGGATTTCTCCCTCCGTAAATCTTTCTGGATCAAAACTTACTTGTTACATAACATTACGTAATTCCATTAGATCAGTGCAAGCTTTATTAGGTGGAATGGTTTTTATCTTGTTATTTGCACAGTTCCTTCAAGTCTACCTACTCTTTTTCTCTTGTTTCGCTCCTCTGACTTGTTTCACTTTCACTGTTAAAATTGCAAGAATCTAATTCTTGCAATTCATTGAATTCTTTAATTCATGACGTGTGCCAGAATATTCTTTTGGCTTCCCTCTGACACAGAGGTGCTCAGTACTTACCAGGGGGCTGACTGGTTCATGGAATGGGAGGCTCATACTACTGCAGAACAGGGAAAGCACCAGCTTTTCACATTTCTGTGGAAGCCAAATTTGAAATATATTTTAATCCGAAACAAGTGGGTTTCATCCTTGTTCTTAGTTAATCCTACTAACCACAAGGGGAGTTTTTACATAATCTTTACACTTTTGATGCAAAATAGCATGCTTCATTCTAACCTGTGGGATGTTATGCCTTGCTGCCTTTTATAGTTTAGAAAGTGAGAATGGTAAAAGAAATGGGGGGAAAAAAAAAAAAAGAAAAAAAAAGAAAAAGCTTTATGGAAAGTATTTTGTATGCACATGTTTTTCCTGGAAACTCGTGGGAATTCCTCACTGACACAGTTTCTAACCAATTCCATTTTCTAAAAAGAACTTCACAAATCCACGCTCAGACCACGACTATTTCTGGTCAGTTGTACCCATTCTAATACAAACAGGAATCACATAAAAGTTCAGAAGTTACATCCAGTTCTTTATGCAGCTCAGGTCTGGAATCATCACAGATGAAATTGTGTGGTGCTGTGGCTCATAAGCCTTGCTGCAGTGCTCTGAGAACCATTGCTGAGGCCCTTAAGTACAGTGCCTAATCCTAGGTTTCGTTTGTGCAGTGCCAGCTCAGCAACTGTACTCAGCAATGTGAACTCAGTATCTCTGCCCAGCTGTCACTAATATGCACAGGACATCTGTTTGGAGCTTTAGCTTCCTAGCATCGAACAGGCTATAAGAAATAGTAATTTTAATAAGAGATTTGGAAAACTGGTAATGAAGATACAAAAGGATAAAATTTCCTCTATGCTGGTTTAGCAGCGCCTAGATGTCATCCTAAAGGTAATTAATGTTCAGTATGAACTAAGTAAGTTGACTGCAATTCAGCTGAGAGTCAAAAAGTGTCTGCATCAGAAAATGTCCTTGCAATTGGCCTGAGCAGATGTCTGAGAGTGTGCCAAGTCTTGAAAGAAAAAGATTTGGTGGCACAGTGCCAGGCACAGTCGACACAGAGGGGTGCTCTGCTGCCAAATGTGACTTCCTTGTTCATTTTTCTGTTGCATCACTTTCATTTTGAATTAAACAATTTTCTAGAAAGAACAGAACAACATAAGTGAATACTAACAATTCTTCTGTTGTATTTACTATCCTCAGAAACACTCTAGGAGCAACTAACTCAAAACAGTTGACTTTCCAGTGAAGAGACAAAGTCTCAAGCTGAGGTCATATGCCCTTTCCTATACAGTAACAGGATGTAGTTATTCCCACCTTCTGATCATAGTCATCAAGGCCATATTGTGCATTATAACTATGAGCATAGCGTGTGTTTTCACAGTCGTATTCTACCTCTGGTTTCATTGGATTACGGCAAAGTGTACACACCCATTCTCCCCTGCAAAATAAGAAACCAAGAATCTGTGTAACAACTGGTCAGCCACTTTGTCAAACAACAAACATCAGAAATCACTATATTCAAAACTCATTTTTAACACATATTGCAACTGCAGATAACCTTAAATCTCAAGCCCGTTCTATTAGATGCTTTTGAAGGTATTGGAATACAACTCAAAATGCAGTCATTTCAGATTTTACTTATTGCATTTCTTTTGTTACAGACAAAAAAAAAAAAAATAGGTAGCATTTGAAATCATATAACCAAAATGTGTGTAGCTGCATTCACAAAATTGCTAATTCACGAAATCAAATAAAGAAATCAGCAGCAAGCAAAGTGAAAAAACAGCCAACGATAAGATGGTAAGACAAAACTTGATCCATTAGATAATAAATATCAAGGAAATAATCAAGGAATATCAAGGAAAATAGCATTATCACAAAAGTTAGTGTGCACAAGCATGTGGGATCCCAAAACAAGTAGACATAATTATAGACATAATTCGGCATGAGGCTAAGCCCTGTTCCTAGTAGATCTATTTTCAGAAACCCCTTGAAGAATGTCATGAGGAGAGTGCCAGACTTCTGCAACATCAGGAACAGACATATGTCTATTACAGAACTATGAATACAGAAGTTTAGTTAGCAAGAGTATATTTCATTAGAAATTAAAATTTGCTTAGGAAGCTTATTCTACAAGGAAAATTTGTTTTTCAGTGCTTTAAAATGAGAGGTTAGTGATGACTCAGCTCCTACACAAAAGAGGGAATAGCCCAAGACATGGAACTTACTGCTTTTTGAACAGACAGAACAAACTAGTCTCCAAAGTAATATCCCACAAGGTATTTGCACAGCAGAGACCGTTATTCGGCCTTAGCACAAACAAAGTAGTCTTTGGACCCACCTAGAAATGATTTGTAGCTGACTTCAGAATGACACAACACCAGGAATGCATATTACTTCTGAAGTTTGGTATGTGGACGTGTAACTCTGTATGATTGTCACATACCATTCGTCTACGTGAAGTTGCTAAGGACTGTATGTCTTTGGAAATCTATTCTAAATGAACACTGCCACAAAAACTTCATTAATCCCAAATTTCCCCTAAGCCTGGCTGGAAAACTGAACAGGAAGGAGGTCAATGATTGCCTTTCCTCATGCAGGGAAGAACTGACACACAACAGATGTTGCATGAAAGTTAGAACTTTATTTTTCTCCAGTAAGGTATAACAATGTTTTTAAAGCTCTAGGTCCGCTATCTACTTCATTGTAGTGGCCAGCTAATTTTATAGAAGGCATATGTGGCTTAGTATAGTTGTTAATATTTCATCTAGTAAGACAATTCTGATTCTAGGAAAATAACTTAAAAAGTAAGAAAGAGATGCAGTTACCTTCCTGTTAGGTTGACACATACATCCCTAAGGTGACATTCTACCCCAAGGAAATAACCAGAAAGAGAGCACATTAGCAAAAAGCCACATGTACTCACACTGGAAAGCTGAGTAGGGCTGGAACATGGCAGGAAAGATGGAAGACCTTGGGGCAATGATCACAGCACAGCAGTTCTCCTCCATTAAGACACACAGCACAGAAGTCTTCATTCTCAATTGTATTGACTTCCTGAGTAACTGGAGATTTTTTCATGATGGAGGTACCATTGGTGAGCTTCTGATCGACAGATGGAATATCTGCAGGAGGAGATTTTATTTGTCCTGCATCCTGGGTTATGAGAAATTTTCTGTCATCTGCGTTCTCCTCTTTGGATTTCAGTCCTTCAGGTGAACCACCTTTATTTATCTGGAAGAAAGAAAAATCTGGGATAACACAATCATCACTTTCATATAGAACATATAGAACAGCAGCAGTTATCTGCAGAAGAAAAAAAGTTTCTCTACAGTGAACTCTTCTGCGGAGGAAACTGGGGTTTGGCAGGCCTATGCTCAGCTCAGCACCAGCCAGTGGTTGGCCAGGTCAAGTCATTTCCTTTACATACCACTGTGTTATAGCACAGACAGAGATGTACAGATCTCATGTCATGAATACCAGATACAGTATCTTTGATGACCTTATTTGCTCTTCATGGAAACTGCACATTATACAGGTGCAGGTGCAATTTTTACAGGAAGCAACTGAAAAAAAAAAAAAACCAGAACCCAAGAAAATAGTTTTTTCTTCCCAATACAAATTCTAGTTTCCTTCTGTGGAAAGAAGTTCACTTTTAAGACACTGGGGAAGTGATAGAATATTAAGCTTTCAAAAATCTGTAACACTGTTATTTCTGGAATTGGTTCCCATCACTCATGTTGCGATGCCTGAACAAGGATTCAGGTCAGTTTCAAGCTATTTATGCTGTGTTTGTAATTTGATAGACAATCTAGGCTGTTAGAACACAAAAAATGCTACAGCTATCTGATCTCAGAGAGGGACTTCTCACAAATAGAAGTAACAGGAAGCTACACAGCAAACAAAAGCTGCATGCTCTTACTTCAGCCCATCACAGACGTATTAAGAATGAAATTAATCAAGAAACCTGTGTTAAGTGTATAATGACTTTCAGGAACTCTGAATACTACAAGTCAGCAAGACAGGGAGAAAGCAGGTAAAACTTCAAGCAAATCCCACTCACTTTTATAGCCATACTTGAAGACTGAGTCCCATGCTCAATTATCAGGAGAAAATTGCCCTCCTGCCCACTCTCCTGTGGCTGGAGCTTAAAAACTGGTAGCTCGCCAGATTCCGATGCACAGATTTTCAGACGTTCCAGTCTCACGTAGGGGATCCTTGGCTCTCTAGGGCAAGCACCACCATTAAAATAACATATGGTTAAAGTCAATCACATTCCACACAATTCTCCTCCCTACTCATTTTCAACATTTTTCATGTACTATTCTTCTCTTTTTCCTTCATTAGCTGTGGCTCTGGTGGCTAAAAGTTGACTAAAGGGTTAACTGGTTAAAAGGATTTTTAAATGCCAGTTCTTTATGAAATCAGAGTGCAAACACTTTCATTTAATCATGTGTGCAAATGCATCAGTACCTTCTGCCCTTTCCCCATATACACTGGCATACAACCCAAGTCATGTTCGATGCTTTTCAAATAAGAACTCAGCATAACATTCAACCTTAAGATATTAGCACAGCAATAGACAAAAACAAAACTTATTAAAATTCTCAATGTAATATTAATCCTGTTCCCAATTTACTTTTTTGGCTTTAAATGGGACTAAACAGTTTACAGTTGTCCAAATGACAAATGTTTTCATTTATATATTCTGAAAATCACAAGAGAATTATAGGCATGCATGAACACATCACTTCTTTTAAGCTGTAGTTTTCAAGTTTAAGAGAATACTCCATAACTTTCAGAATTATTATCTATAAGGAGCCTTGCATTCTTCTTAAAAAAACTTTTCCATTTGCATTAAGTAAGAAACATTTTCTAAACACGTGAATAAAATTCCATGACTAGTGCTGTTGTATAAAAAAAGACTGTTACCTGACATTCTGATTGCCTTTCATAACCATTTCAAAATGTTCCTTTTCACAGTTATTGGAAACTGGAACAGAAAAGAAGAAAAAATAAAATATTTATAATATCAGAGTCAGATTTGGGTAGAACATACTTTAATATTCATGTACTTCTGACTGCTGTTTAATATGATAACATAAGTGAATTATGTGATCAGTTCATCAGTATGTATATTAAATGTGTGTGCTATTTTCTATTCTGGGGAACATTCTTTGTCTTTGTCTTAACTAGAACTTCTGTACTGTATATGAGGAGCCCTTCCAAAACATTTTGCTGAATTGGTTACATTCCCTTGGAATTATAGACATATACAGACATACTGCACACATCCATACACAGGGAACATCATGAGTAATCCTTTGTGCTATATAGCCTTCACTTGGCAAAAGCAGACCCACAGCCTAAGGCTCAGGAAGCCTTTGCAGTCTCCTGTTCCATACTTAGAAGCCTCTGGATAATTCTAGTTACTCAAAAACAGGAAAGAAATTATGACTCTTTTGGGGATAAAAGCTACATTGTATGATCCTTTATACCCTCCAGTGTACGTAACGTAAAAACATATTAATTCAAAACTATCCATTATATAAGCATGTAAATAACCACAACTCTTGACCAACACTAGGCACAGGCAATGAAACAACTTTGGAGAGATGGACTAGGGGCAAGGATAGAATAGGGGCAGGGATGAATGCTCTAACAGGTGCTCTTGTATAGAACAGTCCACTGATATCACCCGTAACAACTTTGTTACGAATTATTTCAACATGGATAATATTAACAAGAAAATAAAGCAAATATGTCTACCTGGAGACAAGTGCGTGCTACCAAAACATGCTTTTTTAAAGGAAATCTAGCTGGGGTCAATGGTCCCTATCCTGTTGTGTAAGAGCAATGTACCTTCATGATACTCTATCACTGTTCTGAGTCACTGGGAACAAAACAAGACTAACAAGTAGAAGTGTGTTTCATGTCGTTCACCTACAACTGTTGCTCAGTTGAAATTTAACAGATGAGAATCTGCAAAGAATTACTAAAGTATGACCGCATACTGATCTGAAGCTCTTGCTGCCCTTTGTCAAAACAGGATTTTCCAGTGGTGCTGGAATCCCAATATTAATCAACTTTTCCATCAGCTACTTGGCTTATGAGGAAGCATACTTATACAAATTTGAGAAAGACATCAACCCAGAGGAGTTGCAAGAATGTTAAAAACTCAAAACTTATCTTAATACATCAGGGAAAAACCTCCAAAGTCAGCAGGAATTAACTGAGACAACACCAAATACCACGTGTATGAAGGAAAGTGATTGAATTAGCATAGGAAAATGACTGACTGAGATGAGAACTGTTTTGTA
This sequence comes from Lagopus muta, assembly GCF_023343835.1. Classification (NCBI taxonomy): domain Eukaryota; kingdom Metazoa; phylum Chordata; class Aves; order Galliformes; family Phasianidae; genus Lagopus; species Lagopus muta. The sequence continues at coordinate 9,759,442 of NC_064438.1, read as the reverse complement.
GAAATAACTAAGGGTGAGTGTCGTACTATTCACTACATGCAAGTTAATTACGTAATGAAGCTGCAGAAAAATGGCAAATGTTGCCCACTGCCTGTAGTGAGGAATATAAAACACAGGAGCTGCTTTCTCAGTGCCCCAGAGGCCTCAGCTGTAACACTGCGTTCAGCCCTGGGCTGCACAGTAATTGCAGAGCCCAGACATTACACAACTGCTCATCTCCAAAAGACTTAAGCCTAACTGAGGCACAGCTTTTTAGGGGCACAGATGATCCTTGCTACTCACACAGCTGATTGTGGCATAATTGTCACAACTTGGCATAGTACATCTAAGAGAAGACAGACTCATCTACTTGGCTCACTGAACTACGTCTTCTTTGTACTAATTAGAATTCTCGGAATAAAAACACAGCATGGAAATAGAAATATTAATTCATCTTTTACAGGGAAATGCAGCCAAATATTGGCATAAGTCACAGAATAGCAGTTTGATCCCGAAATCCCTTGCTTGCATGAATAGTTCCATTGACTTTTAGAGTTTGCAGGAATGAGGCTGTACAGTGCAGCACAAGGCTGCTGGCAATTTGCCCATGTAAAGAGTTAAATAAGGTCTAATTCCCTATTAAGACTAAAGAAATAGGCCTTGGCTGAAGGGAATGTTCCACAGTAGACAGAGCCAAGCAAAAGCACATACTGTGCAATATATTAACCTCACAAAAATTTGCTCTGCTACTGACATGAAGGACTTAGCAGAAGGCACATCACATTTTGGAAGTAATTTTTTTTTTTTAATTGAATTTGGACTCTCCAAACCCGCTCTTCAATAGTCATAACTGCAGGTCTCATTAATGGGAGTGTTTCTCAGAGAACTAATACTCCAGGTACTTCACACAGATGCATGCGTTTCTGGCTCAGAGCTGAAGGATGTTACAGATTCAAGGCATATCATTTTCAAGTTTTTCTCCACAAATGAGATCAAATACTTTTCCATTGGATTAAGTACTTGATAATTGAAGCTTGCTGGGGAAGCACATTTGTGAAAGTACATCAATATGCAAACTGCTTTGCAATGCTTGTAATGTACAGTAACAAGAAAGAAAAACCCCAAACTTAAACGAAACAATGAAAAGCCTGTTACCTTCTTCATTTCTAAGTGATCTTATCCTGGCATTCACAGGAAGAAGAGAATTGTTGCTGAGCAGTTCAGAAGGAGAAGTACAACGCTGAGATTTTTTGACCGAAAGATTAATAGGTTCTTCCAGAACGTTTTGCATAGAAAGACTTAATTCATTCACTACATCTTGCCCAGCTGTAGCCAAGCTGTTTTCTGGCTGATGATCCACAGAGTTGAAATCTTCATTTTCCAGCTTCAGAGGAAAAAATATTAAACCCAATTATTAATTTTCTTAATAAAAATAACAATGCAATCAGTCTTTAAGTATCAGAAGAAAACCATACTTATTGAACAGCTGTTTTTACATGACTAACTACAGCATGTGCTATCAATGAAAACGGATTCCATTTCAGTAGAGGAGTTTGAGTGACTCCTACCTTGCACTTCGTGCTGCCCTGATGTGCATCATCTGGTGTGAGGGCAGTAGAAATCCCAGGGTTCAGCTCAACTGGAGCTCTTCCCAGTGCCAAACTGTAGCTAGGCACTGGCTCTGGTGGAGTATCACAGTCACAGCGGGTGCTTGGGGATGGGCCAAGTGCCACAGTGGCTATGCCTTGCACCTGTGGGTCGACCGACCTCGATAATCTTGAAGGCAGTTCCATTTCTAAATCGCTTGAAAAGCCCACAACGCCTAATGATGCTGAAGGCTGGGAAAGGAAATAAAAACAGTTTGGTTAACCAGGTTTTAGAAGTAAAACACTGCTGTTTCTGTAATGGTTTAGACACTGCTGTTGTTAAAGAAGCAGTTGAGTCACAAGGTCATGAGAGTATCTACCATAATCCAATACCATTTCCAGAAGCTTCACAGTACCCCTATTGAAACTGAAAACTATAAAAGGAGGTGCCTAGGTTACTCCTCTGTGATTTACAAAAATTGCCATCCTTTGATCACTCCAAGGGATTCAGATTTTTAACTCCCTACAACGAAGGGGAATATGGAGAATATTGAACTTACGTCTATCTTTGATGTCAACCCTTTCATTAAGTCACACCCAGAGAAATATGATTCTGACCAGGAATTTCATCATTTTATTCAGAAATTGTCAGATAATTTTACTTAGAATGAAGATTTAAAAGAACTAAGATTCAGATCTGACATTAAGTGGATGAAACTTGTTACTTTACGATGCTAAATACTTTATGGCAGTAAATCTGTCCCATTTAAACTTAAGATACTTGCCCTTTAAATATCATAATGTAAAGTCACATTACATGTACTAAGAAGGAAAAGGGTCTACAAGTGTGGCTGCAAAAGAAGTGGAATAGCCTACTTACTGAAGCCTCTACAAAGGCATTTTTAGCAAAACGCACATGCTAATGTCCCGTGATTTGTCACTGTCAGAAACACTGCCATGCAAAACAAAGGAAAATCCACTCATGTACGTGACTTTCCTAAGCTGCCTTACATCCAGGAACACGTGGCTGAACCGAAATCAGGTCTCTGCTAGCATCCATATGAAGCAAATACAAGCAGCCTTAAGAATTATGCAGATCTGTGTCATTTCAATATGCAGTTTTCCATAGTTCATTGGTGTTTCATTACCCTTGAAAATCGACTGAATAAATCCTTTTTTGACTACAATACAGTAAGTAGTACTTATTACAAAATAAATCAAGACAAAAAGAAATTTGATGATTGCATCTGAATCAGAGTTGTCATTTTTATACTGATTTTTCTGCTAGGGGCCTATGACTTAGAATTGAATTCGAGACCTATTTCCTAGATTTAATTAGCATTTTTCTCAACTGTTACTCCAGTTTGGATTTTCACTTTGTCCATCAATCTGGCACTGGTAAATACAGTATAGACATATAGACATACTGAGCTGTCAGATGTGCCTGTGTAAATCCTGCATAGTGCCAAAGACATCAGTCTCAAATCTCTCTGCCTACAATGCATGTCACCTATGCTAAGACAACATTCTGCCCACTGACATCAGCTTTCATTTAAGGAGATAATTTTATTTCCTTTTCCTCAATTTGCAATAAGTGCTACAGCATTGGCCACAGATTTGGGATCACACTCAGTGAGACAAAGTGGCCTGCATTTGAGACAAAAAAGTCAGTTCTTCTGCAGTGTTGGTGAAGGTCTGTGCCATTCTACCATCAAATGTAAGTAGTAAGTAGTAGTAAGTTTTAGCAGTTCTGGAGGGGCCTTTTCCACCAGAGGTCTTACTGGGTCTCCACAGCCAGAGTATTAGACATCTTCCTATTGAGGTCACTTTCCCAAATCTAAGATTTCTGGACTAGAAAAAATCTTGGAAACAGCAAGATCTAGTGAAACGTGTTCTTCCTACCTCACATTAGAATAAAAAGACAGAACACAGCATAACAGGAAAAGCACTGATGGAGACACCATTTTCCTTGTCTCCCATTCCTCCATTGCAGAGGTTTAGAACCCAGTCTTAATGGTGACACATAAGGATGACCACAAATACTACAAGTGTTCAGTTCATGCCATAATTTGTTTGACAGGCTCCTGCACGTGGCGTGCAAATATGGTATCAAGAATGCCCCAGAGAACACGTACTCCTTTTCAGTCCATCACTCTTTATCACATGGCTTTTTCAGATGGTAAAATGAATACGTGAATTGTGCTTAAATCACATACAGAAAATAAACAAACAAGAAACAGAATTCCTGCTTAAACTGAACAGAGGGAGTGTAATCAGCCTTGCCTTTTCCCCTTATTTCAAAGTCCACTGTGGGTACTACTTAATTCCCTGGGAGGCAGTTAAATTCCTATTTAGCTAGATTCTCCAAAGTACTGGGGATCCATAGGAAATCCCTAATGATGTGCTCCATTAGGAATGGGCATGCTGGGTGCATGTGTGGTAAGAACATCACCCAGAGCTGTACAGAGCATTCACTAGAGACCTTGTGGCTGTTCACTTCTTCTAATCATTACACACATTGTCCTTTAATTGTACTATAACATTGTGCCATCACGTGTTACATATCGAGGCCTCAACCTGTGATGGTCTGCCTATGCATAACTGCAAAAGCTGTGGGTAAAATGTTAGCTCTGTTATATAAGTAGGATTACTTCTGGCCTCAGAGAGCCAAGTTTACTTACTGGGAGCAATCATTGGGTCTACTCCTACTGAAGGAAAAAGAAATAGATATACACCTAAAATTTTATTGCAGCAAATATTGTTAGAAAGTTGAAAATTAATGGCATTGTATGGCTATGTATTTCTTACTCTTCTAGCTGGCATCAGCTTCTTAAGAGATCTCTTTGGATTATATAAGCTAATATAAAACCTTACTCTTGTTAAAAAGAAAAAAAGAATAATGAGGCCATCAAACTGCCATCTGTCTTTCCCTTGGGGCAAAAGTTAATTTTGTAGTTTTCTTAATGATGAAGCAACATTATGATCTTTCAGTGCAAAATATTAAAACTCACAGTTAAGAACAGACACATTCCATCCTGATCCATGGAGCTGCTGTCAAGTGTGAAGTGAACAATGCACTGGGAACAAGGCTCATTAATAACCTATTAATTCACTCCCTAAAATAATCATTTCTTTTGCCATTAGCAAAAATTTCTCTTCTCCCTTGACAGTTCAGATAGTTTTTGCAGACGGGATGCCTTTAAAGAAAGAATTGATCTCTGTTTTATAAAAGCTCTATTGCTTTTATATCGCACCCTTTGAACAACAAGCATTAATTATGCTCTTGGGTAGATAGTGGCTTCAGCTAGGTTAATTTTGAAACTTTTTGACATTTTAATGTACAGCCTGGCACATCCAACTACATCTGTGATATTATAAATAAAATTCTCATTGTTTCATAATTAATTTTGGTCTGATGATCCTTATAGTATAATGGCAGTAGCATCACCACCCCAAAATGCTTCCTATCACAAATTCCATAGCTATGGTACTGAAAGTTAAGAATAAAGAACATGCAAAGTGCCTTCAGAGAACAAAAAATAAACACACTGTTCAGTTCAAATATTTCTTTGATCACTCTTGCATTTAAAAATGTCCAGTGTAAACATGCAGCACTAATACAGAAGAATTCTGAGAAGCAAATACTTACCTTGAAACACTGGGATTAGGATTTGTTAGGATTGTTTTGGCAAAATCTCACAGGCTGTTGACATTCAAGTGTCACAGATAAAGAAAGCTAAAACTAGGAACCGCCAATTCTCTTTGCTATAAGAGAAATAACACGCCGCAAATGCTTGCAGAGTAATGAACGGCTGCTATTAAGTGGAGCAATCCCCCTGGCAGCTCGTTATGCTAGGAGGTTAAACAAATGTACTACTCCAATCCAGTTGTTTAACTCACCACTTACAGCGGCACTGATAACACAGTGTACACATGCTTCCTTTTTCCTATTTCCCCACTTCAGAATAGAATCCAAAGGATTTCCTTTCTGTTTTTATGAGGAAAAGAATCCAAAGCTTCCTTAACATTTTGTCTGAATAAATTGGAGCTGGCTTAAAGTGGAAGGAGGAAGAGATTGTATGGAGCAAGCAGCATCATGTTTTATTTATTCTTTTTTTCCAGGTCAAAGCAAAAGGTTTCGTTAAATTAACATTCTGGGAAATGTACCTAATTGCATTAAGCATGAACACATCTGTTCTGTAAGCAGCTTGATTCTTTAAGTAAAAAAATACTCTGGTACCTTAGAAATTTGCATGACCACACATTCCAGACTGCTAAAATCATTTATTTCATATCTAATCCCCTTAAAATTGCCAACAATTAGGGGAGAAAAAAAAAAACCAAAAAAAACAGCAATAAACTCACTCCACACATAAACTCAGATAAAAAGTTCCAGGGTGAGGTATTAAGTTATTACTTTTGATCAGCAAGCAGTGACAGCATGTTTAGTGCTATACCAATGACAATAAAACCTGTCCCTTGCTCCCTAGGGCTTCCCACAAATTTTACATTGCTTTTGAAGAAAAAAAATAAATAAATAAAACACAAAAACAAAATACCAATAGTAAAGCCCTTGCCACTAAGATGGAAGAGTTGTCCTTAATAAATAAATTCAGGATAAATGCATTGAAGGCAAAATACCCAAGAATGCCACCTCCAACAGATGGAGATCAACCACTCTTTTTGATAAACCTGCAGCAATGGTGATGTTGGCATGGGGATGCTCAAGAAATCCCCACGCATTGAGCCCACAGTGAACCACTGTGTCCCACCGCCCGTCACATGCCACTGTTGCATACAGTTGGACTGAAACAGAATCATCTTTCAAAATGCTCTCAGGAATGTTCCTTGGATGGTATGGAATTTTTTTTTATTATTATTATTTCCCCATTTCATGTCACAGAATGCTGAGACCAGCAGTACAAAGTGAGCTCAAAAATTATTCGACAAATTCATAAAGAAGGGGTCCATGAACAGCTGCAAAACAATTGTCTGGGTACAACCTGCAGTTCAGAAAGTCTCTAAAGAGCTCGTTTTCAGAAGCAGGTGTGGCGTATCAACAAACAATCAACTTAAACTTGCCTGATTCATGTGCCCTTTCCTAAGCATCTGCTATTGCATATGATTATAACTGAGCAGATAACACTATTCCGTAATAATTTACAACTACTGTGTCTGACATGTTCAGAGATTTATTTTAAGCAAATGGAGAAACAAGCACAAGGGAAGAAATCTTCAAAAGCTGCTGAGGAACAAAATCAAACATTAGCTTTACAAATGCTGTCCTGATCCCAGTGTTCCAATGGGCAGAACCATGAGAGCCAAAGCTTATCATGTTTTTAGGATGAGCAGGGACAGGACAGGATGTACCCACGATCCAATCAACAGCTGGACAAGGTGAGGAATCCTTCCCTCCCAGAAGTAATATCTCTGCTCTTAAATAAAGGAAGGGATGCACTTCTAGAGTCTAAGCTGGCTCTATTGCAGCTAGCTCTGCAATAATGACAGAGTACATTGAAACAGTATCTAAGCCTTAAACTATAAATTTATTTTAGATATGCAGTAATAAAAAAAGAAATGACATTTCTTTAAATATTGGGTACAGCCTTTAGATCCCTTGCTCATCACATTAAAATAGCAGTTAGGTATAGATATGGAAAACAAGGAATGTATGCCCCTTATTATTCCTACAAACACAATTAGGCCAAAAATATCTTATTATTCTTGCCTCTGCTCCTGAATAGATCTCTCTCCAGTTTTGTGTGCAAACACTAAGATAGCAGTTGCTTTGATATCAGTGTTTCTAACTAACACCGACTAGAAATTCCTGCTTTATACTTATGGAAAACCAAAATTCAGTCCACTCAATAGTGCAGTGCTTAATTTTTGCCCTGACAGAGGCTGAGCTGTCAAGACGTGAAGACTTTTCTAAAAGTGTCTGAAGCATTTCATCATTGGTTTTCTACTTTGGTTTATAAATGATCAGCTTTAAATACGAGGGGCAGAAAACAGTATTCATCAGAACAACTCAAATAAGCATCCTTGAACTCAGGAGCACTCAGGGCACACATGAATACAATCCCATATACAGACAATTCAACTAGTCATCAGTCTGAAATTATAAATGCATACAGTAAGCATGTTTCACAGTTAAGACACAAGTGATTAATTACAATAGTAATCAAGCTTTGTGCCTCTCCAAAATAAAGAAAATCACTAGAGTAATGGAAGCTGGTTTTTTGGGTTGTTGGTTTTTTTTTGGACAGATCTGAGCAAATACATCACCAAACAGTTAACTCTGAGTTTTGCTACATCCTGGTTCACACAGCTTTCTCCTTAAAGAAAGAAGCTCAGCAGTCAAGGTCCACTAGCAGTGCTTCACACAGTGAAGAGTGTCAGAGTTCATCAGAACTGCAAAATGACACCAAGAAGTCCAACACCAAGTATTCTTTAAAAGGCAGAATACAATTTTTCTCCTCCTGGTAGCAAAAGGTTTCTGCAGCCATTTTCTCTACCATATTTTCCAAGTGCTATCTGTGCCATCCAAGAACATAAGAGGTGAAATGTTCTGAACATAGGCCATATAGAAAGTGTACAGACACCCATACAGAATTTTTTTTGTCTGAAGACAAGCATGGAAACAGATGATAATGAATAGATACATCCTCTCGTTCTTTAAAGAACCAATCTCCCATTTAAACTTAGCTTTGTTTTTGTTGCCAGCAAAAACAGTCAGATGCCTTTAAGCAGCATTCCTGACAAATATATTTCAAGAATTTCCTTACTGTGCTGCTACCCTTCATCATTTCTAATCAGCCATTGCCAGAGCTTCAGGATATTATGACTTCACGCCAAACAGCTCATTAGAAAACATAAATACAAGCAAAGATGGGGGTACTGAAGCTCTTAAGCATCCTCACTTCTTGCAGATACACCAGAAAACCAGTAAAAACTTTAGAGATCTGTGCTGTCTGCAAAAGAATACATACATCTCAGTACCACTAAAAAAATTCCCTTATTTTTTTTCTAGGTCTACTCTCTTCTTGCCATCTTCTCAACCTGCGTGGCCTTTCTTTCTTCTTTTCTCCTCCTTTTTTACATCAGACTACGTTAGTCTCTTGCACTTGTACTTCAGTTTTCTTCCCTACTTCTCACTTCTCATTTCAGCTGTTAAAAGAAGTCTTCCATTGTAGGTCCAGAAGAAAAGGATGGCTTCTTCAACGTGTACATATAGAAAGCTCTGAAAGCTAATCCATTAACATTAACATTTATTTTCACAAATAACTTTGAGGGTGTGTCTGCATTACAAGAGAAGGTCGTGGTCTTATTTACACCTTAAGTGTATCTTTTTTTAGTCATTTCCTATGGCAAAGGCAGCCCATTTGCAGGCAATGTACATAGCTTTCCTCAGTCCTGTGCTCTGTCATCAGAGGCTGAGTTCTGTTTCCATATATGAAAGTTCAGAGGCAAAAAACATCATCATCTCAGAACACTGTGATGCCACCCGCCCAATTCAGAAGTGCCATCACATTTACAGGATAAATTAGCAGTTGCAGATTTCACTGTGGCTTCCAAATCTGATTTCTATGCTGCTTCCATACCCTCAGTAATCATTACCTTTCTGTTTCTCTACAATTCCCAAAAGGATCATAAACACATTGGGTCAATAAAGCAAGATAGCCTAAGAAAAGTTGTTAGTTTAGCATGGAAAGACAAGTTTTTCCACAATACTATACACACAAATTCCAAGAAAATACATCCATGAAACACTTCTACATGGCACAAGTTGTGCACAGAAATACCAGACAGATTTGAAGTGTACAAAACAGAACATGAAGTGCAGTTTGGAGTATTTTAAACAAACCATGGAGAGGCAAAAGGGAGTTCAGGCACCTCAAGTGCACTGGTGGTATTCAAAGCCAGCAAGAATCTACTGAGAAAGATGAATTATCTTTTGGTTTTGCTTTTGCCTCTTCTTCAATAGCATGGGATGCCCAGTAGTGGGTGTAGGGATTAAAGGATGGCTATGTCATATGCTAAAATAAAAACTTTTGTACAGATACAAAAGTTTATGGGCTTTCTGCTTATACACAAAGAGTGTAACAGAATTGTTGTAACTCTTTCAGACACCACATCTCCACTAACAATTCTTGTTATTTCCACTATTTTTAAGGATGCCTTTCAGGATTTCATCAGAAACTGAGTCCTTTTTCAAATTCAACTGCTGTTAGTATGGTAGCAGAAGGACCTGACAGTTAAATCACTAAAGACAGGAAGTGACAGAATTTACTCTGTGAAGAAGCAGATATTCTATTTATTCACTATCCATGCTGAACAGTCATGCCAGTTATACCTAAACAACACTGGCTTGTTGCTATCTGGGCTACAGCACAGTGTATACACATTTCTGGAGGATGTAGGTTAGGCAATGACTGTCTCTCAAGATCTACAAGTTATTTGCCAACTTTTAGTGTATTTTAATTTTTTTCACCTTGATTGCAAGTTCCAATATCATCTTATACTCAATATCAAATTATGTTTTCCCATTCACATGTTTATTTTTTAAAGTTCTTTATACCTTTCTCACTGGATGGAAAGTTGATTGTTGTAATGTTGTTTCAGGGGAGTGACTGCTGACACTGATTTCTTCATCCAATGATTGAGACATGGAAGATATTTTGCTTCTGTCGAGAGGAACTACAGGCTTCTGGGCATCAAGTTCAGTGGAATTCTCACAGACCTATAAATCAAGATTAAGAGTTAGTGTTTTCAAAATCTTAGTAAAAACAGTAGCAAACTTGCATCAACACAGCACACACAATACAAAAAAACTGGAAAGACTAACACAACAAAGACATTCAAACTTTAACTGGAGAGATAAATGAATAAATAGAGAGATATTTCTCTCATATATTCATAGAAAAAGATCAATAAACCTGCTGAAATGCATAGGTATTCCAAAAGCCATGTAAGGTACTAAGGTAAGTCATTCAAGGTGGGAACTCCACAGAGTTTACAGAATGGGAGACCTCAACCACCCTTCCACTGCAGTTCTCACTGTTCTGAATAAGTTTCAAAGCCTTCTTATAGTGTCACCTTATCTTCCTTACACAGTCTGGATGCCCACTATCAAGCACTGACCCTTTTTCAAAGGCAGGATCTCTGGGACAGGGATTCAGAAGATGAGTTTTATTCCTTCTTTGCTATAAAATTAATGTCAGTCATTCAATTGTTCTGTCCTTCGTTTACCTACATACAAAGGATGAATGATGATGCTTTTATCCTCCCACCTGTTGCTTGCCTTGTGTCTTTAGAGAGCCAGATCTTCAGGATCTTGGTTATTTATGCAGCACTTTACAAAAGTTTTGGACAGATCACTGTGAGGCATGAAGCTTCTGCTGATTACTAGCACAGATAAGGCAGCAGAAAGTTCAACCTACATGAAATCTTAAAGGTGTCCCCCATTTCCGAGCTTACATTGACCAGAAACAACAGGAAAGAACTTTTAAAACTTACTTGTGCTTCATCTTCAATTTGCTGCTGAACCGGGGCTGGTTGTCTCACTATGTAATTTATCTGACCAACTATGGTCTGTTGAACATGCTGAGGTGGCTTAGCTTGGTTCAGCTGCAAACTGGACTGCCCTTGGGCCTGGAGAAGAAGCTCCAGATCCTTTTTCATTTCCTCCAGTTCAAACTGGTGGTGCATTATGTCCAGGCTCTGCTGCATGACTTGTTTGTGAGTGTTCTCATATTGACTTGGTGGTGGTGATGCTGGTGACTGCTGCTGCTGCTGCGGTGGTGGCTGCTGCACGTGGTTAGACTTTATCTTCTGAAGATGGCCAAGCTGCACTTGCACAGTTGATGTCTGCAAAGCAGTCTGTGAGCGAAATGGCTGTGGATGGCTTGTGTGAACCTGCTGAGCCTCATGTGATACAACAGCATAGCCCAGAGGCACAGTCTGTTGCAGCTGCTGGGATGGTAAGTGTTTTCCCGTTCTCCCAGATGCACTCTCTGGCTCAGACCTTGACTGCTGCTCTCGTTCAGAGTGCGTTGGCTTCAAAGGCTGGGAAACACCCCTTTGCTCTTTGTCACGTTGCTGCATGCTGCACTGCAGGGGAAAGTGCTGCTGATGCAGTTCGGAAGGCTGTCGAAAATGTTGATGGGGGCTTATGTTCTGGTGAGAAGGCTGAGCTTTGTTTGGGTGAGGTACACTGAGGCAGTGTGAGCAACACACAGGAATCGGACACTGAGCAGCAGGGGGAAACTGATGTGGCTGGTTATTCACAGGCTCCAGCTGTGACACTGGGGAACAGTGCCCATGATACAAGGGTGTCTGTAATCCTTGTACATTGCCATACAGGAGGACATCTGAATGTGAAGTGTGTCCACCTTCCGTAGTGAAACCTCCTGCAAAAATAATAATAATAACAGCAAACTTACTCTGCCAAGATCTTGACAAATTTACAGAACGAAAACTCTAAATGACAGTCATTCCTTTATCTTTGGTTCATACATAAATGGGCTCATACCCTACCTTCAATATACCTTCAAGATAAATTTTTTCAGGACTTTGCAGTGATTTAAAATCACACTAACCTCCTACAGATGTCCATGGTACTCATGGTTGAAATACCAGCAAATGCTTTGAAAAACTACCCCCCACTCACATTATTTTAACTGATGTATATGGCTTATACTTCCACTCTTCACTAAACTACAAGCACATTTTCCCATCCATAAGTGCAGGTAGAAATGACTGCTTTCAGGGTTAAAGTGAGAAAAATAAAATAGATTGATGTTATGTAAGAAAGAATCATAAAAGCTAGAAATAGAAATGACCTATGAACTGATCTGTTCCTTGTTTTTAGCTGAGAGAAAATTATTCTCTGCAACTCTTTTGCAACTGTTTTACCTCTTCTAGTTTTAATTGTCCCAAAACAGGACGAGAAGAACCCTTTATGCCATTGATCTGCCCACCAAACTGAATTTACTGTAAAAACCCATAGCACCTGGAAAATGTATAACTGGTGGGAAACAAGCTGAAAGTATGCACATTCATTACATAAATAATACTGTCAATATTACATAGTCAATGTCTTAAAGCCGTCTTTGCGCCCATTGATTGTAAGCATCTTAAGCACTTTTCAGATCCCATGGCCACTAAGATACTAACAGATCTGAAGAGTGTGAGCATAGCTACCCCTGGGTAAGGCAGAGAAAATAGCATCAGTGTCACAATAAGTACTCCATTTCAACCAAGGACCCATATGGGACTGGCAGGGTCACAGTGTTGTAGTTACATAGCTATTGCTTGCTGGGACAAAATTGCATTTCACATGCACCAGGCAAAAGCTAAGACTGTTTGGCAGCCAATTATGCTGCACGTTACGTAATACTACTTAAAAAACTATCCTTTCTCACAGCCATTTGATTAAATTTGTAGTTGTGTTCTTACACTGATTTTCTAAGACACAAAAATGACATTTATAGAGTACATTCATAGGCAATGTTTATAGAGTAATACTTATAAATAATGATGCCTTCTAATAGAGGAAAAGTGTGAAAGTTTTTAGTCACGACAGCATTTCTTCAGGACTGTGACAGGTAGAACCTAAACCACGATTCAAAAAAAAAAAATGAGGACTCCTTTGGGGAAAGTACATGTATGTCTTGTCTGTCCTTGGGCACTTGCCTAATAAAGAACACTATGTTGTTCTTACCAAAATTGGACAGTTGCTTACTCCAGTAGGAGGGATCCCAAGTGAATCTGATCTTCAGAGGAGAGGGTATGTCTGTGTTAGAGTTTGTCTCTAACAAGGGCTGGATCTGAAACACAATCTGGTGACAAATCAAAGGATTATGATTTTATTAACAATTAAAAGATCATGAAAAGTGTTTTATTGGAGAAACATTAAATCCTTAAAACATTTCTCACATGTGCTGCATAATTTCACTTTATTGAGAAAATAAGCATTGCTCTTACCAGTTCTTTACTGAAGAGAAACGGGATGCTGTTTTTACTGCTCACTGCCCAGTTGACAAAGTTCTGCACGTGTTCAACCTGTGTACTTAAAACTGCAACACCTTGCAGCTGTTGCTCCAATTTCTGCTTCCTTTCGTTTGTGATTTTCTGTTAATAATGTGGAACAGTAGGACATAGTTGTCATCCCTCGAGCAAACATAATGCACACAATCACTGGAGTTACAGCATGCACGTATGCTCTTATTTAGAATCTCTCAATCATCAACCATAGAGATAAAGCTAATCCTATTTAACAAAAGTGTCCAAACTCAGGAAGAAAAATGGCTTCTTCAGGAGCAAATTACAGCATTCTGGCCTTGGCTTAGCAGAAAAACATAGCACAAGAGAAGAGTAGAAGTCAGACTGAATTTGCCAATGGAGCTTTTCCTCACCTCTTACAACATGTAAGAGAGAAGACCTAAGAAAGAATGCCAACAGAGGGGAAGCACGTAGTGATTCCTCAGAAAGTTCTTCCAGTTTCCAGCAACTCATGATTCAGGAACCACAAAGAAGCAGCTGTGTTACCACCCTCAGGGTACCTCTATCATATGCTTCAACTGGACATGTGAAAACTGAAGAGTCAAAACCATAGGATCTTTTACAGAAAGCAGACCCGAGGATCCTTTTCTAAACATGCTAAGTGTAATGCTAGACAAATGAAGCATTAACATCAAAAGACGTTTTTTAAGTATTCAAACTGTGCACATATTTCTCTATAACAGCATTATAAAAGGTGGTTAACATGATAAGCAAACATTTTGCTACTTAATCATAAATCCTTGTCAACCATTGATTCCACGTAAAATTCAGCAATAAAAAAAGTATTTGAAAACATAAGCAAAGGGACAATAACATTCACAGTCTATATTCTTTTCATTGGCTCTGGGATTTAATTTTAATTTAGTTTAATTTCCCAAGGTAGGAAAGAAACTAGACTCACTTACTTCAAGTTGTTCGAGAAGGATGTTTGTTCGTTTATTGATTTCATTTATCAAAACCATCTTGGCCATTTTGATTTGATTTTCTACTTTTTTGTATAAATGGTTTACCTCAAGCAACCTGCAGGGAAGAGATACATATCCCTGGATGAGCCAACTGGTATATCATTTATTCAGTGCTTGGTAGGTATTTGTTACAAGAACTGATCTAAATGTTGACTAAGAAATCCAATGAAAGCTGAACCATTTCCTCTAAGTTCTGCCATTCTTCTCTTCCCATTTTATAGTAACCTTGACTGGAAACACAGTTTGTTCTGAGATTTCTGAAGAACTCAGTTATTTTTGAATCCCTGGAGGCATTCAAGCCCAGGCTGGATGTGGCTCTGGGCAGCCTGTTCTAGTGGTTGATGACTCTGCACACGGCAGGGGATTTGAAGCATAAGGATCATTATAGTCCTTTTCAACCCAGGCCATTCTACTATTGTATGATTTTTAAAATAATTCTTATTTCTATTATTTCAAATTCTAGGTCAGAAACAGTAGATTATACAAAGAAGTCTTTGAAACTAGGTGTCAGGTGCCTCATAAGGACTATGGAATCCTGTATTACAATGTTGTGAACGTGACATAATTTAAACATAAATTTGATAGTTTTAATCTTCATTTTACCTATTCTCAAAGAAAAGGAATAGTATCTGTGTTTTATTATGGTAACCTGTGTTCAGTGAAAATAGTATTTTAACTCATAACTCATCTTCTGAAATAAATGCAAAACAATTACCTGTCTTCAATCTGTTTAGTTGAAACCTGAATTCCACTTTTTTTCTCTTCCACTTTAGCTACAACATTTTCCAGGATAGCTCTCTGATTTTGCAAAGCTTCATCAAGAAGTCTGAACCTGCAAAGGAAGGGGAAATCTTTACTGTATGTTCATTTCCATTGATAATGTCTTGCTTTTTCTTTTATAAGCTTAAATAAAGCCTTGTTTACATTTCCTGCTATTATAATAGGTTAGAGGGATTTGGTGTCAACACAGCAGCATTATGCCATTAAGTACAACTGCCCATTGCTAGTCTTCATCTGCTGCTCTGCATTTCCATCGGGTAGAGCTTGCTTCTCCCTGCAGCCACAGACTTCTCTAAGGAACCTGGGCCAGATGCACAGCTCGCAAGGATCAGTTTTGCTTTATCTTTAAAATCTGAATCTCACAGTGAAAGGAAAGGAAGCAGTTCCAGCTGCTCCCTAAAAAAAAAATTAAAATAAAATACAATCTAGTTCTGGATTTTTTACTGAACACAGCTCACACGTGGCCTAAACATTGGTTTTTGCTCTTCTTTCCCTGGGAGAATATCATAACTGCAAAGACATAGAGGTATTTAAAAGAAAGAGGTCATTCTAGATATCTGGTGGATGGACAGAAGGTCTTGGTTCCAATATCTTAAAATACATTCTTAACAACATTCCTTACCAGCCAAAAAATTAATTATTTACACTGCTGATTAAGGAGTTTATCATGTGTGATTTGATTAGTGGGGACCTACTTGAACTTCAAAACCTGTACGCTGAACACTCAGATATGGTCATTCTTTATTTTTCTGCCCACTACCCGGTGTCTTTGCCTATAGTACATGTATGAGGGAATTTGATTCTGCAACCCAGACAATCCATTTTAACTGTCACAGGCACTGTTCTTCTCACGTTTCTCCTGCCTTTTTCCAAACATAATTCCTAGGGATCCATTTTAGCCTTTTGTATTTGAAAGCAGAAGTTGTATGCCTGAAGCAGAAAAAAATTAGGTATGTTCAAGTCAATTGCTCTCAGATGGACAGTTTGGGAGAGCAGCTGCCTTCATGTCTGTCCGGACATAACCCTCTGCTTCTTTCCTACCACAAATGCTGTAACAGCTATCCCAAACTTAACACCCTACATAAAAGGCAGCGCATCTCACAAAAAGTCATGTTGCCACTGTGTATAGATAATTCCTTACATGATTCATACACCTCAGAACTGAATAACAGATTTGGACCATGCTAAGGATGGAGCTGAACTCTCATCTAGAGTCTCACGTTTGTTGGTCATGGGTTGGCAGTTGGACTTGATCTTAGAGGTCTTTTCCAACCTTAATGATTCTATGGTTCTATGATGGTGCTTAAAGATACTCCTGTATACTGTGTCTGAAAGATCAAATAATTTGGAAGGAACTGCTGAGAACAGAGTAGAGTTCTGCAGGGGCTGTAACCAACATATTAAGCTCCCTGAGCAAAAGACAATGGAACTGAGTTTGCTGTGGCTATGAAGCTACACTGTGCTGAAATTTCAGTTGATAGGAAATGCAGATGGAACAGTCCTAAATCTGAATCAGATACGCTTTTAGGTAGGATCATGCGAAAGACATGAGGCGGCCAATGTCTGGTACCTGTGCTCCTTATGGTCTTTCAGCAGGCAGCTGCTGCACGTAAGGATATCACAGGTCTCACAGAAGAGCTTGAGTGGTTCTTGAGTGTGCACTGGACAAAGCAAGGGCAATTCATTTGCCTCTTCTTCAGTCACTGAGGAACATAAAGCAACAGTGTCATTGACCAGAAGTGCTATTGTAGGTCAGCAAAAGTGTTTCAAACTAATAATTTATAAATCTTGATGTTACTTCTAAAGACTCAGATCTTGGAACAATTTGATTATGTGAAGCATGGGAATTTGGTTTGAGGTTTTTGTTTGTGTGCGTGCATGTGCTTTGTTTTGTTGTTGTTTTTTTTTCCTCCTAGCACATCCTACAAATTGATCACATCAAAGAGACTCTGGAATTAATAATCAGACCTCTAAACTCTCATGATATTTAAATCCCTCTAGCAATTTTGGGTACCTGTTTCATGATTTTGAATGTGCTGATCTTGCAAACCAATTAACAAAACCACACTGTAAAACACAGAAAAGCAAATACATTAAAGAAACTTGAAGTCACAGTGCAAGCAAGAAAATCCTCTGTTTTTAAAAAGCTGCGTGGAATTGTTTTTCACAAACTTATGTTCATTTTGAACACAACTTCAGCAACTAAAAAATATTGGTATTAAGCACTAATATCTGTTCTTATAATGATTTTCTAAAGATTAATGTGATGAAGACTACAAATGGACAGTGAACATGTAAAGTGGGCACACTCCACTCTGGATATGGTAGAATTATTTTAGAAGGAAGGAAGGAACACAGTCCACAATAGAATGCTCAGAAACTCTAAAAAATGGCAAAGAAAAATCCCTTGCATTACATTCACAAACACAGCCACATTGATTTTATTTTAATTATTATTTAGCAGATAAGCAAGCAGGTGGATGCTCTTCCACCCATATGGGGTTTATATATTTTATATTTATATATATAAGGAAAAATAAGAAGTCCATAATATTTATCTAAAATTGAGTACAAGTTGGATAAAACCCTTCTAAGTGTTGAGCACATGTAGAGTATGCAAGCTCACAATATCAAGTTATTTCTATTAAACTCCAGCTTATAACAAGATGCTGTCTTAAGGATCGAAGTATAATGAAGCTTAATAACCATTTCATGTAATGATTTCTCTTTCTTCTTTTCTTTCTTTCTGGCAAGATTTTTACTCTCTGGATAACTGTAATCATCCTAGAGGAATTAGTGTTTTTTTTTTTTTCAGTTCTGCTTCAGATTTAAGAGATGAGCAGATCTCAAATGCAAACTGAGGATAAAAATCAATATAATCTAATTACAGCACAGACCCAGAGCCTCTGCCACTAGCAAGTCCCTGATTCAAATGATACACCAGTGGGAACTACCACTGAGTCATGGTATTCTCAACCGATGCTATATACTAAGATCAGACCTACATCCCTTTAGTTTTAAAATGAGTTGAACTCTAAGAAATCTGACATGAAACAAAGGCACAAGCCTGCTTGTGCTTTTCCTAGAAACAAACATCTTGATCAGAACTCAAGTTAGAATTGAAGATTAAAAAGATGAGAAAACATTTTAGTTTGTGTTTTCATCTTTGTATTTATACAACACACACAAAACCACAACTAAGCCACAGGTAGATTTTCTTACTATCATTTATCAACAACACGAGCTCGTAAGCTTACTCAACATGAATTGAAATTATAAACAGTCGGAGCCTCAAAACTACTTTTCTGATCTTGCCATCAACTCAAGAAGAAAAATGTATTGTCCATCCAATCAGGATATTTGAGGGGGTGCTAGAGGTCTTCATTTTACATTATTCTCTAGAAAAGACCTAGACAATATTTAAATGTCATCTGTGCTTGTCCCTGGAAGTGTTCAAGAGAAGTTTAGACCACGTACTAAAGGACACGCTTTAGTGGGGAAATGGTGGTAGATGGTTGGACTGGATGATCTTGGAGGTCTTTTCCAACCTTGGTGGTTCTATGACAATTATCATTATTACACTTTCTGTTCACATTCTATTTGTCAATGGCACATCATGTGCCAAGTGAAGTGCCTCAAACTGTATTTTGCATGAACAGCCAGGAATTAAAAGAACTCAACCTATGGCAATAATAAAGTACAGGCTTCTTAAAGCAAAATTCAGAAGTCACATTATAATTTGTGTAAGCAGTGAGCTACTAATATGTATTTTCCTTGTTCTGCTTCCTTATAAAGAAGGTGATAGGGCAGCACAAACAACTTCAGATGAAAGCAAAGTGTAAACTTGAATTCTATAGAATTACAACACTCTTATTTTAGGTTACAAATCACTTTTGTAAGTTTAGGTTAGTATATGCCTCAATACTGACTCGAAGTAAAGAAAATAATGATCAGCAACAAGAGATGACCATTCTCTGTGGATCACTACTGTACAGGGATGAGACATCTGCAGTGGGCTTCATTCGTAATTGCTGATAGTAAAACTCAGAAACCATGCTTTTCACTTACAAAAGGAGCACCCTACAGCAATCACAGCCTTTTGCTGTCTGGCACTCTCCTTCCCACACCTTGTCCATCAACATGACAATTGCTTTATGGCAGTTTCCCTAAAGAAATCACCCAAGGGGAGACAAAAATACTGCAGAGTCGAGACCAGATGGCCTGGTAGCCCACCAAACCCTAGCCAAGCACTCCACAGACTGAAAAATACATGGAACAGACTGTTTCCATGAAGCACAAATACCAAAATCTTATAAATAACATGGAACGCCGATTGTGGCAAGTTCAGACACAGCTACAGAAAATCCAAATAATCTCTCATTGACTGCATTAGTCTCACTCATGCAGAGCACAATATCTCTGGCACACAGCCTGCAGCTGTTCCATTTTCTAGTCAATAACTGATATGAGATGAAATATAAATATTCAAGTGTATTTTCAGTACCTGTGCAGCCCTTCAGGGATACAGACAGGAAGTGGTCCCCGGTTTCCTTGCCATGCCTGTGTTCCTCTGTACATGTGCTGCACAGCCACTTATTGCAGCTTGTACAGAGACTATGAGCAGGTCTCTTCTCTTTACACATGGAGCAGCTCTAAGAACAAAAAGTGCAATTACATACAAGGATAAAAAATCAGCCTTTAGAAAAAGACTTAGCTACATTGGCAAGCTTCCTATTTTGCTTTCTTAGATTGGTGTGACTTGAGTGATTTTAGGAATTCGGTTATTGTTGTAAAAGGGAATGGAATAAAATTAAGATCCAAAACTCTTAAATCACATTGGTTGTCTTTCTGTGCTCCAGTACAATAAGATGTGATTATAACAAAGTGCAGGAACGATTCAGCAAAAACCCTAGGGTCTGCGTTACACACAAGGTCAGAATAAATCACCACAATGACTTGTTTCTTGTGAACCAGAAGAGCCACAAGACTATAAAATAAGACTTGTCTGATTTCAGTTTAAGGAGGGCTCTGGGAAGTTACTTTTGAAAATGATTGATGGGATTTGTAATCCCTTTCTCTTACTGTTTTTAGCCTGATGGCTGTAAAACATCAATAGCACACAAACCTGACACACACATATGAATATGTGTAATTATATAGAGACAGAAAGATGTTTCCTTATTTTCACTGATATGAAATTACATATATAAATTGGAACTATTTCAGTAGTGCTACTCTAAATCTACATTGCTTCACTTAAAATTAGTTTATCTGTTGTAACATTGTATGAACCACTGACGTGATACAGTGCAGTTGTAGAACAGGCCAACGATAATGCAATTTAGAAAACAATACAGAAATACCCACATATTCTTAACATAAAACTTATTTCCTACTCTCTTCAGAGTTGACCAGACCCAAGATCAATTTACATATTGATATCAACTGTGATGAAACGGAAACGCAAGACAGACATGGGAACATCAGCTGAACCAAAACTTGTAACTAACGATCATCTCTAGTGATGCAACAGTATAGGAAATGCCTTTTGTTATATAGGCCATGTTGTCTGGAACTCTCCCTAAGGGTGAAATGAATAAAGCAGCATGTAATTGAAGTGGGTGATTTGATTCCTTTGTCATCCAGAATGAACTCAGGAGTTATTTCAAGAGTGTAATGACTTTTCACTTAAAAAGGATTTGCACAAGGCATAAAATACCTTATTTGAAAAGTCTTAAAGTTAATGTACTAATGGGCAGAGTGAAGACAGTGATGTAATTTTACCATCAAAGCATAAAAGCTTTGCCACTAGTTTGCCATCAGATGCAACACGATGTATGCAGCTACAAAATACCTCCTGTAGTTACACATAGCTCCTGAGTATTACTGCTACTGTCACAGCTTCTAAAGCAGCGAATAGATGCCAAAGGGATTCTTATGGCGTCCATTCTGTTGCCCATCAGCTTACCTTCAATATGGTTTGTTACAATTGGACTCCAGCTACTCTGATGGGAAACACAGACATACATAGCAGCATGCATTCAGCATGTAGGCCCTGATGAAGTAAAATTATACATATATTCTCTTTGCTGTGTATCAGAGGATGACCTTAGAAATCCTAAGGGAAGAACAATTACAGTTCTTTCTGTGTTGGTCTTCTGGGTGTTAAACCACAGTATCAACATTAAGTGGAACACCATATTCACCTCACTCTGAGACTCAAGATTGGCTTAAAGGATTTATTTCACCAGAGGAACAAAAACACAGTTGTTATTATTCATTTGAACTTCATCATTCTCTTCAGTGGGGCTGTGCAGGCAGCTCCCAGAGTTAGGTTATTTGATGACGTAGAAATGATCTTTTCAGCAAGAGACTTTGAACTGCATACTTTTGACATTTCTGCAGCAGGTAGGTAGCACATTCTATCATTTTTGAATGATAGAACTCACTGAAAAACATCTTGCACCCAAACACTCTGTTATGGGCTTTGGCAGATTCCCTTTTGAACATCAGGTAAGTTAAGAAAATGATGGCTGTGCTTCAGTTGGATGAGCTGGTGCTTCTCCCCCTGATACCATAGGTAGTAAGAATGTGGCTCTAGTTTTAAGAGGAGGGTGTTTAAAGGACAGTAAGCAGGGCTTTCTGTCATATGAATGTCAATAAAAAGGAAGAAAGCGAAAAACTATTAGGAATGTTCCCGAGTCCCTCTGGGGTATTCCTGTGCTCCAGTGAGAATTCTGCTTTACTGAACTGCTCGTAGGACTCCTAAGGGGTTACAGAACAGAAAGGAAAAAAAGAAAAAGAAAAAAGAAAAGCACATTCTTTTAACAAAAGTCTAAAAAATCAATCTAGATAATAGATTTTCTCATTTGATTTCCTTTCTATACCAACTCTCATTGAAAGGTAAATGAAGTGAGTCATAGTAATTAAGAAATCCCATTACAATAAGGTCATTCTACATATTCAACACTATCCTCTGAATTTAGCTCTTTTCAGAGAATATGTGAATGTATCATTTTCTTTTAAAGTTACATAGCACTCTTCAAGCAACTTAGAACTGTAGATCACTCGCTTTGCTCACCTTGATTTCTGAATTCCCCTAGAGCACTGCATGGATGAGATTACACGTTCTCTCCATTTTAAAAATGGAGAAAATAAAACATGGAAATGATTGATAGGGAAGATGTACAGACCATCAGTACTTGCTTGCAACTATATCAGTGGATCAATCACGTAACTTCAAGAGGTCTGAAGCCTTCTGCATGGGGCAGAATTGACAAATTGTTGCTGCACCCACTGGAGTTTAGAGGAGTGGAAATATAGATCTTCCACCATATATTATGGAAAAAGTATTCCAATTATGTTTTACATCCATTCCCCCCAAAAACATTGAAATACAATGTGACTTCTTTTATCATTAAAATAATCAGAAAATTATAATCTTCCACAGGTTCTAATGGGTAATCTTAGTGTAACCATTCATCCAATAGTTTTGTTCCTGTTTGCTTTGCGTTGAGAGCTGAAAGGGGATAACGAGGCACCCAAGAAATCCATTATCATCCAGACAATACATAATATATACACAGTAATTATATGTGTAAGCAATAATTATAATAATAATATACACAATAAAAATAAATTGTCACAGATTCAGTCTACATCACTAGCATCAGTATATATTTTTTTTATTACAGTCAAGGTCAATCTTCAAATAAGGTTACAAGAGTACTATGAAGGCAGGAAGTTCATCCCTAGCAGTGATGTACTTACAGTCTGCAGAAGCAAAAGATAAGATTCTGTTGTTCAAAATGATCTGCTCTGTTTGTCAAACAGTGTCAGTGCTTTAACAACTCCCAAGGCACCCTACAGTGTGGTTTTCACTCACCTTTGCCATAGCTGAATTTGCAGCGGGAAAATCCTCGAGAAAGCAATTTTCAACTACATCTCTTGCAAAACAGGTCTGTTTGCACGCCGGGCAGGAAAGAATACCTACATTAAAAAAAACAGAAAAAGAAAACACAAACACAAATATAACAGTGCACACCAGCAATGTGAACCAGGAAATAACAGAAACCACACTTAGGTATTGCTGGCTATTTTTTTTTTTTTTTTTTTTTTTTTTTTTTTTTAATTTAAATCACACTAACACTTATCTGCAGGAAACTATGGTATTCTTCAAGCCCTAAGATACCTGTGGTTAGATGCAGTTAATTGCATATGGAAGAAAAAAAAAAAAAAAATCCCTAGAAGTATACATCACAGTTCGGGTGACTTCTTGATTTATCTCAGTATTTATTAAGGATATCCACGAGTGCAAATTGCCATGAATTTATCATGGCTTACAACTTTGATAAAAACTGAGCTACATTTTAAGCTGCACACTGTTGTGACAGACATACCTGTGCTTTCTACTAGCTACCATTCTTCTAAAACAGCTTTGCATTACCAGAGGAGCACCAGAGCATAAAACACATACTGCTTCCTACCACTTTAACAGTATGCCATGCTATTCAGCTGAAGCCACAGAGAAGTAACAAGCTGTTAGCAGAAGCAAAGAAAATCAGAATGAAGGTTAAAAAGTTTCAACTTCAAAAACCAAAATTACAGGACATCTACTACAACAAATCCACAAGTGACAAAAGGACAGTGGGCCATGTTCTGCTGACATTCCTGAAGCAGTGAAAGCAATGCAAGCAACATGAGCAGCAAAACCTAGCTCCACCTCCATAAGCTAATACACAGCTGGTATAAACCTTTGTGTTAGTTTGGCTGGGAACTAACACTGCAGCTTAAGAAGTTGTCCTTAGAGAGATGCAAAAATGCAGTCATGCAGTTACTTCAACCCTGGGCTTCTGGGACTAGCATTCATATTTTGCTAGATGGTCCAGTGCTTTTTTGAAAAGGGAAGTGCATGTTTCGATCACGTTTCAGCAAACTACATTTAGAAGTTGTGATGTCAGTCTGTTTTTACCTTGACTTTTTTTCAAATCTAACTCTTTCCATTCCATTGAGAAATTTCCAAAATTTCAAAGCTGCTCTTACCTGGTCGAGTGATCATTGACAATAACAAACAGCAACATTTTCCATGGCTAAACGATGCAAGCTCATTAAGGCAGGTTCTTAAAAGAAAGATCAATTACAACTTTCTACTGGACTGGCGTTGTTCAATGTTCTCTTTCCTTCACTAAAATTACTTTTAAATAAGGAGAGTGGCTTGTAGACTAATTTAATCTGAAGTTGTCTATTACTCTTCACATGAGATGGTCACCATAGACACTGATGTTCTCCAGGTACCTAGTGCTACCTGCCCTCGTGGTACAGCTCCTTGATTCCTGACCACAAGTACAGTTCAAACCCTGCCTGCCCCTCATTTTAGACTTGGGCTACTGCTGTTTTATCAACAGGGCATCACGTTATCAGAGACACACAAACCACAAACCCTTTCTACATCACCACTTCTGACAGAATCAGTCTGTAGTCTGATACCTGACTACATTCATTTTCTTTCATATTCCTTTGAAAAAACATTGAGCTCCATTACATGTCCTATGCAGGAGGACTTCTTACAAAGAATTGCTGCCACAAGTTTTAGACCTTTTTAGCCTCATTATTCTAAGAAAACCAAAGTATATTGTCTGCTATTTTCCAAGGTTGCATTTACAATCAAACTATGATTTGGAGGCTCAGGTAGCAGACTATTGCCTGCCTCACCCTTGTTTCACCATGCATTTTGTACACTGGTGCACATGAGCCCCCAGGTGGCCATGCTACCCAGCTACCAGGCACCCCAAGGGAAAGGGTAACACAAGCAATTGCCAACACTGTACTCATCCCCTGGGTACAGAATCAGCACCTCATCTAAGAGTGCTCTAGTGACAGAGCTACGAAGAGGCTAGAATCCCATTTGATAAAGATGCTCACAATTGCAGAAAGCTGTAGAAGTCTTTCAACCTTTTCCTCTCCTTTGCATCCTTAATAATAATGAGCACAGTTAAAAGGTTATCTTATTTATCCACAATCTTTGTAGCTAATCACCTTCATACGTTACACCCTAAGACAACAGCTTTTGTATTGTCACAGAATAACCATCTCACACTTTCCCAAATTATGATTGTGTGTCTTTTAGACATTCCATTAAAAGCTCAGTCCTCTGGAGAAATATAACAGCAGGAGCACTGCAGCAGTTAAGATAAGATGCATCATCCAAACAGTGCCCCCAGCTCCTTGCAAATGGTGTGCACTGCAAGTGTCAGGGAATTGCAGCACTAATTCCTAGAAGGTGAAACTGGGCAAGCTTCCACATGAACTCTTATAAAGCAACACAGTCACAGAAATAAAGAGGCAAATACATTTTGATTGATAAGCTGGGAAGCAAAATACCTACTTTGCAAGCAGCGTCCCAAATAAGTCTCTTGGGACATGCTCTAATTCTTGGTGCAGCTGATAGGAAACCATCTAGTGACTTCACAGGGAATTGCCTCTAGCCCTTTGAGATCGCAAACCAGTTTCTTACATCAGTAACAGAAATTGCCCAAACGGTGCCAGCTCTTGATCTGGCTAACACAGAGATAAAGCCTCCGTACTGAGCTACATAATGTGCCACAAACTGACCTAAGAGAAAATTCTCAGCAGGTTACTTTCTTAAGGAAAGTGTGCATGGCCATCAGAGCTTCCTCCACTGACACACCACACAGGTGAGCACACAATCTTAAACAAAGCATTTCTGGGAGCAACAGCTTACAGGAAAACAAAGGTAGCACTCAGGACTTTGCTACAGCAAGGACAACTTCTGTCAATTCTCCATGAGGTTAAAAAAAAGTTAATATTGAAGTTACATATTTTATTATACTTCAACATACTACCCAGTTAGTACAGAATGTTAAACCAAATCATACCAATTGAAAGATATTTAATGTGAAGCTCGTGGCCTCAGGCTAGTTCACATGAACTTTAAATCGTGCTAATCTGTTTCAAACCAGCAAAGTATAAAATACAGTGCGTAAAGAACATTATCAATTTACGAACAGGCAATATTGTGTTTTTAATGTTCTTTAAAGAAAGCTTCAATACTTCCCACCTGAACAAAACATATTTTTTGTGTGTCTTTTAGTTCTGCACAAATGCCTTCTTATGCATACTAAGAAACACAAGTATTAAGGAGTTTAAAACCACAGAGATTTCAGGGGTACATGACACTACTGCTGTTTAAGAGCTGAGGATATCTAAAAGCAATGCCCAGCATACCATGTTACAATTTATCCCCATATTTTAGATTTTAGTTATGGTTATGCTACTTGCACAGATCAAGTCCCACACAAACAGGTCAAACATTGTGTCAGAATCATCACTGCAGACCACCAAATGGTTGCTTTGATTGAATGCCTCAAATAGCCAAATAACTGAATTACAATGATCTCCAGCCTAAGACAGAATGAACACTATAAGTTAACAGATGAAATAATGGGGACACCATGGCAGTACTAGAAGTAGTTTCCAACTCATACAAGAACAAGCCAGCCTTTTCGTATCTCCTAATACTGGATTTTATGCTTCAGGCTCCACCAGAAGCATAGAGGAAGGACTCCCTGAATGTGGAAGCATTGAAGATCACAATGGTTTATCTGATTTTACTTCTCATTTCATGCCTTTTTCATTTAACAGAAACATGTGCTCCCTGGAAATTCCCAATATTTTTCAATATAAATTCTCAAGGAGTCTAATAAAATTTTGACATCATAAATGCACTACAGAATGATTTCTGAAGCAATTGTTCAGAAATTAAGCAAATCTTACATAGATGTTAACCAAGAGTCCCAAGCAGCAGCTACTTCAACAGTACAAAACGAGTGCACCTTGCTGTGCTTATGCTTGCAGTACGAATCATCATTAAAGTATGACTTCCCAGAAACTCCTTACCTGTCCTCAGGATAGCCAGTCACTTCGTTACACACCAAGTCACTCGTGTCAGGAGCAGAGGGTTATTAAGCACAACTGCACACACAGTGTGCTCCCTAGAATCAGCCTTTGCTATACTGCAGGTGGAAGCAGCTGCACCTTTGGCAGAGTATCTGGGGGTGCTCTCCCCTCCTCAGCAAGAAATGCTAATGAATCAGCAGGGCAGAGAGATGTACTGGTCCACTGCAAGGCGAATGGGATTTTTCTCTGGCCTTCCTGAGATTCATTCAGCTCTGCATTAAGTTGCCTTGGCTGCATTTTTCCTGAACAAGTGAAATAAAAACCCCACAGATGGAATGAATATCATCCTCCTCCTTCTCTTGCCTGGGTCTTCTCCTAATCCTCACAAAAACCTGGAGCCAGTGTGCAGGAGGAAAGAGTAGAGCTTTTCCAGATTCAGGTAGCAGTAGGTCTCATAACACCACTCACTCCGTGGTACACTTCACAGACCATTCCCTACGTGTTTCTCTTGCCTTACCTCCTGACCGCTGCTTCTGAAAAGCAGTTAGCTTGTTAGAAGAATCTGTACTTTGCAGACAGCTCACTTGCATATGTTACTGTTACACACTGTGGGTGAGGGGAAGAATAGCCAGGAGCCCTAGAGATTCACTGTTTGTACATACGAGAATGATGCAACTTCTGGATCTAAATAGCAATCCAACATGGAATTACTGCATTCAAACAACAGAGTTTATACATTAAGAGATCAGGAGACAAATTCTGTTATGATGCAATCATGATGCCCAAATGAGGGACATTATTGCTATCAAAATCTCTTGAGGTAGAAAAAAAAAAACTATGAGCTGTTGTCATAAACTTCATAGAGTTTGCATCTGAACTATACTGGTAGAAAGGAGATAGCAACATTTGCATATGCTGTTTTTTCAGAAGTTCATTACTAACAGCTCTTAATCTTCTGAAATCACTATTTGCGACATCACATTTGGTTGCTAATGATGTGGGTATGCATTTATGAAGGCTAGCAAGGATACTTACGTTGGATTTGTGTGCCATGTTACTGTGACATGCAGGACAAAACCTCACTTCAGAACGATACGCAGGAAAAAACACAGATGAGCTATTCTCAATGTATCTGAGCTATCAGGTAGTACTGAGCAATCGCTGAAGACCACATTGAACAGACTCCCAGGAATTACCATCACCAGAGGAATCTGAACATGTAGCCCTACACCTCTATCTTTCCAATAGTAACTAGACAGTAGGTTGGAGAAAATTCCACAACGGTGGATCCAATAGGCAGACACAAACACCCAACCTGAATATTTCAATCCCATATCCGGGATATCCAAAATCAGCTTTCAGGAAAACAACAGCATTCTGCCACCAAAGCCCACTCAGGCATATACCATTCAAGTCCTAACTCCTTGCAGACCACATTGCTCACACCCTAAAACAGTTTCATCTCCGCAAAAGGGAAAAGTAGGTGGACAGGACATTAGCAAAAAATTTCTTTTCCAAAAGAGGATCAACTGCTGGAACAGACTCCTCAGAGAGATGGTGGAGTCACCGTCCCTGGAGGCGTTCAAGAAACATTTAGATGTTGTACTGAGGGACATGTCTTAGTGGGAAATATTGGTGATAGGCGGACAGCTGGACTGAATGATCTTGGAGATCTTTTCCAACCTTGGTGATTAATTCTACGAGTCTATGACAGCAAGGTAGTGACCCTTGTACTGAGAGTTCCTCTGTAAAAACACAAAGACCTAAAATTTTGGGGAGCCCTCATGTTTTTAATCCACCTATATGCAATAATCTAATTTGTAAGTGACAGAGCTGAAGAAAATTTGCAGCAATCATTCCTGTAAGTGCAAACTAGTGTCTGCAGCCTGTACACAAATGAAGTAGAAAGACCCTTTCAATACCTAAAGCCTTGGCTCACAGGCTTGTTTCAAGGTCCTACAGTGCAGTCAGGTTTGAACAGGAAGAGCCCTTAAGCTGGTAGTCTGGGAAATGATCCAGCACAGACAATTCACCTGTTATTGCCCTAAGAATTGATTAGCATAAAGTAACAAACAGTGGAGCTATCACACATACTGGCTGTCTGCATGCTGCACCTATCCCTCCACTCTTTTTCCTCCAGCAATCAGCAGAATAATTATTCTCACAGAGCATTAGCTACAGCTCAAGCTGCAGGCGTAATTTACGCTTCCTTGGAGACCCAATTAAAGGTTATAGGAAACAGTTCTGAGGACAACCTCCTGCTCTACAGCTTCATATTTATGTAACTAGTCCCCCACTGTTTCACTTGCCCTTTGGATCAGGCATCTGAACAACCACGTGAGAAAAGATGAGTAACCTCAAACACATTCTAGGATGACTAAATTAATATATTTTCAAGAGTGCCCTTTTTGGAATAACGTTTTTACTTCCTTTTTTGAAATGAAAGATATACTTAGTGTTAAGTGGATCTAATTAAAGCAAATTGGTGTTCTCCTTCAGAACTAATAGGAGCAATGCACTGCATCACTTGCCTTGTATGATCGCACCAAAACAATGTTATTTGGGGCATCAAATCAGAAAAACTGTTACACCAAGAAGGCCAAGGTGCTTCACTCCAAGCCTAAAAGTGGGCTACAGAACTCAGCAGAAGTGCATTTTGTCTTACACACAGATATAGTATAAGTCAAGTCACTGCGTTTGTGCCTGGAGTCTGCTCTTATGCCAGCATACCATACACCTTATGCCAAAATATCATTGTGAAAGTCTAGAGCCAAAAGAGTCAGAGCTCAACCTCCTTAAAACAACCCCTTGATGATAACTCTGAAGGAAAAATGCAAGCATGGCCAGTGCTAGGCCAACTGTTGGATGTCCTTCACTGAAAGGCCTTTGCAATGGGGAATCTGCAGTTATACAGGACACCACTCTTATTAGATAAGAAAACCATGTATTTTCAGCCAGCAGTAATAGAGCACAGCAAGCTGGCATGTGTTAACAGGAAAGTCACGTTTCTTCTCTTTCATATTCTGTTCTCGCTTATTTTATCTGTTCAGTTTGCATTTCTCTAACATGCAACCCCGCCACATTAGTTGGCATTTAAGCAAGGATCTTGGACCCTTGGTTGCTCATAGAAAGCTAGTGTCAAACAAGTGCGGACAGTTTTAGACTTCTCTGCAGAATGTTGAAAGAAATTATGCAGCCATTTTCCATGATTTTTGTTATCTGAGCCAGAGAAAGGCCAAAGCATGTTTCTAAAATAGCATTTCAGAAAAAAATAACACAGAAGGTTAGTATACGAACATTGCTCTCTGGGGCCTAAATGATGATTTAAACAGTGGCTGCGATTTTTTTTTTTGAGGACAAATAAGCAGCCTTCAAGATGTCTCCAAAAAACATGAACCTTTCACAACACACCTCTACAGCTCCTCTTCCTGTTCCTTCCGGAGTTATGACATTGAAAGTATGAAAATGATTTACATCATCAAATATCTGAAGGAAAGAAAGATTTGCAGATAAAGAGGAATTTATTTTGATGCCAACCCCCAATTCAGACAGATTTGGCTTTGAGTGCTTTCAGAATTCAGTGAGGAGACAGGCCCAGAAGGGCAGCACACAAGAACCAACCATATGTTTTCACAGTGCACCGTGAGTGGCAGAGGACTTCACAAATGCATCCTGGCTGACTCACAGTGGTTGCAGTTTCAATCACTGATTGAAGAGACACAGATGTTTTGGTTTTGCTGCTCTTGTTGCTTATATATGAATGGAGTTTTGCACCTGGTGTCTCACTTCATTTACAGTGGGTCATCGTTGTGTGTTATTTCTTTCCTCTACCGTTTCTCCAGTCTTTTCCTTTCCCATAGAAATTTCCCAACTACAAGAGAATGAAGAAGTAAACAGAGAAACTTCAAGAATATAGATGTGGACCATTCTTTCTTCCAATCTCCTGTAGACAAATATTTCCCAACCTGCTCTCAGGTGCCCAAATAAACATCTGATATTTTAATGATTCATGAGAACCCCCAGCTGCACTTCATCCAAGATCATCAAGAAGCATAAATTCCTTTTTCCACTTTGCAAACAAAAACAAGGAGGAGAAAGGAATGACATGGATGTCAAACGAGCACACACACAAAAAAAACCAAGGTAGTGGTGGTTTTCAACATCACTCAATTACAAAAGAGGCCCCTCATACTTAAAACCTGGTGTGACTGGGCATTTAACATTTCAAGGAGGCATTTTCTTGAAATGACTGCTTTGCTGCCTGCTTCCCCTACCTTTATGTCTTTTCCTGTCTGCACCCTCCCACAAACAGCCTTTCTCCTTTGCCATTCAGTTATTCCTTTATCTTCTGTGTTCTGCCAGCTTTTCAGCAGTCGTCTTCTAACACTATTTCCACTTGTGCTTGAACCTGAACTTATCTAGTTTATTTTATCACATCAATGCAGATTATCATCACCTTAGGGAAAATATCTTCAATTCCTCCATGTTTCTAAAACCTGCTTTGGAAGAGATAATAAACGATGTGATTTATTCATCTAGAGTTCAAAGCCTGTGGAAATACAAGCAATCTATGTGTCTTTGCTCTCCTTATAAATTAGTAATGAGTTTGGAATGCTTCCCCATGGTAATTAAGCCTCATTCAGTTAAAATGACTGCATTCTGAGATGGAAGTCCCTTTTCATTCCAAAAAAAATTACGTATTTTCTATTAACAGCATCACTAGAAACTGTACAAATGATTTCAGCACTTGAAAAGCTACACAGCCCAAAATGCTTCATGTCCTAGCCAGCTTCAGGCAATTTGTTAGGACAAGTTACAGCATATCCCTCAGTCATAAGTGCTTAGATAGAGTGAAACCACACTTAAAATGAGAACAAAAGGAAAGCGCAAAGAGTTTCAGTGCACCACAATACCCATATTCTAATAACAATTGCTGTGCCCTCCATGAAGAGCAAAGAGCCGGATGTCACTGTTTACTGTGGTGTTTGCAGGGACAGGAAAGGGAGAAGAGGAGGTATATTAACTCTAACCACAACCACAGAGAAGTCCAACATGTCCAAAAGAATAAATATTAACTTAGCCTAGCAACTACTTTCTTGCATTTCACTGTATGTTTTAAGCAAAGCAAATATTCATAAAGTCACACTTGGTAAATGAAACCAAGACCCTTCTGGAAAACATGATTGTTGTCTGTCTGCATCATTTCTATTCAAAGCACTGCTGCTGAATGGAGATTGTGCTAAAGGAAGTTTTTCTCAGTCCATTCCTTGCTCATACACACCTTGAGTCTCCTAGCTTATTCTTTCAAAGTAGCTACATAGAAGTGTTCCTCAAACCATACATGTTTATAATACTGTATTACAAAGCACCTAAGTCAATCAGAGGCTCATAAACATTACCTTCATATACAACTTCATGCACAGTGGAAATGTAGCTGTATCCTTGAATCAGCTCTGGAAGGCAGTCCTTACAGAAGGAGTGAAGGCATGGCAGCATCCTGGGGTCTCTCCTGCACAGATCCGATTTGCACACCAAGCATTTCCTCAGCACATCCAGGGGCTCCATTGCCGTTGGCTGAGGTTTGACATCAAAAACACGGAGAGTCACAAAACGGCTCATGTCAGCCCCTCTGCTTCCCAAAACACTTGATCTCTCAAGCACAAAATAGAAGGCAGCAGTGGGGTGCACGTTCTCAGAAACAACACTTACTCAGTCCCTTGAAGAAAGAGGAAGTTCCTTGCAGCTAAAAAAAAAAATCACATAACCCGCTTTACCAAAAAAAAAAAAAAAAAACCAAAAACAAAAACCAAACCAAACCTTTGCAGATTGTTGTGCAGGAAAGTGTGGTTTAAGGTTTATAAACCATGATCCCACTGTCTCTCTATAGTACTTGCAGCTTTTGTAAAAAACTGAAGTAATCTGTTCTATTGATCTACTTACAAAGCTGGTATCGGGCTGAACTGTCACATGCTGTACATTTCCTGCTAGAAGCACTGAAACCATGCAATAAAAATAATGATATTCTCTGATTGCTTTTATAATTACACCTCAATATTTCAGAGCTTGCAGGTAAAGCAAATAAAGACAATTGTAACTGCTCGTACCTCCATCATTTCAGCAATGCCCATTAGAAAGCTGCCTTGATAAATGCAATGCAACTTCTGTTGAGCTTCTTAGAAATCTAATAAAGTGCACTTTGCAGTGATCAAATTACACCAGTCAAGACGAACACACATCAGGTTATAGACCAAATTGGAACTTTCTGCAAGCAGGACATTTCCTTTGCCAACCTAAGCTCCTCAAGATGAGTTGAGTACTTTGCAGATCATGTACCATCCTTGATTCTCAAATGTACAGAGATGTCAGATACAGCCTGCAATGAGAAACTTTGGCAAGTTGCATCTGAGAAGGAAAAGCAAACAGTCTCATCTCCTTTGGAAGCACCCCTCTGGCTGACTGAACCCCCTGGTGGGGCCAAAGCCCCACATGACTGCTCACTGCCTTGGCGTGGTGGCCTTGCTGCCAGCAGTACAAACTTGCAGCTGTCTCCAGATCTCCCCATCACAGAAGAGCAGCAGCTCTAATCTTAGGGACAAACATCCCCTTGGGGGGAGTCCGGCTCAAGCAAGATTCCAATGGAAATGGTTAGCAGAAAGACCTTCTTCTTTAATGAAACAAAATCATAGACGTCTCAGAAGTCCACAAATGGTTTTGTTGTGTTTTTTTAAATCTTTTTTAGAAGTATTGCATCCTGAAATCCTAATTATTCAAACTACTTTAAAAAAGTAGTTTCATACCCAAGACCCACTACTAAGAAAAGGTAGATATCCATCAACTTTACTGAATGCACTTCAACAAATTCAAACCCATCACTAAAACATAGTTGTAGCATCAAAACAACTGGTCTGTTCAGAAATGAATTGTGGTGACTGTACCTGTAGTTTAAGTAATAGATGGTACAAAAGCAATTATTACAGAATAGAATCACAGAACGATTTGAGTTGGGAGGGACCCTTAAAGGCCATCCACTCCAACTACCCAGCAATGAGCAGGGACATCTGCAGCTCAATTAGGTGCCCAGAGCCCCTCCAGCCTGACCTTGAATGTCTGCAGATATGGGGCATCCATCACATCTGGCACGTGATGCATCACATCATCTTTCAGAGACAAATGCCACAGCTTTTTGGCTTGCGCCACCTTCGTTTCTTACAAATACCATTGCTAAGATGACAAACCAGATCCTACAGAAATATGCAACGTCTGCAATAGGAATTTGAGGTCTTAGACTACCACAGTTTAGGCAAAGAAACCACAGCCCAGAGCCAAAGCACAAACTCAGAGAATCATTGCAAACACAAAACCAAATACTGGGATATGTTGCACCACTATGAAGACCAGACAAGCAGCTGAATGAGTAGAAGCATGTTCCATACTCCTTTAGTTTATGTTTTAGTTTTTTTCCTAACAGGAGAAATTAAGTACAAGCATTTTGGAAGGATGGAGGACGACGGTGAGAAAAAATTTCCTGCTGAGTCAGGAATGCAAACCAACAGTCAGGCAGCTACATTACCAGTGGCCCATGGGAGACATCATGTCCAGCATCAGAGGCTGCAAATGAAGTATCTGAGTGTGAGGGAGCTAGGGGAAGCAGCTGGCAGCAATCTCACCTGCAAGGCAAAGGGCCTGGCTTTTGGGCCATCAGCCTAAATGAGGGAGAACAAGTTTTTTCCTTGCCACTTAGCACATATCAGGACTCAAATTCCAAACATCTGATGACCTTCCAAAGAAATACAAGGTGAGAATTTAGTCACATTCATAAAATCAGGTGGTAAAAGCAGTAAAGTTGCTATTTACTCAGGTCTCTTGTTTTCCAAATGTTCCCCAGATATTCTGGACTGTTTGGGAGATACATCTGAGGAATAGGCTCTAGGGTAATCGGGCTGCAAAACCAGCCTAAGCCTCAACAAGGACCAAGCCTGATAGCCATGCACCCTGAGGCACCATGGCCCCAAGCTTGTGCCCAACAGCTGCCCAACCCTGAGGGAGAGTGGATTGTGATACCTCCTTAATGCATGGGAAGTCTGGCTATAAGAAAAGCCAGTATACACTGCTACTTTGTGAAGGCACCATAGGAGGTACTTCTTCAAGTGCCAAATGCTGGCACTGTAACCAGGCAGTTTCAAATCACCCTAAGCATCTGCCAAACCACTACACAATACAGCCAGAAATAACTACATGGATAAGACTTAATGTGAACGGCATAGGACAAGACAAAAAAGAAAAAGTCAGAAAATTCTATAAATCAACACATTTTACACATTGGTCTTTATTCAGAAAGTTCGAATAAAACTAAGGCCTTTATGCCACAAGCACACAGGCACCACCAACTTCTTTGATCTTCTCCTCTGCTCTTCTACTGAAGAACTTTGCTTTCACAATTACAGGCTGCTTGGGCAGCTTGCCCTTGCCCAGGACTTTGTAGTAACCCTAGAAAGATTAAAGAAAAACAACAAAAAAGACAACAATTAGTGTTTGCAACCAACTTCCAGGCTCTTCCATTCTGTCCTTTAGCACACATCAATAAAAACCAGAACTATGATCATCACTGCGACCTAAATTCCTCATCCATCTCTGAAGTTGGTAAAATATATCCTGCATGAGCTACTGCAGTTGTGTTTGTTCAGAGAGGTAGAAACTATGAGGTGGTTACGCTTTTTCAGTAATCTAGAACATGTGAAGCTGTTAACTTCCCAAAGCCACATACAGAACACAATGCCAAGTCCTGTAAAGAAGTTGCCGACTGCTTCCCACTTTTCCAAAGGACAGAGCAGCAGGCTGCACTGCTGCAGCTAACTACTAGCCAGTTACATCTGGCCCACGCTCTTTACATCACCTCTCTGCTGGAATCCCCTCATTTCACCCCTGTCCTCTCCATTAAAAGGACAATGGTGGCACAAGGCTGATTAGTAATACAGCCTTTCAAGTCACTGTTTTTTAGAAGTGGCACAACCGGCCAACAAGGAGGCTTCTCGGATGCAGAGCATACCTACTTGATAAGGTAGTTACTGTCACTGATTTGGTGGCTGACTGAGATATGAGGTATCGCAGCCAGTGAATGAGGATCAGAAGTTTATATCTGAGAACGATAGCACACCAGAACAACAGAACATGTAAAGATGTGACTCTATTCTCAGTATTAGAAATGGCTTTCTGTAAGTGAGAACAGCACTGTGATGTTTTCACATGGGCTTCTGGTAATTAAACAACCTTCTACCACCTTTCAAAAAAAAAAAAAAAAAAAGGGAAGTCATTCTTTCATTAACAACATAAAGACTAGTCTACCTACTGATATGCTAAGATACACAATTATGTTCCAGGTTTACAAATATTCAGGCACTGCAATTTATTTGCAGTCTACCATTTTAGCCTGAAACACAAAGCTAAGTAACACGTTAAATGAGCAGGAACTGCAGTCCTGAATTTGAGCAGAAACTTACTGAGCGCACAACATCGATGACTGGGGCCAGTCCAGCCTGGTTTTTTGCATAATTGAGTCTTGTCTGTTCAGTTACAAGGGTCCATAGTTTATCCAAATTGACAGTGGGACAGAACTTTTGGTTTCTCTTCAAGTGATAGTGCCTCATACCCACTTTTCCAAAGTAGCCAGGGTGACTGTGAAAGAAAATACGTTTCTTGTTAAATCACATTTTTAATTCATCCTGAATAGGTAGGATTTTAACACTGAAACAAGGATCTTAACTTGCTCAGAGTAATCAAAAAAATTTAAAAAATTATTTCACTTTTGCATTATACACGTAGTATTCAACTGTAATAATCACTGCTATCCAAGCCACAAAAAAAAAAAAATTTCAGTGCCTGTTCTCCCTTGAACTTACAATTTAATCCTCCTCATGGTGAGTCTGGCCCAAATCTGTATTTCCATTGCAAAATCAAGTCAGTGAATTCAGGCAGGACTGCACTGCATGAGGAGCTCCAAAGCTCCTGTCACTAATCTGGTGACTGACTGAGACAGGAATGCTCACAGCCAGTGAATATAGATTAGTGGTTACTTTTCGAGTACTCTAGCACATCAGGACAACAGGCACTGTCCAGACGTGACTCTAGTCTCGGCATTCAGTCAGCAACCCCCACTCCCTACGGTAGGCAGCTAAAGAGCAGTTCTGATTTATGTAACGTTTCTAATTCTAATTCATGTAACAATTCATATATGCATCTGTTAGCTGGACACCATCCTAACCAGCAAATTCACTGAGTTCCGCAAGATGACTAATTTAAGAAAGGCCTTTGAGTTTAGATAAAATGAGGACATGAATTGATGGCAGCTGTGAAGCCACGCTTTGTGTTAGAAAAAAAATACAAGGGATTGTAAGTTCGTTCAGCAGTTCACATATAAAATATAGTTGTTTCTACTTCAGAAATGGGCATTTTTTGCTAGTACAAACTTAAAATGCTAGCTTACTATTTATCAAAGTTGATCCTGTGATGGTGCATACCACCAGCATTACCACGGCCTCCAGGATGCTTCCTGTGTTTGCCTGAAAAGAAAAATTCAACCTGTTACACCAAGAATAGATAATGCTTTAACTTCGGACCACAATTAAATGCCAACTTCAGCTAATTACTCTGATGTCTGCAGTCTTACTCTGTCCCCTGCACACACAAGAACAGGCACTGCATGTTTAACAAGCCGCCCAGCCCCGTTCTCAGGCTCTACGTCCCCACATACACGCACAACCCGGTACCCGGCGACGCTCTCCCGCAGGACAGCCCCGCTCCCTCGGTCCCTCGCCCGCACGGCACCCCCACTCACCGATACGGCCGTGCCCGTGGCTGACGTGTCCCCTCAGCTTCCTGGTCTTCCGCAGTCTGGAAGGCTGTGAGGGAGCGACAGCGGCGGTGAGCAGCACGGCCGCGATTGGAACGAGACGGCCCCACCCGCTCAGGCGCCATGGAGGCCCGGGTCCGCCGACGGGAGGCCCGAACAGCCTCACCTCGCCGCCCTCCCCATTTCATCCCATCCCGTCCCACACCATCCCGAGCAGGCCACGGGCAAGGAGAAGCCCCGTTCACCCCACCCCCTTCCCGGCCACATCCCTCAGCGACGGGAGGCGAGAAGCAGCCCAGCTGCACCCACCATCTTGTCAGCGTGCGCGCCGGCAGAGAAAGAACGCTGCGCTCGCGAGACCAGGGGAAGGCAACGCCGGGAGAGGCCAGCTCTCGCGAGACTATGCAGAGGCTCTCGCGAGACTGTGCAGAGGCTCTCGCAGCCAGCGTGGAGTCTCGCGAGATCGGTGAGACGCTTGTTGGATCCCGCGCAGAAATGGGCGGTAGTTCAGCCCTGTGTGGGGGTGCTCGGGGAGGTGTGTCCCTGAGGACGCGAATGGGTACCGCTTATATTTCCGTTGAACTTGATATTTTACATTGAGCGTTTATTTGATGTACACTTTCAAAGTATTGACTCATAGAGTAACAGAATCATAGAATAGCCTGGGTTAAAAAGGACAATAATGATCATTGGGTTTCAATCCCCTGCTATGGGCAGGGTCGCCAACCAGCAGACCAGGCTGCCCAGAGCCACATCTAGCCTGGCCTTGAATACCTCCAGGGATGGGGCATCCACAACTTCCTTGGGCAGCCTGTTCCAGTGCGTCACCACCCTCTGAGTGAAAAACTTCCTCCTCATATCTAACCTAAATCTCCCCTGTTTCCATTTAAACATTCCCTCTTGTCCTATTGCTATCATTGATACATGTTTGAGTGTGAGGGAGGCAAGGGAAAAAAGGAAATGACTTCACCTTTTCAGTGAATAAACCCTCGCTTTTGCTCTATGAGGCTGATAGCAAACCAGAACCACTGTCAGGTTTGGAATTGCGCGAGCCTCAACGCCGTAAGAGAGAAATGACTCTGCAAATGAAGAAAAATACAGTGCTTTTTTCATCTTTCAATGCTCTTAACTGCAGTGGACACCAAAGAGCAGCAGGCTGTATGGAAGGCAGCTGATAGCTCATCAGAAATTCAAGCAACTCTCCCCCCCCACACACCAGCTGTTCTTATTCTGCTCAGGTCACTGAACCAAGGCAGTGCCAAAGCAATTTGAAAATACTACCATGTAATCGTGGATTCATAGAATCACAGAAGTTGGAAGGAACACTAAGATCAACCCAGCCAGCATCGCACGCCCACCATGCCCACTCACCACAGCCCTCTGTGTCGCATCTCTATGGCTCTGGAGCACCTCCAGGGATGGCAACCCTGATTCTAGGAAGTCTAGGAGCAGTATGATACATACAAAGACAGAAAGGGATCTGCTACTGACCCACTTGAAAAAAAATGTTTAAA
Organism: Lagopus muta; assembly: GCF_023343835.1. Lineage (NCBI taxonomy): Eukaryota > Metazoa > Chordata > Aves > Galliformes > Phasianidae > Lagopus > Lagopus muta. The sequence goes on along the minus strand of NC_064438.1, from coordinate 9,719,793 downwards.
GAGATGCTTCTGCTAGGATAAAATTAACGCCTTAGTAATATAAACTGCCTTTGCTCTGGCTAAAAACATTAAGTAGAATTAAAAACACTTTATGTCACAAAACAGCAAACTTACTGAGAGACAAATTTGTAACAACCATTTTGTATTTTAACTGCAAATTCACATTCACAAGTTCCTCTGGTTCTGTACCCACTCAGCATCAGAAGTGCACAAAGACTATAAAACAGGTATATTTACACGGTTTATTGGGAACCATACTTACATACATGAGGAAAGGACATACTGTACCTACACGTTGCAGCTTGCATGTCAAAAAACGGAGCTCTCCTCACAGTTAGCAGTCTTAGTGCAGAATGGATTACAAGGAGTTTACTGACCAGCGTTCAAACCAAGTGGAAGCTTTGTATTGTGAACCAAGTACCTTATTATCAAGTTACTTTCTTACTTCGTTTTTAAAATTTATGAGAAAGAAAGGTAGGAAAAAAAAACAATACCAACTCTGCCACACAAAGCCAGCCGTCGCACACACAACCTCTGCCATGGACCCATGGGTCCATTTGTTACCGCAGTACTCAGGCACCAGTGCAGTTCTCACAAACATCCCCTGAAATCAGTGGTTCTGCTGAGAGCTGCATGCAGTCAGCTACTCATCTTTGCACCAAGCGTAACTCAACTCATACTAGGAAAGCACCTGTTATTCTCAGGAATATACAAATATTTACCACAGTTTTCTTTGCTCATTACAAAATCAGTTACAAAAGCTTACAGCACAGTATTTACAAATCCCATCCAAATACACGGATGCTCTGTAACAGCACGGGCAATCACTCAAAGCTGCAGTCAGCTTTTTTCATTCTCCCACATCAAGGTCTGCAGCTGCAGGTGTCCCAAGCACAGTGTCATACGTAGTCTTTGGGTTGGTGGTTCAGCAGAAAGAGATCAGTTTTTCTTGTGAAGGAACTTCATTTTGTTTCCTAAAGAAAATGCACCACCAGTCACTTTTTCACATACTGGAAAAGACAACTGCAATCAAAAGTTACTGAACGAATGGGTTAATTTGCAGTGCAATTGTTTAACACCAGGAGGGAGAGCCAACTAACAAAATGCTTAGTAGTCAACTTTTTTTTTTCTTCAATTATGTTTGGAAATGAAACATTTGGAATTGGAAATGAAACCGTTTCACAAAAACCATAATAAACTCTGATTTTAAGTATGTTTTCATTGTATTCTTTTGATGTTTCCCATCCCATACCTAAACCTCTGCTTCATTATCTGATTTCATCTCAAAGATTTTATATATTTTTTAAAATAAAATAGCACAGAAGTCACGTGAAAATTAATTCCAGAAATACTTCTATACAGTTTGCTCACCAAGGCCTCGCAGAAACTTGTTCACTCCACTTTGTTCAGTGTCTGGAAGCTCCTCCAAATACTGTTCAACCCTCTGCTCAAAGAGACCTACGGAAGAGGGGAGAAAACTGAGCCGGAAAGCGCTCTGCCGACAGAGATCCTGCCGTCCCCTTCCTCTGATGCTGCTTCCTCTCGCCGCCCCTCGGCTCTGCCCCCTCCGCAGCACAAAGCCATCCGCACCCTTACCTTTCGCCCTGCATTTTCTCAGTTCTCTGTCCTGAATGAAACCAGCGAACATTTGGGATTCCATGAACACTTCCAAGAAGCGGCGGATGCTCTTGGAGGCCACGGATTTACGGAATGCCTCCCTTTGGAAGACACGCTCTCCTTTTTCATTCTGGGTTAGGAACAGGGAATAATGGCCAACTGTCTCCACAAAGAATCGGATAAAAACCTCAGACACTAATCCATTCAGGGTGTTACATTCTGCAAAATAAGGCAGCAATAAGACACCACAATCAGCTGCTGCGGCTCTCAGCACTGTCCCCACCCCGGGCTGGGCACTGTCATCTAGCGGTTTACTGATGCAGTGGTGATAAGAGAAAGGACTTTTGCAGCTCCTTTGCAGCCCTGTAACTGGTGTTTTGTAACAAGAAATACAAATCCTCAGGAGACAGCTCAGAAAATTAAAAACTTTGTGAGTGCAGCATCGAAGTGATACCTCTAAGTTTAAATATGAATAACTCCTTACTTGACGAGCCTCTATGCAGCTCTGAGAATTAAAATGGATGCTTGGAGGATAATAAGCTTGTACACTGAAAACAGATCTAAAAGTATATGTTGTAGAATTTACGCTTTCACCACTACTGGTGGTGACACTATGGCTTTACATATGTAAAGCAAAGATGAGTAGAAACAAATTTTAGAAGCTGAATAGAGTCCTCCCTCATACCTGTTAACCACAGGTGGTTACATTCACCCTGGGCTCTTTTTATAATTGCTGGAAAGAAATGTGAATTTTCCAAGGCAGTTCAGACCCTCCAGCACTGAAACCACTTTCTGAGGTACCTGCTGCTCTCCCTGAAGATAGCAAGAGCCCACAGGAGACTCACCTCTCAGCACAGATAGTTATTCTGGATTGAATCAGAGCCAAGTTAAGTACAACCTCTGTTTGATTAAAGGCTTAAAACTACTCGTGGAAGTATGTTTCACTTACAAAGCTATTAAAGTAGAATGCTGACAATGTATTGCTATGTGCTGATGCTATCAGTCCTATTCCTTGTGCATTCAGAGACACTCTTTGATACTGCAAATTGTATCTGAGTACTGGAGTCCCCTCTTTCTTTCTCCTGGGTTGAAACTAAGAATAGTACCTACGTGGCTGTTTATGAGTTTCCAAATGAGCTTACCATCATCTGAATCACTATCTGAGTCCTGATTTATCAGTTCATTCTTTCTCTCTAGAGCCTGCTCCAGAGCAGCTTGCAGCTTTCTAGGTAATAGTGTGTCTTCATCATCCATCTGACAGGGGAAGAAAACATCCTTAAATCACATTCATCCTGTGCAGCAACTGCAGCAATTAATTTTGCACAGTTTAAGGTTCAGAAGAAAAGCATTTTGCATCAGCTGCTGTCAAGCCTACTTAAATGAAATAATAATAAAAACCTGTGTGCAGCTATCATGTATTTCTAAACATTTCTTGTCACTCTTAATGAGATTGAAGCCAGAAAAGATAATCCGAAGAGCAAGGTAAAGATCTGTATGCTTGGAATCAGCTCTTCACAAGCCAAAGAGTCCAAATAGTTGTTTCACTGAATACACATCATGCAAAGAGCAGCCACGTGCACACACAGCTGCTCTAGTTGCTTTTATTTAACTTCAGTTCTCAGTAATTGCTTTTACTTATGTCCTAGCACATCTTATTTTCTGGGCTTTTGTCCCATTGCTCCCTTTGTTTATTTAATGCTTGTTCAGCAAAGGTGAGCACACCTTGGAATATTTATAGGAATATTCACAGTCATATTTTCCAGGGAACCTTACAAAGAAAATTTACTCACCTTGCCTACTGGTGGATACTTCTGAAATTACCAAGTGGCACATTTCTACCTGCCTGTTCACAACCCTTCTCCCACCACACTCAGCCATTCCCCATGCTCCCTCTCTCACTCAGAGACTCTTCTTTGTAATTTTTGTCCTTTTCACCTTGAACAATGAGTTTTCTTGCTTACATGATGCTATTTTTGATGGTTTTCTTTGCACTGCCAATACAGTTATTGGTTTCTTTAGCAGCTGCAATCCCTTTCGCACACCTGAAGACACTGGTGCTAATTTCAGATGAAACAGAAAATGAGCTCCTTTTTGCTAGTGTCTTGCCCACTGCATATGGGCATCTATGATTTAAAAGCAAGCATCCTAGTATGATAAAATTAAGCAGGTTGCTAAAGTATGTGGCAACATTTCAAGGTGTAATTTACCTGTCTGATGAATCGATCTGATCCCAGGTTAACCATCAGAGCCTGAAGAAAGAAAACATGATGGCAAAATATATCTTAAGAGATAGAAAACATTCATTTAGTCTGCTTTCTAATGGAGAAGGATTGTCTGAACGATCCCAAGCTCATCACAGATCAAATTTCTACTGTGAAAAGTCATAAAGGAGGTTACAAAAGAGGAAGATGAAGTTCTTTCTGTAGAACTAAAGTCAGATTTAAAATAGATCTGTAAATATGTGCAAAAATTAACATAGTTGGGCAGATTTTTTTTGTTTTACACCTTAGCATGTTATTAATTTTTGCTAATGAGTGATTGAAAAGTATCTCAGGGAGTGGGTTAAAGAAAATGGTGCTGTCTGAGACAGCGGGGCTTCTGGAGGGCAAGGGTGTGACATGCCAATGCTAATGGAGCAGTGAAGCTGTGAGAACAAGCTGGGATGTGGGAGAGCAATGTTAGGACGTGGGAGGAAAACAGCAGAGATTTACAAAAGCCTGAAGCACAGAGAGCCTTGTAAATGAACACACACACACACACACAAATAAATTGGAAAATGACAGGAAAGCAGTAGGAGTGAGACAAGAAAGAAGTGTGTGGCCTTGAGGATTTTGGTGGTGTTTTACCAGAACAGCTGATGAAGTACAACTCTCATTTGATTTCCAATACAGTGTTAGCAAAGTCTTAAAAGTTACCTTCCCACCAATAAAAAAAACCAAAACCTTAAAGGTTTTATTTTCTCTTCTGCCTATGGCTGCATGCACAACTGCCATTAGCATTAGCCAGTGTCATAGCAGCTTGCATTTCATGATCTTGTCGTGACAGGTACAACACAAACATAAGAAATCAGAATATTGGCTCTGTATTTAATTGTTGCCCCAGTCAACATTCACTTCTTTCTGTCCTCAGGACCAAGGAGCAAGCAGCAGGCTCTCTCAAGGCCAGGCCAGCTTTAGCCCTGGCAAATAATTCTGGTGCCAGCTCTTACCTCCTCCACAGGCAGCTCCTTCAGCTTGGGCAGAGAGCTGGAAAGCAGGCCCACCAGGAAGGGCGTAGGGCAACACACGATGTCAATCATGGACGAGGGCAGAACAGGGATGAATGTGTGCTGCCAGGAGAAGGGGTACAGCAGGGCCACCACGGCGTGTGAGCAGCTTGAGAGGGTGCTGAGGAGAGAGGATGTTTTCATGTCAAGCACTGACAAACAAACAAGAGACAGCGAAAGGAAAACATAAAAATTGAAAATGCTAAAGAAAAATGACTACATCAGATAAAAACAAGATAAACAAACAAAGCAAAACCAAACCAACTAACCACACAATAATAATATATTTTGATGGACTTCGGACCAACTGTCATGATACTGGTATTATCCCTGTTCAGAAAAGTGCTCTGAAATACCCATGAAGTTGAGGCTTCGTATCATTCGTGGAAAATTTACATCATTCACCATCCCTCCACTACTGAACCCGATTCCCTTTTACAGTCACATGGTTTCCAAACATTAAAAATAAAGGAGCCTCATTACTGCGCCAGTTTGAGCAGCAGGGGAATAGAGGCATGCTTTCTGTTACACAGCTTTGATTTTGGGCTGCATTACAGCATCTCCTTCTTGCAGGCAGTGGATGACAGAAATTTGGACTGTTACCCAGCCCAGCATGACCGAGCTAATTTTCTCACAGTGCAAACTTCTGCTGTGCTTAATGTAGCCACAAAGAACTATAAATAACTAATAACTTCAGAGCTGCTATTGCTTGAGAATGCTGAGGGGAAACGTCAATTTCTTCACTGCAAGTCTTACTGGAAACTTTAGGGGGCATCAGACTTCCACTGGAATAGCTGTCAGAAGCACTTCTGGTTATGGATTGTGCCAGGGCCAGAAGAAAGGTTTTGCCTGTTAGTTCCTGTCAGTGATTAACTTTTGAAGATTGCTGAAGGGGAAAAGTGAGAATAAGAAGAGAAAGAGAGAAGTTTGGGGAACAGTAAATGCATGCCTTTTTAGCCTGTTGTTTGCTGGTTTGTTTAATTTATTTGATACTTAATTAAAGATCTGTCAATTACAGCGTGTTTTCATAACTTATGTAGTCTGAAACAGGTCCTGCACATATGAGGGAGGTTGAAACTAGATGATCATTAGGGGCCTTTTCAATCCAGGCCATTCTATGATTCTATGAAAAATCAGAAAGTTAGAGAAATGCATCATTTTAGAGCATGCAGGGTTCTGCCATTGACTCATGCTTTGGTCCTACGAGTGTGGGTGATAGCAAACATAATGCTGTTCTTCAGAAGAGCTGTGGGGCGCAGTGCAGGCCCCCAGCATGATTCTCAAACTGGTTTTAATGATGCTGTCGCACTTTTAACTGCATCCAATTCGGTCTTCTTACACGACTGACTAAAAAAAGAGCCACGTCGAGCTAAAAGCAGGAAGACAAACATTCTTCTAACATTCGGTTAATATTTTTCTCCGTTCTATAGAATGCCCTTTTGTAACTTGCTGCTTTACACGCAGTGCCGTGACGTAAATCAGCCCCTGCATCCTCTCTGAGCGCCATTCCCACGCCAGGGGAGGACACTGGGTTCTCCTTCAGAGCTCTCCCAGGGGGCGGATGGGGCCAGGAGCAGCTGAGCACAGCACGTGGCAGCACCCTGCTCCATGGCATCCTGCTGCCCTTGTCAGCTCCTCCTGTGCCTGGTAGGGCTCTGCACATCCGTTTGGCAAAATTCAGTCCCAGAAAATGGTTTCCTGTGAGACATCTCAGGCAGGAAACACTCACTGTGAGCCCCAAACCCCCAGAAGAGCATACTCCTGTCCCTTGTGCTGAGGCTGGGAGGCCTGGAAGACACATGGAACCAAATTTTTACGTGTACAAAGCATCTGTGTACATCTGTGTACATTCTTACATGTACAAAGCATCCTTACACAGCTGGAAGGAGTCGCCATTAGAAAGGGTACACACCTCCCACTTCAGTGTGAGGTTTTAACATTCTGTAAGGTCACTTTCAGAAATGACAGCCATAAGGGAACTTTAAAACTCTGCCATACAGTTCCAATTCTCTCAAAAGCATATTCTGTAAATGAAAGTAAAAATAAAGCCCTAACCTGGAAACAAGTCCACTCCACTTTTTCCTTTCAAGCTGTGCAACACATACACTGCTCCAACTGTTCTTGTTGGTGAGAAACATGAAGTAAATAAGATGGTTTATTTTCTCCAAGGTATGTGAGGCACACAAAGTAAAGCAACAGAATGGTCACAGAATATTTTCATAATATTCTCATTTTTAATAGACTAAGGCAGTTTTGATGAAGATGAAAGTACTGACATGATGTCATCCAGTGTTATTAATGCATGAGTCTATCAGTAATGATAGGAAACTAGTGACATTTTTCCATTACAACTTTGGAACCTGATGAATCTTTTCAGACATGGAACGGCTATGTCATCATCAAAGCAGCTACTGAGGAACTGATGTGATAACACTGCATCTTCCCCACTCAAAGTTGACTTCTCCTTTTCTGTGGTACATTGCTCTACAAATCATTTTCCCGTGGTAGCACACAGAAGTTTTCCCTGTTGCATACTGGGATGTGGAGACCCACTCAGACCAAGAGCTGAGGTACAAGTGTTTTCAGACATGGCCATGACTCAGCTGAATTGTGGGGACTGCTGCTGGACATGGTTAGCACCCATGTCAAAAGCAACTTGACTCAACTTTGACCACTAATAGAATAAAGGTAATTAACTTCCAGTTCAGTTCAACAAATATCCCCAAATCCAGGCTATTTTAAAAAGTAATCATCAGTATATTACTATAGAATAATCATCATATTCTCAGAAACACAGCTGCTGTTGAACAGCAAACGGATGCTGTGCTGATGCTGCAGGGAGCACTGCCAGTGCCACTGCCAGTTCTGCATGTGCCTGCTTCAAAAGACCAGAGCTCATCAACTCTCACAAAATATTGAAGTCATATTCAGTTACACATACTACTCACACTGGAAATATTCCACACGTACACTTGACAACTCCTTTTCCTCTATTCTAACAGCCGAAGACTGTATTCCCTCCTACTCCTCCATCCACCTCCTACAGTTCCTCAGAGACCTGAGGGAGCCTTACACCCTAAGCACCTCCTAAGTCCATGACTGCAGTGCCTCCATTTGCTGGACCAGACTCTGCTACCCTTGTGCATCTCCACAAGCTTTGGCACTTGCACTTACGAAAGGCACGAGAGAAGACCCCTGTCTCCTCCTCTTCCTCCCCCCTGGGACAAGCAAGCTACTGTGCCAGAAGCAGAGGGGAGACCATCCTTTCCACGTGAGGCCAAGTCACACAGCTGCTCCATTTCACAGCGCTGGATCAGCTCTAAGCAGATACTCTGAACCATGCACCAGTTTGGCCCCTCCATTTCTTCAAATGGAGAAATGAATATAAAAATGTAAATTCACAAATAAGTCTTTCTACTGTCTGTGTTTACTTGTCTACAACCTTCTCGTGATTCTCATTTCTTCCTGCTGCCTTAATTATGTTACTCTGTCCTTAGTTGCTGAACTCTTTCATCTGCTATTGTAGCATGTTCATAATCCAACCCACAGCTGGCTGAGTTCCCTTCCTGACCCACATCCCCCATCTGCCTGGGAGAGCTTCCTCCCTTCTATGATTGGAGCCTGGAGGCCTTCTCTTCCTCAGGTGTAATACCTCAACACAGGTGGGTGTTGCACATCCATGTGTCTTGTGGCAGGTCATGGCAATGCTCTTCTGTGGTATCTCCTGTCCTTGTGCCATTGGTGAACTCCATGGCAAAACTATCCATCTGACACTTCCCTCCTGGATCCCTCAACACCTCCCCAGACTTTGGCTTAACTTCAGTCTCTGAGAGAGGGCAACATCTGCAACAACTCTGCAATGGTCTGAGAGGTTTGTGGAGAACTCTGTAAAGAGTTCTGGGAAAAGACCACAAGGCCAAGAATTTGGCCAGCCTCCTTCACCACACAGTCTGCAGAGGGGAAGGACAAAGCAAAAAGCTAGAAAGGCATCACATAAAGAGAACATGGCAGTGACAATTGTAGCAGATTGCTGCAGTTTGGATGAGATACGAGCTGTGGAATTCCTTCGCTGGGCAGGCAGCCTTGGGAGCAGAACTGCACTGCACCAGATGCAATGCACAGCTAAACGCTGGAAAAGGAACAATTTCTCTCAGTGGATAGGACTAAACAACAGCAGCAGTTCCACTCAGGGGGATAAGCCTAAGAAATAGCATCAGAGGCAAGACATAAATCAAAATATATCAGTATCATGAGGGATGGAGTCCATATTGCAGCATTTTTGCTGACATCTCCCCTTGCAGCATTCCTGCTTTTAAAGGAAGCCCTTGAAGATCTCTGGGCTGCCTGAAGAGCTGGGTGATGATAGGGAGATGTTGCTGCTTTCTTTCTGCTCCCCAGCGTGGCTGCTCTGCTCCAGTACAGCCCTTGGCCCCAGAACACTTGTTCTGCAGCTGCACGTACTCAGAGCCCCCAGTCTGTGGCTTGTGCTTCAGTCCCAGAGTTGTGTTTGAGGTCCTGTGCTTCAGCAACCCACCGCCTGCCCACCAAATAGGCCAGGCAAGGACACATTTCAGGAGAATTCAAGAACAAGTCACTGATACAGCAGTGCAGAACATTTAGTTTTCTAACCTGTATGAAATAGACGTGCTACATATGCAAAATTATTACTGCTTGACTCTCATTTACCCATTTATCATTTATCCTAGCTGTTTAAAAGATGGGAAAAGAGCTGGATTTCCCCTTTTCTGACACAAGCCAAATGAAGTGTTTTTTGCAGCTTTTTAGCTAGATCTGCCCCATTAACATTTCAAAACAAAATCGTGTGCTGTAGCTACAGAAGAGAATGTGGTGATGGAGCAATCTGGCTGTGTGGCTGTGGCCGTGAAAAAATGCCCCGAGTCAGGAATGGATATGTGTAAACAGGCACAGTGAACAAAAGCTTCATTCAGAGGCACAGCGTCAGATGCAGGGGGAGCTGGGGGGGCATGACAGAAGATGATTGCAGGAAGTGTATGGGACAACCTTCTGGACAGGAAAGCAAGAAATACCTTTGTGCTTGTAACTCAATACTAAAGCCAAGCTGAAATAGAAATGTTTGAGAAATGAAGCTGTCACAGGTAACCCACTGCTTATTAGAGATTAAAGGATGCCTCTACGTGTACATGTGTAATGCCTGCAATTACTGAGGGCCCAGGAGATCTGTCTATTCGTAGCACTGCTTGCTTCTGATTGCTGCTATGTGCATGTGATCAGGATTCAAAATTTAACTTGCTGTCACTGACATTTTTAACCATCTGCCTCTGGATAACACCTTGTTTTCCCACTTCATGCAGAGTGATACAGAACCATGAAATAACTGAGGTGGGAAGGGACCTCAGGAGGACAACTGGATCCAACCCACAGGCCTGATGTTAGGTCAGGTGATCCAGGAACAAAGCCAGATCAAAAAGGCCATTATTTCACTATGTAAAATGTGCTTTTGTGAAATGATTCTCATTTACCCAATCCAAGTTGTGATGAACTTTTATGTGAAAAGGTTGCATGCTTTGGTGGCAAGAGCTTGGAGGCTGACAGGAGAGGATAATATGTGTGCCAAGGACTGTGCTACTGAACTGTAAATTGAACTGTAAACACAAGGACATTCTGCCATATTAGAAGCCATCCTAGAATAAATTTTTGTGCATACTTAAAAGAGACTTTTCTAGCTGCTAATTTCTTCAGAAATTGCTCAGACTAAGCAGAAGATTCCTTTCCACTGTAGCCCTTGGCTACACAAAGAAATGGGAGGCTCAGCTGATAGAGGAAAAAGGAAGGGAAAGGAAGGGAAAATGAGCCTGATGGGGAGGTGAAAAGGGAAATGGACTGAGGGCAAAGAGACCAGGATTCAAAACTGAGGGATGGGACAGTGAGTTGCTGGGCTGAACGATGCAAGGAGAACAATTTAATGTGAACCTGGATATGTCTGTGCACATGGGGACAAATTATCAGGCCACTGCAAAACTTGTCCCTCCCCATTGCTTCTTCGAGATGTAGGAACAGTGATTCTGCTTAATGACATCTGCCCTTCTTCTTTTGATACTGCAGATGCTGTGAGAGGGGCTCAAACAGCATAGGGGGAGGTTGGTCTCCAGTAGGACTGAGCTTGCACAACAGAAGCTGTCTCAAGATGTAGACAAAAATCAGCTGTAATCCACGTGCTTACACTGCAACGACCTTGCACCATGCCCCTACACTACGCACAGCTCGCTGATAAGCAAGCACAGTATCTATCAGGAAAAATTTGCCATTTGAAAAGATGAGTTTCTGCCACTATGATTGTAGGCACCTGTATGCAAGAGACAAAAAATTACAATCAAAACAAACATCAGAATTTGTGTTCAGCTTATTGCTGCCTGAAACAAATGCAAATTAATTCTAACACAGTAACCTACCTGAGCACTGATGGAAAAATTATTTCTAATGATTGCAGAGCAGCAGGAATTACAGCTAGTTCATTGGCTTTCCCAACTGAAAACCAAACAGGCAAAATACTACTTTGGATTTTAATTCAACAAAGTACTTGGGCACAAGGTTCAGCCTCAATTTACATTCACTGTACTGAAATGAAGCCTAAAATACCTTTTGTTTTTCCACTTCTGTTCTCATTAGATCTGCTCACAAATACACACACAAGATGTGACAGTTGCTTCAAACCAAGAGTACCTGATGCTATGGAAAGAGAGCTGTGTGAATGGCTGTACAGTTGTCTCTGTCAGCAAGGAATGTTTCAGAATCTGAGATTTGAATATTTAGTGCTTGTCTAGAAGCCCTTCAGGGATAAAGGACGCTACAGAGAATCCTTCAAGCCTTTATACGGTGCTTTAGAAGGAAGCATTGTAATTTCTGAATGAGTCAATACATCTTACTTTTAATATATTATTAAAGTATTTGTTAACTCTTAATAGTTTAATTTAACTTTAGTTAAATACTTAGATTCTCCTCCAGACAGAGAATTCCACATGGTGGAACCCCCTTACAAAAGGCTCAGCCCCCATAGTGGTACATGAGGACGAGGACGTTCCTGCTGCAGCCATGGCAGTTCTCTTGCTGTCTGACATGGCCCTGTGCCTGTGGGAAGCACTTTTCAGAGGGAATTAAGAGCAGCTCTTGTCAAGCCAGGTACAGGTGTCTGTTGCTACGTATGACCTTTCTCTAGAATAATCAATGAGACATTTAAAATGAGATCTGTTTGCACCTATTACAAGGAAAGCTGAGCGTGTATTGCTTGTAAAGCCAGAGTAATGTTGTGCATTGTGATTTGTTTTTTTAAAGCAAACATGTAAGAAAGAAGTAAACTAAGAGTCATGACATGAGGCCTAAAGCACACAGTTATACAGCACCTCTGATCAATATCCAACTTCCCTCCTTTGGGTGAAGGAATAGAATACACCCTCAGTAAGTTCGCAGATGACACCAAGTTGGCAGGAAGTACTGATGTGCCTGAGGATAGGTAGGCCCTACAGATCGATCTGGATAGGCTGATTGATGGGCTGAGGCCAATGCTGTGAAGTTCAACAAGTCCAAGTGCCAGGTCCTGCATCTTAGAGGTGATCTTAGAGGTCTTTTCCAAACTTAATGACTCTGTAATTCTATCATTCCTTCTTTTCAGGAAATATGGACAGATGCTTTCTTGTCTTCCAAACCAAATATTTTACAGGTAGCAGCAACTTGATGCAGAAGGCACTCTATGCACTCTATGCATCCTAACTGTGCATTCACCAAGTGTGAAAAAAAGTCAGGAGTTAGTGTTTCCCCTTATTTGAGTGCTGATGTATTCTGCAAGCCAGAATTCATGGAGCTGGAATACAATTCAATGAGTATGGCCCATTTCTGGTCCCTCCGCACTATGTTTTATAGAAAATTGAGCAGGCAACATCTTCATCCACAAATTCTTTTCTGACCACAACCCCTTTAGCGTAAGCTTTCAACACTCTCCTCTATTTTGTGTTACCTCATCCTACCTGTGTGGTTGCACCAGGTGCCCCACTATAAAGACCAGAACGTCTCCTGATAGCACAGCGAGAGCCCGTGAGACAGAATGGAGCAGGAAGAGTGAGAGCCCACAGCCCATTTGTTGCACAAATCAGAAGTGGGAAAATGAGCTTTAGTCAAAGCCTGAAGTCACCTGACTAAACATCACTGGAAAGGAGAGCAGGAGGAAAAGGAAAATTTTACAAGCTTATTGTACCCTTCTCGCAATATGGCACATTAATAAATACCATCAAAGTTCACCGTGTATTAAAAATACCATTATTATATTTCCTTTCTATGGGACCTTGGAATCTTAAACAAGAGTCCCTCCCCAAGGAGCTGGTTGAGTCACCATCCCTTGATGTGTTTAAAAACCATTTGGATGCAGTGCTCAGGGACATGATTGAGCAGAGGGTTGTTAGAGTTCGGGTAGTATGGTTAGGTTGCGGTTGGACTTGATGATCTTTAAGGTCTTTTCCAACCTGAGAAATCCTATGATTCTATGATTAAGACAGACTTAGAAAGTTCATTTGGTTTCTCAGGCTGTCTCTTCCACCTGACACATTTCCTGAGAAGTTACATTAGAAATACTCTCAATGCACAGCTCTTCCACTGCCATCAGTCATCGCAGAATCTGAATGCCAGATTGGTACCTCTCCAAGTGGTACAAAATATAAGTATCTCTTGAGAAGGAAGAACACAGTGCAAAAATTCTCTCTCAAAAGTCTTTAGAGACAGCAATTGCTAGTTACCTTGAACCACCAATTTCACATCACATTAAACACTTTCCATTCTAGCACTTAGATGGTAAGACAAGGCACTCTGCATCTTGCAGGATTGGGCTGCATACAAACATCCTACACAAAGAAGATGATAACAAAAAAAGAAAGCAGAATACTAAGCAATTGGAGCTACATCAAGACAAATAATCACATACTTTATGAAGGGCTTAGGAGTTTTGAGACTTTTTAAGTATGCATGCTTCTATTTAGTGGTACTTCATAGTACAAGCAGACAGAAAAATCAGTCTCACAAAAGGAAAGTGATTGCAGAGAAGGCAGTGGAGAATCAGGCTGTGGAGGATGGTTCTTGACATAAAAGATGAAGGCAGCTGCAGGTTATTGTCCCCTAAGTGAAACAGGAGTTATCTGCAAGTTCTAAATCACAATCCAGCTCTCACTGAAGGAAATGGAAAATCTCTCTAGTTACTTATATCAGAAATTGACATTCTTGCTGTAAAATAAACTCTTCATATTGGGCATGATTACATCTGGGGTAATCATACAAGTGATGACTCCTTTCGCTGCAGGAATTAGTGAAAGAAATTTCCCAGCTTGTGTTCAAGCATGTCAGACAGCACAATAATCCCAACCATCTTCAGAAAGCACTTGATGATTTTTGGATAAAACATCCTAGAAGAAATGACATTCACACTCCACCTGACTTGAGATAGAAGATATACAATCTACTGCACACTCCAGCAGGTTCCGCACATTGTATCTCTAAATATTTCTTCGATGAACAGTGGATAATGGGGGAAAAACTTTTGCTTGAGACAAAGAGTTGAACTTCTAGCTCAATAAAGGGCTGTGCCAGATGTGATCAAAAGAATACACTGCTGGATCTTCTCCATCCTGTCCTAAGAAAAGGTACAGATCACATAGAGATTGGACACAGTAAACTCTTCCTCAAAAAAAAAAGGTTTCTGGCAAGCATTTGCTGTCAAGTTCCCTGCACTGTTTTTTGTGGAGTTTTGTTATGATATGGGAAGTAAAAGGAAATCTTTATTACTGGGCGAAGTTCACGATCTGTTTGCTGAGCACACTTTGCCTCTTTGTCTCAACACACATTTTTACCTTTTAACCTGCAGGCTGGCAGATTTTACAAGTTTTATGATATAGCAGCTACTGGAAAGGAGCAGCAAGCACATGAGCCTAGTAAGGCCTCACTACCATGATTAGCTTGTGAGAATTGTATCCTACTTTTATTACATAACAATAAGAATAGGGAATGAGCCTCCACGTTACTAATCTGTCCAAAATTTTAGCTGCTCTTTTCCATTTGACCTCAGTACTGAGCTGAGTAATAAGTTCACTCTTACTACTAAGTAAACGTTGCCACATCTTCTATTTGAATTTGCACAACTTGAGCTACAAGATCAAAAGCATCTCTAATACAGTTTTTCTAGGTGGGCACTGGGAGACTGTGATCAGGCTGCCCTGTAACTGCTAAAAGTGCTGCTTCCTAGCGTGAGCTCTTGGCTTCCAAGACAACAGATTCAAATAGGAGGACAAGCCTCAGTACTCTCTGAACATACCAAGGACAGTCCTAAACCATCTCCGTCCGTGAGATTAGGAAAATACCACTGTTTGTTCTGAAAGCCTTTGCACTTGTGTACAAGTACACTCTGCTCCATTTTTGCTCCTCAAAGTTAACAGAGACATGCCTGTGGGGTGACTTCCTGCAAGTATTTACATATTTATGCTTCTGATCTGAATTAGTTTTTCTGTCTGAAGCCTGACCTTTGGTCAGGTCTGAGACCTGCCTGAACTTTCCACTTCTGCTGGAATAGATTCCTCCTGGAAGTCCCAAATATTTCAGGAGCAGACACAGAGGTTTTTACCCTTAATAGCTGTTATGTCCTCCCACCTCATCAGTGCCTAGCTTCTTCCCACAGCAGTGCCTCTTGGCTTTGTGGGGTGAATGCTGCAGAGGAGGGTTGTCTGGGGCTGTGGCCCACCAGGTAACAGACTGCTGGTCTGTGTCACACTAGGTTGCCCCATACGGCTGAAGGGATGAGAGCAGGCAGAGGGACAGAGAAACAGCAAATCTCTTCTGGGAAAGATGGAGTCATCTGCAGTCATCCCTAAGGGAGAAAGACACGGATGTGCAGAGGCGGAAGCTGCACTGAAGTTCACTGTCACAGCTGCCATTATTGCCTTATCTTTGTTCACTCAAGCTTCTCTTGCACATGTGTAAAACTTGTGGGCTTATTTATGGAATGCCTGAGACACTGTAAACTGACCTGGCTCACACCAGCCTGAAATGTACCCAGCCCAGCCCTGTTGCCCATTCTAGCTTCCTGCCCTTCTCCTGACCCAGCATGAGAATTCTCACTGCAACCAAGCTGAGAGGCCCAACTGGCTTGGAGAAACTGCAAAATGAATAATCCCCACTGTGCCTGAGCTGGCACAGCCTTCTGGGTGGAGGAGGGCATGGCCTGGGGCAGGAATTAACAAGGGAAGCCAGAGAGGAGACTGCCTTAGCCTGGCAGTGCTTACATAAATGCATTTTCCTTAGGGTACATTTTTGAGCTCATCTATATGATGTGGTAGCATAAAACCTGTGTCTTTCTACAGCAACTTTCCTTGAGGCTCATACTCATTCATCATTGCAAAGTAGCTGAAATATCTTGGGAAAACAAATAATGACAACAGTAAGAACTTGCTTTTTCTCCTGCAAGAGCATGGACTCTACAGATTCTTTTCATAGCCTCTACAGCTTTCCACTGAAAGAAATACTTCTGGATTTCAATCCACAGCAAAAACCTCATCCAGACACTCACACTAATTTATGTATAAAAAATGAGATTATAACAAAGGGACACTGAGATGTCCAAGCCCTTCCTTTCCCTCTGTTCAGGAAGCCAGGGGAAAAGCCAACAGACCTGTTCTCACAGGCATGGATACCCTACCCAGCAGCAAACATGCCTGCAGTTTTTTTCCTGGAACAAAACTAAAACAAGCAGAGTAATGTTTTTCCTCCAGTGTTTGTGTTCTATTTATTTTCTGTTGCTACCTTTGTGCCTGCAGTAACACCAATGTCCGCTGCGCCCAGGAAGCCCCTGATTTTGCATCTGCTGCCTCACTTTGTAAACCCCAAAGGACTGCAGTAGATAAACTCTCCCTTTGCAGCTGGCAGCATCGTGGGATTATTCAAGATTGGGGTGAACAGGCAGAATACAACAGGTAGGAACACAAAAAGAGGCTTCCAGCTGGGACAGGGATTGGAAATATGGTGGGACATACATCTCAGCTGTGCTCTCAGCAATGTTTGAGGAACTGGAGTGTTGCTTCCTTTTCCTGACTTATTCTTCCAGATTTCTCTCTTACTGCCTTTATTTCTCTGTTGTCTTCCTGACAGTTCACAGAAAGCAACATAATGAAAGGCCACTGGCAGATTCAGACAAATTTTTAAGGGTAGGCGAATAGTTGCAGGGGTTTATTCACTCAGTTTCAAGTAGAAAAAAAAAATGCACAAGCAACCTATTGAGGAAAACAAATCAACAAACCCAACTATCTGCACACATGCACAACTAACCAAGGCTAACTCACAGGCTTGTCATTCAAACCTTACTGTTTCCTTATTTCTGGTAGCATCACTTTCTGTGTTGAAAGATGGCAACCTCTTCTCAGTAAAGAGTAAGGACTCCAAGTTTTCACACTCTGGGCAGCACAAGAACCATAAATAACAAGTTACTGAATGAGTCTCACTTCGCTAGGCATGACTTTCTGAAACCTGTATAATGTGTGAAGTCATTTATTGCTTGGAGACCTGTTAACTAGGCAGCCATAAAAACCCATTGCATCTCATTGTTTGAAGCCAGAACTCCATCATTTCTTTCTAAGCTGCTTTTTGGGTACATGCGGAAATCAAACCCTTGTAAAATCTTTTTAATTTCCTGCTCTGGTACTTTGGGTCCACAGACCTGTAAGATATTTCACTTCTTTTTTTTTTTTTTCTTTTCTTTGTTTTTTTTCTCCACATTACTGGTAAACTCCTTCAGTTTCAGCCATGATGCCTATAAACAAAATTCATGTCAGACAAGGCAGGGGTTCCAAGATAGACAGTTATTAGCTCAGAGCCAGAGTGTTTCATTTTAGACTTCATCCCCATTTAAACCATGAAAACCTCAGTAAGTATTGAATTTAAATCCACTTCTTACTGTCGCTTTCTCTGGACCTTTGTCAAAGGACTCGTTATTAGTTTGTTTTACTCTTAGAGCCCTTGTTCTATATCAAGTATAACTGTGCATGTGCACAGAACGAGAAACAGTCTCTGTCCTGGAGCATTTAGGATCCCAGACAGACCAAACAAAAATGAGGAAAGGAAAGGAAAGAAAGGGAGGACCTGTATTTCTGGCATGTGCTGCACAGCAGGTGAAAGGGTTCAGAAGGAGAGCTCAGTATTCCCAAGACTTAATCTTACCTACCTTACCTATCAGGGCAGATTATGTCATACTCTTGTTAGAGGAAACAAAACAAAGCGTATAATAAGGGCTGGGTGGCTTCTGTCCCTTGCAGGAACAACCATAAGACTTTGTAAGCCTCAGCTCAGCAATATGACTGTTTTCCAAGCCAAGATGCCACAAGTGTGTCGAAGTAGGTTTAATGGTTGTTTCTTTTCTCTGAATAGTGCTGAGAAGTATTAGAGGACATCAGTGAGATCGGCTGTCCCAGAGAAACTCCAGGGAATGGCTGCTCTCTGTCCCTGGGCAGCAAGCCTTCCCCACTCTACTGTGCCCACAGCCAAGATCAAGGCTCAGGGTACTTGGCCAACCAGGACAACATTGCCAAGGAGCTCCAAAGCAGTGCAACAGTTGGCATCAGCATCATACAATTCTCATTTCCTCTGTAATAATTAAGGATTTAGTAGGAAAGTATTCAGAAGAAGTACATCAGAGTATTTTCAAAAGCCACCTGCCCCAGTGTTCCTGGTGTAACTCACATATCTTCTAGGGTACTGCAGAAACCCTGAACTAACTCCACAGTTCTCAACAGGAGTTTATAGGAAATTAAGTCATTCCCAATGGTCATTCAAAGTAAGGGTTACTGACAAGGAAAGGGATGAAATAAAATGTTCTTGTTGTTCTAGACAACAAAAAGGACTACTAAGGAAATAACTTTATAACCTGAGAAAAGTCTGCAGCTTTAAGGAATTCTCCCCTAAAGGTTGTAAAGCTTTTACTATGCAAAGTATTTTTGCTATTATATACACTGGCGGCCACTAAGTGCAGCTATTATTTCTGGCGGTCATTCAGAGAAGGTCAGGACAGATAAAGTGTTTAACAGAGGTTGTTTGGGTAGATCCATCTGGGTTTTTAACAACCCATACTGTCTACTGTGGCTTTTTAAAAGATGCTTGATTTTTTCTGGATCTAATAAATTACAGTCTTTCCTTTTATTTGCTATGTTTTATTATTTGTCAGGCTACAGCAAAGAAAGTCTTCTTTACAATGCCCGCATTTTCCTATAGAGGTTATACACAAGCACTCAAAAAAGGGCTGATTCTTTGCTGAGGGGTAGAGGTGCAACCTACATGGAGCTCCCATTTTCTTGGTAAGGGCTCCATGGAGCCATGACCTGGTCCCTCTCCTTCCTTACACCATGGGGTGAGCACATGCCTCAGAGGGAACAAGGAGGGAAGGTTGCAACCATAGGGCAAGGAAACAAGATGTTAAAAGGCCATAGCAAGGAGCCCAAGATGGAGTTTCAGAAAGAAAACATTTTCAGGTTGTGTGAGCACCTAAATAAAGTAGCCTAACTAGTTGGGAAGGAGTGTATTAGCATTCTTAATGCTCACACTGCATGGTTTGGTAGTGCAGAATTTCAAACCTAGCCCCATCACAAACTCTCTGCACTGCACAGAGCAAACCAAGCAACTCTCAGCATCCCACTGGGTGCACTGTATGGCCAACGCTGTCCAGTGAGGATCTCTGACGCTGTTTATGGGTACTTTGTTTCAAAACAGAAATGAAATATCGCTAGGACTATATTGCTTTGAAACGTTCTGCAAAAGGCTTGTAGACTGTGAAGCAGATATGTGTTGATATCCCTATTGTACAGGCAGAACTAGAAAGCAACATCTAGAAAATGTGTTCCCCACCTGATGCAAATAATTTGTGCTGAAGTAAAATTATTTAAACCTTGCAGGGAGAGAATACTCACATCCAGCAGTCATTCTAGACATACATTAAAGCTTTTTGTATTGGGAGACAGCACTGCCCCAGCCTGTGATTCAGGTGCCTTTGTCACTTACCTGAGTTTGTCTGCTACAAAAATCACACGCCGCTCCAAGAGGAGAGAAGCAAAGATCCTGATGATCTGACGCACACTGAGGCACTTGAAAAGGCATTCAAAGTCCACATGTTCCAGGCGTGAGTCCATCGGCCGCCGCAGCTCAATGACCTGAACACGTTCAACAGGTATCAGTCAGTGTCACTGGTCAGGTCTGACAGACTCAGGGGCACGCAGCACCCTGGCCCAGGCATGCCTGCTGAGGGGACAAACACAGCAACCCCCATCCTCTTTTGGAAACTGAGGCTGGAGGCATAAAACTCCAGAGAAACAGTGCACTACACAGTCCACTGTCATTTCATGTTCTTCCCAGAATACAGGCATGCATTAAATCTACTATCATTTCCTAGGGAAGTGTAATTCTGCCTTCTAAACACTCTCTCACAAATGTAAAGCTTGGCTGAGTCAACAGAATTAAGTACGTAACAAAAAAGAACTGGAAGTTTCCAAGGTTAAAACAGTCATAAAGCCAAAGTATATTTGGTATCAACTTGGCTTGCAATTCAAATTCACATCTAGATGGGAGCCAGGGACTGATCTTAAGCATCGTGCCAAGTTTAAATCCCAATTTACTTCATCTTTCCTCCTTTATAATGCACAAGTCACTAGCTGGTGTTTAATCGTTTTGCTGTCATAAATACAGGTAGATACGTGTGTATATATATATATATATATATATACATACTTAACTGGGAGTCAGGACAAGGTCTTAGATGGTGACTTGTGACATCCCTTTAAAGTCTAATTGTCATACTTCATCCATGACCTCGGACCCTCTCCTTCCTTTTCTCAAATGCACTTTGCTTGATTCCTTTATTACATCTTCCTTTTATTCTGCAATTGACATGCTCAGATGTGGAACTTGTAGGCAGAGGACAGAAAAGAGATAGAAAAATATAATGAAGAAGAGAGTAAGAGAGGAATAAAAATATGAAGTGCAAGACAGAAAATGATGAACTACTGAGGAAACAGAAGGGGAAGGGGAAAAGCAGACCAACTTAAAGCTGTGTTGAAATCTTTGTAGATGTAGCAGCAGGAGCACATATACATCTCCTTCTTCCCATATGTCCAAAAATCACTATCATCTTACTGCTTTAAACCTCCTTTATGCTTTCATAATTTCACTAGCAAACTGTATTAGGTTTAAGGTTGAGAAGCCCTTACAAAATTCCTCACAGACACACTGTTTTAGGGATATGAGCAGCAGCAAGATCACAGGATATGAAACACAAAACCAGTTCCTACTGGTTAAGCTGTAATACTATTCGTGTTTGAGATGCCCACTTTCATTCCTTAGTACTGGGGCTGGAATCTCAAACCATATTTAAGTGCCCAACCACGAGGAGCTAATTTTGCTGCAAAACTTCCAACACTAATATCTCGCTGGGGTGTAGGATGCAATGCAAGTTACAGCAGCTTTAGATGCCATAGATGTTTTCTGTTATTTGGCAAAGCCTTCTGCTTCAGTCTGCTCTTCACAAAGAAATATACTGTCTACTTCCCAATTAATCATCATCTTTGTTTAGGCCAGAAGAGCCACAATGGAAGGACAAGATTCTGTTCCTAATTAAGATGGTGCATTCCATTTAGATAACGAGTTTGTACTAGCATAACACAGAGTAAAGCTCAGCCTGAAGAGTTGTTTGTTTGTTTGGAATCATTGCAATATTATTCTCTGGGAGAGTTCAGATGCTCGAGCGGAGGATAGAGAAGCTGGAGATCCACGGCTCCCGGATACGTTCACATCACAAAGGCATTATCAGATCTTACTGCTGCTATGCCAAGCAGCCCTTCAATTTTCCTTCGCTTCTCCAGAAGAAAATGCATGTGGCTTAAAAACATCCTGCAAATCACTTTTACAAGGCACCCCTCACATTTCATCCCAAGTGACATTATAGGTCCACTCCATTACACTTGGAGAAGACATGGTTCAATGTGAAAAACAGTAATAGCACTGCAGAACTAACCCTAGGAGTTGTAAAATAACCAAAAGAGAATTTTCTTGCTTTTGGTAAGTGGGACAAATTCTATTCTTACCTGTGGTGAATAATTTCTCTATACTGTTGCTCTTCTGAATGCAGCTACTGCATATTAACGTCAGGACACATAGAGTATAGAAGGACATGCCAGATATCTAGTAACTCTCAAGTTAAGAGAAACTTTAAGCAAAATACCACCACTGTCACTTTCCATAAGGTCTATGTTTTACAATGCTAGGTTTCTGCCTGATTGAGACAGTAAAAAAAAAATAATAATAATAATAAAAAAAAAAGTAATGATGTTTGCAAAACCAAGGCAACTTATTAAAAATTATGAAATAACAAATACATAACTATAAATTAGTTTATAATAATCAGCAGGAACTTATTAACGTATCAACACTGTAGTAGCTCCTGCACTTCTCAATTTAAGTACCATCCCGTATGACTTGCACTACCTGCACCTCCTGCTTTTCTTTTGCTGTTTGTTATAGGCAAGATGATGGTGAAGGCTTTGGTTCTTAATGTTTCCTGTTATTTTTTTACCTCATTGCCAGCTCCAGGCAGAAAAGTTTTGACTTTGATCGTCTTTCCAGGTGCAGGAAAAGGAGATTCCATCAAACTCCTCATAAATGGATAAACCAAAGCAGCAGATATGCCCCTTCTCCTTTCAACCTCATCCAGGATCTAATCCATTAGTAAGACATAAGAGAGAAAAGAGAGAGAACAGGTCAGCACCCCATACACTTTTGAAACATCTTCTGATCCACATGTGCCTAAACACATGGCAGATCTAAGTTTAATTTTCTTTTTCCATACATTTCTGCAATGCCATTAAAACCACAGTATTTGACCCTACAGTAAGAGTGACTCATCTTCCACTTACAGTATGAATTCCTTCCATGCATGCAGTTGAACAAAGAGACAAAGAAGAAACAACAAATCTGCAAAACTGAAGGAAGTTCAAGCATGGCAAAATGGGACCTATATTGTTGGGACTTGACCCGAACAACAGCGTGAGCTGGAGAAAGATCAACACAAGCCCCATGGTTACAGGCCAAGTGAGTGTCAAGTCTCAGCTGTGAACCCAAGGTTTGCATTAAGGAGCATTAATAAGGAGCTCATTTTTTTTTCCACTGCGCCTGACTGGGCAGGAAAAAGCCAGACTGACAAGAAAAGCACCCCCGACATGCTATGACACCACCAGGAGAGAGCTCTAGGTCCAGGCTCAGCCATGATGACAGCAGTCACTTTGCAGTCTGCGCCAAGCTGGAGCCAGCTGTGAGAAGCCTTATGAAGCATGCCCAGCTGTTTACAGAGGGTGTCTGCACTAAGGTCATTTTCTGTTTAACATGACGCAGGGCTGGCAAGCCGGTTCTGAAATGAGCAGATGGAACTTCTTACAGATAGAAAGGACTATCATTTTCTTCTCCTTTTGGTCACATGGAGCAGCATAAATTAGATCACAGCTAAGCTTTCCCACATTAGACAGACCATATAGATGATAAACCTAAAGTAGACAAGAAAGCAGGCTTCAAAGCAGTTAGTGGTTTGACCTGAAAGACTGATCTCCTAACCACCACTCGAGACCAAAAGGCTATGCATGTGTTAGTGGATCTGAGCCAGGCATTTTCCCTTGTTTCTTTTGGAAATGCTTTTTTCACTGAAACAGAACATTAAAATATACTTAATCATAAGCTGGTGACTTACAACGATAGCTAATGACACCAAATGCCAACAGAAGCATTCACTGGTGTATAGTTTCTCCTTCCTCTTCACTGCACACTGAAAGCTGAACTCTAAAGCAAAGCTGCAATCCTTGTCTGTAGAAGAGGCAGATAACCCCTATCTTGTAACTGACTAGGTCCAGAAGTAAGGACATACTTGGTTCTCAAGTCTCTCTTAGTAGTAGGTATTGCAGCAGTGAACTTAAAAGGCTTCAAGGAAGATGAAAATAATGTAAGTTATCCAAACCAGCATGATACATATTTTAAAACAAAGAACTAATTTTGCTTTCCTGATAAATAGTACCCAAGGTTCAGTATCTTGTGGTCTTTCATCAGTCACATTTTTTCTGTAAGATTGCTGTTCCTTGTTTTGACTAACATTGCAGAGGGCACCATTACGGAACTGTGCAATTAGGACAGCCCAGGTTTCCCTCCGAAGAAAGAGACTGATTCAGCTTTCAATAACTGCCTTCATCCACATCTGTCTCCAAAAACAATGAAGAAGCTGAGACTTGAACTCTTCCTCCTTCCCTTAGAAGCTGTTTCATCCAAAACCTTTCCAGATGTGTTGCTTGGAGTTTGTGCTTAAAACCTGTGCTAAATCCAGCCCAGAGCTGGAGTCTGCACCAGGTCTTTCCAAGCACCCTGCTCTCATTGTGGCACCTGTATTTTCAGGAGATGATCAGCTCTTTGCAGTACAGTAGGGATCCAGTGGGGATTAGGCCCTTTTGTGTCCCAACCCCTCCCTCAGCCCATAACTTAAAAAAAAGCATGGGTGTACTACAGCTCCACTCACGGACTCATATGTAATTCAATGGGAGCCTTCCCTTCTGCTCAAAGGTCAAGAATTTGAGGGTCTGCCTGCCAGCTGCCTGATCTGCTTCTGTTAAAACCAGTGAAATCATGCTTACCAGTCAGCCCCCAGTTGACTTTGACTGGATGAACAGACATTTTGAGACTAGAGATTTAACTGGGAAAGCAGTCAATGTGCAATTTCGGTTTGATCATTCCTGTCTGCTGCAGACTTTACATTCCAGCTGCAGAGATATTTGGTGTAAGTAGGACACTCACATTTCCATTTTTCAGACTTTCTAAATTTTTCCCCTTTCCCAAGGTTTCCATTGAAAATTAGTCATTATCAAAATTAGATAAAAAGATAAAAGCAAACAAAGAGCCTCGGGACCTCTCTCCACAGAGAGAGCTTTTTTGAGCTGTGTTATCCCCCCAGAATAATGTGTTTCATTTTGCTTAGGATATCTGTGTTTACATATGTGTTATGTCTAAGGGTCACTGTTATAAACCCTCAGATGCAGTGCTTTATGGAAGACCTCAGAAGCAGAACTGCAATTAACTATTTCAACACCATTGTTTTTCTTCACACAAGAATTGTGTTAAACTAAGTTTTATCTGTGAAGACTGTTTTGATGAAAGCTAACATTCCATGTGACTACTAGATCCTATGGACAATATTTTTATTAACTTCAATAGTTAATGTGCTTGTTTCAACTTTATTCTATACACATGAAGAAACAAAATTCATGTTTAGGTCCTGTCAGACTCTTTGTATCTGCAGTGAAAATCTCTGGCAAATTAAAACATTGCTATGAATGTCCGTATCAAAATTTGAATGGAGGAAGACAACCATCTGACATCAGACATATTATCTTTCTCCACAAATCGCCAGCAAATCCTATAGGGTAACTCTTGAGGAGCTCACTGGATTTTGCAGGACTCTTCCAGACGACTGGAGGTCCTAAACTGGCAGTCAGAGAGATGTTTCAAATGTTAACCAATCAGTAATGTTTTAAATAGCTTATTTTAATAGCCTTTTGTCTTACAAAAGAATAATGCTTGCAGCCCTGGAGCTGACTAGCAGTTAACTGCTTCAATGGCAGTGCAATCTCTGTTTAGCTGCAATGTTCTGCATATTGTCTTAATACTCTTACGTCAAGAAATTTATTACCTAGGTAAATTACATCAGCATATGATATAACTTTATTTGTTAATGTAAAGGCTTATTAGAAGACTATACATCCTTCCCTAGTCCTTTAGAATAAAAACATCATGTCAATGCTGTTAAGCATGCAGACTTCACTTATCAAATACTCCTTTTTCTTAACCTCATTACTGCACAGAGTGCTGGAGTAAAAGTGGTACTGGCCTACTGTTTGAACTGTAGATGCCAAGAGTTACAGCTCAGCACAGAATGGCTTTGGAAAACAATGGAAAAACCTGCAGTCAGCCAGATGATACAGACACTCAGATGTTTTTTGAATCAAGTTCTGCCTCAGTCACAGAAGTAATAAGACATTCTTTGATGAATCCAGTCATAGAGATGAAATATCCAAAACAGCAACTACAAAATACAGTTATCTCCCATCAAAGGAAGAAATTCTTCTTGTCTGGTTCATTGATGTGGATATTTCTCAGTAAACACTCAAGTTCAAAAACAACATTGTAAAAAAATCCTCTTACCTTAGAAAATAAGTCAAAGCACCCCAGGCGGCTGATGACACAATAGACCTCAGGTAGGCGTGGCCCTTTTCCACTAGGCTGATAACAGTAAAAAAGAGACTGAAATTACATACTGATTTGGAGCCATGCAGAAATATACTTCTCTCTCTAATCACATAGTTGGCCGTCGTGCAGCGTCTTTCACCATTCATTTCTCCATCAAAATAGCTACTCTTGGAAAAGCATCATATTTCTCCCTTAGGACAGTAGGCTAAAAAGCATAAGTAGTTCTTACCCACTTTGAAAATCTCAGAGCATTGGAACTGTATTCAAACATTGCTCTGACTTGAAGCCATAAAAGCGCATTTAACTATGGCTGTAACTCATGCCTTATACCACCACTGTCCTCTGCTCCTGCTGTGGTGAGGCTACCCCAGGACCATATGCTGGGAGGTGACAATTACAGTGCCAGGGAAGGAAATATGGCTGTAGTTTCCGATTCTCTCATGATGTTCAAAGACAGCTTAACTTCCAGAAAGCAAACTTACAGACCTAAACAAAGGCAAGCCGCATGAGCTGAATCATTAACTTTCTTAGATTCATGCATGATAAACACGAAACTCTTAAATAACTTAAACTGTGTCGAGAATGAGTCAGTGGTGCATATCTCTTCCTCCCCAAAAAACCTGTCAAAACGGTTCTCTGAAACCATCCTATTAAAGATTTTTCCTAGAGAAGCAAACAGTTTAAACCTGCATGACTGAAGTGTAATCTCTCAGCCTACTGTAATCTGCAACACTGCCTGTGCTTGTGCAGGGAAAGGTCTGGTGGCACTATGTGAAAAAAGGTGAAAAAAGGGTACAACCACTTGCAGGATTTTGCTTATGTACTAAAAAAGAGTTCAAATCAGGCCAATACCAAACACTTTAGAAAAGCATCCTCACTGGCAAGGTTTGTAGAGCAGAGAGGCAGTCTGCCTGTGTCCTGCATGCATACAGTGAGCACAGATTGAAACACCCCTGCACAGGAGATCACCACTGTGTTTTTAACAAGCTGTGATACAGCACTGCAGTTTCATATAATTGTAACTGATTTTCATCAGTTACACAGGCACACACTTCCTAAGGGGAGTCATTTCAACAAGGCAGTTTACTGACTTCAGGTACCGTGATACACATTCCCAAGATACAATGCAAGGAAGTCCTGGTGCTGCTTTTGGCAGGAGCTATATCCAGTATGGCACAGAGCAGCTGTAGAACAGTTCCCCACCAGCAAAAAACTGAAAGCAGAGTCTGAAACAACGGATAGGCCTCCTAATTCCTTTTATCTAGTGGAGTCAGCTGTACTTGTGAAACACTGAATAAAAAGTGTCTGTAAAAGAATCACCTGGCATCACTTAGCCTCCTCGAACAGCTGTACATTATTGCTGTGCAGGAGTGATAGAACCATCCCCAGAAATGCTGTGATAAAGGAGCTCAGAATCACTGTTTCCATCTGCTCTCTCCCACTTGTGCATTGAGCCAAAGTGGCTGATCATCTCCTGTGCATCCACATAGAAGGCTGGCGTATTTTTTTAATCTTTGTTTCATTGTTTGACTCTGCAGGTACAGTAATTAACAGCCCTCAGTATGTTTAGCATTTACGTGTCACATCCATCGAGAGAAACTGAGGGGTAGCTGTGTTTTTCGAATTGGAATATCACAAACTGGGCTTGGACAGTCAGCAGGTGCCTGGCCTATTACAACAGAGACCACAAAAAATACTCGGACTAAGTGAATACAGATGTGTCTATTTCTGGATCCAAACCTGCTCGCTACACGTCACGTCTCTGAAAAAGCAGAATCCTTTTTTGTCCATATTAGGTATAAAACCCTTTCTAAAGGCACTGAGTGATTATATCAAGCATGTGGGATTTTGGTTAAAATCATTGTGTCAAATCTACAGGAATGCCGAAGCCATGCCAGGAGACTTGGATAGCTCCCAGCCAAGAGCTGTCTCAGTGACTGCCAGTAAAAACATCACATTCCTGGGTCATCTATAAGATCAGAAACAATAACAGCTCAGCACTTACTAAAAGATTCTGCTTTATGAAATATCATTGCTTTCAAACGTTGTAAAGGCTACATGTCTAGGAGCTCTTTCCTCCTCATATAGAACAGACTTCTCTATTATTTCAAAGATGTTTCCTTGCAGACAGCACAGACTCCCAAGTGAATGCAAATCATCTGCAAGAGGCAGCACATAAAACCCTCAGGCAGAGCCATTGTGAGAGGCATTATTTCTCAAATTTCTAGCACTGGCAACTCTTCGCATAACTCTCCTCTCAGCCATTAGTTTACAGTTCAAAGACAGACCTAAACCACCTGCTCATTGTGTTATAGGTTTGTCTTTTTCCCAGAAAAATGTATGGGATAACTCAACCTTCCCATCCTCAGTGTCTTCCTTCTCTGCTTGGACTTATCTCTCTTAACTAGCAGAGACTTAGGGACTGCACACAGCATACAGTGCTGGTTTAACCTCCCCCCTTCCCAGAGAGCATTTCCAGTTTGAAGGCTGAGCTCAACAAGATAGCTGCAGCCTTGGAGCCCCATCCTGCCTCATTCTCTTTTCCATGCAATCGATACGCCCAGTTCAAGGAAGCTATGTCCTAAAGGAGGACCAGCTGACTCTGCCTTGACATATTGCCTTCCTCCTGAAGGAGGAAGGGTGGAGAGAATGATGTTTTGGTTTTTGAGTTGTTTTCAGAAAGCTCAGGATATTTTCAGCCTTAGTCCACAACAAACTAAAACACTGATGAGTTTTGTTGATAACAAGAGACAGATTCCCAAGAGCATGAACATAAACTGACAAGAACTTGGCTATGGGATGGAAGAGCTGAGATTTGCTTCCGGGCTGATCCATAAGTGGTTCAGGACAGTCTTGTTACAATGAGATTAATGTGATGTTTGCTGAGTGACATCTCCAAAACCTGCTTCATCATCTGCCTTCAGCAGGTGGAACAGACGACTTTTGCTTCTGAAAATAAGCCTACCACTTTTCTCTTTCAAAGCTCACCTCCCTACCCAGGTGCTTGAAATCCAGAAGATGTCTTCAGAGATGATCTCCCAGTCCCACCAGCCACTCAGACACCTAACTCAGTGGTTTGGGGCTTTAAAGAGAGACAAAAAAGCTCCTGCTTTCCTGGCTCCAGAATTAACTGAGGAACACTGGTACCAGTGTGGTGACATCATAGGAACCAAAGCAGTAGGGATCAATGGTAATATTTCTCCTCCTGCACTTCTTCCAGCCTTTCCATCTATCTGAAGACACCCTGTGTGGAGGGGGAATGCAGCTAAAACAGACCTACCAAACATCACGGAAGAGAAACATGCAACACGGTCCTACATTCCATCTCAAAGCAGTAGAAGAGAAGGAAAAAAACAGACTAACATCAACCTGAAGACTCCAGAGGGGCTATACCCCTTCCTCCCAGGGTGAGCCAAGATATCTTTACTGAGACCTTCTGAATAATCCTCCAGAGAGCATTACCAGTAAAAGCTGAGGAAAAAGTAAGGGCTGTCCCAGGCCAGGCCAAGAGAAAAAGGAACATGACAAACACACAACAGCTTCTTTGCCTTTTTAAAGCACATGCGTTAGCTCTGGGTAAGCCTCTAGCATCCTGGGCTGTCTTTGAGATCAGAATTGTGGATGCTCCAATTGCAATTCACAGTAATTAAGGCAGTGATCATATAACAGAGATGATATATACTCTAAATGGCAAAGTAAATGCACACAGTGCACAGTCTCTATTCCTTTCTGCAGGACTGTGAAAAAAGACACATTCTGCTTGGCTCTAGGTCTGTCTTGAAGAATGTGAGATGCAGACTCAATCCAAAAACCTTAAACAGAGAAACATGAAGATGAAGAAGGGAAATCCCATGAGGCAGGCTGGTGATGTCCAGCTAATAGGAGCCAGAAATTCACAACCAGAGATGTTCCTCAAAAACAAATTCAAGTGTTGGGAGCCTGAAGTTATTCCATCAGAGTCACAAGCCAGCTTCTGCAGCAGCTTTGGTTTCCAGCTAGGGCCAATCCAAACACAGACCATGAAAAAGCTGTCGGTGTTTTAAATCCAGAAACTCATGTTAAAGTCTTATCGTTATATGTGAAACACAAACTCTAACGCCAGAGCACTCAGTGTACACTGTCAAACATGCTCGAGGGAAGGCAGGATGGAGGGAACATGGCAACAGGAAGAAATGCTTTTCCAGTGAGCTCTTCTCAGCTCCATAGATGTTAATCTGCATCCCAAGAGTTGCTTCCACAGTGTAACAAATGCCTCTCTCCTGCTCGAGCAAATGCAGGATGTTTCACCTAAAGACTGCTTTTCATGTTTTAACGTACACACTTTCTGCTCAGGCATCTGCTTCTCCCCTGACTCCAGGGACTCACTTGTCTTAGCCTAGAAAAGTGCCCCAGGCAGCATTTTTATGTGAGAGGGAAGAGAGAGGTAAGATAGGGTGAAAGACGTGTCTATTTCTGCAAGTACAAAGTTAACAGCCAGAAAATCCTGATATCAAACTTTCTATTCTGAGAAAGAAGTCTTCTCAGACAACTGCCCAATGTGCTAGGAAGGTGTGCTTCCTACTGTTCCCATGAACCAGCTGCCTTCTATGGCAGCTGATAGCAGGACGTTGTTTTAAGGATGCAGTAACTCAGATTCCAGTATTGTCTGACTGGAACTAGCACTTCTCAGCAACTCCCATTGCAGTAAAGCCCAAGATGCATTCCAGCTCCCATTACAGCATTCTCCCTTTTGTTCCTTCTCCACAGGGTGCTATTGCTCTCCCTTTCTCCCCAGCCCCATAGCAACTGAGGTATTGCAATGCCCACCAAGGAAGGGAGTGAGCTGTGAGGTGAAACTGAGCCTTCAGCAGGAACTGCTCAAATAACCTTTGCTGCTGACAGGAAATTATCACCGAGCCACAGCCCAGACACAGCCGCAGAAACGAGCCTGGCAAATAGATGGAAAGAAGCATGGAAAGGAAAGTAAAATTAACCTGGTTTAATATGGAAGAATGTCTTATTTGCAGTAAAGTGGAATAGTAGAGATATGTAATATCTCAAGTATATCGACCTATCTGCCTTTATATGAAGTTGCATACTTCTGGTATCAAGTCACCAGGAAAGCAGCTACAATACTGCCTTGGAGGTAGCAAAATGTAACTGGAAAAACTTCATGCTATCTATGAAAGTGCAGATTGTTTGCAGTAGTACAATAGGTTACATTCCATTCTAATCCTGCTTCAAAAATGAAACAAAATAATATAAATACATTTTAAAGGGATACTGTACGGGATTTGCTATACAAACAGAACATAATTGTCACTGTATCCCTTGAGGTACTTTTGGCAGGACTTCGGATACACACATAGGCAGAAAAAGGGTCTGGAAAAATGTGAAATCCAAAGGCAGAAAAGTGGGACAGTTTGTTCATATGTCAACATACCGAAGAAGAACTAGGATAGCAGAAAGTTCAGTAGCTAAAAAGTAATTATTTTCTAAGCAGAGGCACCAGAACACCTAACTCTGCAAAAAGGCACAAGCAGTAAGCTGGGCGCTACCTCACAGGGTTGGATGGGTTGGTCCATTTGACCATGGAAGCTTCTGACCATCCTCCCTATAAGCATTCAAGGCCAGGCTGGATGGGACTTTGAGCAGCCTGGTCTAGTGGGAGGCATCCCTGCCTATAGCATGGGGTTGGAGCTAGATGATCTTAAAGGTCCCTTCCAACCCAAATCATTCTATGGTTCCACGGAGCCTACTGCCAACAACTGCCAAGTTCTCCAGAAGATGTGAGAAACTCCAGCTAATATTATGAGCACCCCTCAGGCTGGGGAATATTTTCTAAGGAATCCTCCCTGCAGCTGTTGGCTTACATTGAAGTCAGGATTTTGTTACAGTTCTATACTGAGCAATGCGACCCCATCTTTCTTATACACTGTGTTTGCTGAAAACTTTTTGTAGTTCCCAAATTAGGGTGGTTGTGTTTGACATGTTGGGAATGGGACTCCTCAGAGCAGATACTCTGGACCTTGTCAGAAATTGCTCAGGAAGTTACACACTTAAACACAAAGATCTGTTTTAGAGCCCAAGCCTCTGGCATATAAACAGTTTAACCTGCTAGGAGTCTGATACATCTTTTCATTGTGGCTTTTATTTCAGTCTCATTTTGATCCAGGATCAACTGCTTTGCATGTCACAAATGTAAGTTCTGTGCATGATTCCAAACTCGCTGATATTTTCAGAACTATGAAAGCCTTAAACTGCCCTTCTATGGTAGAGGGAATACATTTCAAAATTTGATTCTAGTCAACATTTTCTGAATATACCTTATTATCCTTTTAAATAACAACAGACACACTAAAAATTGTACTGCTGCACTACATCTTGTTCTGCTTATTTACATCAGCAAGGATACTTTCTAGCTGCTCTACTTCATTATCTCTGAATCATCTCCTAACCCTGTTGTTTTGGCCCACTCTTCCACACTTAGACACACACAGTAAGCAAGCCTCCACAATGCTACCTATAGCAAATACCACCCACAGAATTAATAAACAAGCTTTCTGCTTTGTTACTTTAAGTGAAATCTCTTACAAATAGAGCACCCATATACAGCAATTCCTCCCAGACAGAGCATCTGTTATCTGCATGACAAGGAGCATTGCCACAGACTTGAGTGAGGACAGGGTCAGGTGCCAGCAGCACACAGAATGGAGCATGCTGTTCTAAGGCAGCAAGTTGCTCTGTCTACTGGAAGCCTCCGAAAACTATGGAAGGGAAGTGCTGCCAGCTTGGAAAGATGGGAAGTAATGACAGCGAGGGAAGAAAGGGGAAAGGGGAGAGTTATCAATTCATTTTGCACAAGTATGTAAAACGTTCCTATGGTATTTACTATCCATATAAGCTCTCTAACGAAGTGTAGTCCACTGACATGTGGATAGTACACGAGTTGTCTCACCATTGCAACCCTATTCAAGTGAAGGGATGGCCAACGGCTGTATGCCTTGCTGCCATCCCAGTAGTTATGCATAGATGTGCAGCAGAAGCCTGTTTACACTGTGCTTCACCTGGCTTAATGAAATTTGCAAGTCTTTTGTGCAGTTTTCTTTCTCTCACAACACATAAGCATGCTCTGTGCTCTGAATTTATCTGGTGACCAGTTTATTTCCCTTTTATTTCCCTAGTGATGAGCTCCATGACGAGACAGAATTGTGCAGCAGGTCAGACTGGGTACCCTTACCAACAGCTAATCACCCCTGGTCACAAGGACATAAAAGGAGCCTCAGAGCCTAGACTTCCTGTCACAGGCATCACCTTATTGTGTGGCCCTGAGAAAATGCTGACTGTGGGCTGCCCTCCACTGTCACCCTACTGAGCAGGGTGGCATATTTGCCTGCACCACAGATATGCTGCAGTTATTTAGGCAACACTGGCAGAGAGCTTTAGAGATGTAAGCAGTCGCACAAGAAATAAACTTTATTCAGAAATGTTTAGAAATACCACGTTTGCCTTTGCTTGCACTGTTGTGGTATTTCTGCTGCTGTTCAAAAGCACATGATATAAAGAACTTGAAAGGTAAATGCTCACAGAAGAAATTTTCCACATTCCTATGAAATGGGATCCCATTCCTACGAATGGGATTTGATTCAGACAGACATTTCAAAGCCTTATTTTAATAGTCCTTTCACTTCCAAATCTCAGAGCGAGCAACCCAGTTTTCTAGTAAAATAGCAGGAGACACCCCCAAATTTCAGACTACAGTTTAGAGATATTGTTTAACAGAATTCCACGGTTTGAAATAAAGGTGATGTACTTACCAACAGCCGCCTGCAATAGCCAAACCTCCGGCTCCCATCTTCCCCAGTCAGCATGAAAGAGAAAGTCTCACTAGAAGGAAGAAAATTGTCCTGATCTTACTACCAGAACTGCAGCCTAAGTAGAAAGTAGGTCATGTCAAAAAGAATAGCGCTTTATCCTATGATAGACTGTTCCCACTGAAAGGTCTTGTCTCCCTCTGTCAATCATCTGGACATACTCTGAGGCAAAATTCCATCAAGAGTAAAGATGTCTGCACAGTCCTGCACAACCTAGCTATTTTCTTATAAGAAGAGATAGGTGCTGAATTTAAGTGGCATAGCAGCATCTTCACACTGCAGAAGGAATGTAAGAATCAGATTTTGAGAGCAGTGTTCAAATGCTGTGTATCCCTTATGTTTTAGTTACATCCTCTTTTAGACTGTGCCTTGTTTTTAAAGGGAGAACCCTAGGTATTCTCTTAGAAATCATTTGCTAATCTAAAAATAATAGATTCACCATGTGTTTGTGAATTTGCATACTGGCTGATAACCGCTCCTGGCTACTTTGCAAGTTTGAAATGGCATTATATAAAACACTTCTTGATGCCAGGCTTTATGCAATTATAGCAGAATATGATAGGGATATCTTATTTCACAAACATGGGCTCCTGGAAAATCTGTCTAGCAGAGCAGCAGCAGAAGAGGTGGAATGCTGTGCAAGCAGATCTGCATGCTGCTTCCAGCAATGTTGTCCACAGAGTTCTACACTTCAGTGTGTTCTACACTTCATTGTTCAGCTGATTAAAAATATTGAGTAATACAGCCAAGCAACACTGAATATAACCTGGTTATGTGACACACATCATACCTAAGCCAGTAAAACATTCCGTGTGTATTTTATTTTTGGCTGCAGTGATTCCTAGGTGAATGCTAGTTTCTTGCCATTGTTGAAAGTCCCTTAAGACACACACTGAACATTTCATTTACATACACCTCATGCCACGCATCTTTAAAAGACATTTCATATTTTGGGATATTTCTTCTCTCTTCCCCTTCTGTTACTACTATATCATCAGACCAGCAAGTTCAGATTCACTGATTCAGGGAAAAATAAAAAAAGATTTTTGAGGTTTCTTTTAAATGAAGAAGAAAATGGAAGGCTGGCTCTCCCTTCCTTTACCCTCTCCTCATATATATTCATTCATATATAAGCATAAGAAGACAGTAGAGGTGCCATGCAACATCAGGTAAGCA
This sequence comes from Lagopus muta, assembly GCF_023343835.1. Lineage (NCBI taxonomy): Eukaryota > Metazoa > Chordata > Aves > Galliformes > Phasianidae > Lagopus > Lagopus muta. The sequence goes on along the minus strand of NC_064438.1, from coordinate 9,684,570 downwards.
TTCTGGGGTACATGAGAGAACAGGTAGTGGGCAGGGTTCTTTTTAAGGTTCATTTTAAATACTCCCATTTGCATTTTTGGATTCAGCAATGAGAGGAACCTTCGGATCTTTTCCTTTCAGCCACACAGGATGGTGAGCTGGGCAGAATGGGGAAGAAAAATAATAGAGAACCTAAAAAAATTAAATACAGCTGCTTGAGCCTGAAGTGGCCAAGACTTAAACTGCTACTTCCATAATTGGGCATCGGCAAGCCTGCAGTTGCTCCAGATGCACTGCATCAGCACTGTGAGGCAGAGGAGCATCAGAGGATATACCTGTTGTATTCAGAGACAGGGAGCCAGTCTTTAGCATCAGGAAAGCAGAACTGAGGGATGGCCTTGAGACGCTCCTCCGCTTCACGCATTTGCTTGGTTGGCCTTTCTAGCTGTGGGGGGGAAGAATTGAAATTAAATCAGTTACTGTTAGGGCCAGCTTCACAGCACCTCTCAGGAGTTGAGGGGAGGCGGGGGCTTGCTGTTGAGCTCTGAAGAGCAAGGGCCCATCAGCTGGTTCCTTACTGGTGCTTGGCAGAGTGAGGCATGACCCCAAGAGAGGCTTTTAGAAGCTAGTACAACACAAATAATCACTGTTGGTTTGCCTAAGTTAACCCAAACTCCCTGTTGCACAACGTCCAATTAAAATGCACTCCTATCTGAAATTTCTTTCTGTTGCCAGAGTAGCCCTAGTTCAGCAAAAGTCTTTCCATTGACTTCAGTGAGTTTTGGAACAAACCCTGACAGAGCTAAATGGAGTTGAAAGGGAAATATTTAGAAACTGAATTTAGACACAATATTTAAAGCACCTAAAATCAGGTCAAACTCTGCAGCGCTGGAAATGACGATTTTGTAAATAGGGAAAGCTTTCTGCCACCTTCTCAATGCTGTTTTCTTTATACAAATTCTGAAAATTGAATGATCGAATCCAATTAAGAAATAGATTTCAATTAATTTCCCCACTTATTCTCATCATTGATTTTAGCAAAATAAGGATCTTAGAAAGCATTTAGAGTAAGTTGTATGTAAGAATTTTTCTTTTACCTTGGGAAACTGATATGTCACTTCTGGGAGGTAAGTATTTTTAGAGGGCTTCTTTTTCAGTGATACTACCACAAAATATTCAAATAACTCCCGTTCCTGCCATTCAATGAGCTCCAGTTCCAGGGTTCGATAACTCGGAGCTCTCTTCAGCATTGACTGGATATGCACGAGGCGCTGGGTATGAGCTAGCATTAAAAAGACCAAAAAAAAGATACAGATCATTACCTGGGAGTATAATGTGTACGTGTGAGCCACAGCCATTCACAAAGGACTTCCAGTTTGCCAGCATGTTATTCTAAGCATGTTCTCCTTACAAAATCAGGCCTTCGTACTGCCTCACTAATTCCACCCATAAATCAAACCTCTCTCCAAGTAGTGAAGTGATGCAACACTAAGTCACTGAAATCATTTGCTGTTCATAACTGTTACACTGCCAAAGGTCTGCTTTTTCTTCACGTCTAAGACTATATTATAATCTCTTCCATCAGCATGCAAATGCACTAGAACCTCCAGGATGACACTTCACCTCAGGCCTGACTTGCATGTGGCGAAAAATGGTTCTGTGACCGGTCACTGTGCAGCACAACTCTGTGGGAACAGCCCTGATGCAGTGATGTGTCATCAAATCTCTCAGTTCTGATCAGCATTAAGTGAAAAAAACTAAGTAAAAACAGCTGCTTGCATGTTCTTCCCACCTCTTCGCAGCAGGATCTCTCTGCAATGGCAGTCAAACTATTAGCAGCACACGTCCATCCCATAAGGTTATATTTGTAGACACAGTTCACAAAAGGCATGTTTCTCTTTGCAGTAGGGAAATAAGATGTCATAGCAGCAGTAATTAACCAGCAAAAATAAAAGAATCCGCTCTGATGACCAGCTGGCATACAACTGGTCCAACAACACAAGAATTATAAATTATTTTGATAGAGAGTTTGGATCATTATCTGACTGCACAAGTAGGGAAGCCAAATCCCAAGAAAAAAACCTGCAGTAGATAGATAAGAAGGCTTTGTCCTCATCTTATTACAATAGTTTTGCATTCCTGTGGGTTTTTTTTTTTTTTCAGCTCTCTTACTAACAACACGATAGATTTTTAGTAATAAAATCTGATTTTTTTTTGTAATTCTCTCCATTTATCAGGTCTCTTGAATATGAGACACTGACTCACTGGCTTGATCTCAGTGGAGTTTGTGCAGATACTGCACACTGGTAGAGGAATTTCACAGAATCATAGAATGGCTTCCATTGGGGGGAACCTTAAGGATCATCTAGCTCCAACTTCCCTGCCATAGTCAGGGTTGCCAACTGACAGGATCCCGTCCAACCTGACTTTGAATGACTCCAGAGATGGGGCATCCACACTCTCTCTGGGCAGCATGTTCCAGCACCTCATCACCATCTAAGTAAAAATATTCCTTCCTAACATCTATCCTAAATTTCCCTTCTTTTAGTTTAAGCCATTCCCCCTTGTCCTGTCACCATCAGACCATGTAAAAAGTCAGTCCCCTTCCTGCTTGTAAGCTCCCTTCAAGTACTGGAAGGCTGCAATGAAGTCTTCATGGAGCTTTCTCTTCTCCAGGCTGAACATCCTTCCTATACTGAGGGCCCCAGGCTTGAATAGTACTCCAGTTAGGGCCTCACAAGTACAGAGTAAAGGGCAACAATCACGTTCCTCTCCCTACTGCCACCCCCCTGTTGATGCAGCCCCGGATGCTGTTGGCCTTTTGGGCTGCAGGAGCACAGTGTTGGATCATGACCAGCATTTCATCCATCAGGACCTGCAAGTCCTTCTCCTCAGGGCTGATCTCAAGGAGTTCTTCTCTCAGTCTGTAATCATCTCTGGGATTGCCTTGACCCAAGTGTAGCAGCTTGCACTTGGCCTTCTTAAAACTCATTAGATTTCCACTTTCCAAGCAAATAAGGTCCTTCCATATGGCATCCCCTCCTTCTATTTTGTCAGCTGCACCACTCATCTTGGTGTCATCAGCAAACTTGCTGAGGTTACATTCAATCCCACTATTTCATAGATAAAGATGTTGAAGAGCACTGGTCCCAAGACAGTCCCTCGGGGGACATCACCTGTGTCCAGTCTCCACTTGAACATTGAGCTCTCTGGCTATGACCATCCAATCAATTCCTTATTCAGCTAATAGATCAGCCTTGAATCCACCTCTCTCCGATTTTTAGAGCTAAGGATGTGGTACAAGACCATGTCAAAGGCCTTGCACAAATTCAAGTTGACAACATCAAGTCCTTCCTTTGTCCATCAGTGCAGTCACTCCATCACAGAAGTCCACCAGGTTGGTTGGGCATGATCTGCCCTTACTGAAGTCATGTTAGCTGTCTCAAATCACCTCCTTATCTTGCATGTGCTTTAACATCTCATTCAGGAGAATCTGCACCACATGATCCACCCAGGCACAGACATGAGGCACACCGGCCTGTAGTTCCCTGGGTCTTCTTTTCTCCCTTTCCTGAATACAGGAGTGAAGTTTCTCTTTTTCCAGTAGCTGGGGACTTGTCAGACTTGGCCTGACAGCCACAATTTTTCAAATATGATGGAGAGTAGTTTGGCAACCACTTCAGCCTGCTCCTTTAGAACTCTGGAATAAATTTCTATAAACTCTCTAAATTCTATAACATATATCCTAGATGTCCTGTAAGTTCTATAACATCTATAAATTCTATGAATTTCTATAATTTGCAGACTGTATACCTATGAAAGAATATATGAAATGCTAGGCTGGATCATACCCAATACCTTGACTCCAACTGCAGTTAGCAGTTAGCACTTAAAGCAGTGTATGAATAAGAAGAGAGCTTATATATCCAATCTCATTCCTCTAAGTTTGCACCTGGTAGCTATTCTGGAAAACAGAAGCATCCATGAAGTGACCAACACAGCAAACCTATCAAAGGTCCTGTTCTTATTATAGGACGCAGTGGCCACATCCTTGTTAGATCCTCACAGTTCTTTCTGTCTATGCTTTCTACATTCATACTCCTGTGTTGTAAATTTTGTTAGCTCTGCAATAATAAAGTTAACATAATTCAAGAAGGAAAATATACACATTATGGCCAGGAACAGTGCTCAGTAGTAGGAGATTATGTGTTGACAGTCTGTGACAGTGTCTGATTAGAAGGTACTGAAGTCTGACCTCTTACCTTTAAACCTGTCATCTGAGTCACTCTCACTCTCACTGTTCTCATCTGGAAAGGAGATAAAGCATCAGTTAATGCAAAACCAAAGCAAACATGAACTCAATTTACTGTGGAGAAACTGGGGAAAAACACATCACAGACTGAACCTTGTGATCCAGACACTCTGGAACTTTCAAAGATCTTGAAATAAACAGTTTGAGTGATTATTTTTCCATTAGAATAAATTACAATTCTGCTTGAGAATAAAAGCTTCATGAAAACATAGAATTAATTCTCCACTGTAGAAAATCATTGCACTGAACCCCAATTTCTGTAAACCATTCAGATTCTTTTTCTAACTTGCAATTTTTTTTTAATACAGTTATGTACTTGAGAAGTCAAGGGAAGCCTTTTGAACCTTGTCTGAGTAATATTTTCAATTGGCAGAATTGATCAGACTGAGTGAAAGTACCATGCAAAAGTAACTTTACAATAAGATGTGTTTCTGTCACATTAAAATTTCATCATACTACAAACACAGCCTGAATTTCCTTCTGGAACCACGCTTTTCCAGTAAGAATCTGAATTGCAGGCAGAGCTTATATTCACACGTTCATGCCAGGAAAAAATATAGAATTAAGAATTATAGAGTTAAAATTGCAAATTTTGGAAAAAACTTCCAGACATAAACCACTAAAAATCTGAGCTAAACAACAGGCTGGGTGAGTCTAGATGGTCAGGAGATTAATAGACAACAGTGAAAATCTGATTTATTTTTAGCTCATTCCCATTTTTTTTCTTCTCACAAGAAAAAATTATCGTCTTTTACAGCAGAAAGCTCTGAACAAAGTTGAACCTGGAGCAGATGTGAACAGAAGGAAATCTGTTAATTCTGCAACAATCAAATGGATTCAGTTAACTATGGTGTGTGTGTCGCACCTCTCAGGGATGCAGTCTCGATGTTGGACATAGAAAGTTTCTTCAATCGTTTTTTTCCTCTTTTTGCACTGTAGATGGAATTGATTCTCTGGACAAGCTGGAAAATGAGAAAGAGAACAACCAGTAAGGCAAATCACTTTTCTGCTAGGAAACTTAATTAATTAACCGATCCAAACAAACAGTTTGACAGTGGATGACAGACTAACTAGGTGCCCTAAAATCTTTATCAGCTCAAAGGGCTTTTCTCTGTTTTTACATCCCATATGCTTGAATCACTTTTTGCATCTCACTACCTTGCCTATAGTTATATTTTCAGAAACAGAGAACTCCAGAATCAAGATCCTATTTTCAAAAACGAGTGAGACATTTGCAGTAAAATCACCATGAGACTGAGTGTTCAAAGACATCTATTATCCCCTGCATTTCTCTCTCTTGGAGAAAGAGCTGGCCTTAGGTTTTTAAAGCCTTTACACTTAACAGAGTACTGTGCTGCTTTGAAGCCCTATTATATCAGCTGAGGATTTGGCCCATATGGATTCCTCCCACCCCCTTCCAACTTGTGCTGTCCTTACTGACCTTCAGGGGTGCTGCATTTACTTTCTCCAATCTTATCTACAACATTATTTTGAAATTGGCTGTGGTGCTGGCTAAAGCCAGCAGCAGCCAGAATTTTAATTCCTGGTAATCATCTTTATGACTTCCTTTCACAGGGCTAACATGGATAACAATCTTCTATCCAAAATAATCTGAGATAATGGAAAATATTCATGTTTAATGACTTTAACAAGAGATTGGGATTACCAAAAATTAGTAATTAAACAATATACTATAATTTCTGAAGAGTCATGAATACGAAGCAATTAATCTTCATAATGACCTAATGAGTCAGTAACAGTTTATTTCATTCCATAGCAGCTTTACTCATAGAAGTATAGTTCAATTTGCAAAGGCTGTTTTACCTCAGCTTTAAGAGGGAAACAGAGTGAGAAACTAATTTGATGTAGACGGAGGAGAAAGTCAGCAACAGAGCACAGATTTGGAACAAATTTTCACTCAGTTCTTCCAACAGCTGAATCATGCCGGCTATGTTTTATCAGGAGTGTTAATTGAAATACATACCTAATTTTCATGGTAAATTTTACATTTACTGCATAAATTCTTTTTATACTTCTACCAAGCACAGGAAGAACTAAACAAGTCCCCTCCCCTCCATTTCCAAGAGTTCCAAGAGTGGCTGGGTACATGATGCACAGATAGCAGTGGGAGAATCCCAAAGGAGCTGGGGCAGCAAATCAGAGGAGCTAACCATAACTAAATCAAAATCAGTCCTAGGAGAGAACAGAGGCCATCCTATGAAAGGTCTTGCTGAAATATTGTGCTCCCTTCACAGGGCTGCCCAGTGCTTTGTTTGCTTGGGTTGTTTCACCGATAGTGAAACCTGCACAGCAGTGAGTGAAGTCCAGGTTTTTTTTAAGCATTTGGATATGGTTTCATAAAGCATTCCTGTTATCTTCCCTTTACGTTTTGCATCTGTGGAGGCACAGGGTAGTGATGCAGAACAGTTATTTCTCAGATAAGAGGTTTTTATCTAATAACTAATATTTATTCAATAAAAATGTGAGATTATCCAGTAATACGAGACTCTAGGAGCTAGAGCTGTCAAAAGTAGAAATAATTGTGAGATTTCTGATAAAATTCTGAACATTCATATACTTAAAATATAATTTCATATGGGCAGAATATCTATTCCCTGAATGCAACAAATTTTAAAGTTGGGTACAAAAGTAACATCCAAACTTCCCAAGTTTTACTGAAAACCAAGAAGTATGCTACTCTGTAAGTTACTCTGTAACTTCCTCCACAGATGTATGCTCATAGGTGTAGTAGAATAGTGTATCTCATGAAAATAAAGTTATAGTAAATAGTAAGGACATTAAATTAACTTCCTTCCTTTTGATTGCTTCTGGCTGAGTCAGAATTTTGTTTAATCGACAGGAACATAAGAATCTCCATCCACTCACAATATTTACAGCTGCATCCTTTAAAATACACTCTCTAAAAAGAGTAGAAAAGAGTTGAATATACAATAAAAGCTGACTCTGCGCAGACCAACAGTGAACACATTGCCTGTTCCCTCTATTGTTATTGTACTAGAGAAGGTCTGGCTGGTCTTTCTGGTTGATTTGTTGTTTGGTTTATTGGGATGGGTTTTTTTGCTAGTTAGTTTCTGCTTTTTCTCTTACACATCTCATTTTGAGTTGGAAAGTTTGAACTCCCTGACAAGTAGAAAATTATTTCTCACTTCAAATAAAGACAACAGGGTTATGAGGATGGGGCAAGTTGTAAATAAATGCAGAAACTCTTTGCAAGGATGGCAGTCCAATGTTTGCACGTGCAAACAAAGTGCAGAGTTACTCACTCCTAGGGAAGGGACTTTCACGGTTGGGGTCTGTGTAAAAAGGAATATATTTTGTCTACCAAGAAAAAGAGCTTTCAGTAAGGGCTACATGTTGGATAGAAAATTGCAGGTTTTTTCAGGCAGGTGACCTATCCCCAAGCATAAGGCTTGTATTTGAAGCCTTGCAACCAGAGCACCATTTGTTGGGACAAGATCACCCTGCCAGTACCTTTGGGATCCTCCTGGCCCGGCGTGTAGACAGCAGCTCACTTGCAGTACTCAGACTGTCCTCATTAAGGCTGGTGGGGGAGGAGGGAATGCCAAGCTGAGCCAGCAGCAGCATATCATCGTGGCTGTGCCGCTTGGGTAGCCGTGGTAAGCGGTGGCTCTTCCTTTCTGACCAGTTCCCAACACGCAGAGACTGGCTGCTGGGCTTTGAAGGTAGCTGTGGGAACAAAAACAGCTTGAGTTCTTCCCCTTCTCAGCAACATTTAGTGCAGAAGAAGCTCTGCGCATGAGTGGTGGCTACATAAATGCATCATGCCAGGTGAGCCACATCTCTGCAGAGTACGTGCAAAAAGAGGGGTGAAGGTCCAACTGAAGAGATGGGGGTCAATAACCTTATCTAAATTTCAAAGAAAACAATAAACTGCATCTGGCTTTGAATTTCCATGTACCCACATCACATCAACGCTATAAGTGCTCAAACCTAACCTAAAGTTTGGCTGACATCAAAACACTGATATGATGAGCCTGATCTCTCTCACAGTGGTGAAAATCAAGAGTGACTACACTGAAGCTGCTATTTTATTCCTGAGAAAGTAGGAAATCAAGCTTGCTGTATTTCCATGGTGTCAAAGTTGTTTTGAGATCTGTTAATATGCAAAGATCCTATTACAAGTCTGTCCTGCCTACCCAAGGAATTTACTTTAAAAGACAAATTGGTTATTACTGCAGCAGGAAAGCAAAATCTCACTGACAGGATTAAATACCAAGAAGCATCTATCTTCAAAAAACTGGGGGTCTCTTGGAGCAGATCTCAGAGCAGCTCTGCCTACTTCTTGGGAAGGTTAATTGCAGGCTGACAGGGTCAAGTCGTAGGGTTCTCTTCCCAGCTTCCCTGTGATGCAAGTGAAAGACAGAAAGGGTTTTCCTCCATAACTCTGCACCTCACCCTGACTGTCCACCACACAGTCCTTTACATATCTCCTTACAGCAACATGCCTTAAAAAAGAACCATTTTCTTGAACAGCTGGCAGCTGGCATTCATTGATGTCCTATCAGCAGAGATAACAACAGTACACCTGCAGTAGTAAATATCCCATTTGTAATAATTGGAGGGTGTACCCATCACAGGGCCATATGATCTGGAATTAAGTGTAGGGTGTCTCTGCATGTGTGGGTTTTGCATCACAAAGAGAATGTCATCAATAAGACATCCTTTTTGCAGCTCATGACTTAAAGAATTGGAAATAACAAACAGGAAAGGAGAAGTCACCACGGGATTCAAAATTACCACAAGCCAGTGTTTGAGGTCTCTGCTTACCACAGGTCTGCATGCCAGGAAAATCTACAGCAGACTATACTTCAATGAAAGAAACACTTTGGGAGGTGATTGGTGAAAGCCTGCTGACTTTCTTATCCCTTCTGCCTTGTTTATCATCTGAAGTCATGTTGCTAACCCAGCTATGTTGCTATGCTGGAAAAACTGGTTGATAAATTGTTGCCAAAGCTGCCATTTTTCAGGAAATTGGGACTGTTCTATTTTTGGTCATTGAAGAATTACCCAGGTTCATAGCTGACCTGCCCTTAGCGTCCCTTTGCTCTACCAATCAACAGAATGACACCACAATTATGGCACTAATGAAAACTCCTGTCAGCACTGCAAAAAGAAGCTACCAGAATAAAGAGCCCTGTTGCATAGATACTAAAGAATACTTATTTACTGATAAATCTTACAGAAGTCACTGTAATCCATAAATTCTTTGGTCTCCCTTTGTAAAACACAGAAGAGTAAACAGCATATTACTACCATGGACCTATATGGTTCATCCTTTTGGATGGCTTAAATGCTACCACAACTACTGTTAATACACAGGGTACAGCCCAAAATAATTGTTCTTTGTACTATGTCTCTCACTACAAAATTATCTTTCTCCTCACTCTGCCTGATCACTCACTTTATACTCTCTATTCACAAAATCAGAATCATTGGGGTTGAAAGGAACCTCCAGAGGTCACTTCCCATTTGCTCCCTTTTCAGTAGCTTAGCAGAAAACACTTCTGTTTTACAGATGATGAGCCAGGAGTATGCTAAGAATCTTGGTAATACTTTTATCTCTAGGACTGTGGTCCCATGTGCACCCAAATATAGCAAAAGAAAATATATTTTGTTTTGTTCTAGGTCAGTTTATGTGACAAAAAAGTAGACTCTTGTGCCCTGTCATTAAAATGCAAATTTTCTGTTGATTCAGTGCAAAACAAAAATTCCTTTAAAAGAGGTTTCAAATCTGAAAATTAAGCGTGCGATAAATTTATATTTCTCCTTATGAACACAAAGATCCCATAAACAACAAAGCAACCTGGCATTTCATAGCTTTCACAGCAAACACACTGCTTTGGAAAATTCACCACAAAACAGAAAGTCTGCAGGTGTTTTATTTTATGCTGCCAACACGGCTTATACAGCTTTGTTGAATGCAGGCACTCTGGTTTTTCTGATTATGTTATTATTCATTTCTTCACTGGGAGGGGGAGTAAAAGGGTATACTTGGCCTTCTGCATCTTACAGGAAGCCATGCCACATTACATACTTCATATTAACATGTCACAATAGGCCTCATGTAACAATACATGGGAAAGATTAAGAAGCTGACCTCTCCCTCCCATCCTGCTAAAAACCCCACAGCAAACATTGAGGTCGTTCTCAAAGAGGCGCAACCTACACAAAAGATTTAGGGCCAGATTCAGCTCCTCAAACAGCTGGCAGAGGGTTCTGCTTAAACTCATCTGGCCGTAGCTCGTCAGGACTGCTCCAAACAGCAACCAGCTTCTTCAGTGCAGCACTGAGACTCCCGATTGCAGCTGCCAAGAGCACTCGCAGCAGCAATTTATGGATTTGATTGCACTCGTTTTCCAGATACTCTTTTTCATTCAGTACAGCTGCTCTTCCTCCTCCGCCACAATTGATTCTCTTGCAACAGCTTTAAACAAGCTTTCAAGTGCAGAAAGAAATGTGCCCTCGCGCCCTGTGACGCCGTGCATTACCTGGGGAGGTGATGTGTATTTCCTGTCCTGCGGAGTCCACATCCTGTGCAAAGAATCTAGGGAGTTCTCGGAGAGCTGATGGGATTTTCGGCCCGCGTGACGGCCTTTCAGCTCCACATCCTCATACGGGTTTTCCTTGGATGATTCTCCTTCACGTTTTTTGGTTTTTTTTTTTAAGAAAAGAAAAACAGAAAGGAATGCAAAATTAAAAAAAAAAAAAAAATAGTCATGTGAACCAAGTGAAAAACTTTTAGAAAAGCTGCTCAGCTTTCAGCATGACTCATCCCTCTCACTGCAGCTGGAAGTATTTGGAGGAAAACTTGGCTATGAAGACAACTTTTTTTTTTACTTTTTTTTTTTTTTTTTAATAAAATGCAAAGATTTCACAAGATGTGCTTCTGAGCATCTGCAGCTGTTCAGAATTTATTGATATATAAAAACTAAGGCACATAACTATGTTAAAGTATATCGGTAGATTTTACAAATCTATAGCAGCCACTCACAGGGTGAAAAGAACAGCAATAAATAACTGTTCTCACCATACCACCCTTACACATGATAAGACAACTTTTATTCGATGCTACTTTCACTTTTCTCTCTGCTCAGAGAGCAGGCAGAGAAAGAATAAGCACTTTAGCTCAGCAGTGTCAAGAGAGAAGATTGGAAGATGTAGAAGATACAGAAGATTGGAAAATGTAGAAGATGAGGGAAGAATTTCTGCACCAAACATACTGCATCCTCAAAGTGTTGTTTAAAATACATCATGCCCTCTAGCTAAGCAGACATTCTTTTCAACTAATGTGAAATTAGTATCTCCTGGAGGGGCATTCATCCCACCAGTAATATAGAGAGGTTTGATCAGTTGACCACTAACTATGAGACAAATGAGAAATAAATTTAAAAGCATTCTGCCATCTTTGTCTTTTCAGCCTTTGAAAACCAGAAACAACATTTACAGTATGGATTGAAGGGAGATCCAAGACTCTTCAGCAGCCATTTCCATCTAAGGATTGGTAGAGCAACTCATCATCTTTGCAGGAATTCTGAACTCAGTAAACCTCTCACCAAACTAAGAAGCACAAAGTTGAATGAACACCATCAATAAAATGAAAGTTTTGCGTCCCCTTCTTTAGACAGAACATAATCAGCAACTGGCATAGAACTTCAGGCTTTTCAAACACAGAGCCCTTCCAGTTTTCTGTTTTTCTTCCACCTTACCTAGAAAATCATCCCAATAAAATCATCTGCTCAAATTCAAATCTTGAGTTTGCAGAAATGTGAAACATGCAGGAAGTTCAAAGATTCTGGACAAGCTGGTTTTTGTAGTTTTATCTGAAGATGACTATAGAACTCATGCATTTAGTAGAATTTATATCACAATTCAAACAATTACGTATAAGCTTTAGAAGAAATCCAGGCTTTATTTCATACTGTATTAATCAAAAATTGAGGACAGAAAACTACGGTATGGTTTGCATTTCACACTGTTCCAGAAAATATTCACCACTTCTACAGAGGTGACAGCCGAGGTACAGTTATTTTCAGTGAGAGCAAGGCTCATATTAATACCCTTTTGACTATCAGTTTCTTTTTTCTAGACAGAATATTGTATTTCCTGGTTGCACAGAAGAAAACCAAACCAGTTTGTGCCTTCTACTTTACTGAACTACAGGACTGCTTGATTCATCAGTTACAGTGATAAGAGCTTTCACTTAGCAAGTTCACACATTCACGTGTTACAAGTAAAATACAGTTTTGCTTCAGCAATGCATCATACTAAGATTTCTAGTCAAACATAAGGAAAGACTGAATGCTTTAGCATTGTTTTAATTAGAGGCCTGAATGACTGCTGCTCTTGAAGAATGTTTGAGTTGGCAGTCACAAGCTATTATTTCATCCAGAGGGAATCTGATTTTAGAGGCTGCACTATCAATAGTCTGTCCACATGCTGCGTGGAAAGAATGTCTTCAGGTGCATGAGGTATGCAAAAGAAAGACCTTTTGATGAACAAAATGAACAGAACAAATGTGAAGCAACAAATATTCTTAAAAACAGTTTAAAGCCATGTACATCCTTACAGGACTATGGAACAGATTAACTCCTGCAGAAAGAAAAACAAATAGATATTGCACAGTAATCGTTACTTGTAAATGCTGCAGCTCAAGATACGATAATCACAGCAAGAGTCAAAGTGTTTTTACTTACTCACAGCTAAATGGATTGCGCTCGCATAATAAAATTTCTTGTAAGCCCAAGTCAAGTATAGGTCAAGCAAGAATTTTAGAATGGATTAGCAGATTTCAAAATACTCAGCTACATTAGGCAGTGATTAAACATATGCTTCCTTGAGAAAACAAATCGTATTGCGTTAGTCTGCTTACTATCCAAACTCCCAAGGAGAAACAAGTTCATTAGCTGAAAAGAAATATTTTCTAAAACACAAAGCAGTTTATAAGTTTGTGGCGATTCTCCTTCCAAGACATCACGGAAAGCAGAATTGTTTGAACCCAGCTAAACTCAGCAATACTAATATTGATATAAAATATTAAGCTTAGAAACAGGCCAAGAGAAGTCTTGGATGAGAGGAGAGGGAGGAGTAAGAAACCAAGAGCAGAGGCTGCTTTTCTGACTCAGATCCTCTACCAGAAAAAAGCTCAGGCCAAATTCCTCTTCAGTGTAACGTGGAGGTCAGTGGAGACACGACAGGGATTTTAACCCTTTCCCTATTAGGGAAAGACCCTTCTGATTTTCTTCAGAAGTTTGGCTTGCTATTCAGTAACACTTTTATTTTATTGTTCTCATTTACTTAAAAATAAAATTATCTCTGTTGTTTTTTTGTGTTTTTTTTCTTTTTTTTTTTCTTTTTCTTTTTTTAAATGATGTCTTCAGATTAAATTTGCCTCATCTATTTTTATTTTTTTATTTTTTAATTTAAAAAAAAAAAAAAAAAGAATAGCCTCTTTCTCCATGAAGTTTCGGGCATTGAAACAGCTTGATCAATCTGGTTTTGCTGATTCGTCATTTGAACCAAATATTTTGTTCAGTCAGTGAACTAAAAGAAATTATTTATTTGTGTGGGTCTTCAGCTGTTTTCAAGCCTGAGATAGTCACTATTTTTTTTAATCATTATTTAGTTTATAAACTGTTCTTGGTGGATAAGACACAAAGATCATACATGCAAAAAGAGCACTAGGAAGCAGAAACCAACTGGCTTCTGAGTGTAAAGAACCCCAAAAAACCCAAGATTAGAAAGCAAGCAAAAGAGATGCACGTGGATTTCCTAAACTGACTTAGGACAGCAGTCAACCCCATCTAAGTACATAATTACACCCTTCCATAGGCATGAAGGCCTGGGGACAGGTGGCTACCAGCAGGTTTGGGTCCCACACCAGAGGAATGGTAGTGGTGGCAGCTGCTGCTGCAACATGAAAATGAGGAAGGCTTTCATATAGCTGAGTTGGTTCCAGAAGTTTGCAGCTTTGATCACTGCATTTCTCCTCAACACAATCACTGCTCTAATCCCAGAGACCAAGGCAAGGAATGTTTACAGTCTGCATGTTGTAGTGGCTTTGCATTCATTTGGATTTGCTGTAAAAGGGAAACACATTTACAATGAAAGAGCAAAGTAATGTTCTTGTTTCTTCCATATGGATGTCTCTATTGAATGCCAGAAGGACAGAGACTGCACACTAGGGCCACACTTGTCCTGATGAGGCTGATCTAAGTGCTGCACAAGAAAAGAGCAGACAAACTCTGACTTCAAAGAAAGCTGAATCAGACCCCCAGAACAAATATGGTCACATGGAATAGCAAACTTTTGGTAATTAATGTCTCTGATCACCAGCCCTGTTCCCAGATGAGTCTGATCAGTTCCCTCTACAGCCTTCTGAAGTTTCCCATTCTCTCAAATTCTATGTACCAAACTGCTGAGTAAACACAGGACATTCATCTACGAGACATTTATCTTCAGAAGGTCTCACAGGCAATTTAACAATTTGTCCGTAGGGGAAAAGGGAAAAAAAACCAGATGAAATAGCCAGGGACTTTTAGAGAAGCCATGAGGAATGCAGTGCCTTGAGCTTAAGCATCAAAGAGTTTCCTCTAGTCGTTGCAGTTCCTCCATCCGTGACGCTCTGCAAGTCAGCCCCACCAAGTCTGGAGGCAGCACACAGCGTTCCTCTGTTCAGCCCCTCACACTGTGGCAAATGGGAAGCAGAGGCAGATTCAGCAAGCCTGCCTCATGCTGAGAAAGGAGAGAAAAGCAAGATCGAGGGGGGAAAGAAAAAACAGGCAGACTCTTCTCTATAAATGGCAGAAAAGAGGGAAATGGATCTTTTCTTTTTAGAGTGGAGAAACAAGTAACGGTTATATGGCAATGGAAAAGGCTCATTAAATGGCCTTAAATGTTGTGCCTAAATTAGGAGCCAGTGCTCACATAGAGAAGATGCCATCTCCAGAGAATGATGCTGAAAGCCCAGGCTCCACGAGGCCAGGGTAGGTGGTGTCAGCACCTCACAAATGACAAAGTGCCCATTTCCTGTATTCTAGAGCTTGCGCACAAAATACAGTGATTTATCTTACTGATTTATCTTACAGTATAAAGAACAGGGAGATCAACTGCCTTTGCGGGGAATATTTGGGAACAAACACCACACCCCTCAAGAGGCAAGAAGTAAGAAGCAATGGCAATACACGGGCAGGAAAAGGGAGCCAGATAGATGGAACTCAGACTAAGTAACACTCGAGTGCTTGTACCCAAGCAAGCCATCTGTCATAGGGAATAGCAAGGGAGCCATACACTGTGCAGTCTTACAGGTCCCCAGCATTTCTGGGGCACCTAAGTTCAAAGAACTGCACAAGGCTTCTCACTCTTCTACATATGCACTACTCATTCATTTTATTCATAAAATTACTTGCACATCAATTCACACAACCAGTGCTGGAGGAGCACTCACCCATCAGGATGTTTATGATCACGTTCAGATGAAATGGATGAAAACCACAAAATCCCCATGCTTTCATAAAATAGCTGAGCTTAGATCTTTAAGACATAGATGAGCTCTTTCAACATCAGAGAAGCTGCAACTGTGCATCTCAGCTAAGGAATTTACCCCAGGAATCTGTTGAAAGGGGAACTATTTCAATGTCAAATTACAGCTGAGATGCATAATAGTAGCTTTGAAAAGCTCTTTCTAAACAGCACTAGGTTACAACTACCTGCTTAAAGTCCTGTCATCTGGTGCATCTGATTAGTACTGTGTTCTCAGAAAAGTAGTAGAGCATCTGCAACACATAGGATGATGAGTCTAAAATGTGATCAGCCTTTTGAGCCCTGGGCAATGGAGACTGTATCACTGTTTTCTAAGCTTGTCCAATTGTGGCTTGCCAGGCAATAAATAGAAGAAAAATTGCAGAGACTTTCAGCTCTCTGCTCTCTTCTACAGGATCTGTAAGATCTTCCATGTGTAACCATAAGCAAGAATTAGCTGCAGAAAAAGTTTATCTGGTAAATGAATAAAAATATTCTCCAAAAATTTCACCCATCTAGCACTCAGTCCAAAATTACACGAATGAAAGCAACCAATGAGCAACTGTCACCACAGGACAGCAACACCATGCAAAAAAGGGCTTGCACTTCAAAGTGGTTGAACTCAGTTGGCTTCAGTGCAGTCTCTCTATGAATTTAAATTAGGGTATGGGAGAGCATCATCACAATCATTTTACTCTCCATTTCACTGCTGCGCAGTAACTGTCTTAGAAAACCAGGATATAAAGCTCACAGAGAATCCAAAAGAAGCTGTAAGGGTGATATAAAGTGAAACAAATTCCACAGAGAAATACAGGAATCTAAACGAATCATAACATGATGATTAAAAATAACATGTATCCCAGTGTGGCATACAACAAACAGCCTAATCATCAACAGAATGAGACAGCTAGAGTATTTGGCCCTTCTCTGACAGGCCTATACGGAAACTGTTTCATTTAATGCACTCTGGCTGCCATTACCCTACATTAAAATTACCACAATTGCACTGTTGAAAAATCTCACATGATTTTTAGACTTTTAAAGGCAAGTGAGGGTCGTGGAAGAAAACAGAAACACACGTTTCTCTGGTGACAGCCTGCACCATCAGTCATAGCTCTTTTACTAACAGATTATCTCAAGAACTATTGCTAAGGGTCTGACGAAAAGCCCAGAGTGCCTTAGAGATGACTAGCACAGCACAGTTGGCAGAGGTGCAGTCTCTCCAAGTTCGCTTCAGCTTCACAGCAGCCCAGCAAATCCAGTTTCTCCCAGATTCATACAACTATTCTGATGTGAGATGATTATATGATAGAAAACAATGTGGTATTATAGTATGACAGACAATAATGTGGCATGTGATGATGGGATTTTACTGGAAAAATGAAGAGGCCCGACTCACTAACCCTCTTCCACATTTACGGGAAGAATTTTGCAAAATATTCTAATTTGAAAGCAATGTGAAGCTGAAACATCTTCCAGCTGGACCGCAGTCATCATCTCTGCAGCTTTTGGCACGCTTAATGGAGTATTCAGTAAAACAGCTAAATCATCCCATTTGTTACATGACATGTACCATGTCCAATTTACATCAGAATTCAAAACAGCTAATCTGTTCAGGAGAGATGAGGTGCTCTATCACAATGTTTTGAGAACTGGACTCCATAGGGAAGGAAGATTAAGCCACTGGCTTTCCTTCCCCTCCACACTCAGGATCCTACTTGAAGAGCCACACCTGCTTTTTTTTAACTGCTCAGGCACTCACCTGGGTTAGGCTGCCCTGATGCTGTATGTAATAATACTGATTTGATACAGATTGCTGCATTTCCTCTCTTATGTGGTCTGACACACTGTAAAGTAGTGACAAATCCAGCTCCGTACACTCTCATCTCTCTGGAAGACTGTGCTTACTCACGTACAACAGACACCTGTGTCCCACTCATTTCAAGGAGAGCTGGAAACATCAAAATAACATTTTGCTTCCTGAGTGATAAAATGCAACTTGAATACAAGACTACTGGGAATATAATTAACTCTCCCTCAAAAAAAAGGAGGGCTTTATAACGATTTATTCATCACCCAACTCTCTGACTACGAGGAAGGAAGGCCCATGCCAACTAGAGCTAGCTGTCCTGTGGTAGTGCAGAAGTAAATAAGAAACTCATTCTCCCCAAACTGAGATGCGATGCTCAGATGGACAACAGAGAAAAACAGATAAACAGTTTTGTATGACCACATGGTTTTACTTTTCAGTCACCTTTGGCATCAGTTGTAACAAGGTTTCATAACACATCTCCAGAATCACAGTGCTTAAGTTGCTATCCCATCTCTAACTCATCTTAAGATGCAAAAAAATACTTTTCAAGAGAAACGTCCAGTTGTTGGAAAGGCTCAAAATTACCAAAAGGTGACAGTGAACAGGTCCAGGGAGCAGGAGGGTGCACAACAAACTCTCCAAACAGATCCAGCTGCCCCTCGGGCCATGGACTGTAGGAAGCTCCCACCAGGAGCCCACCAGCAAGATCCCACTTGGAAACTCATCCTGGTTGCACAGATTCCATAGCAATAGGCTGGGCGCGTTGCTTTACTTTCTACTCTGCTTTGAGCTTTCAAAGTAGACACAGCAGCTGCCAGCAGCTCCTTCAACTGCCTCATTTCTTCTGTTTTTCTCCTTTTCTCACTTTCCTCCCTTTGCAGAAGGCCAGATTTCCCACACAATTTAACTATCACCTTTTATTTAAAGCCAATCTGAAATAATGTAACTCAGATAACTGACAACTTCACAGGTTCCAGAAAAACTTTCTGACTGGCTTCTCAACAAACAAATACAAACACAGGTGGGTCTGAATCCAAACTGTCTCTGAGCATTTATGTGCTGGGAAGAAGACTTCATTCTCATCAAGAACATGTGATGACTGTCTTACTCTCCTCCACAGAGCACTGATAAACTGTGGTGTGGAGACAGGGAGGTGAGAAGAGGTGGAGGAGATTTCAAGACAAGTTTTCAAGCTGGCCTCTGTCATAATGAACCCCATCGAACCCCAGACACAAAGGCATGAGATCTTTCAGAATCTGAACACTACAGCCAAATCTCTATAGACTTTGGATTCCTAGGGACTCTGCTGCCAGGGTAACACCAACACTTCTTCAGGGCAGGAGCAGACATTTATGCTCCTCGTCTTAAGACACTGACGAAGAAAAATGAACTGAAAGACTGATTTAGAGGAAATTTCCACCTGTTCCACTCTGTCCCTCACTCTAAGGAATTACAAACACTGTAACAGTTCTTGCCCTGCCACAGCAGATTTCTTCATTTAATTTCAACATTGTGAAAGCAACTTCTCTTACAAAAACAAATGATAATTTACTTGTTTTATTAGATATTCTTAAGACAAAGATGCTGTTGTTCCCTTAACATTGCTTTCACTTTACTCTCACTTTTCCTGGTGACAGTAACAGGTGTTTTCTTCTCGATGTCAGGTGAAAAATACCATGGAGGCAGCGCAGATGAAGTAACAGCATTTAAATATCTCAACTGGGGAACAGACTGGAATACTGAAACCATATGGCACATATGACAGGAAATACTGTTGTCCACAAACACAGCAGAAGCAACCGTCTCAGACATCTCTTAATACTATGATAGTTTCTTAAATTCGCACAAAACCAAGCATGGCTTCCCCGACTGGATTCATAAAGCCACATCAATTTTGGTCTGATTAAAGACTCACTCGAAACCACAAGAAGCAAAACAATGTTAAGTTTACTATGACTGCCACATTCCTGTGAATGCTAGTACAGAAGATGAATGAAGTCCACATGGCTCTTTGCACAAGGAATACAGCTCTGTTTAATATTAGGAATACGTGCCCCTTTATAGAGGTGATTTTTGGTTATAACAGAATGGATCATTATGTTTCAGTCCAGTATCTGTCCTGAAATGAATGTGCAGATATTTCATTATTAAAATGTACATTAATATTACAAAGTTGAACGAAGACTTTTTCATGATGTCACTGGACATCAAAGAATAATCACTTCAGCTTTAAAGTACCTAAAGATATATTTTTTTTTTTTTTGCACAAAAAGGGCAGTTCTCTAAATAATGTAAATTAGCCACAACAGTTCATCAGTGTTCTCATTCAGTAAAGAAGGAAACAGTGATGCTGTTTGAGCTACCTATAAGCATTTAGGGAAGGTAAGATACCCATAGAATTGTAGAATCTCGGGATGGCCTGGGTTGAAAAGGACCACAATGATCACCTAGTTTCAACCCCCCTGCCATGTGCAGGATCGCCAAGCAGAGGTTGCCCAGAGCCACATCCAGTCTTGGCCTTGAATGCCTTCAGGGATGAGGCATCAACCTCATTCAACCAGTTATAGACCAAAAAAAAAAAAAAAAAAAAAAAAAAAAAAGCCAGCCAAACTCCAAAACTTCTTGAGCAACACTTTGGAAAGAAAATCTAACACAGCAGTGACAGAATTATTTCTAGCTTTGAAGCAGATGTAAATTTATACAATAAGCTCACTCGTACAGCCACCTGGTTTGCATGATATAAAAATGGTACCTCGAGATCGAGGTCTAGCACTACTGGTATAAATTATGCAGATGTGATACAGAAAACTGTGATAGTTTCTATAAGGCTGGAGATCAAACTACTTTGGCTTGTCTTTAATCAAGCTTGACAGCTTATAAGAATTATATTGACCTGGTACTCCCCCCACACTGCCTGTACTGAATGAAGTGATTTGGAATAAGACTGTTAAAGATCAGTACAAAACAGTGAAGTTCTGTGTATATCCACAGATGAGAAATTTTGCATTCTTTTCCCACTGCCAAAGTACCCAAATTATAATCTGCAAGAGCAAGCTTATAGTTCCCATGAGCTGGAAGAGACCATTGTGATTTTATTTTACTGAACTCAAGATTTCTTCTCATTTGAAGAAAGATGCTTACCAGAACAAAGTCCTGTTTTCACTTAGGCTGACAAAGCAAAGACAGAATTTATTCAGTAGGTCAAAGCCCCAAGCAAAAATCTGTGGTCACTGTCCCTTGCTGTATCAACTGTCATGAGCAAAAAGAGTTTCGTTCTATCATATCTGATTGCCTTTCAAACATTTTATGCAGTATTAGATTGTCTCTGGGCCTCCTTTTCACTAGACTAAACAAGCCCAGCTTCCTCAGCCTGTCTTCAGGGGACATGTGTTCTAGGGCCCCAACTGTCTTGGTACCCCTCCAGTTTTCAGTAAATAAGATCCACTGTTCAAAGGAAAATTAAGTATCCTTTGTATCCACTGCAGTAGCACAACACTGAAAGAGTTAAAAATAGTGCAGATATTCATCATTTGTGTGGAAAATCTGTGCTCTGAAGGGCTGCCCAATTTTCAGTAATTATAACAACTTTTTTGATGTTAAAAGAATGTATGCACAGACCATACATTTCCTTCTAAGACCAAAAGAAACATGTTTTTCTGGTGAAGCTTAATCAAAACAGTGTTTTCATTGTGCATTCCTGATGGCTCTGTAGCTGAAGGAAATTAATTTTTCTTTAACCAGCAACTGGGACTGAAGGGAGACCAGGAATTGTGCTGTATACAACCATTTTGGGGTAGTCCTCCCATAAGTCCTGAAAGGCTTAGGCTGACTACACAAGGCCTCTGAGGTTAATCTTGCTATTAGGTAGCTCTGTAAACTGTATCTATTTACATTTTTATACCTCTCAATGCTTCATGACAAGGCTGTAGTAAAGAGAATGTGAATGCTTGTATCTTGAAAAGCATGGAACAAAACTAACAAGCCTACTTCCAGTACCGCTCAAGGAAGTTTGAGAGGACCAAGACCTCCTGCATGCTGAGAGAATTATGCTTGCTCTGATACATTGGAGTTATTTCCCCTTCATTTAATCTCTCTTTACTCACTGCACTGAATGTTCTTGTATAAGGCACATGTTCAACAATGCATGCTCTGAACTCAACAACGCGTGTGAATCCATGTACTGCAACAGCTTCTTACCTACAATGTCTTCATAGGCATTTTCTTCTAAAGTGCTCTTAGATCCAAACTTATGCTGGCTCTCGGTCCCATTTTCAGTGGGGGAGGAAGGGTACAATGACTGTAGACTTGACGCATCCTCAAACTCAAACGATTTTCTAAAGTTCAAAACAAGAAGTAATTAGTAACTAGAATGCAAAATGACTCAAACTGTTATCTGAGCGGTTAAGAAATGCATATAAACTGACTAAAAAATAAATTGCACGTCATGCTTCAAGAGGACTTGCAGAGGACCCTCAAGTCCTGTACTGACAGCAGTCTTCAGTATAACAAACTATGACACTTTTATGAGATTGGAAGTATTGTTATCCCCATTATGCAGAGAAGGAGAAAATACGGAGAAAGTATGTAACCATTTTCAAAGGTTACAGAGTAAATCAGCTACACAGCTCTCAGATTATACGTTTTTTTGCCATTGCCAGAAGTCCAAGAAAAATGCAGCTCTTTCTCCTCAAGAAAAAGACATTTCTCTGGAAAGCTATTCTCTACTGGTTGCCCTAGGAGATGTAAACCTTAGTTTGAAAACACTTGCAGGTCTTGAAACTTCAGATATCTCTCCAAGTAAAGGACAGTGTGAAAATGCCAAAGTCACAGTCAAATGTTAAAAAAAGTCACCTAATTCTCTTGCACAGCCCATGTGAAGCACTGGCAGCAAAGCACAAAGTATGGAGGAAATAAATGCTGTCTGGGGTGGATGAGTAACCCTTGCTGATGGTTGGGTTCTGAAGATTTGAGCTTTCTGGTAAAAAAAAAAAAGCAAAAAAAAAAAAAAGCAAGGAGCAGCTGGCCCAGATGGGTTCCTGGAGGAAGAGAGCCCTGGCCCCTCTTGCTCAGGTTTACTCCCCACACCATGGGTGAGAAGTCTGGCCCCATACCTGTAACTGGACTTAGGATAATAATGCACGCTGCAGGAAGCTGGTGTTAAGACCTCCCTATTCCCAGGTTTGCACAACTCATGTTCTCTAAGGCAATATCCACACTGAAGTTGGGAGGTACGTGGTCTGCACTGCCAGCTCTACCAGAGCTAGTGTTCATCTGATTGATTGATTTAGTGCTAAAGATGAAATGGACTGAAAAATGGGCTCACTGAAGAGTGCTGCTGTAAGGCTTGCGTAGGCTGTGCTGATTCCCATACTTTACTGTTACCCAACACAGATTAACATTAAATCATGCCACCACTCCTCTCCCACTCAACAGTATCAGACCTCCAGCCTCCAGAGAACATTCATCTCACGTGGATATTAAATGTGGGCACCAGGTCCTCAGAACATGAAGTGGTTCTTTGCTATCAGGCCAATAAGACAGACTTCCTCCATTTCATTGTGAAGTTCAATCAACAACCAGAAAAGCTGCTCTCAACCAAATTATTGAAAGAATATATGTCCATAGTCCCCTCTCATGACATTCCAGCTTGAGAAAACCACGCAAATGTTCCAAGGAAATGAATACCTACTCTGTAAAATGTCAAACTGATTTACAAGAATCAACAGATACACATGATTGCACCACGAATTCTAAAGCCTACACTTCTCTAATCACAACTTAAATTGATAAACTTTGCTTCTGCTTTGAGTTCCTGCCTATCAGCACCATTCAGGACCAAGAGTCCATTGCTGAACCATGTTGCCCCATTTTCTAATAAAATTACAGGAATCTCAGCCTGCAGAGCAGCAGGCACAAGCACAAAATGCACTTCCCTCTGAATAAAGCTTTCAAAATTTCAGCTCAGAAATGAACTGCAACAAAATACTGTGGTTCTTAGATGACCTGTATGGCCCCAAATTCAGTGTGAGCAAGTAATCAAAGATTGACTTTGTCTACTTAGTCACAAGGTGATCCTGTGGCAAGAATAACCTCTCATTATCCATTCCTTCCTCCACTCACCACGCAGACTTTATACATGCTGTTTTATGATTTGTCCCATAGCTTTCCAATAAAGACTATTATTTATATCTTAACACTGAAAAAGCATTGTTTGTCTTCTGTACTTTACATACGCTATGCTGCAAAATGAGGTAAGCTTTATTTCATAGATTCTCATTAAAACCTCAGTTTGCTCTAACTGAGATTATTGCCAGGACTCCAAGATAAGCACTGCTAATCAAAGCTTGGCTTCCCACATTTTACCCCTTCTCTTTCTCAGAGACACACACACACACACACACACAGAAAAAAACAAAACACCAGCAGAATTGTCTGATCCACTTCAGAAACAGGTGTTTCTTTAAAGAAGATAATCTGATCTTCTTTTTCTGCCCTGGAACACTTCAGGTCAGGTTGTGCTGACATCAACTTGTAATTAATTAAGACACTATCAAATACAGAATCCTTAGTGTTCCTCTGAAATGTTGTCTAGTAGCTACTTACAAAGTTCATCACTAGATTTCAGCTGTACATTGTACACATTCACAGACAGCTGAACACGTTCAAAATGCAGTAGTTTAAATGTTTACCAATGATTCCTATAGCTTTCTAAACAGAGAGCAGAATGAGTTTCACCATTTCCAAAAAGCCAATGGGAATCATGTAATTAAAACAAGTCAAACTCCACAGGCTACTGTGGAAACATTGCCACATACTCTGCTCATTATTAACTCAAGAATAATCTGTGCTAAAATATAGTTTTCTCAACATTAATCCTCTGCAGCTGCTGATAGTAACTTAGGAGAATATTTCTAAACACTGAATTAAACAACCTCACCACTATCATATAAAACTGACACAACTGTTGTGGTAGCAAGCTTTGGAAACACAAATCTGCTGCAGACATGTTTTGCAGTAAACAGACAGAACTATAACAGATGAGTTACGGTCCTGCTACAAGGGGGTAATGAAATTATGCTCCATTAAAAATCCGTGTAAGGGCATTTGTGCCAAAATGACCTAAAGTCTTTTCCAGGGATTTGAGGTACGCAGGTTGGAGAACTCCAAAACTGTGGCTATGCAGGAGTATTTCACCCATGCATCCCATCCATGCAGTCCAGCAGAAAGAAAAAAAAACAAACCACACAATTCCTAGCATTTCTCAGGTCAAAAGCACTCTATCGAGGGGAGAATCTGACCTATCGTTACTAAAAGTAAATAAACAAATAAATAAACCACAGCTACTAATTTGAAGATCAAGCAGGAGACATTTCCTCGAGTTTTACCTATTCTGGGATTTTCTGTGAAAGCGTGACTCTTTCTTCTGCCGTCTGGTCACAGGGGGTGCAGGGGTGGACGGGAGGGGAGGAGGAGCAGCAGGCGTAGGAGATGGAGGTAGGCCATTGCTTGGTTTGCTCTTGTGGGTTTTGTCTGCTTCGTACTCAAAGGTGCGTTTGGGCTTGGGGACAGGATTCACCACGGCGTTTGCTGAGCTTTCAAGGAGCAGTTTAGGGTCGGCGGAGTTTGCTATAACTCCCTGCTTTGTCTTACTGCTTATCTCAGCCTCAGTAGGTGTTTCTGGTTCACTCCCCAAAATAACACTCCCTCCTTTGCTGTTACTTAGGTTTTCACTCAGTCCCTCCACTGCACTCAGAGACTTTTTCCTCCCTTTATCAACACTGTAACAACTGCTTGGTAACTGGGGGAGGCCCCTGCCAGGCTGCTCTTTCAGCGCTTGCTCGATCTTCTGTATTCTGTTGAGCACAGCAGAGGATTCTTTCCTCATGTGGCCCTTGAGAAAAGCGGCAGAAGGAAGATCACCCCTGCCTGGTCTCTTTTCCACCCGATGGCAGGAATCCCTGTCCAGCAGTTCCTCCTCCTCTGTTTCTGGGTAAGAGCACTCAGAAAACGTTCGGCTCATTCTTCTGAACCCTTTAAAATCAAACGTCTTGTCGCTGCAAGGAGAGGTCAGCACGCTAGGGCAGCTCTCACTGCCTGACCTCTCCGCAGCGTCCCTCTTGTCCACACACACGTTCATCCTGGGAGACGGCTCCCGACGGCACTCCCATTCTGTGATCTTCTGCCTGATGTCCAGCACCTGGGAGCGGACGCTCGTCCGGCTGAGGGATAGGCTCCTCAGGTTCACAGCAGTGCCTAGGGACAGAGTGCTCCGGGCCAGAGGGTGGCTCCCTATTGCATCCCCATCCTGAGCCTCCTTCGGGCTCTCCTTTTGGTCCTCCGCCTTGAACACAGACAGCCTTTTATCCAAAGCTCCCACGCTGATGGCTTTGAGAGGGCGGCTGGGAGAGTCAGTGTCTGATGGGCTGGTGGAGGTGCTGTGCAGCACGGATGCGCGGCTGCTCCAGTCCTTGAGGCGCAGCCGGGAGCCCGAGGCCTTGGTGAGACGCGTGGCCTGGCAAGAGTCCTCGCTGTCACTGAGCGGGTAGGCTGGGCTTCTTGGCGGGGACAAAAGAGGCGGTGGAGAGACTGACTGACACCTAGAAGCAGAAAGAAATAAAACATCAAGTCCTTAGGGAAACTACAGCTATGTGCCAAGCTTCTTCTGGCTGCAGGCAAAGCAGGGGCTGTTCACAAACCACAAAACTACCCCAAAGGCACGAGATACCGATCAGCCACAGAGTCTGGAAAGAGAGAAACAGCACTTAGCTGAAGTCAGTGACAAGCTGAGCATTCAGCACGTTCAAAGCCAGTTTTCTCACCTCTATTTGACCCCAACTTCTTCAAGTTTCCTGAGTTTAAATACAACAAAAATATTCTCATAGCAAACCATTGCCTTGAAAGCATCTACCAACTCCAACAGGACAGATTCCTGGCCTCCCAGATAAAGGATTCTCTCTGCAAGAAAAGGAGATCATCAGGGAGAAGATTCCCACTGCAATAATTGTTAAGGCTGACCAACAAGCAGACGAGTTTACTCACTGGCTGCTTGGGTAAACCAGTTTCAAAAGCTGTCAGTTTTTAATTCATAATATCTGAAGCAAAGGATCCTTGTGGTCAGCAACAGCATTTTTGCCACAGCATTTCAAATCCCCAGTGTATACAGTAAATTAAATAAGACTAGAAAAAAGAAGATATGTTTTGTCTTTGGTCTGATGTTGTTGCAAATGGATTAAGTCCTCCTTATCAAAGAGAACAGAAGTAACTCTATCAAAAGAGTATTACAGGCTGAAAAACACTGACTAATCTTCCCACATTCCATGCTGAAGAATATTAACTGTACAGAAAGGTCTCAGTGTTACCTTGGAAAAAACCCTCAGAAAAAGTATTTGCAACGATTTGCAAAATTAGCCATTGTTACTTGGATGGTGTACATTGCTACAAAGACTTTAAAAACAAAAAAGACAAAAGGAAATTAAACAACCCATTAATCACCAGTGATGAGCCAGCAACAAAAAGCAATAAAAAGCCAAAACCATGTCAAAAAAGGGGGATTTTTACTGCTCTGCCACAATGCCTGCTTACAACCACAGCAGAAATAATCATGGCTCCTTTGACATTTTGCCCTAGGAACCTCTCTGTTTCAAGAAGCAAAGAAAAAAAGGAAGGACCCCTGTGCACTGACTTGCGTACACAGCCAAATTTGCATTCTACAAAGACTATGAACATCAAGTTAAGTTTTTCTTGTTTGGGGGTTTTTTGTGCATTTGCTTTTTATAAAATATCTTGCACACATAAAATCCAAGCGGAAGATTTATTTTATTTTATTTTATTTTATTTTGTGACCAAAAGAAGTTGCAGGAGCAAATATCAGCTGCAGCAAAGGAGAAAAAGGCACAGAAGATCCCTGCTGCTAGGTGCTTTTTTTCCAGTAGCCAGTAGAAACCCACAGACATGGGTGCCAACCACTATGCATGAATCTAATGGTCCAGAGCACCGATGGAATTCCTGAGAAACATACTTTGGGGTATTTTCTTCTCCTTGAACAACATAGCCCCAAACCAAATCATGAGGCTTCATCCCGGTTTCTTATAGATAGTAATACTTTGCAACCAAAGTTCAGAAGTATCAGAGAAAAAGGGAAGTTCTAATCAGAAAAAGACAACTATGAAATTGTCACAAAAGGCACTTTTCTCTTTTTCAGAGTCCTGGGAAATCAAACCTTTTTTGCACAGAAGTTGCACCTTTTGGTGCCTTCTCCTCCTTATTCATTTTAAAAAAATAAACATACATTCTTATGGAAAAGACAGGTCTCACACCAAAGACGACGACAAATGCTTCACTAACAATTACTTAAAGCTCAGTGAAAACTTTTTTTCATGTTAGGTCAGAAAGGATGCATATCAGAACACATTCTTTTCATTTTGGGTCCCAGAAGTTCAATTTCCTGTCATTCTATGCAGCTTCAGACAGGTATCTTAAGATATCTCAAACGATCAAAAGCAGGTTACAGTGGATGCGGTTTTGGCTGGTTGTCACAGCAGAGTTTGCAGAGAATTACCTAGAATTACCTTGGCCTACTGCAACTTAAATCAGCCTCGTCAAACCTGGACAGCTGCCACGACTCTTCATTTTTCCCTTCTGTCTTGTTTAGATCTCTTCAGTTTCACACCATGATTATCAAACGTGTATTACTCTTAGCACTCCTCTAGCTTAGACTCAAGTTCACCTTCTCCTTACATCTGTATGTCACATACGCCTGCCCTAGAGCTGCATTGACATTTGCCTCAACAATACAAAGATTTTGAAGTGGAAATGTATTTCACACATAAAGAGCACGGCTTCCATTGCATCCTTTGAAGTCACATTAACTAAATCTACTGTTAGATTCTGCTAAGGGACTGGACAGACCCTGCAAAGAGGCTATGCAGAATTCTTCAGCACATATTAACACTTCTTCCCTTTGTGGCATGGGAAAATTGACATCCAAATTAATTAGGCTCCTCGAGATTTAAAAAACTCAAATGATAATGTGTTTTGACAACAGGAATAAAATAGAAGCCAATAGGGGGCAAATTAGTAAGAAGATAGCAGAAGAAAAGAACATACAGACAATTTTCTCTCTGACTCTTGGTCACTATAAGAAACATACTATATGTATTTCTGTCACTTTTCCTTATCTGGGAAGCTGTGAGCATCCCCAGTCACCTTTATGATGCAGACAGAAATTTTCCTATCATTATTAATATTATTTTTTACTTACGCTGCGGTTGATAGATGCCAATCAGACCAGGATCTCAATCTGTGGGTACCACAGAAATCATTTCTGCAACAGCTCTGCTGCAAAGAGCATAAAATCTGGCAGAAAAAAAATCTTGTACCTAAGAACATACAAATTCTCCAAGGAAATCTACAAAGGCTATTCTAAGATGCAGTTTATTAGCCATTCCAGGATAACTCCACATAAATGCAACACACTTATCCCTGTGTATGAAAACAGCCTTGTGAAGGAGGTACCTTACTTCAGCTCCATTTTACCATAAGGGGTATGGAGCATAGCTTCTATTTATTGGATCCATGCTTCCCATTCTGGGCTCCTGTCTTACATGAGACTCACCAAGCAAATTTCTTTGCGTGACGAACAGACCATCAACATCTTATGTTTATCTAATTGTTCATAAATTCTAAGTTGTCTTGTTTGTGATGAGGTGTTACAATTTGTTGTTTTGATTGTTATGGCTTCATTTCTCTGCTGTGCAACTGTACATAAAAGGCAATGAAGAAAAATCAGGAATAATGTTTACAAATGCCTTACGCGGAATATCTGGACCCCCCAGAATAGCAAGCAGTGAACACAAGGTCCCTGAAAGCATCCCGCCATTCATGTGTGGACCAGACTCCTGGTCTCTGTTTGATGTTGCTCATCCAACAGCTTTTAATCATATACCACTGCTGTTTTCATTCAGAATATTTATGTTTCTGATAGAAATAGGAAAACCGTCTCTCTCTCATCTTCCCAGTTGTTTTCACTTCTGGGAAGAGGTTTGTTGATTCACCAGGAGATGTGCAAGGGGGAAAAGTAAGGTTTGCATGACCTGCAAAAGTTACAGTTGCACAACATTTCTACTTACAAAATACAAGTCACTCTTCTAAATTCTAGGCTTCTAATGAAGCGGCAGCACTTCATGCTTGATCTTGAACCCCTGAAGGCAGTTAAAGTCCCACTCACTTCCTCTGCACAAGTTTGGGACCACAGAGCAAAAAGCCCTTTTAAGACATGTGTGTTGTCAAGTACTTTGGGTATGATAGTTAACAGATTGTTTCACATCGTGTTATTCTGTAAACTTCAGTCATTCAGGTAGAATAAATAGGAATAATCCAACAAGAAAGAAGAGCAAAACCTTGTCTCTTTGGCCTCAGGCACGCTTTCGCTGAAGGACAGAGGCAAATAACAGAATCAAGAAAATAATTCCAAAAGCCAAACAACGGATAATAAAATGTTCCTTCCTTCAAGTAACCTACTTCTCTTAAAACAGTATTCTCTCAAGGGCAAAATAATTCCACAGTCTTTTAAATGGGTATTATTGGACAGAAACAAATAACTTTTAATCATTTGTAGACAGTTTGTTAAGCAAAATGCTTTTATTGAAGTTTCCTGCATACAGAATGACGTTGTATGGCATCTTACGAACATGTCATTACATACACTGTCAAAATATTGTGGATAAACAGCAAAACAAATAAATGCAGATTTCTTAACAAGTTTGCTTGAGCAGAATCTTCCTCCAAGCTGTGGTATTTGAGACTAACCACATTTCACAGAACGCACAGGAATGCATTGCTCCAATTCCCCAAGCGATGCATGTAATCCTCCAGCATGCATCCTGAGATGAGCAGCTCTCCAACTGCTGGTCAGTCAGTAGGCACAGTGAATTGCCATCTCAACAGCAAACACCGGTCAACACAGCCCACTGTGACACGTAAACTGGTCATGCACAAGCCCTGAGCTACCTTCACAGTGGGACTCACTGCTGCACAGCAAAGGGAGCAGATGGAATCTGAGAGATTTCCATCCCTTCCGAGCATGCTTTGCTGCTGTGAATTGTTCCACAGAATCACACGATCACAGAAGGGCCAGGGTTGGAAGGGACCTCAAGGATCATGAATCTCCAACCCCCCTGCCACATGCAGGGCCACCAACCTCCCCATTTAATACCAGACCAGGCTGCACAGGGCCCCATCCAGCCTGGCCTCAAACACCTCCAGGGATGGGGCATCCACAACCTCTCTGGGCAGCTGTTCCAGCACCTCACCACCCTCTCTGTAAAAAACTTCCCCCAGACATCCAACCTAAATCTTCCCTCCCTCAACTTAAAAACATTTCCCCTTGTCCTGCTGTTATCTACCCTTTCAAAGAGTTGATAAAAGTTCCATAGCATAGCACTTGGAGCTCTAAATATATATGAACTTAAAGTTCCAACTCAATCTCTTCGGTTTCTTTTTTCCTCACTCAAACACGGAAAAAAAGTTGCTCTACAGGAATTGTGATTCTCAAATAGAGATATATCTTCCAGTGTGTGTCTGGAAGATTATTTTCTCTAATAAGGGCTAGTATCGTGTGCCGTCTACTTTCTACTTCTTAGAGAGTAGTGACTTCTACTAGTATGATGGACTACAGTGGAACTCTGTCTTATTCACATCAAGAGAATCACTTGCTGCGCTGCTTTGAGGTAATTTGCACCCTAACCATCACAAAACAGAAAGTGAAAATGCTGAAATTATACTCTCTTTGTGAGGTCCCTAAGCAAGGCTGACTGGAACTCAAAATACAGGTGGTGGAGAAGGGCTGATTCTTGGGACCATAAATATCTGAGCCTTCACTCCATATCTCACTCCAAGGTTGGGAAGTTGCCAGTTTTAAACAGGACTCTTTTCCTGCCTGCACCTTGTGGGTGTTAACCATTGGCTGTGAGGAAAAGAGAGAGAATTTAATCCTTGGAGAATATTCTGAAAGCAGGCAGCACAAAAGCAGTACCAAAAGCAGCGAGCCTGACCTTTCGATCCAGTTAAATTGGTGTACAGCTCCTGCCCCCTTCCATTGCCAAACATTAACTCTAGAAAAGGCAAGAAATGAGTGGCAAACAGC
The DNA here is from genome assembly GCF_023343835.1 of Lagopus muta. Lineage (NCBI taxonomy): Eukaryota > Metazoa > Chordata > Aves > Galliformes > Phasianidae > Lagopus > Lagopus muta. The sequence continues at coordinate 9,652,764 of NC_064438.1, read as the reverse complement.
GTAGGCTTTACAAATCCCATAACTTCATTAGCTAGCTTTTAAAAAGAGGAGGCTGCAAGAGCTGTGGCTATAAAGCTGCCTTTATACTTCTTCTGGATGCAAGAGCAAGGTGAGTACAAAGAAGTTGCATTTGTTAAGCATTTTGTTTCCATTATCCACAAGTTTTTGTAAACACTAATAAAAATCTTGAGTTGCATTTCTGATATAGGATTAAAAGTGACTGGAGGGTGGTTAAGTGACTTCCTCGAGGAAGTAGTTCACACCATTGTAGCTCTCTTGAAATGTCAGGAATGACTGCACTGATCATTCTTTTCTGAAGGCAGACAAATCAGGAGAAGCTGCTCAGCACTCCTTTAGTTCTGCAAATCCCACTGACTGTGTTTAAACTTACAGAATACTAACAGTTTTTCACTCTCTCTATTCCAGGTAATTCCCTGTTCCAAAAAGGTCAATCCTGTGGGAGCCCATTTACTGAAGGATGAACAAGGAATGTGTTGACAGAAAGATGGTGGGTCTTTCCAGGCTCCTGTTGATGAAATCCCATCATTTCATAGAAACATGGAAGTTTGGCAAGCTGAAAGTCACCCAGCACTGTTTATATTCCTCAGGACTTTGTGCTCCTTTTGCTGGGAAGATGTTGCTTTATTAGTATATTATTTAGCTTTTCTGCTTATCCCTGATTTTTCTCAGAGCTTGGCATCCTTTTAACAAGATAGCCTAATGCATATCAGAGCAATGTAAATAAAATCTGAATTAGCTGTAACTGTACACGTGTTAGTTTGTGTATTTAGCAGATTTGGTTGCCATATAAGAAAAGAAACTTCTCATTTCCATAACAAGCATTTAAAGAAATCTGAAACTAAAGCAACAGACGTTTCCTCCTTGTGTGAACAGCAAAACTCAACAACAACAACAAAAACACTTAATTTACCCAGTAATTGTGTTTCAGAGAGTATTTCTCAAGAAAAATGTGAATAAAACTATTTTTATTCACTATAACATGACCGTCACACAGACACCAAAAAAGAAAGCAATTTTTAGTCAGCTGAATTCTGACTGCTCTCTGTACAGTCTCACGCTGCTCCAAGGGCACTGTTGCCAGGACATCATTCAGCAAACAAACAGAAAAGCCCTCCGCTTTTAGAGACATATTTGTGAAAGCTCATGACAATAATCCATACTTTTACACAAATAAGATATGGAAGAACTGCTGCAGTATAAAAAGATGCCAGGCATGTCTCTGTAGGTGTAAAGCAGTAGAATAACTCAAAGGCTAAAAAAACATCATGACTTTGAAGAAACGTTGAGGGATACATGGCAAAAAAAATATTTCTTTCTCTGCATACAAGGACTGAGAATAACTGGGAAGTCAGACTGGTCTGACTGGGTGCTTAGCACAGGGGCAACACATCACAAACATGTGGCATGAAACAGCTTTGCTGATCAGCCAAGACAACCAAGAGGAACACGTGTAATGATGATACTTTGAATTCTGACATTCTCTTTGCAAAGATAAATGACTGTCTAGGTTTGGGCAATTTCTCTATATGCTGCACTAAAGACAAATCAAATCTTTCTTTAGATTAATTCTACCAGGAGCAGAAAGGGATGCCAGGATGAGTAATGCTGATACTCCTGGTAACCAAGGGCCATGGGAATATTAAGACCAGCCAAAAGGGACCTCCTGGACTACTGAGTCTAAACAGATCCCATAAATGTTAGGCAGAAAGCCTGTCTGTTACAGCATGTTCTGTACATTGGCATAGCATACACTATCATAATTCTCTATATTTGTCAAATAGGCAACTACAGGAGATACTAAATTTTCTTAAATCTAAATAAAGCTTATGATAAGTAAGGGAGATGAACTTTTCACACTCCATGCCAGGCCATGGCAGTTAGGTGGTTTTTGAACTGATTCAACATGGTAATGAAGTAAGAAGTAGAACTTGTCTTTTCTTGCCTCTGGCTTGGAAAGGAAAGTGATGTAAGTGGCAACTTAATAGCCACTCTTCTACCAGATCCCCTATTATTTTTGAGCTCTCACCAGGAGTGCAGCTCAAAATCCCCAAAACCCTGCATAACAGATCATTTCCTCCTTTACTGCTGACTTAGGGAGTTTGGAAAAAACAAAACAGAAATTACTTTCCAAACTTAACAGTGAATTTGCATAATAAGATTGTTTGCCTCATGAATGTGTGCTCTTGTTAAAGGAGTAACAGCACTTCGACAGAACAAAGCAATAGGATCTGCCAAAGTGTATGAAGATCCTGGAGTGCTTAAAGAAATAATGAAAAATAGAGACAGTTTACTGAATGATGGCTGCTAGGACTCTGTGAATCAAACAAACAAACAAAAATATTAAGTGTTATGTGCTATTTTTAAATAGCATAGTTCCTGTGTTCTCAAATACTCAGTTCACAGGAGTGATGGTGGGCCATGCTAGCGAGACAGCATTGTCCTACAAACAAACCCCTTCAAAGCTCTGAATCCTTATGGCTGGTTACTAGAGAGAAGTGCACAGAAACTCAGCTGGCTGTAGCTGAACTATTTTTTTATGGCTTACAAGCAGTGTCTGATTTACACCAGTGAATTTCAGGAGTCGTTCTGCCAAAGTAGATTACGTGAAGTGGCAAATATGCTCTACAATTGTACCAAAAAAAAAAAGTATAACACAAAATCTTCAAATAAATCAAAGTTGATGAGTCAGGTCCTAAATACTCAAATTACATTGGATTTGTAAAGCAAAGACAGCAAGAAAATCTGACTGTGACAAATGACTGCAAGACAAAATGTGATCAATCAACAGGCAGCAGTAGGTACGTGCCTTAGCCAAGAAATTTCTAAGGCTGAAGAAGATAACAGGAAAATGTGAAAATATCTGGAGTAAGAGGGCTAGATTCCCCACTGATCTAAATTTATGGCAGTCTCCTGCACTGCTAAAGCACAGGCACAGGGTGGTTTTTAGACTCTGCCATGTTTAAGTCTTTTTTCACCCCCTTTGTTCAGATACTGCCCCAAACAGAGGCAATCAGGCACAGAAGATTCACACACGTGCACTGTACCTTCCATCCCAATGATCAGAAGGTGGCTGCAGGTGGGGAAAAAAAAACAACCTCAAAAGCAAGAACTTAAATGTCAGGGGCATCCATTCTTTCTTTCCTAATGAGGTACAGCGAAGATTTCCTAACATTGGCCCTCATTTTCTCCTGAAAGTAATGAAAGTGGATCAAAGTCGAGAATGAAAGCCTCCCTCACTGTTACTCTTCTCCTTTATCGTGTTCTGAATAATACTTGCAACAGATATTTCCACTGTTATGTCTTCACTTTTCCTGATTTTTCGTGATGTTCTGGAGGCTGTTCAGAGCAATTTAGTCACACCTGCTTTCTTGTGATCTCAGCTTTTTTGTTAAAGAGTGTCAGGACAGCAAATGAAAGCATTTTCCTAAAGCAGGCAGAACACACAAGCTCCTGTGTGTCTATTTAAGAACCACCAGTCCTTGAAACTTGTTCTTTAACAGCGTGTCTGAACACGACCATTCCAACAACCAGAGCATGTGGAAGCTCTCAGCTCTGCTTTTTCAAAGCACAGGTAATTTTTCAACGTGCTTCTTTATCTGGCTGGGAATCTCAAAACATGAAATGTTTTGGAACTCATTCTGTCAGAGCTTTGCAAGTCTTCCATGCTTACATGCACACACCTTGGGAAGAAATAAAAATTGCTTTTATGAATTGTGGCGTTTAATTTTTGACATAACTGAGTTGGTTCTGGGTTTGGCAACTTCTAAATCTAGAATTCTGGTTTAGAAAAGCTGTTGTAAGATAGGTCTTGTTCTTTTTTGCTCTCACAAGCCAGTAAACCACACAAGGTCATTCTATACTTCACTGAAGTACTCTGTACCCAAAGGCAAAAGAACAGAATTATAAGACAGAAAGCTGTGAGGCCTGGCTGCACACATATCCAGAATACAGATAAGCCTGCTTTCCCTGCTTTGCTTATTAATTAAATTTTAGGTCACACAAAACATCACCAAATAGACCTATGAATAAATACGTGGTAGAGACAGAGAAAAAGAAGGGAGATGAGGACCGTATCTGGTCTTTAACAACTTTTCTATCTTGCCCACTCGGACAAATTGCTTTCAGAATAAACACAAAAATGTCTTATTTGCTTCTCCACAATAACATACTGTCCTTCCAGACCTACTGGTTTAGTTCTGATCCCCAATTTCTACTGCTGTATCATGCTATATGTCAGTTAACACGTGCCAAACTTCCCTTTGCTGGCTGTGTTACCTCTTTGTTAAGGTATTTCATCATTCCAAGGGATAGAGATCTGAGTATGGAAGCCCATTGGTGTCCAGGGAGACCTTTCTGTACAGATTTGCTTTTCTCAGTTTTCTGTTCTCATAAACAAGTCTAACACTGCGAGAAAGCATCCTTGAAAAACAGGTTATAAAACTGAAAGCCATTATCCATATGTCTGTTATGAAACAGACATTCCTCATTTCTGCCATCATTTCAACTATTAATATCACAACGCAGCAAGTCTGAGGCCTGAGACATCTGGACCCAGTGAAAAAGTACTATGTGCCACAACAGGATAACACCAAATTGTTTTAAAAGGTCTAAAAACGTCTGTGCTGCTTCTGGAGCTACTGCTCTTCATGTGAAATGAAGTACAAACTATTAGAACTTAATCCAGCACTTTGGAACCTCCTGAATTATCCCTATGAACACAGAAGAACCTCAGTTTCAGCCCTGGGTGCAGTCTGGCTTAACAACCTTGTGAGACCTGGGTTGTGAAGGCATTTCAAATGCAACATAAAGGAAAAGAAGTAGTAACTGACTTTAACTAAAGAGTGCTCAGGCCTCTGAGTAGCCTCATATTGGCAATAGCTGGGGGCCATCCTTTCATCATAACAACTGCAGCAACTCGGTTCAACTTTGTGCAAATTTCTGCACAGGCACAAAGCTGAAACAAGGGCACATAATCAGCAAGCTCCAGCTTACATGGCTGAGACAGGATATTTTTCCTCACAAGGGCACATTTTATGTTTCTGTTGTAAAGATAAAGCAGCATAACAGCTTTTTGTTTGATAATATATTACTCTTACAATGGTAAGACCAGAGAAATACAGTTTCTCCATCTTGAGGTTAATTTTTTCTAAGTTTCTCCTTCTTCTATTGGAAGAGTGCACTGCAATCTGCCCAGAGCTCCAAATGTCTGTATGCCTATAACTGACTGTTTCTTTCCAATGCAATAAAGGGAATTCCTTTCCATTAACTTTCTTCCATTAACTGTCCAGTCAGTTTTGGGATCAAATGCAGAGAGTCCTCTCTCCTACCAATGCATTCATATTCACTTCAAGCCCTGAAGATGATCTAAACAGTCCTCCGTTTTTTTGTTTTGTTTTGTTTTGTTTTAAAGAAAAGAGCCAATATTCAGAACAGACTCTGTAGTGGGGAACAGCAACAGTATCCCTCAGAAATCACAACTTTTACATAAGACCTTATAACTCTCTGTAACTACCTGAAAGGAAGTTGTGGTGAGGTAGAGATTGGCATCTTCTCCCACCTAACTAGCAATAGGACTAGAGGGAATGACCTCAAGTTGTGCCAGGGGAGGTGTTCAGGCTAGGTACTAGGAAAAATTTCTTTCCTACTCTTTTCCAAAAGAGTGTGAGGCACTGAAATGGGGCTGCCCAGGGAGGTGGTGGAGTCACCATCCCTGGAGGTGTTCAGTAAACGTTTAGATGTTGTACTGAAGGATGTGGTTTAGTGGAGAAATACTGATGGTAAGTAGATGGTTGGATTATATGATCTTGGAGGTCTTTTCCAACCTTGATGATTATATGACTCTATGAACTGCAAGAACAAAATTAAAAGATACATTCAGCACTTGGAAAAGCAGAAAAGAGCAGATGCAGTTGGTAAGTGAGGTATTGCTAGTGGTGGTCCAAAGTATGGGAGAAGAAAGGAAGATCACTTGGTCCTTCCTCAAATATCAGAAAGAAGTGCTCAAGTGCAATGCAGCACTTCATGCGTTCAGAAGAAATCCACTCGAAGTCTTCTTTTCCCCAGCGGAGTGAGGATACAACAAAAGGAACAAAGGAGCACAACTACAGGTAAAATAATAAAATACGTATGAAGAATTGACCCTGTACATGTCATGAGGGGAACTAGCTTGTCTCCTGTTCAGAGGCTGCATTCAGCCTCTGGAGGAGGAGTGATGCGAGGCTTCAGAACCCTGGCCTTTCTTATCATCTTAATTTTCCTCAGTGGCTCTGACCTCATGGAATGCAAAATAAATTCCAGCTATGACAGACAAACATGACCCTTGGTACGTGCTACAGTGTGTACAGATTTGTGCACATTAAGCAAAATGGAATGCTTCTCTTGACTGTGAGAGGGAATTTTCTATCCATTTCAGTGATGGTGTTCCTTCATTCAATTTCTTCAAATATTTCTGAACTGGAGTTTGATTTTCTTACGTCAGCGCAGATCAAGAGCTACAAAGAGAAATGGCTACAGATGCAAACTGATGCAAAACTCATCATTACGGGAAGACTTAATGCACTGACCCAAACCAAATGCATACATCTGAAAAAAGTTTCAACTCTAAATAACATTTGCACTGAAAATTAAGTTAGGTTTCTATATCTGACTTGTTGCTGTATCCTTTGTTCTGTTTTCTGTTGTTGTTAAATAAGCCAGGAAAATAAGGAAATATGTTGGTATACCCATCACTGAGTGACATATGAAAGACTTTGCCAGAAAAGAGTGGTTGGGCTTCGTTGTTTTTTTAGCTGAGCACAATTTTGAAAAATACTTTGATCTATTTCTTCCTCAATCTGTTGGTAGATATACACACAAAAGGAAAGATTAAGAAAAAGAGCCAACCTATAATTTGCAAGGCCTGTTGCTATTGTACTTATCTACATAACAGTCCAGTTGAGGCTAAATATAACTTCATCCTGGCCCTAATTCAGAACAATTTCACTGAATATCAACAGATGACGATCAGCCAGTGCTCAATCACTGCTGCGCAGCCATAGTCAAAACTATGATCTAAAGGAAAGTTTCCTAGAGATTCAGACATTAGCTTCTCTTTGCTTTGTTTACTGGGATTTCAGTGCAAATCTCAACAGGAACAAACTTCCCTCAGACAGAGACATTCATAATCACTCTTCGCTGTAATCAAGGGTAATACAAGCATGTACATTACTCACCACACTGCAATGAGCCTCCCAGACCACATTTCATCACCACACCTACAAGAGCAGTGGGATCTCAAGCTTTAATTTGGAGTCAGGATAATATCTGGGCGATTTGTATTCCCCTTATAAAGATTTTGTTCTCAGAAGACCTTGGCTTCATATAAAACTGTGGATTTTGCTCTTTTGTTGGCCTATTTGCTTTTACAAGAAGCTGGGCAATACTCTATTATTTTTCATAACTTACAAGGGAATTTGCATATAGTCCTGAGGATGAAAATCATTTGCTACCACTGACATTCAACAGGAACATTACACAATAATAAAGAGCTGCAAGGTTACTTAATACAAGACGCATTAGGGTGACTTAGAGCAAGCACACAATTTTTCTTTCTCTCATCCTTTCCATCTGGGACAGAGCCAAAAAAAGTCTCATGTTCCTACAGGAAGATACAGAGATAGCATCAGGCAAAGCAGCAAGAAATGAAAATTATACAGAGCAAATGCAGCAAAACCAACATGTGTGCACAAAAGGAGAAAGAAAAAGCAACTTGTAATATTTATAAGTCCATCACCAAAAGTATTTGCTCTCTTAAAGACTATGTACAGGAACAACAAACTCCCTATTACCCAGGGGCTCTCAGCTCGTGAATATTTGGAGCAACAAACTGAAGTCTACATTCTGACCTTAAGTTACTTCCCTCAGAGCCCTATAGACTTAAGCCCGTGATACTGTTATTGTTTCTTGAAAAGCACAAATCCCTGTTATTTATTCAGTGGAAAACATTATCCAAGATGTCTTTCACCTAGAAAGTGAATTTTTTACAGTGCAATGAGTAATAACTTAAGTAATAAAAAAATCAGACATAAAAGCCAACACACACAAGTGCTCCAGCAGCACTACAATTAACACTGGCAGAAGGCATAGGTAAAAGTACATCTTTGTGACTTAAAAAACACTTTTAGCAGCTAAAGGGAAATGCGGATTTTCATCAGACTAGACAAGAAATGTGCATTTAGCTAGGCAGAGAAATTAGGTTCTGTCTGAGAGCACAAGAGATAGGGGAGAAAGGGAAGAGATGTAGTGTACAATCAGGTTTTAGCTCCACAGTGTCCTTTATCCTACAGCAGAGCTGCAAACGTTGATATTAAAGACCTTCCTAGCACTATCTTTAGCAAGCAGAAAGCTGATGCTGAGTTCCTGCCTGTGAGCAGCCGTGTAACTACAAAACCAGGAGAGAGCTAAGGAATTCACTGCTACAGCACTTTGCGCTCTTTCACTTCAGTTTTTGCTCACTTCCCCCCACACCTCTGGCAAGCATACAGCTGTCTCTCACTGTGGTCACTCAGCACTCCCAGCCAGACTTACTCACAAGTTCTTCCCTCTGGGAAAGGTGCAGAATGCAAGGGAAGAATTCCACGTCCAGCCCTGCGCCTGCTCTGTCCTCTGTGCTTCCTGAGCGCTTGCTGCTCCGCTTCCCAGGCAGCAAATGACACACAGTCTGAGGACGTTTGTCAAACCTCTGTCCCTTTGTGTGCTTAAAGGGAGGAAACTGGCATTAATGTTTAACAAGACTAACACCAGCAAAGCCTTTCTCTGCTCTCTGACGTGCCGATTTTGAAAGGGCAGGTGTGTGAGATATCTGGCAAGCCAAACATTTCCTTCTGGTTGCCTGCAGCTTGGGAAAAAAGTTCTGTTGTTTTGTTTTTATTATGCTTTGGTTTGGAAGTTGCAGGGGCCAGTCATTTACAGTTTGTTTCTGAACCTTTAAGCTGAGGTGACCCAGCTGCCTGCTGCCAACAAAATAAGTGGAGCTGTACCAGGCACACCAAATCACATGCAGATAGACAGGGCTAACAAGCCTGCCCAACCTGAAGACCACGTGGATGACACTGCTGTCCAGAAAGGAAAGGAAGAGGTTAAAAATCTACATGCAAATGCTTTCAAGTCTCTGCCAACAGTTTGGAAAGGACACAGGCTATCTGCCATCTCCTCTATTTGCCTATGTTGACATAAAGTGGTTTTCTAAATCAGCAGCAAATCAAGGGGATAGAGGTTTCAGTCGAGAGCCATCTGATGGTTGAGCTGTTCAACTGTTGGCACTGGCAAGTCTTCCTCCAAGCCTCCGCTGCAGCCCCGAGGCACAGCTGCGTCCCTGGCAAATGTTCCCTTGCACACACACAGGGCTGAGTCAGCTGCAAGCACCTCCTGCTGACAACAAGGTTAACCAAACTACCCATACCTGAGCATTACCGATACCAGTTTGTCCTACTCCACTGATGTGCCCACAGGAGCAGTCCTGCTGCCAGCCAGAATCCACCAAAAACAAACAAACAAACAAACAAACAAAAAAAAGTCTTTTTTTGCTAGCAAGATTTGTATTACAAAGCATTTCTATCCTACTTCAGTAGTTTATTTCAAACAGTTGTGCTGTTACCTGGAAAAAAGATGACTTCTGCGAAATTATAATGCATAGTTCTATATACTGGAGCTGGCCCAAATGCAACTAACCTCACTGTGAACATTATGAAACATCTGAAGTTTAGAAAAAATCACATCTAATGAAGAACATAAAGATGGATGACCCAAAAGTCCTATACATCACTAAAGACTGCAGGCACAAATTTGCAACTCCTTGGCTTTATGCGGAATAAATGAGATGGGATTTTCCTCTACAGATGGCTGAGCATTACTGTGAGACACTCTGCTCAAACATTCTCTTGCTCAAAGCATTCTAGGCAGTATAAGCATCTTTTGTACGTATGCATTGTAATAATACGGGTTGCATCTAACTGTATTTCCATTAGCACCTGTTTTCCTCCTTGCAGGGAAACAGTTAAAGTTTCATTTCCTTTTAAAGGCCGTTTGCTGTTAATGTTCCCCTAGAGTGAATAGAAGGATGATACTCAGCGTGGATACTGTATCAAGCACTTGGCTAATTCACAGTTTCTATACACCATATTACCTGGGGAATAGTGGAATAGTCATTACAGTTACTTAGAGGACAAAGTCAGTGAAAAGAACATGAGAATGCATCAGTTCACTTCTCGCTCTGCCTTTTTGGACAAACTGCTTTTTTCCACCAGGGAAGAAACACACAGCTTTTCTACTCCTTGTGTCTTTGAATTTGCTGTTCTGCTCAAGTGGGAAATTACATTTTAGGATAACTAAATAGCACACTAAGCAGCTAAAAGAACACAGTCTTTATCAATAAACTTCTGGCTCAAACCTGGACTGATTATGGCAGAGAACAGAAATTGTTCCCCTACACCATTGGCTTTCCAACAGCTTAAGTGTAAAGAGATGAGGCTCATAGAGCAGCTCCTAACAGATATTCATGGAATATGAAATATCATTAGTAAAGCTCATGACTTGTATCTTTGTCGGTGTATCCAGAAACCGATTTTCATTCCTAAGAACAACTTCCCCCAGAAACCATGAAATTTTGGCAGTCCGCTGTAAAAATGCTTTGCACACCACTCCTGTGCTGTAAACCCTGTGGACTTCTGTCCAACTTTTATCCCCATTCCAAAAAATAAATTAAAAAAAAAGTCAGAGAACTCCTGCTCTGATTTTTCTAATGCAGTGCTGAATGCTTTAGCAAATATCTTGCTTATTGCTTTTACTGACTACATTTCAATGCAGTAAAAGCACTAGAAAGACATCAGAAACACTTCCAAAACCCTGCTGTTGTAATAATTTGCTGCAAAAATATATAACTGCTTAGTTCAAGCCCTTCTACTACTGATTACACTCGTGCAAAAATAGAAACCATCCGTGACTAAATAAATATAGATTTCAGTGTCAGTCTAACAAAGTGCCAAAAATGAGGTCCATTTTCCCAGTTTCATCTCTTCATCTAATTAGCAGCTCTCACTTTTTCTCACAAACTGCTCTTCTCTCGTATCTTTAGACCTTTAGACTGTGGTTGCAAGAACATTTCTGCAGCCCTTCTGAAGAGATTTCAAACATGGACCTCCTGATCCACCTCCCCAAAGGTCACATCTGACCAAGGCGAGGGACAGGAACGTGGTGCCTCAGGCCATCATAAAGTCAGCATTCCACCAATGCTTCTGACAGATATAGGGCAGCTATTAAATCAAAGCCTCTATTCATGATTTTCTCAATTTCAGGGTCATTTCAACCAATGCTTTGACTTGTTTCTGGTAACAGCAAGCACCATCCTATCTCCCACAGGCTGAGTTCAGGGCTGAGCTGTCCCAAACGCACCACCAACCTTGCCACGTAAATAGCAGCTTTGTATTTCTTTCTGAACCAAGCATACCATAGAGCTGCTGGGAACCAGCCTTCTGAAATGCTGTCAGTGCACAGTTCAAGCTGTTTCCTCTTCAAAGGAGTACAACAGATCTTGCATCAGTTATTCCATTTAGACAGTGGTCTGGCTGAAGCTTATTTGTATCATTTTCTAAACACCGACAGCAGGGGGTGCTCAGACTGGGAGCAATTTTAGCCTCCACCACCCCTGAACTGATGGAGAAAACAAGCTTGATTTTTGAAAGGTACAAAATCAAGGACTGGCTTTAGGCAATCGCAGATCACTCATTTCCAAGCCAAAGTCTCACTCCACTCCCACCAGAATCCTTGAAAACAAGAGCCTGGACACCCAATTATGCATGAAACAGCAACTGCCAAGCCACTGAATCAGATCTCCTTAAAAGTGTGCAAAACCACCAACTACTACCAGCTCTGTTGCCTTCTCTGCTCTTGACTTTAGCATCTACACCTGCATGTCCACTGCACAGAAAAGTTCTCTTCTTCATCTGTTTGCTTGTTTTGATGCTGAGTTGGGGCAGCAGCAAACCCACCAGCATATTTTCCCACAGTATATCATTACAACACAATGTCAATTGGCATCCAACCATCCCACTAAATTTTCTTAAGCTTAAATGGCCACACCATTCAAGACATTTTTACACAGGAAGAGTGGTTTGGTGACCCCCTGCATATCTGCAACTGATATTTTATGGAGACTCCCTTAAACCATTCAACGAAATTTTGAGCCCAGGTAGAGAGATTTTGTCCCATGCTGTTTTGAACTTGGGTGAAAACCATAACTGAAATGCAGCCATCCATAAAAGGGAAGGAAGCAGATTTTCTATCACTATTCACATACTTATTAGAAAAAAAAAAAAAAAAAAAAAAAAAAAAAAAAAAAAAAGGAGATAAGAGAACATCATAATTATGCTAAAACAATGGGAACCACACAGTGATTATTGGGAAAACTGCACACTTATGAGTTTCAAAGAAGAACAAAGCCTCATTGTTTCAGAGCATGGAGAGCCTCATGCTTTGAAGAACATGCAGCAGAAATATGTTAAAAGAGGAAAAAATAGAAGGGAAAATGCACTACCAGCACATTTTTAGGATAGTTGAAGGACACGGGCTTCCTGCATGCACACAAGATCTTGAGGCACGCACAGAAGCTGAAGATGAGTCCTCTGATTTTCAAGTTATTGCTTTCTTCCCAGCAGCTCCATCCAGAAAACCTTATGCAAGTAATAAATATCATAAATCCTTAAATTCATATTCACATGAAATGAATATATGCTAAAAATTACACCGTGTTTACCTTTCTGTTTCATTAATATTTTTCTCATGGTGAGACCAGAGCTCTACCGTGGTGAACACAGCCACGTAATCTCCTTCAATACTCACAGCAACAAAAAGGGAGCTGCTTCGCAGTGACCTGCCTTACCTGTTCATCCACAGCACCGAGTCTGGTTCTGAACACAACTCCTCTGCACTAGTCAGAAGATCATTTGTGAGTACAGGCAGACTGGATTCCATCTTGACAAGAAATTTGGACAGTGTCTACTGTTTAACATGGAGATGAAACTCATCATGTGTTTGGTCTTAGAGTGAACAATTGCCACTGTTGCTCACATTACAGTGTGGACATTTTCAGAGTATCAGTTAAACCTAATGCCAGATACATCTGCAAATTCGTTTATTTAACAATTCTCAAGGTTTCAGTTCCTAAGGCAAAATATTTCTAAATCCTCTGCCCAAGCCACAACCACAAAATTCTTTCTTCAAAGGAAATAAAATATTCCAGCTAGGTTTATTAATGAGTACTAAGAATTAATTTTACTCAAAAAAGGTATTTGCTGTAAATTCAATGAATTTGGCTTGACTAGGACTGAATTATTGGTAACACCCCAAAACAAGAAGTAAGCACCAACCGTGTGCAAAGATCTGCTGCTTGAAAGACAGAGCATCTGGCCTCCCCTTCACAGGATTGATAGAGGCTACGCAAAGACCCTGGAAAGCCAGCCCAGACCTGATCTCTGGTTTAGAAGCAAGAGGGTGCATCTGAGGACCCTTCCCTCTGAATTTCAAGCAATGTTATCTATAGTAACAGCAAATAATCCAGGATTCATTATCAGCTTGGACATAGACTTACTCCATGGGCTCAGTTAGCTGGGAAATATGTCATTATTTTATGTTACATGTAAAGGATTATAAACAATTAGGCAAGAACACTGTAGGTATCTTTGAAGAGATACGAGTCATTTGATTTATATTGTGCATCATCTTCACCTACGCTGGAAGTAAGCCAGTTCCTACCAATTAAAATTCTCTCCCATTAACATAAGTTCTGAGGGCCTGAGCCACAAAGTCAGCACAAACAAATCTCGGTGCGTGTCAGGCTAATGGAGCTGACAAATGGTTGGTGACAGCTGGAATGGCCTTACTCACTGCTGGGAGGTGAAAACCAAAACCTATACTTAGAGGTTTGCAGGCTAGAAGAGAGATGCATCTCAGAGATCATAAATATCCTAGTGGAAATCTGATTGCTAATGTGCACCAAAGTCGCTGCTTCAAAGATACCAGTCAATTAAAGCAGACGGAATGAACTGAAAACAAAAGCGCAAAGCTGCGTGGATAAGATCAGTCCAGATTTTAGTTTTAATCATGCATGATCGTATCTGATTCAAAGATCCAACTAGAAGTATTTAGAAAGAGAAACATCTACGGATGTTATTAGACCAAGATCTTAACAACTTGCAACTCTGTGCTTGAAGTAATTTGAAGAAGCAATTCTTTTCTGGTGCAAATTTCAGACGCTCTGCTCCATAACCCACTGACATCAGCAGCCACAGTTTATCAGCTTATTAAATCATGATTGCCCAGCTGGGGAGCACTCTCCAATTCAGTGAGAATGATACCACTTCTGTGTAGATTGGGTGGAAAGACAACAGCCTACACCACAAACCCAACCCGTGCCGAAACTAACAAGATTACAGTGACGTACTTTTCCAGACTAAAAGCCACAGTCCTTTCGCACAACTGGAACAAAGACTGGCTTCTGCTTTGGCCACCTCCCAAATCAAGCCCTGTGACATGAAACTAAAAGGATGTTTGTTCCAGTTTATTGTGGCAGTCTCTCTATGTACATGCTGCTAAAATCAGCATAATTTTTTTTTAATATTTTCTATATTAAAAATTCATCTTCCAAAATTTATTCCATTTCTCATTCAAACGCTGTTTGTTTCAAGGCAACACCACCTAGCAGGAGCACAGTTCTTCTATTTCCAGTTATTTTTTAATTTCTTCTCCTTTTTTGTTAGGCCAAATAAATTCAATAAATTTGAAAACTGTATTTTGCTAGGTAGAACATAACCTCAAAAACATAACTACGGGCTTATTTTAGTACTATACAGTTTTGGTGCGATTTTTAGGTCACAGTGGGTAGAGTCATTTCTACATTTAAAATTGCACTGGAAAAATCACAATATTAATCACAAACACTATAAATTAATACATTAATTCAAGCTAAATTTCTGCATAAATTATGAAGACAACAAACATGAAATGACTTAAAATCAATATTATTTTGTAAGGAAAAGCAAGCCATTGTAGGGAGAGCTGCAATTGATCCTATGTTGATGCTCTTAAATATGGGCATGCAAACCAAGAAGACGTGTGCTGCTGAACAGTCACACACCAGTTGATGGCTGTGCTCTCCCACTGGAGAGTAAACAAGATTGCAGAGCTTCTTCCTGACAGAATTGTTAAGAACAATCAACTACACATGAGGTGCTTTCCCGAGCTTCTGCTCCTTGGCTTACATATTACTGACTCACAAGATAGGATTAAATTTGTGTCCTTGAAGTTCACTGTAAGCCAGAATTATAGTGTCATTTCATAACTTTAACTATCATTTTGCAGATGTATCAGCTACATATCAGGAAACAACATCAGTATGTTCCCACTGGGCCAAAAAGCACCCCTATTCCTGGCTCCGATATCGACCAAGACCTAGGCAGATGCCTAAAGAAGGAAGCAAGAACAAGATGTGCATGCAGTGCTACTCAGCCTAAGGCCTAAAGACTTGCTGCCTCACAGATTTTGCTGCTGTAGTTAAAAGCCTTTTATAGATTTTTCTTCCATGAATTTGTCAACTGCAACCTCCTGCCGAAGTTCCACTGCTTAAAGACACGTTGCATAGAAGTATCTTCCTTTCAAACTGTCTCCTTCTAGTTTACATTGAAGCCTATTTGTTTTAAAATGAAAATAAATGCTTTTTTCCTTATCCACCATCACTCTTCCACCTATAAATCCAGAGACTTCTCTTAACGCCACTCTCCACTCCTTTCCTCTCCAGGCTGAAGACTGCAGGTCAATCTATTCTTGCCTCATAGAGACAGTGTTCTATAACTTTAACCATCCTTGTCATCTTTTTACAATATTTTTTCTATTCAGAGCACAGTCAAACTCATACCACCTAAGGCACATATAAATGTCCACTTTTAACAAATGATCAGTGAACTCCAGATATTTTCAAAAGTAATCAGTATGTATGTTTATTTAAACCACCTCACTGTCTTCAGATCAAAAGGTTTTCTCCTGTGTTCATGGAAGAAATCAATGAATCTCACAGGTTCTCAGGTGAGAAACTGATTATCCTCCTCTTAAAAAGTCTTCATTTTCTTCTGTCTCCTCCTCATTTCCTAAATTTCCACTAGCACAACTGTGGAGAAGAAGTGGCATGAGGGGTACCTCATGTCAATGGGACCAAGGAGTAACTGCAAGAATCTTGATGCCTGAAAGACATTGTATAGGTATGCTATAGACAGTGTAGGCACCTTCTCTCCATTGAAGATAGTTGTGATTAAAATTCAAATCTATGGTCTACAATGATTTGCTTGGGAAACAAATTTGTCAGAAAGACTATTATAGATTTCACTGTGATTTGTATCTGAAAGAGATAGGAACACTACATCACTGTATCATACCTTGCATCTGCATAAACTGTGACAAAACTAGGACAAGGAAATAACACCAAAAAGAGTTCTTAGACACCAAGAGACAAATGCATCTGTATTATACCAGTATCAGCCCTTACTGAAACTATACACTACAAATTATATATGCAGTTTTCCAAATCTCCATTCAAATTAGGTACTACAATGAGACAACAGCTGTTTAGTTTAAGTGGATCTTTGAATGTGTTTGCAATAAATTCTGCAGGCCTTTGAGTTTTATAATGCCAGCATTTACTCCATTGATTTACAGTCTGACTAAGATGAAGAATCCCCGTTGCTAACTCAAATATCTTCTTACAAGGTTTCACAAAGACAGGTGAAGAAGATTACTTGAGGCAAAATAATGGATGGAGAACTGGTGCATGACAATCTGTTCATCTCCTCACCTGTCATGCAAGTGCAACTCAAAGATTTTCGTCAGCTTCAGGTTCATGCTTATACTTATAAAAACATTTTCTAAAAAATTCTAATCAAAACAGATAGCAATGATAAGGAAAGACAGTTTATTTGACAGTTATTATCCAATAAATTAGTATCTTACAGAATTTTCAAAGATATTAAGAATGGAAAAGATTCTAAAATGGAAGAGTAGGTGCAAGGTTTGCTCAAGTCCAGACCAAAGTTCCCAGCACTTAACAGTCTGTCTGCACTGATGAAAGGATGATTAATGACATGAGAATGCCAGATATTATTAAGGATTTAGTTTTAATAACCACATGTGTGTATGTCTCGAGGGATTCCTTTATCCACTCCTTCTCCTCACACCCTCACTATTCTGTTTTCTACAGATTTGAAGAGATCCCAAATGCACAAACTAATGAAGCAGGAATTGTATAAGGATAGTAGGTCAATTTCTGCTGAGCCTTAACAAATCTACTGTTGCATAATATGACCAACAAAAGGCACTAGGATGGATGCAGCCAGATGCCCGATTTAAAAAGTGAAACCAGAACATTACCTGGAGGAAGAAAGGCAAATCAACATAATGAAAGATTTAGACAAGGGAAAGGTGTGACAACACCACAGAGGAAGTCACTAGCAGAAGCCAAATCAGGGTCAGGGTTCTGCCTAGTGCAGATTATTAAGGTGATTATTAATTCACCTCTACTTTGTAGCCAACCTATCCCATGGTAATCAGGACAAGACCATCCATCCAACTCAGGAACATCTCCTGAAACTACTGTGATTCAATACGATATGTAGACAAGAGAGAAGGTATAGCAAGAGAAAAGGATGATTAGACACAAAAGGCAAGGAAGTGGCAAACATATGTGCATCAGATATGGAAGGATGATCAAAACTGGAAAAAAAAAAAAAAGCCAGAAAGTTTAAACACAAAACGGAGATTCTGCTTTAAATAAAAGAAAAAAAAATTTAAAAAGCAAACTACTAAAAGAAAAAATTGGTTTCATTGCCTCCATTCTAAAAAATCTCAAAAATTAATTCCTGTTTCCCTTTTTTAAATTGTGTTCTACTCACTTGAATCACAATCTTTACAAATTCGTTTGAAACAACAAAGATCTCCCAATATAACCCTCTGATACATACACTGTACTGCTGGCTGCTAGGAATTGCCTTGGTACAGCTTATCAGGTGTGCTACCCTCAGGAAAGCATGGCTGAAACTGATCCAGCCCTCCCTGTTCAAAGTGACTGGAGCATGTCAATTACATTAGTACAACCATGCTCCCAAAGTGTTCAAGGAATAAATGAGAATTCCATCATTTTTCCCCTCTAGCACATTCATTTCTGGATGCAAAACTATTCTACTGCACCCTGCTTAATGTCTTTCAGGGTTCTGAACTTCCTAAGGTAGATAAATGAGGAAGACACTATGTCTAATACCTAGCATAACAGTATTACCACAGTACAGAGAATCCATAAGGTCTGTGCAAGTTATTTATGCATTCTTTTTCTATGTCATTAATATCAGAGTTTTGTTTTGATCCAAAAGGAAAGAAAAGTGAAGATACTGACATGTTATTAAGCAAGGCAGTGTAGAAGAGAGATTCAAAACAGACTGTTCTACAAGAGCAGCAAATGTCTGCAATGGTTTTGCAATTGTCAACAACAGAAGAGGAGGAGCCAGTGGATCTGTCCTCTGTGAAGGCCACAAGCTGAATTAATCAGCATTTTGTGAAGTTTTGTGAAGACTGTGGCCAAGAACAAGACTCCTTCTGACTGGGATGTATGAACTTGTTGACTGCACATGAGTTGTTTATTTGCATTCCAAAGCAATATTCCACAATAATGCAACAGAAACGTACCAAAAACAGGACTTCTCATACCAAAGTTCCTCTAATTTACAAAAAACTTCCCTCAACCCAGCAAAGCTCTCTGTCAGAGTAGAGTTTTCTTGCCTTTGAAAAAGACTTCCTTCCAAAAAGACAAATGTTCCTCAGAGTCCACAATTCACAGTCCTCAGAGCCTTCAGTTCACTTACCTATCCAGACTGTCCTGGGGCACTTTACTCCCTCCAGCTCTGCTGTTGATATTGGCATTCTTGTTGGCAGTCATGGTCATTTCTGCTTTCTAGAAATCTGGATATCTGTAAGAAGAAAAGCCAATTAAGCATCAGTAAGACCCAGCGACAATTAACTTTTCAAGATTGCTATAAGCACTACACTCTGTAAAAGCACAACTCCAGAATGCTTTTTATTCTATAAAATGCAATTATTCTTGTTATGGTCCTGAGAAACCACATCCTATCTCTCTACTGCTGTTGCTTCACATCCTCATCCAAGTTACTAGTAACAAAGTTATGTCTGGCTTCCAGTCACACAAAAGCTTCTACATAGAAGGAAGAATTTTTTGTCATGATTCTAAAGTATAGGTGCATGAATATTACAAAGATAATTTCAAACAGTGAAATATATTCAATAGCAATAAGGTTGAATATAGTTTTCAGATCTGCTTGTGACATGAAAATGTCTACAGAAGGTTTCTAGCCTATTCCTTCTATTAGCCACAAGACTGTTTAAGTAAAATTGCCTTCTACTGGCTAAAGGCCTCAGATAATATAAAGAATCATTACTAAATTCTACTTTTCCCTAGTAAGGCACGAGAATTGGTAACAAATCAAAAGCTCTAAATTAAATTTTGGTTGTGTCGAAGACCCTACATTACCAGTCACGCATTCTAGAATTCCCATTACAAGGGAGCATTAGTGTCTTCCTGACTTCACCAACTCCTGACTAATGGTCATCTCAAAAAGAGAAACTAAAAAGCTGTCAGAAGCACATAAATATTGTTTGCTCTTCTGTACAACTAAGAGGCAAAAAGAATACCAGATGCGTGGAAGAAAGCCAAGATGCAGATGGCAGACAATATAGAGAAGCCTTTGCGAGTGAATTCACACAAAAGGTATAAAAACAGTAAACAGAACGTTAGGATTCAGTCTTATTAGTAAAGAGGTTTGGAAGGAGAACTTGAGGGGAAAAGAAATCTAGAATAAAAATCTCCGAGATAAATGCAGAGAGAAGGCATTACCTTCTCAAGGTCCCTCACATACACAAGAAAGGAAGGGCAGTGAGTGAAGAACTATGCACCCAAATGACAAGCCTTACCGCTGTAACACTGCTGCAAATTTGCTAAGGAACAGCTCAAGATCAAAATACATTTCGCCCAAACCCCACTACCTCGATAGAGATGTTGTGCTGAGCAGGTAGGGAAGAATGTTACGCTATGGATGTGGGCTAGAATGTAGCCCCAAGGATGTGAAAGTAGTAACATTTGCCACTATACCTCACTGCTAACTGTATCTCACATTTCTCTTCTGTAGAGTGCTGCTCTTTTTAGTAATCTCCTCTGTCATTGTAATCACTTAAATACTTTGCAAAAAAAGAGAAATAAAAGCATCTTTACTTGTCTTGAGTCTATCATGAAATTAATGAGAGAGAACTTATTCCACCTGATGCTACAAGGATTCTAGGCTCCGGCATACTTTCCTAGTGACTTGAGATACTCCTTCACTTGTAGGCTAAAATACGTACTGCGATTTGAAGTTCTGCCTTCCTGGGGCTGACCAGAACCACCAATTTTTACAACCATTAATGATATAGTTAATGCAAAAATAAGGAGTGTTACAAAACATCTTGTTTATTCAAACCCACAGTAAGTCCAGACAGCTTGAGAAGCCAACTGCAACGTGATGCTGAAAAGCAAGCTGGGTATTGACAACACACAAAATCCTTGTACAAACACACCCGTTGCACTTAGAAGGACATTCTCTTAACCACTCCGTTACAAACAGTTCTGCCACAAATTGGGTCAGAAAATCTCCTGGTGATTACAGTTCTAAATGCAGAGTTAAGTACACCGACTACAGATTCCAGATCTACTTATCCATCTCTGGTGTTCTTGTGTGTTTCAGTGTTCCCAGAGTGCATGGAGACTTTCTTTCCAGTTGGTAACAATTTTTTTTTATTCTTTTTTTTATACTGAAACTCCCCAAATTCCTCCAGTGTCGCAGTTTTACTGATTTATTATCAAGATTGCAAGGCTGTAAAGGACTGCCTGTTCTGGCTGGAAAAGGACTTGCCTGGGAAAAGAAAGAAAAGCCTCTGATGTTGGTCAAACTTTCTAGGACTGTACACGCTATAGGGAACTGGGAGATTTTCTAATGTTTCCACTCCCATGTTCATTGCTTTGACTGTATTAAATCTAAAGAAATTATTGGCAGTCAAGGTGAGAAAAATAAGACATACAAGTGTGGCATAAGGTAAATGACTGTTAGCAGGCATATGTTACAGTCATTTTGCAAGACTTGCTTTTCTGTCGAAGACCAAAAAAGCTTACAGGACCCTAAAATTAGGATACTGATCTGGCACCCATAAAAGATAGGAAACAGCATAAAAGCACACTAAAAGTCATCCATCTTGCATTTTTCCCACACCCAAGATCAAAAGGAAAAAAAGCAAGCATACATTTACATCAAATTGTATGATTTTTATGGAAGCTTTGCACTTCTCAAATTTCAGCTTTCCAGCAGCTTGATAAAATCACTGTGGTCTACATATTTATATATAAATACTCTATATATTCAAAAATATTAAGTTAGCTCCACATTTCAAAGATAACTTGAATATTAAATACGACAAACGGGTTTGTTTTCAGCAAAATGGGAATCCTAAAGTAACATTTCACAAGATACATCCATTTAGAGATACGTATGTTTCTCTCCATGCAGTGGAGAGTTTGTTGTACGCAGTAAAGATTTTTCAATGTAATTTTCCTTTGATGTTCATTTCTCATGAGCATTTTGCTGCAGGTGATGTTGGTATTATTCCAGCATAAGCAGAGAAAATCCAAATATCCAAATAACATGGCAGAAAACTTTTCAATAATTTACTGAAGTACTTAGAAGTGTAGCTAAAAGCACTCAATAATTTAAAGTCTTACATAAACAACAAAATCTCAAAGCCAAAAGGCAGGGGAAAAAAAAATGGAACCAAACCATTTAACCATGTTCTTTCAGGGCTTTTTAATGAGTCTGACAGTCCTGTAAGTTTACATGAATCACTTTTTTGGTAAGAATCACATCCCTTGGGTTTATGTGAGAGCATTCACCATCATAATATTTATATTTTATTCTTCATGAAGCAATGAAAAAACACTCCCAAGAATTATGACATACTATTAAAAAACAAATCCAAAAATAGTCATGTCACACGGCTTCTGCGCTGCCTAGTGTACCAGCTAACTACACTGGCCTAAAAAGTCAAGTATTTTGATTTATTTGTGAAACCAAAGAATGACTGTTAAACCCTTAATTAGCCATAACTCGCATTTCAGCCTCTAGGGGTAAGAGGAAAAGGGTGGATTTAGACTAGAAATCAGGAAGAAATTCTTTACTGTGAGGATGGTGAGACACTGGAACAGGTTGCCCAGTGAGGTTGTGGATGCAGCCTCCCTGGAAGCACTCAAAGCCAGGCTGGATGGGGCTTTGAGCAACCTGGTCTACTGGGAGGTGTCCCTGCCTGTGGCAGAGGGGCTGGAACTAGATGATCTTAAAGGTCCTGTCCAACACAAATAATTCTATGATTCTGATCTAATGAGCCTAGGTGCTAGAATTTATGTATTTGTTTTTACCATCTGAGAACCCATGAGGGCTCAAGAAACTCTTCCATTTTCCTACACGCAATCCAGCCATCTATTCCTGCACTTTAAGAACAGTTCTCTCCTGTGTAAGGTGGATCCCATTGAACCTGGTTATTTACATTTCGGTTCAGATGTCTTACACATCTTAGATAAATAGATGTCTTGGAATAATTCAATTTACGAATGCATATTCTCTATCTTCCATTCCGTTAGTAAAACGGGAGCAGAAGAGCAATTTCAGTGTGAAACTTTGCAGCTCAACAAACATGCATCCTTTTTTTTGTGTTTCCTTGGTGCCTTAGTTTTTTTTAATATTCTACTTAATAGCTCCATCCATATGGTTCTTTTCCCTACTTAGAACAGATTCACTGCACTCCACTTATTGCACTCATTTCTAGGGTATATTTTCCATTAAATATATAGAGTTCCAATAAAGTAGTCCTTAGAGTACGATGAAATCCTTCAAAGTCAGGTTTTGGAGTGGTGAGAACACCAGCATTACTTATGTGGCAGCTTAACGAAGAAGAATCCAGATTTGGCTGCTTACTGACCAGCACTGAACTCATACAAGGAGAAGACAGCACTCATGCAGACACAGCTCTCTTAACCAGGCATTTGCTATGATCCAAACTGCAGCATAGAGCAGATGAGGTTTGAAAAGTGGCAAAGAAGAAGTAGCAGAGTATGCAGAGCTCTTAATAACTTGAGAAGGGAGTCTTTGAGAGAAGGCTCCCAAGCTCTCTCTCTTTGCACTGTAATTAACACGGTTGCAAATTCTACAAATAAAATGTGTGTGTCCAGCAATGGCATCAAGTGTGCTTTGACCTTCTGCTGTTACTTCTGAGCAAGGTCTGTGGGTGACGGTTCTCTGGATGCAAAATATTTGTTGTCTTACATGTTACAAAGATTATCTTATATTTAACTGTCCCAGACCAAACCAATCTGTACTGCAAACGAGATAATGCTATCAGTACAGCGTGGGTTCTTGAGATCTGCATATGTTCTGCAGCTTTTTAAAACAGACTGCTTTTCTTCTCAAAATTCCACTCGTCAGGAGTGGGGTCATCAGGGGTTATATGGGTTTTGGTCTGCCCCACAAGGCAGAGACTTGACAAGAGAACACCACAGGGAGCAGTGCAGGCTGTGAAGACCAAGCCATTTTTTCAAAAACACACCTTGTGATAAAGACAAAATCTCAGAAATACATTTTAATAATGACTGATTTGGTCTACTTAATTTTTTTTTTAGCTGTAGCTACAGCAGAATGTCTGTAGGCATAAGAAGTCAGTTAAAATAGATAACTTGCTTTTCTGAGCATTTTAGGAAATCTTGCCCCCATTTCAAGAGGTGTTCTACAGCTGAACTTCTATTTAAGAGATGCAACTTAGCTTTGTGACAGTTTGCCTATTCTCTTCCAGTAAAGCAACTATGTCCTCCCAGAACAACATGTCAGCTTTGATGAAGTGGGAAGTCCAATTAAATCTTAAAGGATTTCTGCCTTTAGAGGCTTCTACAGAGACTCCAAAGAATGCTATTGCAAGGATTATGTGCTTGCATCAGGTATACCTGTTCTCTGAGCTGGTAAGTTTACCAATGCAGTACCGGACAGCCTAACAGAGAGCTAAATTAGCAGCTCAACAAGAGCTGGTGTGAAGAGATTCAGAATTAATTCATCTATCTCATCCCAAGTTTTCTTTTTACAGCACAAAGACAACCTAACTGTAATCACACCAACTGGTTTATTGCAAGACGAAAAAATAAACTGTCCTCGTGGCTGGTCCTAAAGAGTTCAGAAACATCCCAGCAAAGCATACAAGCCTGAGCTGTACTGTGTTCTAGCATAATTTCTATGGGAAATAAACAATATCAGGCCATTCACACAGCTGCCAGTATCCCAGTCCCAGCTGAGAATAATGCTTGCAAATAACAAACACAAAGAAAAAGAGTTTGTCAAATATCCCACCATTTTGACACTGCAAAAGGCACATATTTGAGCTAGCATTAACTCCATAATCTCATCAAAGTTTATCTGCTGATAACACAGTGAAAGCCTGTTTCCAATCAAGTTGACAGCCCTCTGCTAGACTTTCACAGCTAGGTGACAACCACACCTCTGACAGAAATTTACTGATACAACCAACAATGGGTCTTAATGCAACCTAGTTGTAGATGCATATATTGAGGCCCAAAACTTACGTCCAAATTAAGAGTTAAGTGCTAAGCTCTCCTCATACCACCAACACTGCTGGGGTAACCACAGCTTCCAAATGGAATGAAGACAAGAAAATAGAAGAGTCCAATGCATAATGCAAGTTCACCAGCCTTTTTACACAAGTGAAAGATGTATTGACATGTGCCACATCTATTGCAGCCCCCTATAGCTGCTTTCTACCTAGATTGGGCTACAATCTAGCCCAGTCTGTAGCCCATAAAGACTTCCTTCCAATTTAGATAAATTATAACTATTGCCATACCAGCAGGGAAGTAAATTCATCATGATCTCTACCAATCTGTGCTAAAGGAGTACGTCAAAGAGCTCTCACTGAATACAGTAGAGAAGGCCTGTATTTTAAAAAGCACATTGACTGGTTCAAGCTTATCTTAATTTGAAATATCAGGTAGAAAATATTTAAAACACTTAAAGCACAGTTAGCTGGTAATGTTGTAACCTTTAAACTGGTTTCAATCTGAAATGCTGCAGCCCTATTCTCTGATGCTCGTGCTAGCCATACTTTCTTAGTCCCTCACAGTCATACAGCTGTCTGGTGCAAAGAATTGACTCATCTGCAAACCAGTCATGCTTTTTGTCTTCTGTTAAAGCTGATTTTCAGTCATTCATCCAAGTTCCTTAAAATGTCTTCAAATATGTGCTTCTTAAAACTAAATACCAATAGAAAGACACAAGGACAGTTTGTATTGTTATCTAACAAAAAGAATATATTGAGTTGAGAAGATGAAGCCCAAACAAATTGCTCTTATGCTAATGCCAAAGGTATTTAGAATGTCCCCGTGCACTTACAGATAGTGGCATTGTATACAACATTTTCAAGTTTCTCTTTAAGGCAGAAATCTCTTCATAAGCAGCACTATAATCATTATAAACACATTCCCTGTGTGCATAGGAGGAAAATAAAATTTAGGCCTTGCAAATGTGCTACATTTTTTTGCTTTGAATTTTTTGAAAAGGAGGAGAGACAAAAAAGATAAAAACCATTCATCCAAGTATTTTGTTGTCAGACACGGATGCAGCAGAAATTTGTGCAGATAATGTAACAAAAACTCTATGTGGATTTTAAACACTAAATCTGGTTTTAGACACAAAGCATCTGCATTACTCTCACGTACCGTCAGCAAGTAAAATATATTCATGCCTCAGTTCTGAATCAGGCTTTTGTAGGGAAAAGTGACTTTTTTCTTCTGCTCTACTTGAGCATCGATCATAATCGGTTAACTCCTTTCAACAAGTCCCATTGTAGACTTTATGAACACCTCTTTGTTGAAAGCCCCCAGTCATCACATTTTGTAGAAAGAAAAGGTTTAGTACAAAATAATCCTAGGCATATATACTTTGGTTTCTGCAATGCCAACACTTCAGCAGTGGCAGCAGCAACGTCTGTCTGAATGAAAATAACCTACTTATAAATAGTGTCTGACAAACATTCCTCGTTATTATTCTTCCTTTGTCCTTCATCTTTGAGTTATTTACATGAAAATACCCATTCAAGTCTCACAAGCTCACCTGCTCCCATTGCTTATTCCTCAATGAAATCATAATCCTCTAATTGAAAAATAAAAATTATTTGCACAATAGCAAATTGTTCTCGTGACACAAAAAACATTATAATTGTACTAAGGAGCAAGAGTAAATTAGCTTTAAGGCATAAAGGTTCTTTTTCATTTGCATGATAAAGACCACATGAAAGAAATGGAGAAAAGCAGTTTGCAAAAAATATTCTTTCAAAATAGGCTGTTCTTCAGCATTTCCACAGAGCGTATCCACTTCCTAAAAACATCACAGTACAATTCAAAGCTGGCCAGCACAAACTGCCAGTGAAGGAACCAAGAGACTTGAATATCATTTCACTTTTGAGCTTTCCTTACCCAAGACGGACCAATGAAGTCTGCTGGACAACTGAGAAGCATCCCAACTTTGCAACTGCTCCAAGATTTTGATTCATTAGACCAATTATGCCAAGTAAACATGGGTCACAGCTATAAAACAGAGAAAGCTGCTGTCTCCAGTGCTATTAGCTCACCTCCCTTCCTTCCTGCCAGACTCCTGTGGCTCCCACTCTGAGCACAACTGAAGTGCAAACTGCAAAAGTAATAGCAGTTGTATCACTTGCATAAGGTTTGAATAATGTATATGACGGGAGGAAGAGTATCTTAATGCAGTCACACAGAAACTTGAAAGGACTCAGTCTTCACTTTGCTATGGATTTCCCAGAGACACTGGGTAAATTGCCTGAGTTATGTCAGTTGGGCTGTTTCCCGGCAGCATCTATGTATGCACATCTTCTTTAAAAGTGAGCTGTGCTACCTGGGAATGCCTGAAGTATGCACAAAGAGTGGCTCCAGCAAAATCTAGTATACTGAACTATTAAGTACTTTAAACCACAATTAACTTTTCAGTGTAGAAAAATACCCTTCATTTTCATTTCCCAATTCCTACTCTGTAAAGCAGAAACAAATCAGAACTTGTCTGTACGCAGTGGATAATTTATAGTATACTAATTACTCAGCAGTAACTCTTCATGCAGATGCTCTTAGTATGTTTAGAGTAGGTAACACCTTCCCAAAACACCTTGTACAAGGGCATACTTAGGAGTAAGTACATAAGCAGTGAATTATATCGGAGCAGGAGGAGCTACAAATGAATAACGGGTCTGTGCAAAGGGACCCTTGAGCTTCCTCTCCCATACCCTGTGAGGCAGCAGCAAAGTTTACACTTAGGGAGTTTGAAAACAAAGTTTGAAACCCCCTGAAATGATCTTTCATTTTGCAACAGACTTCTTGTGACAAATTGGGAAACTGCCACAAGAAAAGCACTGAGATCAAAGGAGTTTAACTTGAGTACTGAGAATGGTGGCGCACACCAGACGACTCTTTCAAAAGCTCATCCATTTTCAGAAGGCCATTGGACTTCTTTTAGTCTGCTTGCTTCAAACTCCTTTTGCTGAGCCCTTCCTGAGAGCAAAGAGGTAGAAAGACACCTACCACAGGCCAGGATGGATACAGAAATGCTTTTCTTACGGTGCCTACACAGACAAGCATTATCTCTACCATCCCAACAGCAACACTTCCTTCATTGTCAGTGATGACAGGGTGGGAAAAGGGACAGACAGATTTGTACCTCATCCTGTCTCTCCTCTCCTGACAGAGTATGCAGAAGAAAAAGGTAACAGTCTGAAAAAGAAAGGAAAAATGAAAGACAAAAATGCTAATGTGGGGAGGGAAAGAAGTGGAAAAGTAAACAAAGAAGAAAAAAAGAAATAAAACAAGGACTGATGAAAATATTACCCTGAAATTCAGAGAGGCAGGTTAGGCTGCTCATCACACTGAATATTCAGGTTCAGACAAGCTTTGCAAAGAGATGTGGTGACCTTCGGTATGTCGGCCCACGCTGTAAATAAATAGAGGAACAAAGCAACTTCATTGTTAAGCCAGAGCAGTAAAGCAAGAGGCCTGGATCAACATCCAGCATGTGTTAACTATGCTCTCCCATTGCTAAACAGAAGAGAATATGCAACGTTGCTAACAGGCACAGAAGGAAACCTCAGACCACGTTTTTACAGAGATCTGAACAGGAGTCTGCTCCCAGACCCTGCTTACAGCCTCCAGCAAAGGTCAATCTGAAGATAATTAACTCTCCTGGCCAGTGTAGATATCACCAGGAGAACTAGTTCAGAGGAAGGTGGCAAGGAGCATCTGGAGAAGAATGTGGCATGGATGCTTCACAAGTGTCAGGAGGATTGAAAAACATTGGTCTTAAATAGAAGTGATGACAACAACTGATGCCAACCAGCTCAAGGTCCTTTGATTTATCTCTAATACTATGCGGTGAAAAAGTACCAAACTCACTGACATAAGCAGAAAGCAATTTGACATTATTTTAAGGTACTGTTTTAAGTTTGAAGTGGAAGGTCTTGGCTAATAGTGCCTCAGTAAGGTCATGAACTGATATGTGGCATTACTATGCCCCTCTTCTGTTTAGATCAGTATGTCCTACTAATTGTGTTACTGTTCTGAGTCAGTATCCACAAGAAGGTCCTGTCCATGACACTTAAGCTGTCAGTGCTAACACTTCAAGTGAAGTAACTATTCAGCGGGATGGACTGTCTCAATGTGTTGATATAAGAGCATCCCAGGAGGATGAGGAACTTGCATGGATGGTCAGGCACTGGAATGGACTGCCCACGGAGGTGGTGGAATCACCGAGCCTGGGGGTGTTCAAGGAAAGGCTGGATGTTGTGTTGAGGGACATGGTTTAGTGGGAGCTATTGGGAATAGGTGAACGGTTGGACTGGATGATCTTTTAGGTCTTTTCCAACTTTGCTGATTCTATGATTCTATGTAAGTAGAAAATATTTGACAAAATTGTTCTAGCTTGTACAAAGAAATGAGAACAACCTTGGGTCTGCCTCTTTTGCACTTGGCAGTTACCCAGGGAATCTGGATAGGTGCAAAGAAGATTTTAAATTCAAACTGCTCAGAAAGATGGTGGGGCCCAGACATGTAGGTCTCACCATAAACACATGAGTAGCAAAGACTCCCTAGGTTCTGTGGTCACTGACAGCCATCCCCTTCTGTCTGCTGCATCTGCGTTCCAGCAAGCTGACATGTCTTGGGGCAATGAGCACCTGTTTTGTTCACAGTGGTTTTCTGACTCAGATCCCCTTCGTGTTTATGAGCCCACTGGCTAATGACTCCCTCTTTCAACCTCTACAGATTTTTAAGCCAAACCAAATAAACCCAAAAACCCTGTGCTCCCATGATGATGAACCACAGCAGGGTGTAAGCAGGCAGACAGAGCTCCAGCTCTCATCTCAGAAGACTGAGAAGACAGAAAGGAAAAAATGGGAGAGGAGTATGATGCCAGCAAAAAGAGTGAACCTCCACTTTCCTCCTAGCTGTGCCACTGAAATAAAGGAAGATGACTGTAAAGAAATGGGAAGAGAGACGAGGATCAAACAAATGTCAGAGAGTCGAATACTGGTAGAATAAAGGTGAGATGAAAGATAGCTAACATGATATCAGAAGAAAAAAAAAAAAAAGGAAAATAAGGAAATCAAGCGATATTTTGAAGGGAAAAAAAGGCAATAAGAAGGAAAGAGAAATATGTGCCCCTTCTTCCCCTCTACTTTGAGACTGCACCCATGTTCATCAGAGAAAGAAACTCATCTTTCCCCACTGAGATGTTCTTTCATTCCATCACTAGTATTTTCCTCACAGAATAAACTTTCTATTTTCCCAAAAATACCTCAAGAAAAATGGATCTGCCATATTCTGCTGAGCACTGTGGTAACCTGATGTGAGACCTCACTGAAAGAGCCAGGAACTCCCAGTGTCCCTCAAAGAGGGCGCGATCCCACTCATGTGGGAAGTTACCAAATGCTGGTAACAGCTCGTGAAATATGCAAACACAAGCTCAAGCTCAGTTTTTTGAGCCTCTAATTCATGGGCAGAAGCTGAATCCCCAAGCACATATAACCCTCTGGTGACTGAAGGAGGCCAGCAGTTTCCAGAGCCCTGCAGTTTGTTTAGAGAACTGACTCAGGCGGGGGGGGACAGGAAAGAGGAAGGGACAGAGAGAATACTGGCAGTCATATCAGAATCACAATAATGTAAACTATGCGCAGCAAACTACTTCTCATCCCTTTTGTTAACAAAAATCATAGTAGCTATAGCAACAGAAAAGGGGAAAGAAAAAAAAATAAAACAATCACGAGACTTTAAAATCCCCAAAGTACACATCCTTCTAATATGAAAAAAAAAAATCAAGATTTATTGCACCAGCAGCTCCCACAAGGCAGGGTTATAGTAGTGTGCAATGGTTTCAATTAAAAGCACAAATCACTAACCAGTGCAGCTGGGCTTAGTGGTTGGCAGCCAGCACCATCTCCTCCAGTGAGCCACGAACCCTTCAGGGACCGAGCTAGCTTCTCATGCTGTGTGATGGGCCCTTCAGCCCTTTTTCTGGGGACTTTACCTCATATCCTCTGCTAAATCCTGTGATAGAGTGACTAATGCCACTGTTCAACAGTGAAAAAAGAAAAATAAAGAAAAAAAACACTCCTGTAGTTGAGCCTTGTGTCTGTACCCCCTGCCAGCACTCACACACATCTCTAAGGGGCCTGCCAGTGGTACTGCACTGCATGCTCAGCACACAGAGAGAAAAGCACTGTGATCCCCTGCTGCCTGTGTGTACTTTCCTTCTCCAACACACACAATCCTAAGCTCCAAAGAGGGAAGGAATGTCTGGCACTTCTGTGGTGACTATCTGGCAGAAGCATCGCTCCATTTTCTGGCATCTCAACCAAGGTCTTAGAACAATTATTTCAGTTCCTGATTCGAGCGCTGTAGAAAGAAGATCAAGTTACGTTCCTCTCCAGCCATCAGCACTAATTCAGTTTTCACTAAGTCAGCCTTGTTGGAATTTCACTCTTCCACACTAAAACAAAAAAGGAAAGTGTGAATCAACACTGAAAAGCCATTAGAAGAAATACAAGGAATTTCAAGGGTTGCCCTGCACAAATGTGAAAAATACCAGGTAAAATCCAATAGAGAAAGTGCTCTTTCTTGCTAGGGAGGGACATTTTTATAAGCTAAAGGGATGAAGAACTTAATCTATTGCAAATGAAATTGTGCCACGGTCTTCAGTTATATTTAGTGGTGTCACAGCTACTGTGTAAATGAGTTTTCTTCCTTTAGAACCTACAAGCTGCAGAAAGCATCTTCCCATCTATCACAGGTGTAAACAGCCATCAGAAGAAGAGGCACTTTTCTCTAGACAAAAGCCAGCTCCCGCAGTACAGACTTTTATCACCTGCACAAAAAGGAATCTTGAACAAGATACCCTAAGCGTTATAAATCTCCATTCACTAGGCCTCCAACTGCTAGACAGTGAAACAACTGGAAGCATTTGAACCTGTTTTGATATTCCTTGTAGTAGGAGGCAACAAATCACCCACCTAACATACTGAGTTGGTTGCAGCACCTAACACTGTTATGGCCAGTGGCTCCTGCCAACATAGAGTTCATCAGAGCATCATGCAGTAACAAGAGCTCCCAGCAGAGCAAGGACACTGAACAGCAGATGCAGACACACCAGCTCTGCCCTCATGTACACTGCATGCAGAATGGCAGAGAAGAGGGAAGGGATTTTTATAGATTTTAGGCTTTTTAAAGTAAAAAGAAATGCACAACCCAACCATGAACCATCTCCAACATCTTTTAAGCCTTTCCAGGCTGCAAGACAGTAATTGGTGATTTGTAAGAATTTCTCATTCCCTTTATTAAAATTATTTACCTACTGCTGCATACATAACATTAGAGACCTCCCAAGAGACCAGTTGCTGTTCTAAAGTACTTAAATTCTATGACAGGAATTCCATAAATGAAGACACTAACTATCTTCCCAGATGCAGGCTTGAATAGACCACTGTACTGATGAATCCTGCTAAGGAAAAAGTCTCTCTTCACAGACTGCGGAGCAGGAACCGACTCAATGCAAAGAACTGCTACAAAACTTAACCATTTCATTCTGTTGCTGGAGAAGATCAAAGCCCACATCTGTGGTTCAAGAGGCACTGCTGCCCATGATCCCTGCAACCTAAACCCCTTCACACAGCCTCTTACAGACTGTTCCCACACTGCATCTTCCTCTGGTGATTGCGACTTCTCAAATCTCACTTCTTTGCTTGCAATAGGAAAGGAAGACAGTTCTACTGCCAATCAGCACAAGGTAGCACACAGCTTCAGAAACATATAAAGAAGAAAGCACAACCCTTCTCCATTCCGCTCAGCTGAGCACGTTTGGAAAGAACAAGTAGCCAGTGCATTAAGGAGCAGGGTCCCCTTTCTTGTTTTCAAATCAGCTGCAGTGCTGTAATGTGCAATCACTTCTGCTTAACAATATTAAAACATTTAATGTGAACTTGAAATATTTGCATGAAATGATTAATTCTATCCAGTCAGCATCTGGAGCATCAGTCCAGCACCAGTATTTCTATTTAAAGTTTTAGCACTAATTTTCATACTACTTACTCAACTCAAAACTGTGAGTAAAATATAATTTAGTAGCAATTTCATTTTGCAATGATCTCATTGAAAAGGCATATCCAGTGTTGCCTTTTTGACATAGAAACAGCCGCAGGATAAGCCTGAGGGACCCAGATCAGCACTCAGATCAGATACAATTTCATCCTCTTTTCCCTTACAGAGAATGTTTTGGCTTCTCACCAAACAGAGAGCATTCCACATGCCACAGGGTAAATTTGGCATAGCATCCATATGGAAATATATCTTTCTATGGTCTTCATGGTGTAAAAACAATTATCTGAACACAAGAAAACTCTCATTCAAAAAGGGAATAAACCCATAGAAAAGTTTGACTCAAACTTTCCCCATCTCATGGGAGTACACGCTGGAATAAACGTTCAGCTGGTAGCTTCATACATGCCTGACACTGAGGCTGTCGTTTGTGTTCCATTTCTTCTTTCTTATGGATTTAAGCTGAGAAGTGTAGATATCGAATTTGAATCTGCTCGCTAAACAGGAATAATTTTCTTGCATCTTTGAAAGCGTTGTTGTTCTAGAAAAGTACATCAACCCAACTTTCAGAATTACAGTCTACTCCCAACACATCAACAAACAGAAATGTCCAGATTTTTGTTATAGACAACTTAGAGAACCTAAACTATCTTTTTTCATAGTGTTTATGTTCATGTAGTTATCACCTAAACTGTAGTTTCAGACTCATCTGCTAGTGTTCATGGAGAATGATATCAGAAGTGAAATCATATCTCATACTTCCCTCCTGTCTCTTATTCTTTCACTGCTCCTCCTTCATTTCACTAATATATACGTCTAAGACCAGTAAGTAGAGAACTCAAACTGTGCACCTACATGTGGTCAAGTTATACCTTGATATAAGATACAAACCTTGATATAAGATACAAAGGTTTGTTTGGTTTTGTACAACTATATATGCACAATACTGCAGTACATAATTTAATAACCTTCACAAACAAAACCTGCCTTCCAGTAAGTGAATTAGCTAGAATAAAGCATAAGCAAGCATCAATAATGCCTGCTATTAAAAAAAATAAATAAATATTAAAAAAAAATTTTAAAAAAAGGCCTCATAAAGTCCATTATGCAAAAACTCTTTAGTTAAAACTTCACGTGAGCACATTTTTCCTTGGGTTTGATTAATAAAAACATCTAAACATTCAGAACAGAAATGAAGGAGTTTTATCTGGCGTGATGTCTGTATTACCAAATTCCATGTGGCTTCCAGTTGATACCACAGACTTGGCCAGGATTTACTCAAAACTCAATCCTCATCCACCAAAAGGTAGATAAAAACCTGTGAACTGTTTAATGGTTTCTCCATAGAATAATTACATCTATTTTCTGGTGTTTTCTATCTGCAACAATCAGAACTCCTATTCAGACAAATCTTCTCCTGTTTAACCTGAAGGAAGAATTCACAGTTGGACATCCATATTCAAGAGGTTTTCTCTATCCTGCATTTTAGGAGGCAACTGCTTTGCTGTGGATACTTTTTCTGATCTTGGAAAATTTAGAGGTATGAAAAATACTAAATCCAGTTTAGCTGAATCTTCACATCTCCACATTCAGGTGGGGCTCTAAAGAAAATACACGTGTGAAGACGAATTCAAGTTGGAAGGCTTTGTATTTTTTCAAACTGTAGCTTAATTTTATGGCACAATTTCAAGGCATTATCCAGACATCTGTATTTTCTTAACCATTTGACCAGTCCTCCTATTAAAAAGCCAGTACAGTTGGAGTTGCTCTGAGCAACAAATTCTCCTCCAATTGTAGCTGTACTACCAGAACATCAAGCAACTGCTCCCTTCAGCTCTTTCAGAAGCAAGCTTTGGTCCTTACAGTTTTAATGAGAAAACTCAAGCCACAATACAAAAATAAGAACCCTTTGGTAATGTAACCACCCCACATTCTGCTCTGTGCCCAATATCCTCACCCAGCCACAGAGGCACAGCAGAAAAATACCATCTGTTGAACTTCTCCAGATGTCAGCTACAACACTGTGTCATTTTGGACTTTCTTCTCAAAGAATCACTCTACATGGCTTCTTTCATAGGGTCTGCATTTCTTTTCTTTGGGGAGGGGCACATGCAGGAAAGATATTTGGGCATGGAAAATAGCTGCGGGCATGAACAATGGAGAAATAGCATCCATAAACTGAAATGAAGTCTTTCAATTTGTGGAAACAGCTGGAAGGAGGAATGAAACTTATGAATAACGTAGCTGAAAACAGACTCCATTGACAAAGAGTTCTTTTGGATACTAACTATGGCTACAATTCTGCATGACAGCGCTTCAGCCTACAAGTGAGAAGAATTATGCACAATAATATATTCAGTGTTTTCTATTTCGGTTTGCTAAAATTAGTCATCTCACCCTTTCTCTACATATAATTTTTAGAGAAGAGAGCTTTTTCTGCATTTCGTGTACTTAAGTGCTGTGCAGGTGCTAGAACAAGCACTCATTTTCAATGCTATGTAAGAGGTGCAAAGATGCTCCCCAATAGAAAAGAGAGAAAAATGGCCCTTTGAAGACATTGACTGGCTGATATACACAGCACAGAATCTGTGTGTTCACTGTTCAAAGTCAGTTTTGTAAAGCACCAAATGGACTTTGTTGTCGGGAACCTCACTAAGGGCAGATTAACAACCCAGAAGTAAAGCAGCTCTGCATCAAGGGAATGCATAGAGGCACATAACTGCCTTTAGGTGAAGCACAGCCATGTTCCTACTTGTTCCAGCCCTTCACTCCTGCTTTGATCTCCTCCTCACTCCTGTGCTTTGGTGTATAGCACATCTCCTGTCAAAACAAAACTGACTTCCAAACTTGGCTCATCCAGGCAACTCCCAAACACTATCTTTGTACATTTCTCAGAAACATGACAGAAGTCTTATCCTCCATGCCCTGCAAGAGTCCGTGTACTTCAGAGCTTAAGTATCACTGAAAGTCCTTACACAACCGCATGAATCATTTAGGTGCTTTTCAAAAGATGAATCACCCTCAGTACAGCTGATATAAAGTGCTTAATCTGCTTAATTAGTGAATTATCTGCTTTAACCAGACAATACATTCAATGTAGAAGTATTAAAATAGGCAATAAGCCTAGGATGTACATGCACCTTTGATGGAGGATCCACTCAGCTTCCCACTTCTCAATATTTGTCATTCGCTCCTACCTCACAGAAAGTTTTCAGGCATCAAGAAGGAAATGCACTTCTTACAAGGAACAACAGGGTTACTTCTAATGCATGTAATTTACTACATGCATCTTTTCTGAAAAATCACACAACTGAATGTCCGAAGAGATGGGAAACAAGGAGGCAAAATTCCACATGAGGAAACACCTAAGCAACTTCTTAAAATGTAATAGAAAAGTCTTCCAAAGCACTGTCAACAAGGTACTTTACCCATGCTAAGGACAGCACATTTATTTCAATCAAAACTTTTCTTCTTCTCATGGAAGAAATAAAAGCTATTTGCCAGCTAAATCTTTTCTTTCAAATCTACTCTGCTGCAGCCAAGCCCTATTACTCATTCAGCTGTTAGACAAGATCTCTTTAGTGTCAGTGGGTCAAACAGCAGATTTAACACAGTAATCTGTCTGAAAACTTCAGTGGTAAGGTCAATGGCAAACCAAGGTAAAGAGCTTTATGCAGTCCTAGTTTAGTAGGAAGCTTTATTTCACATAAAACAAAGAAGTTTATAAACTTTTACTTATTTTATCTACTACTATATACTGCAAACAACAACAACAAATCACAGGAGCTGGAGAAGAACTTGAACATTGAATGAAGAGATCCAAGGTTCTCTTCAAATTGACCGAGCAATTTGCGACTTTATCTTAGCCCATAAGTGGCATTTTAATGCACACCCTCATTCAGGGCCACATAGAGATGAATAGTTCCATGCAAAGATGAAGAAAGCAAGGAAGGTGAGCTGGGGTCTAGCTAAGGATACATTGTGAATGGATTAGAGAGGTGGCTGTAGAAACATCAGCATGTCTGCATCATGTAGATGTAAAAGATAGACTGGTAGCTCATCATGTTTACAGTCTGAAGGACATGACAGAGAATTTTACACTGATAGTCTAAACCAAGCTCCAATTTCCTGCACAGATATCTTCAAAAGTTCATCAGCACTTTGAGTCTCAGTTGCTTCATGTTGTACCTCTCATCAAAGTCCCGAGTAATCCATTAGAGCATGTGCAAAATGGGGAATTTTTAGGGCTGAGGAGATAAAAACTGAAGTTCTCTTTGAGCACTAAAAACAGGAAAAAAAAAAAAAAACAAAAACCTATGGCACTCGTTTCTCAGAAAGCAAACAGACTCCTAAGCACAAGTGTCAGAAGAAGACAACATATGGTTAAACATTTTGTTTGTAAAATAGGAGTCTAAGTCAAAAGTCAGTGTTTATGAACAGAACAGGATAAAATAGAAATATTTACGTTGGTACTTTAGGAAACTAGAAAACAAAATGTATGGACAGATAATTGTTTCATCTAATGATTTGGAAGTAAAAGAATTTTAAAATACCGCAACTAATTTATTTGACCAAGATTCCTAACCTCTGTTTTAAAAGAACATCCTTGAGAAGAGTTTCCAATTATGTTGATTTTCATGATTTATCCAAATTGCGTAGTGAAAAAACCAAACGCTTGCAACATCTTTTTCCTCATTGCTATCTGCACACATCTTTACCAGTGAAGGCTATTAAGCAAACTTGAACTGAAGTTGAAAAAAACCCACAAAATTTGTCACAGTCAGAAGTTGAAAGGGAAGGGTGTAAGTGATCCTTCTTCATAGGAAACAAGGGACTCAAAGGATCTGCCAGTGCAGTAAATGTAGCTTGTTCCATCATTTCAGAGAATCCCTAGTTCTTGCAGCAATGTTGTTTTCAGTCTAAATTATTGTTTGCTTCTTTTCTGATTCTTGTCACTCTCATTTTATTCAGGGTTTTTTACAGTGAGATATCATTTTGAGTTGGTTCTGAAGAATCAGTTCCTGATGGTTGTAGAGTCCCTAACTTCTGGAAACTCCAGACCTTGTCTCAGCTTTTAGTCCAAACTCTGTATGCTGTTATTTAAAGAATAAGTTCATTAATTCAAAGAATAAGTTTTAGATTTAAGATTGCGACCCACCAGAAGGAATGAAGACAGACAAAAATACCCTTAAAAACACAATTTATGTTTTCCCAGCCAGCTACAGTAGTTCCTCATCTTTAAATGTTTGTGAGAAAGAAAAAAAACAAAAAATTTCCCAGTTAACAGATGTAAAAATGACACCTCAAAATTTTTGTCTAAGCTTTTCTTTTCTGTTTGGTGTTTTGCACGCTGCTTTTGTCTCTGTCAATATTATAATACAATCTATCTGAGAATAAACAGTTGTAGGCAGAAGGAGAAACCACGGTATGGTAACTGACAGCAGGTTTTGGCTGCTTCTTCTTAAAGCATTTATTTTTCTCAGCTGCTATTTATCTGCTCAGGAGCTAGAAAGTTCAAATATCAGTCCAAGGCTCCCAATTTCCTAACACATGCTACCTAAGCATCTTCCATTTTGTTTGTTTCTTGAATAACTAAGACATTACCGTATTCCAGCTTTGCCATCTGAATAGAAGCAATAAAAACTGGTATTTACTACAGATTGTGTCTTCCATTTAAGCTTCTGATGAGATGATAACAAGCAACATACAGGGCTGTGAGGCTGCCTAGCGGAGTTCTACCTGTCTGACAGGTGAAAGAGCTGAGGCACAGCTGATCACCTCAGAACAAGACATGAACAGTGAGAAATGGAGGTAAAGCAGAAACACTACTGTGACTCCTCTGAGCATGAGCGAGTTCTCCTTCAACTAAATATAGAGCCATTTTTAATACATACGTTTCAGGAAACAGTTATTAACCTGCTTCTTTACGAAACCAAAATGTTTTTCTCATGGAATATACTCTACAGCCATCTGCAGCATTACAGACTTTACATTTGAATAATCTTAAAAGTGGAAGAATGAAAGCTTTTAATACACGTATCCTTGTCGATGTTGGAAATAGCACAAATCCAAGCTAGAGACTAATGCTGAAATACAGCCCAGGGGCTGCAGTTCCATTCATAAACTCTTCCACTCAAACACAGGTCTGGAATAAATTTTATCCTCATGTTCAACCAGAGAGCCACAATTTATTATAGTGCAGCACTTTTCAGTTTCAAAGTTATATCCCTAGTATTTTTCCCTGTCAAGACCAATGGAGACTAGCAGGCTTCTCAGCCATGATCATCCACAGTGAAAATACACAGCAGAATCCAACTGCACAGACACAAAGAAGCAAGTCCAGTTATGTA
This sequence comes from Lagopus muta, assembly GCF_023343835.1. Classification (NCBI taxonomy): domain Eukaryota; kingdom Metazoa; phylum Chordata; class Aves; order Galliformes; family Phasianidae; genus Lagopus; species Lagopus muta. Next base: position 9,613,536 of record NC_064438.1, on the reverse strand, counting down.
CCGCAGGACTAAAATGAAAGGAAACCTACTGTGTGTACACAGTTCCAACCATTTAAGCTGGAAAGGCATCAGAGAAGTTCTTCTGCTAGCAACAGTATAAGTGGGCATTGGATCTCAACTGTACTTCAGCTCTGCTTGTAGCTCACCATGACTGTCTCTGCAGCACACAAGCTCTCTTACTCCTGTGTAGTATGACAGTAATGCTCCCTGACAACTCCAAAACCCAGAATAAATAACCAGCACTCTCTCCCCATCAAGTTTTGCAACTGAGATATGCCACAAAGATACCAGATCACTTACACAAGAGAAATTTTTAGACCCTCTGGGAGGACCACTCTGATGTCCAACTTCAAGGGAAATCAGCATCTAACTGCATTGGTCGGTATAATAGTTTCAACCTATAGATTCACTGCTTTTTGCAGTATTTGTCTCCATTTTTCTACACGGTGACTTCAAATATTTCTCTAGTAAAAACAAAACACCAAAAATTGCAAGAGATCTGACAATATTTTAACCAATATGTCTCTGCATTCAGTAAGATTGGAAGAAGTATATGATGCCAGGATGGGGGGGAGGAGGAAGGGAAGAAAGAGGCCAAAACCTCTAAGATCAACTAACTTGGTAATAGTTTCAACCCATGAAGTTCAACCTGTTCCATTAATGACTTAAAAGCATGCATTTTGTCCAGTGTAAAACCACCACGGCCACATCTCCTTAACATAGCGTTTTTATGTTCTACTGACTTGGTCATCCAATTATACATACAGTAAATCATAGAATGGCTCGGGTTGAAAAGGACCACAATGATCATCTGCTTTGTGCAGGTCGCCAACCAGCAGACCAGGCTGCCCAGAGCCACATCCAGCCTGGCCTTGAATGCCTCCAGGGATGGGGCATTCACAACCTCCTTGGGCAATCTGTCTAGGTTGGGCAAATCAATGTAGATCCCTTCAAGTTGCACAACTCTACCTAGTTGACACTGGACAACTGTTTTAAAGGATGGTTGACAATTCTGCCCTGCTTTATTTGTCGCTAAGGTAAATAAATAAATATATACAGAAATACATAAATAAATAAATAAATTTAATGCTTTTAACTTAACTAAAGATCATGGCAACTATAATGCCATCAGAAAGAGCTTTACCCTCTATTTCAGAGAGCAGTGTGCCAAAAGAACTTTTGTGCATTTTCAGCCACCTATTTCCTATTGCTTCTTCAAAAGCTTCTGTCAAGACAGCCAAAATTCATTTCTATGAAGCATCAGTTGAGCGAGATCAAACTACTCAATTATTTTTAAAGGCAAGCCGTTCCTTTTCTCATCTTGTCATAGCCACGCACATCAATTTCCCTCCAGATCATTTGTTTTCACCTATTTCCCAAAGCTGGAAATAGGGGCAATTTATTTCCCATCTACTAACAGCCTTCCGATACAGAACAGAACTGAATGCACTATACTGAACATTCACTTGGATATATCCACCTTCTTTTTTACCGAGAGAGAAAGAAAAAGAAGTCTGTATAGCCACTCAAATGGAGACTCTGTTTTCTTACACCTGACCTGCTGTTTTGCATACATCATAGATCTATTGTCTGGAGAATGTCCTCTATGAAGAAAAGCTGAGAATGTTGGGGCTGTCAAACCTAGGGAAGAGCAATCTCCACAGAGACCTCATAGCAGCCTTACAGTAATTAAAGGAGTCCTACAGGTAAGGGATTCTTTATTGGAGAGTGTAGCGATAGGACAAGGGGGAACAGCTTTGAATTTACAAAAGGATAGGTTTAAGTTAGACATAAGGAAGAAATTATTCATCGTGAGAGTGGTGAGGTACTGGATCAGGCTGCCAGAAGCTGTGAATGTTCCATTCCCAGAAATGTTCAAGGTCAGGTTGGATGGGGCTTCAGGCAACCTGATCTAGTGGGAGATGTCCCTGTCCATGGCAGGAAAGTTGGAATTGATTGGTGTTTAAAGTCCCTTCCAATCCAAATCATTCTCTGAGGCCCTTCTTATTATTTTATTTTTTATTGTTATTTTTATCAGATTATCTAATTTATTCAGTTAATATCTTCCTTTTCTCTTCCCTGCTGAAGGATATCCAACACTTATACTGGAAATCATTCTAGATTTCAAAATTGGTTATAAAAAGATTTTTTAAAGTCTACTATTCTTTTTACATGATTTGTCATATCACGTACTAATAGATGACCTACAGATAGCAGAGTTGCATACTGCTTCATCTTGTAGCATTCAGAGAGGAATTTGGAAGGGAGAGATAAAATCATAGGATAAATATAAATAAAACTCTCCTGCAGTCACCCTGACAAAACAAACAAAAACCAACCAGCAACAGAAAAAGTTTCAACCCTGGCCAATATACCTATGCAAACTCCTCTGCAAAAAGTCAGTTAAATTCAAAGGTGTCCTGTTGTCATCAGAAACCAAGGCTTCCACTCATTTTCCCCAAGGGCTCAGTCTGACCTTCAACATTTCCTTGGTTGCTAAAACAATGAATAAAACTTCTTAACAAATGATGAAAGGTATTTGTTCATCACTGGCTCAGTCACACACACAGCAAATTACAGAGGAATGCAACCAGTCCCAACTGGCTGGTTCATACACAAAGAACAGAACCAGTCAATAACAAAGATCAGGAACAATAATTTTCTTATCCATATGGTTTCCTGACTAGGGCCAGCAAGGGATTTGCTAGAGGATTTGCTGATAAAAGACAGCTCTATCATATTTGTCAGACCTAGGCTGCCACAGAAACATAACTGATATGGTAGACATTAATAAGCCACTGTCATTAGGGCAATCTGTCCAAGCTGATGAATTTGCCACTCCTGTTTTCTGGTGGCAGCAGTTAAACAGTCAAGCAGGCTCTTAGTTTCACCCAGCCACTGCAACAGTCCTGAACCACTTCATTTTGGGAACACCATGTGTCTGTTTCCAAAAATATACATATATATTTTACAGAATTCCCTGTTTGCAAGGATGTGATTGTTTTTCTTGCTTTTAAATCAGATTGTAAGCAAGTGTGGAAATCATAGAATTACACAATGACTACGGTCAAATAAGACCTCCAAGATCATCTAGTACTATCACCAATATTTCCCACTAAACCACATCCCTCAGTACAACATCTAAATGTTTCTTGAATGCCTCCAAGGACAGTGACTCCACCACCTCCCTGGGCAGCCCATTCCAATGCCTGACCACTCTCCAGGACAAGTATTTCCTAACATCCAATCTGAATCTTCCCTGGCACAATTTGAGGCCATTCCCTCTCATCCTACTTCTAGCTACACGGGAGAAGTGGCTGACCATCACTTCACCACAACCTCCTTTCAGGCTGTTGTAGAGAAAGATAAGTTCTCCCCTGAGCCTCTTCTTCTCCAGACTAAGCAATCCCAGTTCTTTCAGGTGCTCCTCATAAGACTTATGCTCAAGACCCCTCACAGCTTCATTGTCCTTCTCTGAGCATGCTCCAGGGCTTCAATGTCTTTCTTGCAGTGAGGGATCATAAAAATTTTCATCAGGTGAAGAACAACGAATCTATCCTTTTGTTCTGGATTTCAGGACATCACACAGCCTGGCCAGAGCAACAACACCTGAAATCTCCAGATAAATGACCACTTCATAATCCATCTGCCATACACAAGGTGCATGGATTTGCCAGAAAAATTATGGAAGCCTTCAGCATAACTCTACTGGCTTCATCTTCCTCTCCCTGAAGATCTGGCATACTTGTACAATAGATACATACACACACACTAACAGAGCTATCAGCTGCACAAGAACTGTGCGGGCTCTGCCAACAAGGTGCTGCAGATTGCAATCTCAGGATGCCCCCAGACGCTCTGTTCTTCCCAGATGCTCATAAATCCCCAGAAAAATGTGCTCTCCTTTTGTACTGCATAGCACTGATTTGTGTTTACATTTGTTTTCTACTGTCCACGCATGTCAGCCAATACTAAATAAAACACAGCAGGGACCCTGGCTCTTGATGCATCTGAGCAGAAAACTGGATAATACCTCCATAGCAGAGGAAAGCAAATTTTAATACAAATGCCAAATTTGACAGTGTATTACACTATTCACTGCATCTGGCACAGAAGAGATTATAACTTGCTGATGGGGTCCTGTAAGCAACCAGCTGGTAGAGCAATCCCCTCACAACACGCAGCTCCGAGTGTGTAGACTTAAAGCAATTCAAATCACATTAGGTTTCAGCATCTGTCTCCAAACAGTCTTTGCATGCAACAAATCTCTTTTTCAAGGGGAGTTCACTTGTAAGAGGAACCTGGACTCAACTGCTGGCTAGAAAGAAAAAAGGCCCCACTGTCAGTGTCACCCTTTCAAACACTTCCATGATCCCAAGGAACAAAGTGATCAGGAGAAAGGCAGAGTCAGTACACAGTGATAGGATCTGCAAGGACATCAGCTGCAAAGCCATTTCACCTCCATGCCCTGACAGCTCTGGCCTAGCTCACAGGAGAAGAGTTTCTGCCCAGGGCATCACCAGATCACTCCCACAGACACAAGTTCTCTACCCTGAAAAACACGCAGACTCCTCCCAGCCCACAGCAACTTGGGGAACAGTTCAACCTTTTCACCTTTTGCAATTCCCGTCTCACAGAGCATCACGAGCAGAGGCAGACAGAACAGTTCCAGGGCAGTGTCAGATCAGAGGCACATTGCTGTTGGAGAGGGAAGATCTGCACAGATCATCTCTAGCAGATCCAGGGACAGGAGTGACTCTCTTTCCCTGCCTAAGCCTCAGGTCAGGGAAAGAGCCTCCAGCAGGAGCTGTGCTTCCCATGCTGGGGAGCAGTGTCTTGCTTACAGGCAGTATTACAAGGACAGTGCTTTCCACAGGAAATTAAAGGGTTGGCCAGACAGCTGCTTGTGCATGTCCAGGGGGTGAAACCGCTCCTCTTGCAACCTACTGTAATGTGCTGTTACTAATAAAAGAGTTGCACTGAAAAAACAGTGTTTGCCCTTTGGATTTCGTATGTTCCCAAAAGCCAATCTGCTGCCCCAAGCAAGAGCATAGGAGGGTCAGTGCAATGGTGAAATCCAATCTGATGCACAACAGAATTTCTATTCCAGATAATCAGCTGATTAAACAAAGCATATTCAGCATCCAAAAATGTTTTTTCACTCTTCACTCTGAAGCCAACGAGACTTTTTTCAGAAGCAAGCACTAAAACAAGTCACCTGGAAATACTTCGAGGCAAGCTTCTGAGGGCCAAATTGTGATGATACATCCCCTTTGCAATGACAACATCCCAGGACACCCCAGGGAGCTCCTTAGGAAATGCTAGGTGAAGAGTACAGGAGACTGAGCTATGCAGCTTGTCACCTAACCCAGCACAAGTTTGGACATGTTGACAGCAGGGCCATTTGAAGATGTTTTTTTGCCTACAAATCTTTTGGATAAACATGATTGTGTTCTACATCAGATTTTCTGTGTAGCTTCAGTCAGTTTTCTTGGCTTGCCACTCTTGATAACTCATCCATAAAACAGCTCTCTCTGGAATACTCTATTCAAATTTATCAGCAGTTAGCTATTCTCCTTCTAAAATTAATAATAGATGGTCTACATGAGCCTGTGTGAGACCGAAACATGTGAACATGAATTGTGCAACTGCACAATGTTTCCATACTGCTGCAGCTTTCAAATTGCTTTTTGCACTCTACTAAGGAGGTATGAAAGAGCACTGTAGGGAGCACATTTTTTACTCTCAGAAATGTCCAACTGTCCCCAGCATGTCCCTACTGTGGTAAATGTTTAGTGATGTCTTTCAGCTTTCAGGCATGTTTCAAGGCAGGGAAGGGTGTTCTGGCCATACGCTAACAGGCTCAGCTGGACCAGGAGCTCAGGATAATTTGATGGCTTGTACCCTTTGGATGCCAGCTGAACAAGGGATGCCAAATTGAGCTCTTGCCATTGGCAGAAGTTTTCGCCTCTGATTCATCATCTTGTCAAACTGCAACAGGATGTGGGGAAAGACAAAAACAAAATGAAAAAAGCTCTTCAGGAGGGGAACTCTATCTCTGACTGAATGGAGAAATGGGACTCCTTTGAACAGCCCTTTTGTACGGCAGTTCGTCTCCCAGCAGGCAGAGAGGATTAATGCTATGAACACTGAACTCAGAATGAGAGCTGCCACTGGAGTACAGCCATCTGTGCAACACTCCACTAGCTGCTGTTGTTGTCACGTGAAACTGAGGAAAAACTGGGAAGCGCATTTGCAAATCCTGCAGCAGGAACAAAAAGAGCACCTGCCTCTCCCAGGTCTGCTGGCAGCTCGTACCACCAGGGGACTTTGCCTCCACCAGCAGAAGGTTAACTTTCAGCCTGAAAAAGAAAAAAAAGCGCCTCTCAGGCTTTTAAGAGAAAGAAGTTTAAATCCCAGACCGGAAGCCTTAATTATAAAGGATTTGTGTGAAAGTTGCCAGATCTCTCCCTGCTCTGTGATCAGGGCTGCGCCAAGGGTCTGCTTTGTGTCTCACTAGCAACTGTGTTAAGTTCAGCAGAGCAACTAGGTCAAAGATGCAAAGGCAGAACAGAGATCAGTGATTAGCCCTAATGAGCCCCTGGGCTGCAGAATGACAATGCATTCATTTCAAGGTTCTTGCTGCAACTGAAGGTATCACACTTGCATCCAGTGTGTGCTGCTCAGAATACATCATTTTGCATTTCACATTTTATGCCGTAGAAAGTCTTTTCATGTCACCATGACCTGAAGACAGCAGATGAGAGGAAACAGCGAGAACTGTCATTCTCACTGGGAGAACTGAAAGTAGCTTGCAGAAAATGAAGGAAAGATTAGAACATCCCAGGAGCAGCCCTTCTAAATATGCAGCCCTATTGCTCTCAATCAGCCAATTCTACTAAAATCTAAAATCTGCTGCAAGCATGAAGTTACAGAGAATACTGATCTTGCGTTCAAGAATGTACAGGCACATTTGTGCACAAATGTAACACCAGGCTTTCTGAAGTTCACCCAACCTTCAAAGAAAACAGCAGAAACAAAGACAATTACTTTGTTTTTCTTCGTGTCTTAGACTTCCCCTAGGACGAGAAAATGAAAATACACAAAGTCAGTCCAAGGCTTCCAGCTAGCTTTACCTCATTCAAAATCAGTTTGTTTCCAGCTGATAAAGACAACACAGCAATTCACCTGGAGCCCACTATGACTGATAACAGGCAAATGTCTGCTGTCAGACTATGGACAGGGGGAGCACGAGCAGTTGCACAAAGGATGATCTTATGCAAGATAAGAACGTTCAGTTCAAACTTTACAATATAAATATATCGCGATACAAAAATTACTAGATAGATTGATAATCAAGGAGAGGGGGGAAAAAACATTTCTACCACATCCTTCTACTCTCCAGCCAAATGCAAAAGTGACAAGACACAGCTGATCTTATCAAAAATTACACACCAACCCTGGGCCACTGACTATCCAATGACACAGTGGGCATGGAGCCACTGTCAGCAAAGCAGTGGATGCTTGGCACCAGCAAAGGAGTTCTATGTCAAGAGCACAGGATAAAACATCTCTCTCCAGGATAAAACTCTAATACATGCAAATTTCATCTGGAAACACTCAGAACATTAGGACATATGAAAATTATATTAAAGTGCTGTGAAAATGATGCCTTGTAAGAAACACCAAGTAACAGCTAAATACTGCAACACAGGCCATTATGAGAAAGACCACTCTGCCAGAAACACTGGGACAAAATTCACTGTGCTTCCCACTGCATCACTCAACAGAAAAGGCAGACTCCAAAAAAGCAGCTGCTGCCTTTGGGATGCCCAACTTGCAACACCAGGCAGAGATCTCTCAGGTGTTTCAAACTGTTCATTTGTAAGACATAAGCACTTGAAAGCTGTGGTTTAGATTTTGAAAATAGTGTTCAGCATCAGAAATTTCAGGTACTGATAATATTTTTTCCACAAACAAGCCTTAAATTTAAGTAATTCTCATACATCAGCTATTACATTTATATTCAAGAATGGCACAAGAATTTTTTGTTAAAGCACTCTCAACATTCAAACAGATGAAAAAAATCAGTAATTTTTCAATAGTTTAACCAGGGTATTAATTGATATTTACTAAGAGCAGTATTTATTTACAGCATCATGACGGTCAAATCTGGTGGGAAAAGAGGACCCAAAATGCTAAGCTATACCAACAAGCCATGATTTCACAGAAGACAGCTGCCAGTTCTATATCTGCACTGTAGAAAGATTGCCTTCTTCTCCCTCACATGTACTCTACTGAGAGATCACAGTAATAGCAGTGTTTTCCCATTAATGCCTTCCCAGAAATCCTCCTCTGAAGCACAGCTGATACCTAAAAAAGGGTGGCTCCTTAATAAATGAGCTCTTTGCACTCACACGCTCAGAAATAATGGTGAAGAGGAGAGGAGAGGTGGAATAGGTGTCCATTCATTGCACTTTCCCCCCTCTAGAAGGATGGCAGCAGAAAGCAGAAATAAGCATCATCGTTATCTCCAGCGCGCGTTAGCAGCCACACGGAAGCCAGTCAGCAGTGTCTGGCATTGTTTGGTGGAATACAAAAGACTCTCTGTTTGGAAAGTTCAGGAAAGAAAACGGAGAGTCTGTGGCTTGGTCCTACAGTCAAAGGCTGAAACAGAGGCAGAGAAGTTCTCAAGCAGAGGCTGATCTGAAGCCCTTTGAAGTTGATGGGAAAACTCCCATGGACTCCAGCACACTTTGAAACACATCTGAAGTGCACAGAAGGGTGCAAAGCGACAGAAAAGGAGAACCAAACATCTGCTAGAGGAGAGGGTTTTAAATAATGTAGGAGTGACCTAACCTCTTCACTGTTATTGGTATGGTGTATTTTTTGGGATGTTCAAGAACGTAGAACTTTATTGATTTGCTAAGTCTTTTCATTAGGACATAGCAGTGGCACATATATATTAATCATTATTTTTCACTTAAAACACTATGCATGCTGCTCTAATATTTACCAAGGACTACAGCATTTAACAAACATCTCTGAGGAAAGGGGGGAAAAAGCTTCTTTCAAGTGTTGCACTTTAATTAATGTTTTCTACTTTACTTTACCCCCAGCCACTCCCAAAAGGACTAGTTGAAAACCACAAAAAACACAATCCAGGACCAAAAACCTTATTAAGAACAATGCTGTCAGCATCATCTATTCAGAAGCAGCAGATTGAGACAGAGCCCAAACCAGAAGCAGCACATTCTCAAAACAAATGCTAGGGGATCCCAAGAGCGCAGAGATCCTAAATCCTCTTTTCAGTTAAGATACAATTAATTTTTTCATTAGAGTAGAACACAGCATCATCCAAGAAAAAAAAAGTATGCTGAATTCTGTAACACTTCCATAATTATTTTCTTGCATATAGCTGTAATTTGTTGCAATGGTTTTTTGGTGTTTTGTAGGTCCTGATAATGTTTTCTGGGAATCAATTTGTTAGAAGCTTTTTCTTGAACGCTTCTTGCAGCCTTTGCATAAGATTCAACAAAGAGCTAAAGCTTCTCTTTTTTTTCCCTCCCAAAAAAATGCAGGATGTTTCCTCTTTTCCTGGCTAATAGAATCCAACTGTTGCTGCATGACATCATTCCCCAGAGTTAGGGAATCCAAGCTAGCACAGACACTCGGCTGGGAGTAAACACCACAGAGGGGGAAACAAAAGCACTTTAAAACTGAAGGAAGTAACATTAAAAAAGCAGTTTTTGTTACCTGAAATTTGGAGCATTTCCCTTTCCACTCCATTCTCAGATTTGTATTTCCCAGACAAAACTCTGCCTTATTATGTGAAGCAATCAGCAAAACCGGTCGCTGAACGCCTAATACCTGCTGTGCTTCCCAGAACTCCTTCATATGACCTTTCGCAGCACTGATTCCAGCTAAAATGATTGCAAAGAACACAGACTGGCCAGGCCAGTTGTCATGGAGATCTCTCTCTCTCCTTTTTCATACACACGCGTGCGCACACAGATTTAAACAATTCTGGGAGACATCCACAAAACAGCATGCCTTTTCATCAGCTAAGTTTGTGAAGCATTCCACCCCTCCTCCAAGCCCTCCCTTGAGTCAGCCCAGGAAGCTGAGATTTGGTCATGAATCGATTGCTGAAAATCAGAGATGTCGCCTTTAAGAAGAAAATAATAATTTAGGGGGAAAGAAAAGAAAGAAAGAAAGAAATCACAACACAGAACTTGTTTTTGTCCTGGGAAGGAAAAGAGAGATTTTCTGCTTTTCAAAGCTTTGAACTAAAAGCAAATCTTGCATTCGAACCTGCAGGCTATTTGCCTTTACCCAACTTGCTATGAATTTGATATCTGAAAGCACTAAGACTTTGCTGAAGCACAATCACGCAGATTACATGAAATGCTGCTGGCATTGCCTGACTGCTTACCTTGCTCTCACCCAGTACCCAGCCAGTGATTTAATTAGCACAGGTATTCATTGCGGTCACTCAGGACTTCCTGCATCCTTTCATGTTTCTGTAATTAAGAACAAAATTCTGCTGGTCAGGAACACGCAACTATTTTTTAACAAAGCAAACAGAAAACAATCCCTCATCCAAACAAGATAAAACAGACACAGTGGAAATTTTCTCATACTGACTGTAAGTTCACATGCCTCTTAACTAAAACTCACTAACTTCAAGTTTAAGGAGAAACCCACTTCAATGACATTTGAGAATTAATTAATTTACCAAATTCATTGCCACCGTGGTTGCAAAAACAAAGCTAATTCCACACATAAACAAAGAGAGGCAACATTTTTACTTTGACAAAGGAATTCTAAAATAATCCCCAGCAACGTCATATAGAAAAGCCTGGTCTGATTAGCTGAAAGAGAAAAAGAAAGCTTTAGAAAGAAAAGAAGAAGAACATTAAGAAAATTCAGGAGAGCTATTTGGGCTCAGAAGAAAAGCACTGTGCCCGAAGTTTTTCCACTCTGACAAATAGTGGGGAGACTTACTCTTTAGAGGATTTAACTGGAATCAGTCATTCAAAGCTTTAAAGTTGCTTAAAAAGTACTCAAGGGACTGCATGACTGCTTTCTGCAATGAGTAGTATAAGCAACAGTCCCTCTAGTGGGCGTAAAAACGTAAAGCTGACTGCAGCACAAAACAGGAACTCAATATATTTATTCTCTCAACTACTTCTCTTTGCTGCTTTGTTATTTCTCATCTAAATTACATGTTTAGAATAAAACTAGCATTTGCAGCCATTTAAATGTTATTGATGGGGCTCAACAAAAGGAGACACATTCATACGTTACATACCAGCACACCTAGGTTTATGCACAGAGATCTAAAAAGTTCCAACGTATTTCTGTTCTGCTTGTGCTTTTATCCCAAGGTGGGATAAGAAAAACTCCATACAGCCTGAGATAGTCAAGATGTCTTAAAGGATCACCTGTCTCTACATATCATACTGTAAAGTATAAAGTAGACTGGAACATAGCATTGACTACACTTCTGAAAACCCTACATTTTATGAATGACAGAATGAATGGATTGCAGACTTAATCTACCTCTCTTTCTACCAGAAACACTACACAAAAGCTACATGAGGCATATTTTACCCTAAGAACTGCATGCAGACATATTCATAGGTAGATGAATACAAAAAAAGAGCTGCTTAAACTGTCAAGAATCCAGAAGATGCTGAAATTACATCACATTAAGTAGTTTTTCTAGTCATGAAAGCGGCATAGGCTAAGCTTGCAAGTTCATGCTAAGTTCCCTCATGAATACACCAGTGAAGCTCAGCAGAACCATAGGAATCAAATATGAAATATTATGACACACTTTTGGCTTAGAAAGTTTTCTTTGGTTTTTGATTGAGTTAAACTCACCGCATACTGAAAGTGGGCAAAGATTCAGCAGTATAACTGGGAAAAAGGGGAGGCAGGTAACTCCTCCCAAGACATGAATGTTTTACTTCACATTAATACAAAGGCGTTGCTCAAAGACATGAAAGCAATTTAAAAAACAAAAACGACCTATGTATTGACCAATGAGCAGGTGAAATGATTGAGTCTTGTCCATCGATCTCAGAATTTCTATAAAGCCCACTGATGATAACCCCATGAGTGTCCACCAATGATGTACATCATGTCCTATTCCAGAATTTCACAAGGCTCTGTAGCACTTCATTGTGAGACCACTCTGCATATATGGCAAATATCTAAGGGAAGTATGTGCAATAGCATTTATAAACAATTGAAAATGCTTGTAGCATTACATATCCACTCAGTTACAGTCAATGGTTTCATACTAAATAAAGTAGTCAAAATATAAAATATATTATGCATGTACAATTATGCAAGTACAAAGCACAGCAATAAAACTATGGTCTAAGCTTTGGTCTTAGGAAGATAACTTCCTCCAAAGACCCCAAACAAGCAACTGTCTGTTCTGCATCTCATGAATACACTTGCCAAGAAGAGGTTTTTGTTCAGGTTGGCCTAGGTGAAACAGCAACCATTTTTAACCTTTCCCTCTTTTTGGCTGGACTTCCCACAAACGCATCAATATCCCAAAACAAAATCTGGGGTCATGGAGGACATAATGAACAGCTTATACTAGGTTAGTTACAAAATAAAGAAATCAACGTCATGGCTACACTGTAATTGGAAAGTGTTAGAATATGCATCCCTCTCCCTTGCAGCAGACAAACAATCCATTACTCACATATGACTGATGTTTAGTTTCTCATTTCCAATACACTTCCCATTTCTTACTGGTTGAACATGCTCCTTGTATTCTCCGTGGTCACAAGCACAAGATGCGGGAGCCACATGACATCAGCAGGAGCAGACATACACTACAGAGGACGAGTGTACAGCCAGAGTCCTCAGTAGGGCACAACTGAGGTCTGTGCCCTTAGGATTGAGAATGGAAATATGAGCGGCTTGCTGCAAGCTGCATGGCCTGAGTTTATCAAATGCTTCTCAAACCAAGCAGTCATCATTAGCAACAGGAGAGACAATAAACATCAGCTTTGTTCCTAAACGACTCATGAAGTTTTATCGCTGTCAGTAGGTAAAGTCACAAATTCAAGGTTTAAAAAGACAAAAAAAATTAAGCTGCCTACAAAAACTGCTCAGATCTCTGACAAGTGTAAACAGAGATCCATCGCTGAATATTTTTCTTTTCTTTTTTTTAAATAGAACTAAACTCCATATAAAATTACTTGTGTACAATGATTTACGATTATCCCCCCTTCTCACCATAACTTCCTACCTTCCAGAAGGATGAATCTCTCAGCTCTACACCATCTTTCCAGTGACCTCCACTAATAACAAAAAATGGATCAAATTGAACTTAAATAATCACAAGACACAACAGCAAAAAGCAAAGAACAAGTACACTGACCCAGTATGTTTTCAACTCAATGCCATGGAAAGGCAAGTGCTTGCAGCTCCTGCTGACCTCACAGGGAGAGGCAGGGAACCAGGTGGCTCTTCCTCATCACTTGGCAGTGACTTACAAAGGTAAGGAAATAAGGGAAAAGGCCCCAACTGTCTAATAATACAAATATGAATGCACAAGATAAACTGTGCCCTTTACTCTCTATTTAAAGCACAGCACTCAATACGTTCTCTTAAGACATTCAGGCATTCTCAGGTAGGACAAGAGTACAACACTCAGTGCAGCAAGTCATACTTAGTGGGACTTGTCCAAAGAGTAGGTTCTAGAAATTAGGTCTGCAACTAGCCTTTACCTTTCAACACAACGACATAACAGCACAGCAACAAAGCAAGTTGAAACACCTTTTGTAGGCAGCAAAGCTGTAACACCTTAGAGTCCCTACTGGGGGTCTCCATAGCGAATAAAGCTTCCCCTGACTTCACTGACACATTACTATCAATTTGGCCTCACTAAATCATGCTTTGATGCAACTAGTCCTATTAGTACTCTATAGTACTTATTACCATAGTAATAATACAATGCCCCTGCAAGCAATAACACAACAGATTTGACCCAACACACAAGACCCTTTGGTTTTGTGGGACTGCATGTGTCTAAGATCAGTGAGCTATGGACTTGGTTTTCTTCCCCATTTCAGTGTCAGAACCATTACTCACAGTGTTTCCACAACTCTCTCTCCAAGCAGAATTAAAAATTTCCATGACTTCTTTAACAGCCCTTGTTTGAAGCACTGTACTGATTTCACTGATCCAGGAGAAAAAAACATACATATATATATATATATATATATGTATATATATATATATAGACATACACACACACCATATGTAACTAGGAAATGACTAATCATAGTTGAGCACACTTTGCGATGTTGCCAAACCCTTTATGGCTCCATATCCCAATTCAGTTTGATCTCTTTCTGCATATGAAAGCCTGCCATACTTTGGTCTGACTATGGCCTCTCATCTGGGTGCCAGATAATTTGCCAAAGTTTCTAAGTGATTCAGTGAAATTAAGATGATGTCTGTACCTGGGAGGTCATGACAAGAACCTGACACACACTTAACTCCTGTGTGAACACTCATCCAGAACTACAGCATATTTACATTATGGCTATTATTGCTTTAGGACCTGATTCAGCAAAGTACTCAAACACTGACTTCAAAAGAACTTAAAAATACGCCAAACACGTGCTACAATATTTTACCAAAGTAGTGCTTTATTTGTATATTCTAGAGAGGACAGATGGAAATAGTTTTTATTTTGCCATTAAAGCTTTAAGATGCTGATTGATTACATAATCAGGACACGCTCTCCATGCTATATGTACTGATGAGGTTGAAAAACTGCTGAGCAACAAGCTGAATAAGTCCTTAATAAAACAACATTAACAATGTAGAGTTAACTCACGTAAAAGCCTGGTTTGAGAATTATCCATACCTACAACCTGATTCTTGACAGGAGACACATATTACAGCTCACCCTGCTAGGAAAGTGGTGCTAAGCCAAACCAGCCATACAACCTGGCTCCAGGCCCAGCCAGCCAGTTCAGCCAGCCCGCAACATCACAGTACTGTAAACTGTTTCAGATGGCATCAGGCCAAGCCATAGGGATAGCCAAAAGGTGGGAAGCTCATGTAAGTAAGCCCTTCTCCTTAATTCTCCTGAGCCAACTCTGTCTCCAACTCATGCACTCCAGCCAACATCCTTCCTGTGTGAGGCTGTGCCGTATCCCAGGAATGCCTGAAAAGGGAAAGCAGGAAGCAGTAGGACACAAACTGATGGGTGGAGGAAGCTCCCAAGGAGAGACTACTTGTTCCATCTGGACACAAGAAAAATTTGCGCTTTGTAGGTGTTAGTTTCCTCCTGCAGCACTTTTTACTACATATATATACCCATCAAACACGGATTTATATCCCAAGAAGGACAAATGAGACAAGCAGACATTCCCCTGGGAATAAGTCATACCAGGAGAGATGTCAATGGGTTGCTTGAAATTCCAATGAAATTCTGACTTGACCCTATGTGAATGCAAGATACCTTAATTTGTCTTCACTACTGCCTCTTTTAAGTAAAAGCCAAAGGCCAAGTTTCTACTGCCCTTGTTCATGGTGCAATAAAACATGCTGTGCAAGGGACTAGAAGGTAACTGAAAAAACAGATCCCCACACATTTGGAATTGCAACGCAAGCAGGACTCACAAGAATACAAATTGGAAGAGCTAAATCATGTGCACAGATGACCAACTCTGACCTAATGCAACCAATGGGGCAAAATCCTTCTCAGAACACATAAACAGTGGGAAAATATAGATCCTTTAGACTAACCCTCCAGTCAAAGAGGCGTTCTTCAAACCACCGTGTGTTCCTGTACCAATGACTTTCACTCAAGTAGTGCCACAAAGATCAAAGAAGCTTGTTAGGAACAATCTCTGTTACATTGGCTCTACAAAGCTTGTAAAGTGAAGAGCATCTTTCAGCTTTAGCCAAGTAAGCAAAGGACATAAGAACATATACATTCAACAGCGCAGTGCTGGCTTCTGAAGCAAACATGTGTGGTGGGTGGCTTTTGTGTGTGTTTTTCCAATCCCTGTGAAAAAGCTTTTAATTCAAATTCAAAATAGGAAATAAGAGGGCCAACTGACTGAGCATCCAGTGCAATTCACCTTGTTTATATTAGAAAAATCACAACCAATACTGCTGTGCTGTCTGAGAACTTCAAAATAAATAAATAAACTGACAAATAACAGCAACATGTTTTCTGATTCCTTTTGATCATAAGCTATTCACAGTTCACAGGAAGTTTATGCAACCCCCTCTGACTTATCTTCTAAGGCCTATTAGCCAAGAGACTCTAAGAAGAAAATGTCAGCCTGACATTCCTTTGGACAAAAAGCAATGGCTTAGCTGTGGGATAACTTCTGTAGTTCAATCATGACTTGAACAGTCAAGTTGGCTTGGAGACTCTATGAAATGCTGATAACTTGCTGGGGGGGTGCCTGTGAGCCCTGCTGCGTAGTGTTGGGAAGGAAGGGAGCTGTGAGCACTACCCAGCACCCACTCCTCCAATCACCTACATCTCACAGAAACCAAAGCCAGCAATGGCACATGTTCTCATAGGCATATAATGAGTTTGTCTTGCTTACTGCCATAAGCATAACAGCATGCAGATTTTACAAGCTGAAAACGATAAAGCTATTTTCTTCTCTATTTTGTATAGAACAGATAAACAAAATATTGCTTTGAATATATACACTTCCTTTCATTCTTGGCCCTCAGTGTGCTCTACAGAGCTGGGTAAATGTCACTGCTGTCCAGCTGCTTGGAATAAAGGAGTTAAGGATCTGTGTGTGATACTGCACACTGATCCCCTAAGAAAGACTGCATGACTGAGCTATGCCCACAAGGGTCTACTGCCTCCTATGAGATTGTATTTAGGCCCTGCAAGGCAATCAGGATCAGCCCAATTCCAAGGGGCACTGAAACATTTTCCTTCCTGGAAAACATTTTACTTGGGCATGGGAAACTGCTGAGTTTAAGCCTTTCTTCTACCTCATTTTCAGTGCCATGCAAGAAAAGAAAGTCAGCGAAAGCTGAGCAACTAGGACCAGCTTGAGACCCAAAAAAAAATTCCAAAACCAGAATACACAGTTCAAAAACATTTGGTGAATCTTCCAAGCACCTCAGTGCTTCTTGGGTTAAGCAATGAAGAGACATCCCAATGAGCCACAACCACGAGAGCAGCCCGGGGCTTGAGCTAGCACAGCTGAATTGTTTTCAGAAAGGAGGCCGTGTCTCCACACAGTGCCCCATCACGCTGTGGGGCTGTGCAGACCTCCTAGAGTCAGCTCCATGGCTCTCTGTGACAAGTTCCATTGTGCAGCACACACATCCCCTGAGCAAAATGCTGCAGACCACAGAGGAAGTAAATATGTCCCATCATTGGGAATTCAGCTCCAAGTGCTCGAGCTCCAGATGAATGCCTTAAAAGCAAGGTCATTCTTCCTCCTCCAGCTCAGTGAACTCTTCCAAAAGGAGGTGGGGGATGCCTCTGAAGACAGCTTCACATCCAAGGAAGCACTCACTTGAATCCCTGGGTCAGTCTGCTAGTAGTTACACACCCACCAGTCTCCTCTTTCACCATTAAGAGTAGAAGTTAATACTTAAGAAAAAAATAAAAAGTTAGAAGTAGTCATTTTGCTTTACTCTCATCAACACAGAAGGTTCAGAAATAAGATTTTGCTTTCTGCCATTAAGCAGAATAATTTCTTATTTTAATTATATTCTTTCCCTTCCCATTTTAAGACAAAAGAAAAGCAAGAATCAACTGTTGTTTTTTTTTAAACATCTGACTGAAAAGGGTGGAACTTGGGAAAGTACCAGTATTTTTCTTCCAAGTCTGGGAAAACTATACAGCCTATATAAGCCAGGACACTGTTATGGATATTCTTCTTTAAAAACACTGGATTAGGTCAATGTAGTCACACGATGTTCCCCATTGCTGTATACATTGCTTTAAGGGGACAGACAACTCCCTGGAACCACTGCTGCTGGCAACTGATACTATGAAAATGGTGACGTCTTGCAATGCCAGGTGAGAGGTGGTAATTCAGTGGGCAAAGAGCACATGGAGCACATGACTGTTCCCAATTCATCACACAGTTGTGCCGAGATTTAAACACATAAGTATGAGCTGCGACACTCGCAGCTGGGCATGTGTAAGCTCATTGCAAACACAGGCTAGCGCCTACCATGCTGGAAGCAGCCTATGGAAAATGTGAACCAGAAGATGCAAATCATTAATAGCACCCATCAACACTTGCTTTGGGGAAAATTCCCCATTCAAGAACAGACATGCTGATTATGACACCAGTTTTCTCATTTCCTGATGTATGAAAGTCCCATCAGTAAACATGAGATCCGCGTGCTTACCGAAAGCACAAAGCAGTGCTCTCAGTTTGCCAGAAAGATCTGAAAGGGCCTTTTTTCATGTTTACATATGGGTGAAATCTACACTGAAGGAAGCAGAGCAAGGACCCAACAAGGAGTCAGAAGAATCCAATTGGATTCCTCTGACTCCAATGCTGTTCTTGATTTTAACCCCATTCTGTTACATGACCTCAGACAACTTTCTTTACCTGGTAACAGAATACATGTTTGGTTTTCTGAAGCTCTGACAAATGACAAGCTAGCATTACTGAAGCAACACAGTAAGCTGCAATCTCATCGTGGATGTCAAACCATACGTACAGTTCCTCATGTTATACAATTCTGGACATAAACCAACCTCCAAGGCTATTTCCAGTTTCTTAACCCACTCCGCATCTATCTATTTTTTATATTCCCTCCAGGGGTCAAGCACATAGTTTTCTTCATCATCCCTAACACCGAAATCCAAAACTTTGCTCCCAATTCCCACAGTACAACAAAAGCAAAGGTAATTCGGAGGGAAAGATTTAGACCATGCTTTCTCCTGCTTGCTTATGAAATGAAATCACAGATTTGCACCATTTTTCTTAGACAGAAGTATCTGATCACACTCTAAAATATTAGATAGTTACACTGCAAGATTAAAAAAAATAAATCTACAGTATAGATTTTTAAAATCCCTTCCATCCAGCTGCATTCAGAATAAG
Organism: Lagopus muta; assembly: GCF_023343835.1. Lineage (NCBI taxonomy): Eukaryota > Metazoa > Chordata > Aves > Galliformes > Phasianidae > Lagopus > Lagopus muta. Next base: position 9,594,433 of record NC_064438.1, on the reverse strand, counting down.
CTCGACTGCACCTGTCTTACACAGTGGTTAAAAAGTTCCTACACAGACTGGTGTTTTATCACCAGTGTCATCTCTGATTTACTGCACTGTGACCTGGAGCAAATCTTAGCAATCCTTATAACTCATCTCTTTTAGAGCAACTTCCATGTGTAACGCTCATAACTTGCAAACCACCTGTAAGTTGTTCAAATCAGGAGTTTGCCTTCTCCATTACCAGATATCTAGGACACTCGTGGAAAGCCAGAAAGCCAACAAGATATACACTAAGACTATTTTTAAAACACCATGCCATTTTACATTCATTTGGAATGGCATCTAAAATATATAAGGAAACGTAGCCCTCCCCTGCAAGCTGCCATAAGCCACAGGTAACTGAATCTGTCTTGGTTTTGTCATCTCTAAAGATGTGGTAATAAATGAAGTTTATTAGAAATACTGTTAATATAAATGTATGAAACTTCAGAGTGGCCAGAGAATGCTGGAAGGAAAGCATTGCTGTTCTGAGAAAGAGGCTGATTTTATCTCTTTGTTTAACCACATGCTTACTACTAACCCCATTTAGGAGAATGTATTGCCATAATTCCCTAATGTTTTCACTATACAGTTCTAACAACCTCAATTTGGGCCAGGGAACAGAAAAGACATGTCATGCACACACAGTGAATGAAAGTCAACTGCTTGAACACCATCTCCTGAAAGAAGGAGCAAGCCCATTAACAAAAGAGGGTGATCACCCAGCCACCCCATATGCAGCACTGCACCTCAAGGACAACATCAACAGCAGGCATGCGAGGTGGAGAACGGAGCAGACCGCTATGACTCATGCTTTAAGTCTAGTCAGTGAAAAATCTGGCAGAAATGTATTGTTTGACTATGTCTGCACATTCCCAGGAGATTTATAGCTGCTTATTAAATCATCTGTTCCTGTTGAAACCAAAGAAATTGTATATGTTTCACTGAATTTTACATCTGGTAGAAAGACCTCTTAGCCATTAATATAGAATAGAGGTTTTTCTATTGGGTGAGCCACACAAAAGGTTTTAAAGACCTTATTTGTGACAGGAAATAAAACCTGCCAAGGGATGGGCTGGAGAGGAGACTGGAACCTGCTGCATCAGCAGATGGGTCTCCCTGCTTGCTTCTCTGCTCTGCTACGTTAACTCTCAAAGTCAGGTGGCTCTTTTGAGTGAAAAGCAGTTTCTACTGAAGATAGGAATCAAGTAATTTCTACAGAGGAAACAGTCTCATCTTAAAACCCAATGAAACAGTCAAGGAGCTGCCTTCAGCCCTGCTCTACGCATGGACACGGCAACCTGAGCTCTTGCTGGCTTTTGTACAAGTGACAGAGAAGGAAAGAGCATTTCCTTCTGTGTAGGGAGGGATATGTAGACAGCCATCTCAATCCATTCTGTTCAACTAAAGCAGGCTATTTTGTTATTTCAAAATGCTATGTAGAGCATCTCCACCCCCTACCTTTCACACGCATTATCCGCTGAAGAAACCTGCACAAACAAGCACTTTCCTTATCCCATCTTCCCTCCTCTGTTCTTACTTTTTTTGGGGTTTTTTTGCCCTTGGGTGCATCTACAGCTTAGCTCCCTGAGATAGCCATCTCTCAGCATTATTTAGTGTTATTAAGTAGAAGCTAATGTACGTTAATGTTCTGAATTCCCAGAAGGTAGGAAAAATGTGCTCATTCTATATTAACCCCTTAAAAATAAACAAAAGTCTAGGCACATTTGCTGAACACCCAAGAATGTAGAAATATTGTATCCATGGCTACTTTTGTGCTGACATTGGAGCAGGGACGTACTTTAAAAACACAGAAAAAGCCTTTCTGGGTCAAGCCAGCAGCACATCTAGCTCAAACTCCACCTCTGAAGGTGGTGAAAGGCAATGCTGGTCAGGGCAAGCCCCTGACCATAGCTGCTTTCTATCTACTTTTCTTTGTTTGAGACTGTAGACCATGGATAAGCAGGGCTGAATAGCAGAAAAATTTGCAACATTTTTCTACAGTGCATTTGTTGCTCTCCCTGAATAAACAAAATGCTCCTAAGCCTTTAAAGTGAAACACAACAGAGAGCCATGTCTGAACTGCTATACTTAGCATAAAAGTCAGCAACTTGGGAGTTTTGGAGCGTAATAATAAGGCCAGGACCCACACCAGTTCACACACACAAAATGCCCAAAGCCTACAAAGCAAGGTAGCCAAGAACCACCATGTCCATGGGTGCCACTGTGGCAGATGTGCCAGCACGCACTGGATGCAGGGGACAAGGGATGGGTTTTCAGCACGTTTCTCTTTCATGTTTTTGAAATGCTGGCTTGTTTTCCAGCAAGCTGCCTTTTACATGACCCAGATGAAGGTAGCTTGTAGATTCAGCAGGATCTACGCCATGCCAAGCTGATTTATGCAGTAAATCAGGTGTACTCTCAGAGTACAAAGGCAGAGCTCTACAAACTGTTTTATACTGTTTATTTTTTTGTCAAAAAGACAAAAACTCTCTGCCCTCATTTTCTCTCTCTTCTGTCTCTTTTGGACTGTCTTCACTCTAGCACTCTTGTTCAATGAAAAAGGAACAAACACACATGGCAAATCTGAAATCCCAGCAGCCTGTGTGAAAGCGGGAATCAGCACTTTTATGTTCAGTAGGGTACAGTCAGCCTACAACCCTACACACCCCAACCATCACTTTATTCCTGCTTGTCACAGTAACTGACTTTCTAGGGTGTCAATCAGTTGTTAATTAAAAGAATTATCAAGTGATTTTTAACAAACTGATTTACAGACTTGATCCATAATCAGGATAACAACACCACACTTGAGCCCATTCCAGGTGAGACATCATGACAAAGGCAGACCATCACTGCAACTGACTGCCCAGCAAGCTTTGGACTGGTCACATGTGACAAGTCTCACTTGGTGCTGTTGGAAAATCAAGAGCGTCATTTGATCCTGAATAATCTTCCTCATCTCTTTTGATTTGGTTCTTTTTCCTTAAGAGGGAGGCAGTTACGCTAATTAATGTAACTTTGTCCTCTGTGCCATGCACACAGTCACACCGTAACACACAGCCAGGGAACTTGGAGCAAACATGAACCCAGGCCAACTCCTTCTCTATGGTATCAGTGGGTGTCACCCCACAGACACACATCCTCAGTGATCCAGCTACGTAACACGTGATTTCATAGCACTGCAAAAGAGAGATTTGTACTGCTGAGGAAGAGGATGGGTCATTTTATTTCATGGAAAACGCACAAAAACTGCTGTCCACTTTCACTGGGGAACATTAAATGAGAAGTGATGAGACCTGGGACCATTTTCAAGTGTGAGGTGCAGAATCCCACTCAATGGTTGCTCCAATAAGAGGCTACAGAAGTAATTTATGGGGGCAAATGCTCTCTTCACCAGAACCCTTCTGTTCTTCTCAAGCAATTGTTTCATAAGAAGTGTTTCTGTGCCTTGCATCTGCAAACACTGAGAACAGCTGCCAGCCACAATAGGAAGTGGTTGACACTGACTGAGCATATTTCTGAAACCCCACCAATTCTATTCCACAAGAAGAAGAAAAAAAGATATACCAGTAACAAGAAAACCCAAGAGAATTTGATTGTCTTTATTCTGTGCCTTTGCTGAGAAGTAAGGATCTTTGTTTTCTCTCTCGGCCCTTCCTGTTATTCACAAAGGGAATTACAGACCAACCAGTTCTATAAGTGGTTGTTCCCTGAACCTTGTGGTTTAAGTCTTGGTCAAAGTAAGGTCATTCACACAGGAAGTATGACTCTTAGGTGGCAAAGCAAAGCTGTTCTGATTCCCAACAATCTAACATTTAGCTTATTTTAACTGTACTCATCTGCTGCCTCATCAGCACCTGTTCCTCTAAATGATTGAGAGGCAGACACCAGAAGAAAAAATTAGCAAAAATCCTTAGAAAGAAAGATGACCTATAGGCCAGCACAGATCTGGGGACCGGGCATTTCCACCCCACTCACACCCCTAACCTGTACTTATCACATCCATACAGGCACAGCCTACAGCCCACTGATGAGCAGGTAGCCAGGATAAGACCTTCCAAGCCCTAGACACTTGAGGGCAAAAGATTGTTCCTGTTATTAGTGTGTTCCACAAAAATGCAACCAACATACCAGCAGCTGGGTTCCAAAGCTGACCCACAGAGCATTCAGTACTGTAAATACAGACAGCACACTGGTAACCTGCCCAGTTTTAAAGCTGGAATGAAGCAGTCAAATAAGTAACAGAACATTCAAAAACCACCAGCAGTGACCAACTACACTCAACTTATTTGGTTATCACTGATGCAAAGATCTTCTATGTCTAATTATTTAAACATGCAGTTTTCCCTCAACTCCAAATCCTGGAAGCCTTGGCTTTTTGTGGGGCAATAATTTTTTGGGTGATGTTTTTGTTTCTTTTGGGGTGGAACTTCTTTGGTAAGTTCAGTGATTTCAACTCCAGCTCACATTCCATAAAACAAAACTGGGTAGGCATTGAAAGGTAGCAAGGAGTTATCAAAGCTTAATGTGTCAGAACATAAAATCTCTCCCCAGTTATAAAACGCTGAAAGCAAATTGGTCTAATCTCATATGAGTTGCTGGCATTAAAAAAAGAAGCTCTCTATGCACAATCCAGCTCACCTTCATCACAAACCTCAGAGCTCTTACTGGAACAGGAGCAAAGTAAAGAGCACGGTCATAAAGTTTTATTACTCTGATGCAGGAAAAAACTTCCAGCTTTTGAGTTAGCAGATCATTTTAAGTGGAAAACAAAATCAGTATGAGAATCCCTATTTCTTCCTCTTCTTTTGTATTCCCTCTAGTGAAAGTATTTTTTAGTCAAAGAGTGTACAGTATACGCTTGGAAAACTTTGCCTATTACTAAAATCAAACTCAAAACAAACAAACAATATCAATTTTTTGAAAGGTTTACTTGTCATGCTAAGGCCCTCAGCTTCCATTCTCAGGGATTTTCTCAAGTATTTATTTGTTCACATGGAACTATAGTCCTGAACCATCCTCTCCTCTGGCAGAATCTTTGGTCTTGCTGGGGCAACCGGCATTAAAATATTTCCAGTGACATCAGTAGGAAAAGAATTATGCAATAAATAATGTTATTAATGTTATAAATGTGTGTTTGACTGTCCCTTATAGATACTCATCTATATCAAGAATAATGAAAGAGAACACCTCACTCTCTCAGAAGACGAGGTGCAGGTTGCTTGTCATTCAGCGGATGTCACTGCTTCTCCACACTGTATGGATGCAGTTATTCTTCTCCAGTGCCCATCAGACAGCTGGGAGAGAGGCTGAGTCTTATCTCCTATTTTCTCTCCAACAACAAAATAGGAAGTGGATAGAGAGAAGAAAAAGAAACTTGTACTACTGGGTTTAAGCATTTCCATGGCTTGAGACAGTTCCTTGGCATACTGCAAGATATCCTAAACAAATCTCAGAAGTTTAAAAATGAGTAAAGACAAACTCCTCCTCCTATTAGCTCTCTACATTTCAAATCTTTGGGGTTCATGTTTCCAAGCTTTCCTGTATTGGTATGAAAGACAGACAAGGCCAAGGTTCACTGATAATGATTGAACTTCAGGAAAACAAGCCTTACAGAACAAAAAAAAAATCACTATAAAACCAGTGTAGTTGGCAAGAGTAAAAAAGATTTTTTTTTGCATTTATCACTCACCATCTCCCCCAAAACCATACTATAAGGGCACACTGTGACAAAACAATCCTAGCTCTATCTTTAAATGTTCTTAATCATGATAATTATATACAGAGCAAATGTGAACTGCTTCGCTTGCCAGCAAAACACAGCAGCAAGGGGACTACAACATGGCAGTCCTTAAAGGATGAAGAGTGAAAAAATAAATCAGCTAGCCTGGAATTTGAATACTAGAGGGCCAGACCAGCACACTCCAATGCCAGTGTCTGTACTTCTATACTTCACAACACAAATGAGAGACTTCTATTAACTGTGGTTTCAATGACAGCTTTCTCTTCCTGACTGAAAGCTGGCAATGACTTCTTGCAGGCTACTGACACCATCCTGAGAGCATGACGCAGCTGTAGTCTCCCAGGGGAAGATGGGCATTCAGGATATGACACATTCTGCAGACACCACAACCTACTTACCCCAACTTCCACTCCTCTTCCCATCATTCCTGGAGATGAATATCAATAATTTAGAAGGGTCCCACCAACTTAGTACATGAGGTTTCACACTACCAAAATTTTCTGTTACCATTTCAGAGCAAATATCAGCACATTCATCTACACATCAGTCTTCCCTTGCTAGGCTACTGTGTTGGGGAACAGTGTTTCTTTTCAGTAGTTCTACTTATAACCCACTTTATAGCCATTCCTGCAATAAGTTTCCAACTAAATTTTCACGTGCTATCTATATTTCATTCCCTAACAATGTCCCTCAATTGCAAAAAGCACACGCTACCAAAAGCCTTTCTTCCAGATCAAACTGCAAGCAAACAAGCTGCTGTATGCTCTTGACCTAAACAGTCTGATCAGAACACTTACAAAATAAATACACAAAACCCCCAAATGCAGTGGCTTCATCCCAGTCCCCAGGGAACATCTGTGTACATCTCATAATCCTGAGAGAGAAGGGTGTATCTGATGTTCCCTTCTCTGGAGAGGCCCCAAGCTACAGATGGTGGCTGTGTGAAAGTACACTGTTGAGGCACAGCTCAGCCTGTGATTATTTCTCGTTGGATGTACAGCTCCCTTTGAATTCTCTCATAATTACAACAGCCTTGTGCACACATGTTCATTGCCCAAACTGTGGGTGGGAGACGCATCTGGCTCCAGCTCTCTGAAAACGTTATAACTTAGTTCTCAAGACCACTGAAAACAAGCATGGGCTTTTCTATTGGCTTCACCAGACTCATATTCTTCCATTTAAAGAGCACCAGAACCACACTGAATATTTCTATTCAAACGTAGAGTCCACCAGGCTAATATTGCAAGACTAGGAGAATAAACTGCTCAGCCAGCTTTTTCCACATGCTGGCAAGGCAGATCTCACTCACTGCACTCGGTGTTCATTTCCTCCTGATTGACTCAAGAGCAATTTAGACAGAAACTAGTTGTGAGTAAATCCTAGATTGGAAATTAGAATATTTCTAACCCATATACCAGCAAAGAATTGGAACAGCTTTCCAACAGGCAGAACCACAGGTTTAAAATGGTATGTGCTGTGTAGTTCGTAAGGGATACGTTCACCTCCCAAGCATTGGCACTGATGGCCCAAAAGGACTCTCCTGGGGTTGCCAGCATCTGGGGCACCAGTGGTGAAGGGCAAGCATGTAACCTCCCCACAGCAGGGACATGCATGCACAGCAATCCTTGGCAGCACTTCAGCCTCACGTTACTCTGCCTGCTGAGGCAAAAGCCAGAAATATCAGCCAAAACTGGAGTCCGGTTTTGAAAATGTTCTATTTTGTTTTTTGGAAATTCACTCTTCATTCTTATAAACCATCTTTTCAAACAGGAGAAAAATACATTTTTTCTTTCTTTTCTCTTCTTAGCTAGAGATTGAAATTCTGGGAGTTGCGTTCAGCTAAAGAGAGACACCAATAATCAGGCGCATTGTATGAAGTTTCAGAAGTTATTGCAGACTCTGCAGATTAACACATGGATGCACAAGCCAGAAGCCAGACATATATATAGCCAGACTGCAAGCCAGAAGCGAGACATATAGTAAACTGAAATCAAGCATTCAACTTCCAAATACAGTTTCTCAAAATGGTATAAAACTCACAGTCAGATGTATAAAGGTAATGGGGAACTGGCTTCCTCAGACATAGAAAAAGCTAAGGTAATCAGTGAGTGCTTTGCCTCAGTCTTCACAGGTGGTCAGGCTTCCTGTGCCTGCGGGACCATGGGCCTCTAGGTGACGGTGTGGAGAGTGGTTTCTGTCCCACTGTAACAGTGAAACAAGTCCGAGTCCTCCTCATGAAACTAAGGACTAACTAACTAACTAAACGTGCATAAATCCATGGGGCCAGATAATACCCATCCTAGGGTTCTGAAAGAGATGGCTGATGTGGTTGCTGAGTCGCTTTCCATCATATCTGAAAAATAATGGCTGTCTGGTGAAGCCTCTGGTGACTGGAAAAACAGAAATGTTACTCCCATTTTTAAGAAAGGGAGAAAGAAAGATCCAGGGAACTACCAGTCAGTAAGCCTCACCTCTGTGCCTGGAAAGAACATGGAGCAGATCCTCCTAGAAGCCATGTTAAGGCACAGATGAGACAAGGAGGTGATTTGAGACAGCCAACATGGTTTCACCAATGGCAGATCATGCCTGAGGAATCTGATGGCCTTCTATGATGGAGTGACAGCTTGGGTGGATGGGGTAAGGGCGGTGAATGTCATCTACCTGGACTTCTGCAAAGTCTTTGACATGGTCCTTCACCACATCCTTCCTTTAAATTGGAGAGGTGTGGATTTGAAGGATGGACTGTTTGATGGATTAGGAATTGGCTGGATGGACGCAGCCAAAGGGTTGTGATCAATGGCTCTGTGTCAGGATGGAGGTTGGTGTTCCTCAGGGGTCGGTCTTGGGACCGGTGCTTTTGAACATCTTCATCAGTGACATAGATGATGGCATCGAGTGAACCCTCAGCAAGTTTGTGGATGACACCAAGCTGAGGGGTGCAGTTGATACCTTGGAAGGATGGGACCTGGACAGGCTGGAGAAGCGAGCACATGAAAACCTAATGAGGTTCAATAAGGCCAAGTGCAGAGTGCTGCACATGGGTTGGGACAATCCCAGGTATTCATACAAACACTGGGGGAACTTTGAGAGCAGCCCTGCAGAGAAGGACTTTGGGGTCCTGGTGGATGAGAAGCTGGACGTGAACCGGCAGTGTGTGCTTGAAGCCCAGAAGGCCAACTATGATTCTATGATATAGTTGGCATATACTATATGAGATATCAGAAAACCAAGATACTGTTTCTAGAGAAAAATCAGTCTGTTTCGGGAGAGATGATAGCTTATACACAGCCCTTTGTTTTCTAAATAACTCACAGCATTGTTTCAAATTCCAGAAATCAGAGATTTTCTAGAAAATAACAGTGCCACCAATGTCTAGTGGAGATGGAGAATAGATGAACTAGATATTTCCATGGATGTTAAAATGGAGAAGAATAGTGGAGCAAGTTGTATTGCTTCCAACATTTTGTTCATTGCTGAAATATTTTGCTTGTAAATAATAAAGGACATTTTTCTACAACATTTTATGAAATACGTTGCAAGGAAGAAGAGAGATCGTGTATGTTTTCTTGATGAAGAAGCCTTCAGGTTCCAAATTCTGTCTACACTGATCAGGTTTGACACTACCTGTTTCCTTCAAAAACCTAAACTCAGTTTCCCCAAAGGCATTCTGACCTTCAAATACTTGTACATAATACTTAACACATTCAAAAAGTCTAAAGCATAATAAAGAAAAGCAATGCTCAGCAAAGAACACACGCCATATGGGAATGTAGGTGATTTGGATTGGAATCCAGAAGTTTAAATCTTCAGATTTCTGGGCATAGAGAAATTAGCCAGGGCCTGTCACACACAAGTAAACTTTCTCACAAGGTTTACAACACAGGAAATGTTGGGACTAGGAACAACAAATACAAATGCAAGGAGATAGTGTATATCTGAAACTAATCAGGTACTAACCATCTGAGAAAGATCAACTTCCTACACATGGGTTCTTTACCAGAGAGGGTAAAGCACTCTACTCTCAAATAACAGATGCGAGCGGCACATCGATTAAGATTTAAGACATCTTTGAGTATTCTGCTCGTTTTCTTCATACATTCAATTCATGCATGGTTCAGCTTCCATACTGAAACAAAATCAAGTGCTTTGCTATGAGCTTCTCCATTGGAGCAGCAAGATTCAGGTACTCCCTTAATTTAAAAATAATAATAATTAAATAAAATAATCAGTAAGTCACTGTATTAAAAAACACCATGCCTAGAGCAAGCGCTTGAAACAACTGAAATGGGAGGATGTGAAGACAAAAGTGTTCTTCAGAAGAGAGTGAAGCCAAAAGCAAAAAGAAAGATGACAAAAAATACAAACACAGAAGCAGAGACCAACTGCATCTATAAGACTGCGAGATAAGGCATACTCTTACATGCCAATTTCTTCTCAAACAACTTGTGATTTGGGAGCATGTAATAATACTCAGCAACGCTGAAAGCAGCCTGCTGCACTTCAGAATATTCCACAGTATTCTCTATTGCTTCCTGCAGATATTCTGATTTGCTGGCTGTAACTCAGGATCTTGGGATTTTGCTCTCGATGCTAATTCTTACTGAAGTATTAGCTTTTCAGGTGCTCTCTGATACATCCCTGACAGAATTCCCAGTGTCTGCTAAACACATTCTCTCTCAAGTTACATCTCTAACAGGTTAGTTTGTGCTGCAAAGCCACAGGACAGCTCCAATTCAGAGCAGTTTTGCTGGAGGCATTACCTGCATAGCCAAAAGCTGTGCTGATTGCTTCCCAATAGAAAAAATGAAAGTATTTCAAGCCCACAAGGGTGAAATGCCATTCATCCAAGTCATCGCACCATGTGTAGCCTGGGAAGAACACAGGGATGCCATTAGACTCCCAAAGAAGCTGTGGATGACCCCTTCTTGGAGGCCACACTGGATGCATGCCTGGGCAGCCTCATCTAGTGGTTGGCAAGCCCATGGCAGGGGAACTGAAATTGGATGAATTTTAAGGTCCCTTCTAACCCAAGCCATTCTATGAAGTTGCTGAAAGTAGTTTGCACTGAAATTTGAAAGGTAAAAACTTCCAATGCAATCAGTTCAGAGCCAACTCCACTCAAGGAATAATGGCCAGCTCCTTCCAGGAGTGGAATTTCTTCAGTTGGAAAGGCCAACAGACCTCCCATTGCCAGGATTCTGATAGGCAAGCTCCCAAAAAACTCTCAAAGACCTGCTCAACGTCACTACATTTTCTCAGAGACAACTACATAACAGGTATTTCAGCTGCTGGAGAGCAACTACAAAATACCCACCAAGATAAAATTTGAACAAAATAAATATAGCTCACTGTACAGTTATTTCCAGCTTCAGTCAGAATAACACAGCTGCACGTGGAAAAATCACTTGGGTGCTGGAAGTGCACAAGCCCTAAGCCTTTTCTCTCTTTTTTTGTTTGTTATTTTTTCCTTTCTCCTTAGTTCTGAACAATGAAGTATGTCCTTTATATGCCATAGATTTGCTACCAGCTCCTCTGGCTTGTGCTTGTAGTATCAGCTAGCAGATTCAATTTCACTAATGACATTTGTAATGCTCTTCTTCCCGCTCTATAAAACAGACCCCAACAGCCTTTCACAGTCACACTTCAGACAACGACACCAGCAGTATTCTACCTATCACTACAACTCTGAATAATAGAATCACTTCAAATTCTTCTCATCTTTCTTCTGGTCATTTTGCTGACGTCAAGTTTTGGGGACCCATTCTACACAGTACTGTCTTTGCCATATACCAAAGTTAGTAAAATTGCTCATCTGCTTTATACATTTCCCCTGCAAGCATGTATGGATTTGCCTCTTGCCCTTGATATTTTTTTTTTTTGTTTCAAAAATAGTTCATTATCTTTCTTTGAATTACTCCTTTAAAGATATTCATTTGTCATGGTGATAACATTTGCAGCTGGATTACTGGATTACCATGAATCTTCATGTCACCCAGTATTTTCCTTTCACGATTCTCTCCTCAGTTTGGCCAATTTTGTAGAGTAATCATAGCAGGGAACAACTTTCATTCTACATTTTCATCAGCATTTAGAATGGCAGGCCTGGAGATGAAAACACAGATGCAGGAAGAACGCATTTTTGCATCTTCTGCACATATCATCCTTCCACAAAATGAAACATAAATGTTTGCACTGGGCACAAGGATGAGAACTATTTAAAAAAAAAAAAAAAAAGCTGAAGCAGGTTTTGCTCTATGCCCATAGACCTCACACACAGCAGCTGAGACACGCTAGCTATAAACTCCTTAAAACTATTGCTGTTAATGTGGTTTCCTCTGACCAAGAAGGTCAGGGATTTTTTTTGGCCAAGAACCTTAATGACCTAAAAGCACTAAAGACAAACCTTTTTCAGCTATTTGTCTGCATTCTTCAGGCATGAGGAAATGAAGGGGAAGCACTGAATTATGTAAAGCTATGGAGAAAAAAAAAAAAAAAAAGACATTCCATGCTACAAAACTATTGAAGTTAGCATTTTGTTTATATTCTGGGATACAAAAAATGTTGTCTCCCATGTGTGTTGAGGATTCCCATATATAATTTTTCCAAGATCAATACCATGATGTTCAAGTCCCATCACTCCATGACCTTTGAGAATTGCTTAGGGGGTTGTATTTTTGACCACCTTCTAGCATACTGTGCATGAATGAGGGTTAACATGTATTTCTCCCCCACTTGTTCAGTTTTTACAGCTGGCTTTTTCCAAAGGAAAAGGTACTTTTGTTATTTCTTCCCCCCACGCACTATTAATGTGTGTAAAATGACCAAGAAATCAGGCACCAAATACTAATTGGTACATGTAGGCAATGCTGGAGTATGTATAAAGGTAATAAAAGTCAGCCATTGGAAAATACTTCCATAGAGACCATGGACTTGGCTAGCAAACAGCATGGCACAGCAGCAAAATGCAAGGAAAAGCAGACGATGATGTGGTTTGCCATGTCATCTAGACTCCTTCCAGTGCCACTAATGGGCAGGGTGATAGGTCTAGATATAGCCAGGCCTGTTTCCAAGCTAAAATCCCCAAAGTTCCTGAAATAAAATAGGAGCGCATTTCTCCCTCTTACTCATGCATACTTCACAAACCTCTGGAGACTGCTCTGCAAACTGGAACAATAAAACAAAATGTCAAGACAATAAATGGAGCATTGGAGCTCTGCTATTTGTTAGAGGAAGGGTTTTTTTTGTTTTTGTTTTTTTTTAACTTGAAGGCAGTAACTTCTTTCCCTTTAACAAACAGCAAAGCGATGCAAAGTATCATCTTTTGGAATGACCTAAAAGAAGAAAATGGAGCAGCACAACATTTCTTGGTTGGATCAGTTCCTTTCAAAAACTTCAAAAGGAAATCCACCCAGCTACAGGTATATCTTAATATTTTCATGACTATGATTCTGTAGTGTCACAGCAAATACTACTCTTACATTAGTTTAGAAATAGCAGGAATCTGTTGTTTGTTCTGTTTTTTGTTTTTTGTTTTTTAATAATCTGAAGAAACTTATCATAGTTAGACCTCTGCTCCTCAACTCCTATTATAATCCTAGAAAGCCCAACTTTTGCAGTACATCAGCAGTGAAATGGTTAAAGCTTTGTTCTCATTTACACAGTAACAGTTAGGTCTATCCTTTATCTTATTCTCCCTTTTCTTCGAGCTAGAAAATTTCGCTACTATTTACCTACAGGCTTTGCTTAGAATTGCAAGTTTAATTTCTGAAAGAAAATAATAGTGCTTATGCAAAAGTAGAAAAGCAAAGACCTTATTAAAGTACAGTAAAAGTATCACAGAGTTAGCTCTGGTAGAGACTCAGAAATCTAGCTTCATCTTTGGCGTAGGCAACTAACTTCACTCATACAAGTTATTTGATTTCCTTCTGCTTTGACTTTTTAAATCTACAAAATGAAGATAGTAACTAAAGTTACTAAAAAAGTAACTAAAGTAAAGGACAAGACAATACTCAGAGCTTCATTCTTTGCTTTTAACCGATGCTTGGATGAAACAAAAAACTTCACGTTAAACAATTTAATGCAATGGAAAGTGCAACAATGACAGCAGAGCAGCAAGGTCCTTGGCTGCAGCAAGTGAGGATTTGCTCAAACACAACAGCCATGGGTGCAGAAACAGAGAGCTGCTTACCTGCAGAAGGCCTTAAGTACACAGGGATCTCCAGAGAGACACCCTTCCCTCCATTGCCAACCCTTAAATGACATCTGGAAGGGTTGCATCCTGGCTCCACCCCTTCCAGTCACTCAACTGCATTGCAAACATCTGAGCTCCCTTGGGATGGCCCTGCTTTCCCACCAGGTGCTCCATCACTGCTTCAAGCCATTACTTAGCATTTCCACTACACAATAAGGGTAACGATATATCCATAGAAAAAGCAGTTGCTGAGTTTGTTTCTCCTTCATTTAGGCCTCTCTACTGCTTCAATCACTTCAGAAACTTTTCTGGCATAAACTTAATTCCACAAAGTTTCGATGGCTCTGATCAGCTTTGTAAAGCACTTCGGAGCGATAAAAAGCACTGTAGTGAAACTATGAGTTACTGCTTGTACTATAACAATCTGAAGACTTCAGAACACACACGAAACATCTAAAGCTTTCATTGACTTGACCACTGCTGTCATATGATATTCTTCATATTTCAAAGTCTTTACAATTAATAACTAAGGGCCTTGCAACACCTTTGAAAAACAAATAGTGAAAAGTGGGCTGTGACACAAATTGCTTCATCTACTGCTTGAAATACAGCTGTCTCCGGAGCAAAGAAAAATATCCATTTAACATTAAAAAGCCACACAAGTACAGAGGAAGTAGGGGAAAAAAATATTATTGTAGCCATTTAGAGCAAGAGGGGAAATTTGTGGAGGCAAAAGTGTAGTTAACCAAACCAGAATTTAAATAGTACCCTGTGCTCAATGCCAAATTGGACAGAAATATCCCATGTTTCCAAATTTGGTAATCTTCCAGTATAAGTCAAAAGAGTTGTGTCCAACAAGTCCCTATACAGGCTGATAAGGATGGAAAGGAAGCTTTTTTTGGTTTAATTTATGAGCTAACTTAATCTGTACTGTTCACAATTGCTTAGTAGCATTGGTGGCCTGAGATCACATTGTCTTTAGATGACGTTTAACATTGCAGGGCAATCACTATTACATTTTCTTAAGCTCAGAGTTGCAAGAACTATTGCTTAAATCTAAGAAATGCACTAACTCCACATGCAGAAAGGCACATGTATTCAGTCACTAATCTATGTTGTCTGCAAACCATGGTCTCCAACAGGGCTACACCTTTAGCTGCTTCTTGGACAACTGATAGATATCTTCTTAATTTAGGGTACATATGCCATACACTGAAACACAGAACTGAACATGCCCTTGTGAGGTCTCCTACCCACATAGGGAGCCTATCGCAGTGCTTTTTAGCACATGAAAAACTGTTTAGCCAGAAAGTCTTAGAGGACCTTACAAAAACTAGTTTCACATCACACCTTTTGCTTTGCCAAACCCACCAGTCCTAACTCAAAGCCAGATTTCACACCGTTTCATATTTTTAAGTTAAAACATTCCGATGCTGGAATTTTCTAGCTCTTTTATATACAGCAAAGTAAGAAAATTTGTGAGAAGGGTGCTTTCCTTTATCAGTCTTACAAACAATACAGCAAAAAAGACAGAGGTTCAACCTGATGGTAAGGAAGAGCACTGTAGGTGGTCATTCACAAATTCCATCCAAGACCACACTCCCCGTTTCCCCAGGAACAGCCTGCAGCACAAATGGAGCAGAAACCCAAATCAGTACGGGTACTTAGGACTGCACTCTCAGCTGAACAGCAAGCGGGCATCACTCAGCCTTAAAGAGGAATATATCAACCCCAATCTTTGAAGTAGCAACCGTGCAAGAATGCACGTTCGTCTCTGTTTTTCAATTCACTTGGTGTTACTGTTGAACAAAGCATAGAAAACTATCAGTGGATCAGATTTCCAAATAGTTGACAGAGACCCTCAGAAGATTTAACTTCATTTTCACTGTCTTGCTGTGGTGGTTTTTTCCGTCCCCACTTCTTCATTATCCTTGTCTAAAAAACTCAATATCATGCTCTTTGCAGGCACTTGCATTTTGCTGAAATAATGCAAATACTCATAGAGCTCAAGGTTCAAACTTCTATTTCTCCTATTTTAAACAACAAACCCTATAAAAAATAAGTGCAAGTCACATTTTCAGGATTATAGATGGGATTTTGGTCCCAAATATGCAGTTGGCATTTGGCTTGGTGTAAAGGCATGCACAAACCACCTGAGGGTGGAGCAGCTGTAGGGGTAGGGGCAGGTCACAAACTGTCCAAACTAAGGAGACTTTTCAGGAGCAATTGCCCCAGGTCAGAGAACAGCTCTGAGGAAAACAAGTGGTGCACTAAAACCATTCCCATTCAGTCTCACAACTCACAAGTTGAGACCTCTTTCAAAGTTCTCTCTCCCTCTAGTATACCTTCTTCCTCCATTTGAATTAAGAAATGCCACCAGGCCTGGCCTCTTGGTTAAACCATCGCCTACCATCAGCTAACACAGAAAGGAGAACTTCCAGAGTAGCAACAAATCTAGTATGATGCTGAAAGAAGCACAATAAAACGTTTGCATGATAGGCTGTGTAGAAGCGCCTACAAGAAGGCAGAAAAGGCCCAGAAAAATTACTGGGGGAGAAAACCAGCAGCTTACTTTGCCAACCCACATCCCCTTCACAACAAAGAGGCAGCTCACATGCTATGCTACTGACCCTAAATAGAAGTGCCATTGCAGAAATGAAAGCATGGCTGAGGATGTAAATAAGGCTCCCGCTACCTACTCATTTTTCTTATTCTGTCTGTATTTCATCCACATGGGTAAAAATATTTGACCCAAGTGAAACCCATTTACACTATAAAAAAGTGGATTTTGCAAATGTTGTGGCTAGATTTCCTCAAGGGCACTAACATCACTCCAGAAAGTCAAGCAGGAGGCATATGTAAAAAGCTTTCCTCAAGGGCACTAACATCACTCCAGAAAGTCAAGCAGGAGGCATATGTGAAAAGCTAACAGAATCCAAGGGAGTGAGAAAGAAATAACATAATTTGAAAGGTTCTTCCAGAGAAACTGTTATCTAAAACCTAATTTAACCTGAAACCTTGAGAGCACAGTAAACGGGCATGTGAGACCAATGCACCGTTTCCTATTAGGAAGCTGCCAAACAGATTTGTTACACATTTATTATAGAAGTGAAATAAGGTACTCACACAGCGTGATTAACTATAAACATATTTGTACTCTTTTCTTTAAATTAAAGCGTAACCTGATAGAAGCTACAATTACTAGGCAATAAGAAACATGGTGAGAAAAAGTCAGAACTTCTGCTGCATCACAAAAATAATGTAACAGTGCCCTTGTGTAGTGTTGCTTTAACAGGCCTATAAAGCCCATGGGCTTTGAGCCTCTAACAACAGTGCCAAGCTGGCAGTCAGTGAATTGAAGGCGAATTGGAGGGTCCAGAAACTCTGAGGGAGTAGTTGTCAGTACTCTTTGCTGGGTCATATGTTGTTGCCATTCCTTTCCTTTAAGGTTTCACCTCATGTTTGGCAGAGCCACGTGGTTGCAGCTCTTTCCAATGTCAACACCTTTTCTTCGCTTGGCTAGAGGTGTCAGCGCTGACCAAACATGAGGTACTGCCTTCCTAAGTTCAGAGCTCCCTGAGTCACATGCAGTCCTCAGGCTCAATCTTCTGCTGACTGCAGCTTCACAGTAGAACTGCCATCAGCCTTCAGAGTACTATTTCAGGCCACCACACCTTTTTCAGGTCAGGAAAGAAATGCAATAGACTGAAAAGGTACATCTCAGAGAAGGTAGCTTACTATGAGCATTTAGGAACTTTTGCTCCTTTCATGTGCAGATCCCAGGAATATGTGGAGAGACATCAATTATCTCTTCAAAATCACAAACATCCTGAGGTTACAGGTAATTGACTCGCTAAGTCTCTCCAGTGAGCCAGTAACAACGCGGGTCATAGAACACAAGAGTCACAAGTTAGTATCTCTTTACCAGGGTTTATATCTTTCTATAGACATTGCACTTGATAGTAGATGCATCTGGAAAAGAAGACAGAATCAAGATTCTCTTCTGAGGAAGGACGGGTGGTTATTCCCAGAGTGGATAAAAATCAAAGAGATAAGAGTGTAACACTGACATTACAGAATAAAGATGTTCTTTTCTGAATGAGTATGAGAACAAAAGGAAAGCAGATATTTAGGAGTAAAATTGTTTTAAGAAAGAGGTATTTTTCTCTTTTAGTAGGCATACACAGGTATGTATAAATGGGTAACTAACACTGAAAGGAAAACACCGATATTGCTGAGTTTTGCTTGCAATGCTTGATCATATTCCTAAAGTGAAGATCCTGAGTTCTCTTTAAGAAAATCAAATGGATATTTTATTGTTAATCAAGCCCAAGCCACTCTGAGGACTTCTGTATCTGGTTCAAGCTGACTTTAATGGAAAATGAACATATAACTCTCATCAGTGACTTAGAAAATCTCAGCAGGGTTATGCAAAAAGCCCAAGCATTTTTTCATCTGTTTGAATCCAGCCCAGTTAAGGCTTCGCAGAGAGATGAGAATTCATAATTAAAGATAGGAGAGTGTGAAGATGGAATCTTTATCTCCCAACTCCCTGGTCAGAATGAATTATTGGGATAACCGAAACACCTGCATGTTAACTTGTGCATTAAAGTTAACCTTTATTTACACCAATAAAAAGGAGCTTACACCTAATTTAGTACAGAAAATGCTGCTTGGACACATTATCTTTTGAATAATAATAAAGATACGTAGAAGGTAAACCTGGGCTGCATGCGGACATCTACAAGTGCATCTTTACTTCTTGGCATAATTTTATAAATGGAGGTGAGAGTAGCAGATACAAAACAACTGCTGATTTTTTACCAGAGAGAATGGCTACGATTAAGTCTCAAAATATCAAACATAAAAAGATACAGAAGAACTCACACATTGAAGAAAAAAATGGACTATTAATATATTTCTATATATAATTTAGCCCGTTATTATATATTTGAGATTTAGTAGATAAGAAATACTTAGAAATATTAAGAGTGTAAACTATTATGTTAATCTTACCACCTAACCATACAAATCTTGAAATCAAGTCACATTACTTTCTGGCTGAAAACAAGCATCCATGTATTTTCAAGCAGTGAAGGGCAGGCTCTATCGCAGGCTAAAAGGAACTATTCTGGGTAGGTACTTACAGTTCATGATGAA
This sequence comes from Lagopus muta, assembly GCF_023343835.1. Lineage (NCBI taxonomy): Eukaryota > Metazoa > Chordata > Aves > Galliformes > Phasianidae > Lagopus > Lagopus muta. Next base: position 9,575,324 of record NC_064438.1, on the reverse strand, counting down.
AGAAAATAATTCACCTCACAGTATATTTCCTTAAATTGCAATTAAAATTAAAAGGTTTTATCAGTTTCCAGGATTACTTTCCTGAACTTTCTCATCTGCATTTGTCCTTTCCCACCAGAGTTAGTTGGAATCTTCTATTCATTAACGCTGTTAGGTGCTTTAAGATTTACAAGTAAAGATGCTACATTACATCTTTAAAAGATGCATGCATTGTGTGAATGAAACGTGCCATCTCATCATCTTTTTGCCACTTCAAATGTGTCTGAACTCAGCTTCCGATTGTTGTTTTGCTGTTGTTTGTAAGTCATTTGTCCTACACCAGAAACCACTAATCTTCATTTGCTTCAGAAGTCCTATAACTCCAATTAAAACCCACATGCTAAATCCTAGAGATTAAAATAACACATCCTCATTAGTGCTGAGCGTTGGGTGTGTGCATCCAGATTTTAGAAGTTGTGGAGGTAAGTCCCTTTCTTGTGTATTAAAAATATGTCCATCCTATGTATGTCAACGAGTCTTGGATAAAAAAGAAAAGCGTCATACTGGCATTTAGTGTCATGCTAAGCTTCTATAAAAAATTTCCTTCAAAACAACGGACACATTCTTGCCTTTTACCTTTCAGCTAACAAAGAGGAAGGGGACTGGGAGGAAAGGCCTGGTCTCAATGAAAAGTTATAGCAAAAAAATAATGTGCCAGGCAATCAAGGGTTGAGTAGATAGTGCCTAGATGCTGGGATAATTCACCTAGTCCACATCACACTGCTTTGTGTGGTCTCCACCCCAGCTAACCTTGTGACTACATGTTTATCTGGGCTGGACAAAAAGATTTGTTTGCCAACCTGTTCTGCTGCATAGCATAAGGGAAAGGGAAAAGGAAATTTTGGTCCAAGACAAAGCATTAAACTATCCAGGACTGGATTCCTGCTGTTTTATTCATTATCTATAGGCTCATTAATGTGTAGGCTCCTTGAAATTCATCACGTATTTTAAATTCTCACATGAATATGCCACTGAATTTAATTATTGTGTTTATGCATCATACTTGAAAGCTCAGATTCACTTTTAGGGGGCAAAAGCCCCTATCACCTCTCAAAATTTAAGAACAGGCCAGATTCTTTCTTCCATCACATCTCAGCCTACCCAAAGTAGTTCTTAGTAGACCCTTGTATGCCAAAAATTGCAGTAAAAAAAAAAAAAAGACAAGGGATTGAAATATTGATCTAAAAAAAAAAAAAGAAAGAGACAAAGAGTCCTCTCTATCTTATATGCTATGCTTTGATGCTAGGTACCGTCCTCTTCACTATTTCTGTTGGCAGATATACCACAATATACAGTGATACACCTAACTGAAAAGATGAGACAGTCATTTCCCCTCACCCATATATTCTGTCTTCCTGTCTCTGTGCCAGGGAACAATCTACTCTCATGGAAATGGATGGATGAAAAACAATTTTTTTTTTCTTTTGATTTTTTTTTCTCATAATATTTACCCTTCACTGTTACTCTCTCTCTGAAAAGTTATTGGCACTGTTTCATTTGGGAAATATCATCTTAACTCCACATCCATCAGCTTCTCTTTTAGTTCCTTCAACTCAAAGATAATTGCCTCAGTGGGAGAGAACTCAATAGCAAAGAAAGACAGAACTAAAGCTGAATCTTGATTACATCTTATGTGATGCTGGCGTTAAAGAGTACAGTACAATGACATCTCCCTTAGTGTTCTTGTAAATACAAATCTGAACATCAGAACCAATCAAGCAGAGGACTATGTCACCAACTGAGGGCTTGCAGCACAAACATCTGATTCCAGGGAACACTGAGGATGAACGAGATAGCCCAATGTTCATAGCAGACTGAAGAATCTTCCTGTTACCATTTATCCTCTTTGTAGGTCCCAATGAACCTCAAACAAAAAGTCAAAATGTGATCCACAAAATCTAGATCACACAGCCACACGCAGCCTAGATGCAGTGGCAGCACAACTAGAGAGGGAGGATCAAGGACTTGAAGGAAAAATAAGAAACACATTAAGAAAGTAAAAGAGAAAGAAATGACAAATGCTTTCCTGGGAGTTGGCAGGCAAGCTTCCCTGAAGCACAAGGCTTTAAATGAAGCTGAAGTTGCATGCAAAGACATAACTTGTGGCCACAGGAGAAGCAGGACAGTCCAACGATGCAGAGCCCCCAGCTCACTGTGGCACTGGATAAGATAGCCCTGTCACCTGGCAATGATATCTCCCTTTGCTTCCCAGACCTGGGGATGTCTCCAGGGAGAAAAAGCAATTATTCTATGGGCTGCTTTGCTACTATAGCAGCAAAAGCCTCAAAGGGTCCTTCTTCCAAGTTGTTGTCAAACAATACCAGCTAAGGGCAGCTATGGCAGCCCAGGTGCAGTCTCAGACTTCCTATTCAAACAGTCCATGTGAAGTCTTAACTTCTACTTGTCCTTGGGATAGAGGAACAGAACTTGGAGCAGCTCTCTCAGAGCAGAGCAACAAGAGAAGCTATCCAGACCTTGCAAGTGAAGCAGAAAGATAGTTTCCAAAGAAGCAGGCCAGACTATTATTTACAACAAACAAACAGCAAGGAGCTACTAAGCAGGCAAAAAAACTCACAGCAGAGAAATGCTCTGTCTCAACAGGGCAGGCAGCAAAAGGCTGAAACAGCAGCATGCCTTGTACTTGTCCCAAGTATTAAATGAGTGGTTCCTTATATGCACAGCAACAAACAAAAGAACTCTCTGGTTTCATGCAACAGGGAACAGGCACCTGCACAGTTTTTGTGCACTCAACCATCACTCAGTGTCCTTTATTTCCTAAGCAACAGGGTAATGGCTCTCTTCAGCCACCCACTAAGCCAGAGCAGCCATCTTGCTAGTGCCTTTCAATCTGGTGTAACTGCGAATTAAACATGAAACCAGAGATCAGAGCACAACATACTATGGAAGTATTCATGGAATTACTGCTTGCATGAACTATTTTTTTAAAACATCACAATAGTTCAGGATTTTTAGACTGGCAAAAGATACATCCATCCAATAGTAACAGAGGAACACACGTTCAAGCCTAATGGTGCATGAATTGTATCCACAAGTACAGAACACCATTTAACAATTTTGTAAATTGTTATGTAATACTTGCTGTCAGCCTGTGGAGTATTTCAGACTGTTTTAGGCCTCTTTTCTTTCTGATCCCCTTCTTTTCTTTCCTGCTCTGACCTCACTTCTTTCCCAAGCCAGCCATTTCTTACACAGTCTGGGTGAAATGGGGGATTTTCTGCTCAAAGACTAAGGTTAACCATTTGGCAGGGATACAGCAGGCAGCAAAACACAAGCAGCGATGTGGAACTGCTCACAGCCTGCCACCACACAGGTGATTTTGGCAAGCTTTTACACTCCGCTGATCTGCCATACCTTCAAAATAGCATTCCTAGTTGATGCTCATTTAAACAACACTGGCTAAGGGGAGCTCGTGAGCCTTGAGAGGATTAAGAGGTGAGGCATACTGAAAACTCTGACCATGGAGATCTTGTAGCACAAATGAGAGAAGCCCTTTCCTACTCACTGAGTCAATAATCTCATTGAGATTTTCATTAGCACACTGTGCCCACTCAGAGTGCAACATGACATCGGGCCGGATATGTTTCCCCTTCCAGTGACCTTGAGCAATAACAGTTTCCATCAGGACAAAGCATCAGCATCATTCAAACCTTTTGAATGCAAAAACTGTCTGTACTCCCTCCAAGTAGTAACAGTGCTGAAAGCAAGAATGTCAGGGGGCAGATCTATCTCCCAGCTTGAAGGACATCTCAGAACAGCAATAAGAGTCCATGTCTGAACCATCTGCTCCTTGCTGAAGAAAGGCTGTGAGATCTGCCAGGGGAGCTCTCCTAAAGCACTTTAGTCTCTGCACCAGTCCTTAGAGCAGGCCAAGCAGGGCCCTTGGCATCACGCTGGTCAGTTAGCATCTGTCCCCTGCAACTCAGACTGGATGTTGCATAAAGACAAATAATCCCCTTTTTTTTTCAGGGGGAGGAGTGGAATGTAAAGCATTAACTTAGTGTGATGACCCTGTCAAAACAATTAAATGAATAACAGTATTAGTACTTTATACAGTGAGTGTTTTTAATGACATGGGAGTTAGGAAATAACGTTAAATGTTTCAGCTCAAAGACCTGGTTTCCTGTGTTGGCACCAGCACTAACTCTAAATGTTCATACATCAAGCATTTCCACAGCTTCATTTTAAAGAGAAATTGGGAGACTGATACACTTAAGTCAAAGCTACATCCTGTTCCTATGTGTGTGAACACAGGGTGCATTTCTGACAAAAAAAAAACACTGTGTTTTCAGTGTCTTTAGGGACTTTTCCATTTGCACAAACTCCCTGAAATCTCAACTGCACTGCTACGGATGACATACTTTCAACAGAAGGATATGGCTTCAAAAAAATGGAGAAAGGTAGTGTTAAAAACGAACATCTCCTCTTACCCTATTTTCCTCAACCCTAACAAATGCATCTTCAAGGTTAGAAGCTCACTGCAGAGTGTATAAAAAACACTGATCATATGATTTAGCATCCATTTACCTAAACAGTTCTAATGATCTGTGCATATGCTCCAGGTATAGGATTGCTCTAAACATATTCACTGTGGATTAAACTAATGCAACTTCCTTCAAAACCAGGTTGGCTAAGGATATAAAGTTATGAACCTCGACTGATGAATAGGAACTCTTACAGTAACCCAGTGCAACTCAGTCACATCTATAGTCTCAGGCTTTCCACTACAAAGCTATCATTTCAAATTTCAAACCCAAGTTGAAAGGCATTCCCAAGCAATAGGATGAGCTGGCCATGAAGCATTGCCCATTTGATCCTTATCTCTCAGGTGTGTGGTAAGGTGGATCAAAAAGTTCAATTGCTAATGCAGAACAAAACTTAAAGGGTTGGTGATTACGAAATTTCTAGTGAAGTGACAGCTGTTCATATTTATAGCCTATCACAGAATCACAGAATGGCCTGGGTTGGAAGGGACCTCAAGGATCATGAATCTCCAACCCCCTCCCATCACAGGCAGGGCCACCAAAACCTACATGAATGAAAAGAGGGCTTAGGTCTGGTTCTCCACAAGCAAACATCCTCATTGTTCAAATCAGGCCTCTATCTCTTTTTGTGCCCACCTAAGAAGTAAGGACCAGGAAAATGGTAGCCATGGAGGGAAGAGGGTCTTCACTATGGCTCTACTCCATTGGGTCAGAGCTCCGGAGCAGTGCAACAGACAAGGATTTCCAAAGATTGTGCCATACCTTCTATGCTGGCACAACAGCTCTTCTGTGACATTTTGAACTTGATGAATCTCACTAGGGAAAAAAAAAGGGGGGGGGGGGGGAAACAAAGAAGAAAAAAGAAAGCAAGGTGCAGGGAAAGATTCTGCAGTCAGATCAAGAGTGACAAACACTAATTCTCAGCTGAAGTATAAACCTGAAAAATCCACCCAAAACGCTTCCTAAAAGGGGAAATTTCAGGTCTTGCAGGGTATGACTCCCTAAGGCCTGACAAAGCCACTTATAACCTCACCAAAGTTCAGTGTGACCATGAGTGTTTACAAGTATAAAGACTAGGCCAAATCAAGAATGTAAATATTTGGATTCAGTTCCCCAAACTTGCCTCCATCTGCACTGCCAACTAAATCTCAACTGCAGACCAAAAAATCTGAAAAGCAGCAGTTGTTCATAGAGAGCAAAATGACACACATGGCATTCAACATTAAAGGAGGGGAAACAAACAAGCAAACAACTTGCAATCTGAATTGAACCCATGTTAAACAAGAAATCGGTGAAGTCTGCACTGAAACCTGATTTGACTCAGCTATCATTTGGCACATTTTGAAAGTTGAACAGTGCAGATTTTGGTCCACTACCCTATCGTGGAAGAGACCACTTAACCCTGTCTAGGTTGCTCAAAACACACTATACATGACACAAAGGGTCTAGAACACATAGAAACTTTGACATAAACCACACTCTCTTAAACCATCAAAAGCACGTGCTTCTGTTTTCCGGGCAGAGGAGCTCATCCAAAGTAATTTGTGTGGCAACCACAGTCCTATACTCAGAATTGACTGAGGATCCCAAATTGACTCGAGTTCTCAAGCATCCGTACTTTTTGTAACCCCAGCTCATTTAGCTGTAGGTGAAGATGGTAGCCAGGAATGCATTCAAGAGGGTTGTGACACATCCTGAGGGTTAATACACAGTACCCTCAGCTGCCAGTTCCCAGACCTCCTCTGAAAGCCTTTCAGTCCCACACCTCCACCACAGACATCGGTTGAAAGAAGCAGAAAGCTAAGCATTTCCCCAAGACCAAGGAATCTTTTTATATGTGTACAAAGTAAGAATCCAAGCCTCCTCACTCCCACTACTGTAAACTAACAAGAAGTCCATCCTCCCTGTTTATCTAAGTGGGAAAAGCACAAATCTGGTTCTTCAGCTCTACTGAGCTGTGGGAAACTCGGTTTTGCTCACCAGCTGAAAGCAGGCTCTTCAGCACACTTAGCAGTGACCTCTTCACAAGGGGCAAGTACCATTCCTTTAAATGCCCCTACACTAAAAATAGTTGTGCTTCCTAAACATGAATGTTTAACAGTTCCAGGCATTCTGAAATCCTGCATACCACTTCTTTCTTTTCTTTTTTTTTTTTCTTTTAAACTAGCAACATTTATTTAACCAGCAATTAAAAAAAGGAGGCCCAGCCGCCCCAGTGATTCTTCCCAGAGGGTCTTAGATGTTTATGAAACACAATGAAAACAATAAACTGGATAAAATTGTGCTATTCCATCAAGTCCTTGGCAAGACTTCCCAACAGAGAATAAACTGGCATGGTACATTACAGTCAACAGATTACACAATGGTTTGCAGGGTCACAAATAATGAAGGGTCACATGCTCCTCTAAAGTGCTACAGTATATGTTAAAAGTCAGTTGATTACAGGGAAATCATGAGAGTCAGTTCTGAGCTCCTTGGAGCAAGTCCTGGAAGCGACAGCACAAAAATGCAGGCTAAGAAAGGTCAGGAGGTACTTCTTCACAGCACTAGGAAACACAGTGACTATGCTGAGCAAGCTGGCTTTGGAAGTTTAACATTCTAAACCAAACCAGGCAGGATTCCCACATTTCTGCATACAAGAAACAAATGTGGAAGGTTGACAGCGTCTGGTCCGTAGCGAAGCCCAGCACCACTCACCCCACCACACACATCCAAGGAGCTCTGCTCACACTCCTCTGTTCTCCAAGAGGAACCAGTCCCATCTCAAGAGGAGAATTGCAGCTCCCACCAGTCCACTCACTCTTAAGAGTACACAGGCTGCAAGCAGTTTCAAAAGAAGCTTTTGATATTATACTCTTGGGTAATTTGCTAAAAGTAATCGTAATTGCTTCAATGTGTTGCTTTTCCTTTAAATAACTGGTGTTAAAGCAAGAAGGAAATTAATGGCCAAAGGTATGAATCTTATCTTCATCCTTCAGACTGGCAAGAGACTTGCATTATGCCACCTGTACAAACTGATCGTGAACATGAATGTTGTATTTTGACATTTCTGAAACATACATGATTTTCTCAAATCTGGTCTTAAACATAAGACGCTTCTACTCCATTATGCTTTCACTATATGGATTTTTTCATCTACTGAGTATAAATCATGAATAAACAAAACATCACTGATTCTTGAAGGCAAGTCAGTCTCACTTCAGTTCACCCTGCTCTGACTGCATTACCAGCAATGAGACTACAGCTAACACTTTTGTTCTTTGTTTGCCACAAGTTTTGATCATTCTAGGTGGCCCTTACTGGAACACTCTTTATCTGGCTGAAGTTAAAGACTGGTTACACGCAATGAACTGAAAGAAAATCTATTACCCATAGTCAGCACAACGCTAAAACAAGGGGGATAACAAACATTGCTATGGACCTATTCCATGCTATTACAGAATGCATCCGGCTTCATTTGGCTCACTGTTATGACTGAAAATACATTGGAGCGATAAAAATGAAGTAAACATAAGAGGCTCTCTCATATGCAGCCACTACTCTTTGATTGCAGTGACCCCTTGCTCTTCGGTAAAGCAAATGTTTGGTAGCAAGCCAAGAGCACTACATCTCATTTTCCCACCAAGTGAACTGCTGAAGCAGCTCCCTTAGCTCTTCAGCTGCATCTGCCTTGGGATCCTAAAGTCTTCCGATGGAGTCCAGGTGGCTCTGACTCTTTTCAACGAGCGTGCAAACATTACAGCCAGCCGGACGGCCGACGCGAGCCGGCACTAGGGGAGAAGCATCGGGCTTCCCTTCTCTACTCACACCCGAGCCCCAGACCCGGAGAGCTGCTTCGCCGGCCCTCTCCGTCAGCTCGATCCCACCGCCGTAAGAGGACCCGGCCCCGGGGCACGACGGTGCCGAGCTCAGGCTGCTCCCGGAGTCCCCGCCGGTCCGCCGCGTTCCCGGCCCGCCCCGCAACGGGAGGCGGGCGGCCGTCGGCGCGCCGAGCCCGGCGCCGGGCGGCGGCTTCTCCCCCCGCCCCGCTCCCCTGCTCGCGGCTCCCTGGGACCCGTCCGAGCCGGCGGCGCGGCTCCCGGCTCTTACCGAGGCGCGCAGGGGAAAGCTCCCGACGCCCGCAATCCTCGCTCCGCAGCACGGGCTGTTGTAGCTTTTTTGGAGGAGCCGAGAAGAGGGAAAGAAGGGGAGGGGGCAGGGAGGAAGGGAAGGAGGAGGGAAGGGATTGAGATCGAGGGAGAGAGAAGTATGCGAAGGCAGGAAGTGGGGACGGCCACGGCCAGTGCGGGAGATTAATGGGAAGCAGCCGGCCGGCCGCCAACAAAGAGCCCCGGCGCGGGGCTGCGGCAGCGAGCCGCGTCCAAAGCGGGCGGGCGGGAGGCAGCGGAGCGAAGCGGCGCTGAGGGGAGGCACGGCGGGCAGCGGGAGGAGGGGAGAGCCGGGAGCCCGCGGGACGGCCTCGCCTGAGGAGAGCGCCGGTTTTGTCTTTCAGACACTGACAGCGCTCGGGCTCTCTCCGGGAAGGACGGGAGAAAGAAAACTCCTGCCGGGCCCGGCAGCCCACGTGCTTCCAACGCGCGCCCTGCACGGCGGGCTGCACGCACGCAGAGATGAATGTGCACAGTGTTCGGGAGCATCGCTTCAGCGCTAAGCACGTGCTCACTGTCCCCTTGGGCTGATCAGCCTTCCCGCACCCCGAGCCGCCGCACACAACGAAGATAACTCGGCTGACCCGCCGTCCCCACCACAACGAGGAAACCTGGTGCGAGCGCCCCGCGTTTCGCAAGCCGCCATTCTATTTCAAGAGACTGAGCACGAGGGGAGCTCATCCGGCTCCTCGTGCGAAGGCGCGGTTCCGAGCACGATCTGCCCGCGCCGCCCAGTCCGCCGGCTGCGGATGCGTTTATCTCAGCCGGGAGCTGCGTTTGAACCTCCCGCTCCGGCCTCTCCGCGGAGCGGGGCGCCGCGCCCCCTCGCGGCGTTAGGGCGGAACGATGGACTGCGGCGCAAGCGCATACTGTGACGGCGCGCGGCGGCGGCGGCGGGATGGACGGGGCGCGCGCGGGGCGTACGGCGGGGTTGGCGCGCGCCGTGCTGGAGCGGGCGCGGCGGTGGCGGGAGCGGGAGCGAGCGGCCTCGGCCCCGGTCAGTGCTGCGGGTGGGGCGGGGCGGGGAGCGCAGCCACCTCAGTTACTGCGTTCTGTCGCGCTGCCGCACCGCGCTTTGTTAAGCGTGCGCTTAATGGCAGGAGGAAGACGCGGAGCGGCTCAGCGCTGCGTTCGCTTCCGTCATGAGTTTCATGGCCCAAGCCACGCGGGAATGCGAGGTAAAAGCCCTGCGGCTCAGCCGGCGGCACCGCGGTAACACCGAAAGCGAGCGAGACGGCGTTGGTATTGGGGAGCCGTTGCGCCCTCCGATCAGAGCGGTGCGGGGCGCTCCGTGTGCCGGCAGGTGGCAGCACCGCGCGGCAGGGCGGCAGCGGGAACCTGATTGTGATGCCTCTTATGTAACGCTTTCTGTTCCCACCGTTGTCCAGAAGTACTACAGCCTTGTGCCGGCCTGCAGGTGCGGAGAGCACGAAGTGAGACACATCTGCAGGTACCACGGCCGGCAAGCGGGAGAGGAAGAGCTGCAGTCTGCCGAAGACAAGGTGAGGAGGGTTTGGTGTCCTTGGGAAGGTTGTTCCTTCCATCAGCGTGGGACAGCTGCGGTGTCTGTGGCACCGGTTTGCCACGCATTTGTGTGTTTGACAGCAGAGGCAGGTGAAGACTTGGACTGGTCTGAGCCTTTGGTTGGACAGGGCCACTGCTGACCTCAACAGCCACAGCATGGTTTCAGTCCTGTTGCAGAGGGGAAACTGAAATGGACTCAGAGCATCCCCTCTCTGATGGCCTGAATTTACCTTTGTGTGGTTATAATCAGAAAACTATCCTTTTCTTTCCAGAAAAGTGCAGCTTCTGCAGCGTCCAGTCAAGCTAGAACTTGCCAGCAACGTGTAAGTCTACAGCATAATTTGTTTTCAAATGTACAACATTTCTTTATCAGTTTACAATCAGACGTGGAGATCTTGTGACAGCACAGATCAATGAATGGTGTGTTCACCATCCCACAGTATAGATGGTCAGTAGAACAGGCAGAGACTGACACAATTAATTATAGAATCATAGAATCACCAAGATTGGAAAAGACCTCCAAGATCGTCCAGTCCAACCATCCACCTACTCCCAATATTTCCCCACTGAACCATGTCCCTCAGTACAACTCTTGAGCATCTCCAGGGATGGTGACTCCACCACCTCCCTGGGCAGCACATTCCAGTGCCTGACCACTCTTTCTGAGAAGAAATTTGTAAACCAGACCTTGGTCATCCAGTGCAGAACTAGTCGAGAGTCTCCCGTATTTCGGGCTGATACAGACTGTCAAAACACTGTGAATGATCCATGGACTGCTGTGATTTGCACCAGCAGAAATAATCCATCAGTCTTCTGCTCTTGCCTCATTTGTGCTCCTGCCACATTCCCTGTGCTGAACAAAGCACGCAGCAGCTGCTCGGCCAGTTATGCTTGGCCCTGATACAGTCCTCTCTGAAGACTGCTGTTCCTCCAGGAAAAGAAAACTCAATTGTTTTTTAAAGCCAAACACCTCACCAAATCAATTTCAGGAATTTCTAAGCCACAAAAGATGAGAACCACGGAAATTGTGCCATAGTATGAATTGATGAGATTAACTTGATGTATGGATGACTTCCTTTGTTATGTTCAAAACAGTTTAAGGTGGCAGCTTTCAGTTTTGCAAGTAGAGATTACAGCCTGTTAATTATTTCCATGGATTAAATCATTAAATACTTTGAACGTGACACTTGTGAATATAAACACTTTACAGTTCTGTCTCTATATTGCCCATATATTCTGAACAAAATACACAACATTTAGATAGCAGTTTAAATGACTTTTTTTTTAAATTCAAATTCCAACTTTATATTTTTGTGGGAAATTTAACATGACTAAATAGTAAAGAAATCTATTTATTCCCCCTTCTCTGTCCCCTAAAGACCAAGAAAGCTTCCAAAGACATCTACATTGAAGTCTCTCCTGGCATTTATTCTATCACAGCAACCTCTGAGGACATGGTGAAACAAACCCACGTGGTGGATGTCAGTGCTGGACAAAGCATTGATTTGACTTTTGTGCTATGACATTTATCGTTTGCTGGCAATCATGGGAATAAAATACTAGGATTTTCTAAAGCATATAATGAATTATGTGTAACTATTTCTTATTAGCATTTTAATACAATTCTCTTCTTTGGGAGTCCATTTTTATGGCCTGTATATTTATTTGCTAACTTAGTGCAATTGTGTGCAACCCACTTTGTACACTGATTTTATAAATATTTGTACATTGTGTCTCTTAATTCAAATCATGCGACTATGTATTTCCAGGTTCTTAAGCTTGAAACAATTAAAGATACAATCAGTGGAATAAATACATAGTTTGGTCTTTGTGATGCCTGCTTCTTTTGTATTACCCTCAGGCAGAAAGTCCATGTCATGTTCTTACCCACAGAGAACGAGATCCCAGTGGTGTGAATGCAGACACATACACCATCTCTGGCACTAGTTCTAGAGCAGCTGACCATCCGTCTCAAGTATATTTCCCTTATCCACATTTTTATAATTCTGATAAAGAAACAGAATGCCATTTGGGGTGCATTTTTTAATGGTCAGCATGGATGATCTTTCCCACTCTACTCTGCCCTGGTGAGGTCACAGCTGGGCTCCCCAGTTCAAGAAAGACAGGGATCTCCTAGAGAGAGTCCAGCACAGGGCCACAAAGATGATGAGGGGCCTGGAGCATCTCCTGTATGAGGAAAGGCTGAGAGACCCGGGGCTGCTCAGCCTGGAGGGGAGAAGACTGAAAGAGGATCTTACCAATGCTTATAAGCATCTGCAGCACAGGAATAAAGAGGATGGGGCCTGGCTCTTTTCGGTGGTGCCCAGCAATGGGCACAAACTGGCACACAGAAGTTCCATCTCAACATGAGGAAAAACTGCTTTACCGTGAGGGTGACAGAGCACTGGAACAGGCTGCCCAGAGGTTGTGAAATCTCCTCCTATGGAGATACTCTAAACTACTGACAAACTTCAAATCCTGTCTCTGCAGGCTCTAAACTAGGCTTAGAATCACCTAGCTACCTTTTTCAGTAGAACACAGTTAATATTAGTGACATGCTCTATATAGTCTGCAATCCTGTTGTAGCTGATGGCATTAAGGTTTCAGTTAATGTTGAGGAGAATATAAAATTCAATGGCTTGAACACTGCACACAGAACTGTGTTAAGCTATATATTCCTTATTCTCTGGTTTGCTTTAATACTGAAAAAAATAATAATAATAAAAATTGGGGTTGTCAGGTTGTATAATTTCTCTGTTTCTTCTGGTTTCCCACAGAGAAATTGGTGAGCTGAATTCCTCTGGCTAGCACCAGAGGACAGCAGATAAATTGGAGGTTTATTAGATCCTTGCCTTGCATCTGCTCAGGCTTTCAGCACTAATACTAGTTTATCTGATCTATTCAGAAATGTAAAGAGCTCACCCCCAAATAATTCAATTTAACAGCAGACTAACCATAGAGTAAAGAATGAGGATGCTGAAATGTTAGCAGGTTGGAAATCATGTCTGTCATTAAAACGGTACAGTTATCCATAAAGCTCTCCTATGAAGTGCCTACATCAGAACTTTATTTGCTTAATAAATGTAACATTGCTAATAGTACAAGCAGTTTACCTGAAATTTCAGCTCTTGAACTTCATCAGCTGTAGAGTTACTGAATTCTGATGGATCACACCTCTCCCTGCTTTAGCATGAGCTCTGCTGTTCTTTCCCTCTCTGTTCTCCGCTGTTACGGTCTGTACTGCCAAGTTTGTCCTCTCCTAAGCAAGTTGTTTTATGTTTATTGTCCAACTCTGTTTTCTTTCTTGTATGTCTATATCTTTGTTTTCATGATGCTACAGAACCTTCCTCCTGGAAGACAGGATAAAAATCCATTGGCAGTCCATGAATGCTCTGTGTTACCACATGTATCCACTGCTATGATTCCTGCTGCTGGTTTTGAGCTAGAATGAGGCTCCTCTGGTTTCTTTCTAGTTTTACCAAAAGGCAAAGCACATCAGCAGTGCATGGATATGACACTTGGCTAACACAGAACACACCTGTCTTGGCATAAAAATTTTGTATAAGCTGTCTTTTCTTGGGTTTTATTTACTCTGAAGGCCAGAGATGACCATTTTCAGAGGCACTCATTCAGGTCCCTATTTCCGCAGGACTTAATTGGGTCAATGTCAGTGGACAAGTGGCTAGTTTCTGAGTGTAGAGTCTCTACTGATTGCTCACACTGTTTACTGGCATAACCTTTTCCATTCCAACAAGGAGCTTCAGGTCCTCCTCACTTTTATTTTAGTTAATAATTTTTTTTTAAATTAATGGAAAAGTCCCCTCCATATCATAAAATCGGTGGAAGGCCATAGCAGGCAATTACTATAGAAATGCCAATTTCTGAACTAATAACATGAATACTTGTTCCATTCAAACAGACCGGATCATGTCAGTAAATACAGCATTGATACAAATTACCCCTGATGACAGCTTGAAATCCTGGTATTTCACTATTTCATTCATTGTGAATTGTCTTCTGGGAGGCTGCTCAGTAGTTTCCAACACTGCACTCTGCTCAGGTGGTGCAACATGGGACATGCCTACAACAGAGATGGCTTTGGATTCTAACTTGCCCTTTGCACATATGCTGCTGTGTCTGCCAGTTCCTTGGGGGAAAAAATTGTATCTTAGCCTTAAGCATAGGGAAATCAGAATTGAAACAGATGTGTTCACTTAAGAGAGAAAAATGTACTTTAAACACTTTAAGGAATTCTTTTGGGTGATTGATTCTGCATAGACTAGCTATGAAGATTAATAAAGATGCTGGCATCATTAAATGCATAGAAAATTATGAGTAGGAAACTCAGCAAGGGGCACCTGCCTCCACGTGAGATTCTAATAGTTTTCCACTGGATGAGTTGCCAGAAGAAGAGTTAGCATGCAAGACAAGGGGGCAGAAATGCTGGGGAGGAGGAAATAAAGCATTGGCAGCTGACAGGCAAATGTATCGTATTTATATCAACTACAGGTTAAGTGAGAGCCCATATGAAGGGGGCACAGAACATGCTGGCTATTTCCCTCTGGCTGCTCCTTCCTTTTTAGGGTGTTTCAAGGTACCTGAATTACTGACATGAGACTTGTAGTGGTTCCTTTTCCAGTATTTCCACTTGGGTCCTGCAGATTCCTCCAGCCTGGGCTTCTCTGGCTTCTGGCTTCTGGGATGACTGGGGTCTGTTTTAACAGTACTGTCCACTACAGCACTCTGAGTGGGGAACACCTCTAGATCACCTACTGAGTCAGAAGGGGAACGTGCTGCCAAAACTGCTAACTCCTGTTGTTTTGGACCTTCCACTTCTAGAAGGTGTGGAGGGGATTTGCTGCTGGGCTCTGCCTCTTCAGCTTCTCTCTGAAAGACCTGAGACTTGGGTGGAAGAGGCCACCAAACATCAAAGTGGCCATGGCAGCAGCAGAAGCAGTGGACACAGGCTGATGAACAGCACGTACCACCACAACAACAGTGGAGAAGTGGCCAGCAGGGTGAGCAGAGCAAGCTGTGCTTAGCGTTGCTACATGCAACACAAACAGGAACCCAGGTGGTTTTATGACTGCAGGAAAAAATGCACAAGTTAGTGTCAAAACTTTCTCTGCTCTTTAACCTGCTGGAGAAAGGCATGTGGATCATCTCCACAATCCTCCCACAAAGGCTAGAAGGGATCCACAGTGCTACACCTCGTGGCAGGTTCACTTTCTTGTCATTCCAGAACTGAACCGTAATTTCTTCATCTTCTGAGGCTGTTGGGAGAAAAGGCATGCAGCTGTGAGTAGCCGTTCTGCCTAGGGAGCACATACAGCTCAGGCTCTGCAGCTTGGGACACACTTTCTAGTCCTGCCAGATGCAGTGTCAATGATCACCTCTCACTGTGACACCTGGCAGCATCTTTCTTCCCAGTTTTTCATCAGGTGAACAAGTCAATGTTGGCTGAGTTTTATTGTTCCTGCCAAAGCTAGCAGTAACACTCTGGGAGCACGCTACCCATATCTGAGCAGTCAGCAGAGCCTGTCAGACACAGGAAAACGAATGAGCTGCTGAAATACCATGCTTGGGTGATAAGGTCACCCCCAGGATGCATCCTTCAGTAAAAGCATGAGCACTCTAGCACAGACGGATGCTTCCTGAGAGCTGCCACATTTGGATCTACCAGGAAAAGGCCATTGTCCTTCACGCAACAGACACAGCCCCACCTGAGCATACAGGAAATTGCAGATCTGTGGATATGGAAGGTGACGTTTTTGTGGGTCACAGCTTCCTTAGGGTCAGACAGGCAAGGTTACAACCTGATATCCATCTAAGGTCATATCATCCACATCAGCTCCTGGAAGCCTTAAGTAATGCTACAGTGAGTTCACTGACAGCTCTCTGGCAATAACACAACAGAGTTCATCCCAAGAGTCTCACTTGTGTTCCCAAGCAAGGCAAGCAAGACAAGGGCAGCATCCTTCTTACCTCGTAAGGGGTCCCTCGTCTCAATGCCCGTGAGGACTGTTCCAGGGCCATACCTCACCAAATCTGGTTCCCAAGGTGCCAATACTTTGTCTCCTGGCAGCAAGGAATGCTTCATGCCATTGGCATACTCCAGGATGTCATCCTTTGCTGTTTTTTGCACACGTACCGAATGCCTTCCATGCAACTGAAGTGGTCTGGTAAACTCTACCAGGAACATTCCCCTTTCATTCTGTTACCGAGAGAAAAACAGTACCTCTGAAAAACACATAGTTATGCATCAAGTCACATAATCACTAGGTACAGTCCCACTGGATTTTACAAGGCACCCTGCATGCACCAGGCACACCAAAGCTGTTCTTTAGGCACTCCCAAGTCCTTCCTCATTATACAACATGAACTCACTGCTGGGGAGCTGCTGGAATTTTTTATTTTCTTGTAAGCTAAGGCCTGTCAAGAGGCTTTCAATCAACACTGAAACAAGACACTTCCCTGTTCTTGAGAAAGAATAGACTCTTTTTCCCCCTTAAGTTTGAAGTGCTAACAAACTGACGAATTAAAGCTTTCACTAACATTTCTGAAGACACAGTGCCATTGGTCTGCAGCTGACTCAGGCTGGCAGTGTGTACATAACACACCACCAAACACTTTTCCTGTGCTGGTGGCTATGTGTCTATACACAACAGTGGCCAGCACACTGTTCACAACAGCTCTGATGCCATCCAGGCCTGGCACAATGCCGAGCACCAGCAGAGATGAGGCCCTGCTGTGCACACAGAACTCAGGCAGTGCACAAGGACTGCTGCAGACTGCATCCACCACATTCAGTCTTTGCCACAGGCAGAGGGGTGTCCTCCAGCCACGCTGACTTCACCCACCTCACCTAAGTTCATTGGATGGCCCACCTGCAGGTGAACAGATCTAACTGACAGCGTACACCCGCATGACTACAGCACAGAGACTGTTGCTCACCTCCACCTCCTCTTTTACTGTACCACGGTAATAAAATCCATCATGCTCCCCTCTCACCAGAACAGGGACATTTTTGGCCAAGATGGCTGATCTCTGTGACATGCTCAGCCTCTGCCATGCTGGGCCAAGAGAGGGGAAGCAGCGCCCAATCCACTGGCACCTTGAATAACAGAAAATTGGTCAGTGGTGAGAGAAATCAGCTTCTGTAGGTCAGGCAAAAGTATATATGTATCTTCTAAGATGTAAGAACAAGGTTACTGCCCCTCATTTTGTAGAATTCCCACTTTTTACCCAGTTCTCTTTGGTTTGGGATTAAGAGGAAGAAAGCTAAGAATATGCTGGAGACCTTGGCCAGGATCACTTGCATTAACACCTTTTCTGACTACATGGCAAGTTAACACAACCCTTAAGATCAGGCAAGAGAAAAAGATGCTCCAGCATAAAGCACAGCTTAGAGGTATTCAAGCACTGTAGCTGACAGTATAAGCTCAAAACAGGGAAATAATTCCCTGTCACATAGAATTAGAACCATTTCACAGATCACTGCTCATGCAAAATGCTTTTATTTATCCAAGTAACATTAAGGACTTCTTTTTTTGATAGCAAGTTTACCCCAGGCTTTGCTTTCCATAATCTCCAGGGTAGCAAATCATTTTAGTTAATGCAGTCCAAGAACTGCCAGCACGAGGGTGAGGAAAGCACAAATGATATTCAAGCTGCTAATGTATTAACCTGACACATCCCAGACTTTTTTATCCTATTAGGTATCATGCGAAGGAACAAATAACACATCCAACAAGAACTTAATTTTACCGCAGGGGAGCAAGGATCTTGGTGTTCCAGGCAGGATGCATGGCAAAGGAGCTCCTGCAGCAGGGGTGGATAGCAGGGATGGCACTGGAGCACAGGAACTTGTCCAGAGCTGGCATCATGCTGCAGCACCTGTGGTCCATGGGCAGGAATCTTTCCAAATGAGCCATTCTTGCAAAGGCAGCTTCCTGCAAGACTAAAACACGAGCTGTCAGTAGTTGAAAAGAGACAACGTGCTGGCATTTTTCAAGCCAAGCAAATGTTTTCCAGATTACCCTCAAGATCTCAGTAACTTTTACTAATTGCTCTCATGAAATAAAGACTGAATTCAAAGTATCCAGTCTGGTGTTTTGTCATGTGAACCCATATCACTGACTTCAGTGACTTCCAGTCATTCAAATTTGTGGTTGGCAACCCTAGCCACAGCAAATGAGTTGGAAATGGATGATCTTTGAGATCCCTTCCAATCCAAACCAGTCTGTGAGTCTATAAATCTATATCTAGTAAAGGGACATAAACATCCAGGGAAACACTCTTGCTGTGGAAATCCTAAGGAAAGCAATGTTCTTAACTAGATGCAGCTTTTGTTCCCCTCTGTAACACGCAGCTCTTCTCTTACACCTACACTCTCCTTTAGAGCTTCCTTATACACAGAGCCAGCTCAACCCTCCCTGCTCTACAAGCTAAAACAGAAACTGCAGCTGAAGTTCATAGTTGAGCAGACAGCTTCTGACTGTAGTGCTAGAACAGAATTGCCTATGATATATTAAGAGGAAATATTTTGATCTCGCACTGCCCTGTCATGTTTTGCAACAGTAGGACTATGGCTTGCCACCAGAAGAATGAGATGCTAAGATTTGATGAGCAGTAACTACTCAGAGGTTGTCACATTAGGATTCATGAGGTGATGCTCTCTGATAATCTTACATAAATATATTTTGTTTAGAAATATTCAGCATGCTGAGGGTAAAATTTGTGATAGAGTGAGCAATATATCAACCAAGTGCCTAATTTACCTTTATTTCATCTCATAAAAGATACAATTAGTGATTCTATCATCTACAAACGGTACATAATTTCAAACACAACAAAGGCAAGTAAATAACTGCTGAAAAACATGTCTTATAAAGAGCAAACCAACACATCAAACTCATACTTACTACACAAGCTCCCCTATTACAAAAAGCTGGAATCCATAATGTTTTCTAAAGGAATGCAAATTCCAGTACGTGTTAAAGCCCGCTGTAAAGCTGCTCAGAGCTGTCCTGCCAAGAGCCAAGTATTGCATAGATGTACAAAGCAGGGCTCTGACAAAGGCAACTATGGAGCACTACGAGATTTCCTGAACAGTTCCACACATTTGGACCCAGAAGCATTTCAAACTTACCAGCTACTGATAACACTAAATCTTGACTGTTTGTATTTAGCCTTGAGATAGAAACCTTGTCCTTTTGCCCTGCTGGATGCAGGAAGCATTTGTTGCCAGCACTTTCTAGTTGCTAAGGAGGTCAGCAACATGGCTACCACTAGGAATTGACGTGCTGACCTGACCCCGCTGCAGAGACGACCCTTTGCCTGCCATGTACCAGCCCAATTGCTGCTAAATGCAGCTCTGGTGATCCAGCTATTGCACTGGGAGACCATGGGGGCAAAGAAAGGATTACAAAAGGGCAAAGCATCCTCCAGCCCTTCGCATAGTAACATAAGGTAAAAGAAATGTATCATCATTCAAAGCTGCAGTTCAGATTTACGATCATAAAGCACCACCACAAATATATTGGTTCAAACAAGGAGAGCCAAAGCTGGGAGGAACTGAGATCAAATCCCTTTGCAAACTTCTCTTTTCCATAATAAAGGGGAAGAATTTGTGAATTCTCCCCCTTTCCTCCAAAGCATGTACAAAACCAAAATCATAGAATGGCCTGGGCTGAAAAGGACCACAACAACCATCGAGTTTCAACCCCCCTGCTATGTGCAGGGTCACAAACCAGCAGACCAGGCTGCCCAGAGCCACATCCAGCCTGGCCTTGAATGCCTCCAGGGATGGGGCACCCACAGCCTCCTTGGGCAACCTGCTCCAAAATGTCAGAGAATCACATAGAAATCTTCCTGCTAATCTCTACTGCGCTCCCTATTCTTCATTTCCTCCTTCACAAACGTACACACCTTGATATGTGATATGTCTGTGCAGTGCAGGCAGGGAAATACTTAATTGCATTTAGTAGTCATTTTTCAATTCACTACTATTAAAACATGAGAACAGAGGGATGGATGACTGTAATTAAGGACTGCCAGCTCTTACAAAGTCTGGAATCGTTTTCTCTACATTTTGCTGTAACCAGAGACAAACTGCTCTCATGTTGCCAGCCGAATTGCTGTTAAATGCCAACCCTGACATGCAGCAAACATTAAGAACATTTTGCTAATCACAAGATAAAACTCTCTTCACCATCTTGGCATAAATCTGTTCTACACTGATTAGCTGAAATCATCAGATAACACAGAGAAACAGACTAAGGGGAAGAGGATCCCAGAAGAATTTCTTTCACAGGACACAATTGTTCCCAGGCCAGAATCTTGCCAACCCTCTTTGTATTGTGCAACCAGTCCTAATTTTTAAGTGCACAGAGAGATGGAAACGAATTTCCATAGAATTTGGATAGAAATTAGGCAGAATCAACAGTTTTAAAAGAATCAACATTTTTACTCATAGGAATAAAACTGCATTTGCAAGATGTCATGCTCTTCCTACGCCCAGTGACAGTGTTTCAGAGAACTGCTCCCCTTTTCCTTCCACTTTTAAACTAACTTATCCATTTTGTTGTCTTTGAACAACATTCCTGGGAACCTTTATAAAGACCTCCTCGCTTTCTAAGAGAAAAACTGGCCATAAGAACAAAAAAACTTCCATGAAAGGGCATATGAGAGCAAACCAGTCACAGTACAGAACAATAAAGGAATTTTAGCCTCACCACTGGAAAGACTTTATTTTATTTCAAAGCACAAATAATGTGATGGCACATGCAATTAATTCACGCTTATAGGTATTGTATTTTTTGTTCAGTTACTATTTTAGATGTGCTTTCCAATTTCCATGAATTATCTGAGGCCACTCAGATGTGATTTTCCAGTCACACTTCTGTAAGCACAGTTACTACCTGCAAAACTAAAATGCTTTTCTGTGGGCTGGTATCGATGCGTACTATGATCTCCTAGATGTTTCAGGAAGGTGCACATCATAAACAACACAGCAGTGGCTACCAGGCTCCCATCCAGGATATCTTTCCCTTGATTTGGAACAGTTTAGATAGCCTTCAAAAATTGGCTTTGTTTGTTAATTGCTTTAGGTGCTTGGCTTGGCTCCATGACATTTTTGTCTGCTGCCATAGAATCACTGTACAGAACAGACTGTAGGTACCTGATGTATTTTATTGCTGCACGGAGAGTCTCTACTTTGCTGAGCCGTTTCTCTAAGTATTCCTTAGGTAGGTGATGTCTCAATTTAGCATAGCCTTCATTGACACATTTAACTCTCTGCCTTTCCCTCTCATTCCTCTTCCTGATGAAAGCCGGCCCATAGGAGTACTCACTCCTGTTGTAATTGCAGTGGGGTATTTGGTAGGAAAAGCCACAGGGCTCAGCGTAGAAGTTCTCTGTGATGAAATGCTCAGACATGAAAGGAAGGAATGACAGATCTTCAGAGCAAGCGACCTGGTTTGGTGTTTCTGGGTACATGTGAAACATGACCAGTGGGTCTGCACAGAAAGGCCGGGGCAGCTGTATGCACTGAGTGTCAGCAGTGATGGACAACTTGTCCATGAGATTACAGTAGCTTTTCCCATCCATCAGGTTCTGCATTTAGCCTGGAAACACATAATTACAAAACACTTTAAACAACTCAATACTGGACAGGACAAAATACTCACCTGCGCTTACTAACTGGCATTTGCCAGGTGAGACTTCTAATGCATTTGCAACATTTCAGAACAACAGATGGCAGAAAACATCCTCTTTGGGAAAAAAAAAAAACAAACAAGAGGATGTAAATTGGCTACAGTGATTTTAAAGAATGCACAACAGATCTGAAGAAAACTATTAACACTTTCTAAAGGAAAGAGCAAACATTCTCCTTTCATTTCCACTTTAGAAATGAGAAAGATCTACCTTTATGAGCCCCACAGAAATCTAGCTTGCTCCAAACTTTCATCTTTACAGAAAACATAAAGCAGGCTCACACTGAAAGCGCTCTCTCCAGCCCACTGACAATTCCAGTGACAGACTCTACTTGTACCAAAAAATCTTCAATGACAAATTACTTTTCTTCTCTATTCATTTGATATCTCATTCACTGTACTGTTTTGACTCAATGCAAAACTTGTGCAGGGATCCCAGAAGGGATGTCAAATTTATGTCTGCAAAGTATTCAATTTATTCTTCATCTAAGTTTTAGGAAAGGCCTATAGGATGAATTAGGGCTAAACCCAACATCATCTTGGGTCCTGTTGTTTAATACACAGATGAGTAGAGAAACACAGAGATGAAATACTAAATTTCAATTTTAAATTATTTTACATAATAGCTACTTAAAAATGTATCTAAAGCATATTGTTATTTTTTAAAGAATTAAGATCCATCCTTACCAATTGCAAGCAGTACTTCCCAACAAAATCTATTCAAAAATGCTCCTTTAACGTCTTCCTCATCTATACTTGGCTTCCTAAAATACTTAGATTATACCCTCTACAAAAGAAAAAGCACACAACACAAACTAGGTTACCAGAAACATCTAGACTGCACTACTCACAACAACCTTGAAAAGTTTCAAATATACAGAGCACAGTTCCATAGCAAACTGGATTATCTTAATCCCTCACAAGGATAGAGATATTTTAATGTTTTCTAATCATTTCACACCTGCCACTTTCAACAGTAAGAGAATTTTCACTCAATAACCCAATCTAACAACATATTCCATCAATATACATCTGTATTCAGTGCTGTTTGTTATTTTCTTATCAAAATGGATCTCAGTACAGAAATCTTGGGAGTTCAGAGTTCCTTTATAGCATGCTGTTAGATAAGAGAGACAGTCACATGCATCTTAAATGGATCTTTGTATAGGCACACTGATGGCATGCAGACACATTCATTTTGAATTAATAGAGATACTGAAAGATTAGAAATGAATATATATGTTCATAAAACAAAAGCAGTAGATAATCATCTTTCTCTTTTTTAACACAAGTTGTGTTATTCTAAAAATATTTTCAAGATGTCACAGTAGAAAATTGTCAGAACGAAATAAAGTCACTGAATAGCAAAAAGTGAATAGTAAAGTATCTACATACAGCAAGAAACCAAAAAACACAGCCCCCTGTGGTACTTGCAGTGTTTGTTTTGCACCGACACTTCTGCTGCATGACAGCATTCCATACATTTGTCTGCTGCCTTACTGTCTGCACTGAGCACATGTTAGAATCCTCTTCCCATCAGAGCAGAGACTCACCAATCTTCAGAGCAAAGTGAAATCCAAGGAAACAAGACGCGCTAATTTTAAGACTGCTGAGTAATACCTGAAAATATCTAAACGATATTGAAGAAAAAGTTAATGTTCCAGTCTCCTTGCATCTTATGTGATGTAGTAATTGATCGTATTAAACACAACGAATTAAAAAGCTACAGAAGCATTGTTACTGACTGGCTGATAGAAGTGGTTTATAGAAATATGGATATTCAGTGCAGACCTGTAGCTAGATACAGCAATACACAGTTCTCTTACCTGAATGCACTTTGTTCCACTGAGTCAATGACTCCTGCAATTTATAGCCAATAGACAACATGCAAAGTAGCTTACAGTTAGATCTGCTCATTTCTGGTTTGCCTTTTCCACCCACACCACAGCTATGATGGCAACAAGACTTGGCATTAAGGACTAGAAATTTTAAAACCATATTGAACACAACTGGATCACCTGAAAAAGTAAATCAGGAACATAACTTTGCTTATGCCTTGTTACAGTTTACTAAAGCAGTATTTTCCTTTACTGGAGCTTCATACACTAACATCTATTTAATTATCAGCTAGAACTCAGTTAAATACTGTTAAAATGAACACACATTTGAATAAGAGCATGGATGAAATTAATATTATATTTTATGGTCATCTCACAAGATCTGCTTTGTTTCAAGTTCTTTTAAGTTCTATTCCACTTTGCTGTCTCAAAGCCTCGACGCTAAACTCAAATATCAGCCCTAATTCCCTTCCCCCCAACCTCCTCCCATCTGGAGCAAAGTTCTGCATCTTCCTTCTACTCCAGCTTCAGACCTGATCAGAAATGCAGCCAAGATGTAGAGCACCTATTAGAACTGATAGGTAGGCACAAATGCAACAAACAAGTTATTTTTCCTTAGGGCATCCTATGTACATCGCTGTCATAACTGATCATTGACTCATCAGGGTTAGATGCCAAACACAACTGTGTTTTTGTTTGTTTGCTTTTATCCTATCAATACACCCTGTGCTGTTTTGTACTTAGAGGGAGAACCCTACATCTCCACTAATTAGGTGCCTGTTATAATTACACACAGATTAATTGTGGTTTTGGAAGCCTACAGGACTGACAAGACAACGAAGACCTGCATCTGCCAAAAACATGTAGTCACTGCAAATGTTATGGGACAACTTATGTTTCCACTCAAGGTACTGAAGAGATAAGTATACAGGTACAGTTATTTTCCACACTATTTTGCTCCCACTCTGGCAATTATGAAAGCCAAAACTGTACCTGCCAATATATAATACTGTTCCATGGTACCATTTCCTTCAGCACTGGAAATGAAAATCATTCCAACGTGATAATATAACTAAACATGCCTAGCCAAATTTCAGGGATTAAAGCCTTCCTTCAATCAGCAATTTGGTGTGCCATTCTTTCCCTTATCTAAGCACTAAACAACTGCATATTTCCATTCAGAAGCATTTTCAGTTAACTGTTTTTATAAATGCAATTTGCACGCAAGTGTAATGAGGGAGAAAATGATGACATCTAGATAATGTGCATCTGTTTTTCAAAAATCAGTTTTAATTGTTACATTCCAAAGAGGATATATGAAAGTTAGTCATCTAGCAACTGTATACCTCTTAAGAGAGATGAACACAGAATCACAGATAGAAAAATACACCTAACTCCCAGGATGACAGGTGCTCAAGAAATTATGTGCCTTATACCATCAATCCAAACAAATGCAGAAAGATTTCTTATAATAAATATTTCATCATATACTAGCTCCTGAGACTTTACCCATGAGAAGAAAGGAAGATTTCTTTTAAAAGATATCATACACATACAATATATTAAGCTTTTAAAGCAAAATAGAACAAAATGCCAACGCTGCCTTGAAGTGCATTTGAGTTTATCTACATCACAGTAGTTCAAGTGTGCAGCTCAAAGAGTCAGTGTCCATTTAAGTTCAGCCTCATTTCTGCCACCACTTGACATACAAGCACTTTGAAAGTACAAGTGCAAGCAACCAAATGATGAATACAGCTAATCAAAATTCTGCTCTCTGACATGACAACTGCACTGCAAGATTTCAATTTCCAATGTGACATCAGCCTGAAGAAAAATCCAAATATATTTACAAAAGGTCTTTACATAAAGAGAGTGGTGAGTTGTAAGTAGTTACTGTGTTCCCAGGTACTTTTAACCACATAAATAATAAAGAGAAATATATAGTTAAAAATCACCGTAAAGTCACAACTGTAAATAAAGTATCACAGTAGCAAACAAAGCAAGCTATCTCAGGGTTTGTTTTCTTTTCAGTTTTATTAGTAAGAGACAACTGAAAATGTAAAGATTTCTAGCTTTTGGTTAACTAATTTCTTTTATCTGCTTCCTGTTCAGTACATTCTTTCAATTTTTAAATACTTCATATATATATGTTTGGTGGTTTGGTTTTTTTTTTCAAATCAGAAAAGAACAATTGCAGAAAACCCTTTTGAAGCAGTAGGTTCAGGGAGACAGAAGTCAGTTTTTTCGGTTTGCCTGCTTTACTTCTTGGAGTTGCTGCTGAGAGAATTAACTCAGCACAACGTGACGGTCAAAAACAGACTTGCGTTGCTCTTGGACCTGCAACTTCCAGCGCTGCTGGGCATACTCCACTTTGTTCAGCACGTTGGCACGGCTCCGAGATCGAGCTAGCACGTCGTGAGCATTTGCAAACGGCTGGTGATCCTGGAACAGCAAAGATCCTTAGTTAGATCTCAATAATTCCATCGAGCAATTGAATTAACTGTTTGATTTTGTTGGTGATTTTAAGGTGAAACGAGCTATTTTAGCCAATTAGTCAGTCATAATGACAAAGCAAGTTTTCAGACAGTTAAAACGATACTTTTCATCCCAAGTAACTGCCAAACATTTTCCAAAGAGACCCAATTGTATCACTGCAATTTCATAGAACAGCTTAGGTTGGAAGGGACCTTAGAGATCACTGAGCTCCAACTCTCTAACACAGCCAGGGTTGCCAATCACTGGATCAGGTTGCCCAGGACCCCGTCCAACCCAGCCTTGAAAGTCTCCAGAGACAGGACATCCAAACCTCCATGGACAACTTGTTCCAGTGCCTCACTACCCAAACGAGACTTGCATCCATTAGTAACTGCTGGAATCAAATCTAAGACAGACTACGATGCCAGGACCCTCCTGTTATTGTCATGAATGTACTTTGTTTAATGTCACTTAAAGAGTGAATTAGTCGGTTTTCTGCCAGCTCTCAGCCTGATACTGTATGACAGTTCAGGATGTTCATATAAAGATTGTATGTAAAACCAACACACTCTACTGTTTACCAAACCAAACCTATTGTACCAAGCTGTCTGAAAGCAAAGTGTAAATACAGCTGTTTAAGTGACAGAGCTCAACAATAACTGAGAGCTTATTTAATATTTACTCTGCCTGTTTTCCATCAATACCCGCAAAGCTTTGTTTTCTTCTAATAAATAAAAGCAGGTTATAAACAGTAAGGGTTGGAATTGAACTTCTTGTTTGGCTGTCAAATTGTTTTGGACAAAGTCACGTTCCTAAAGTTACATCAGAAAGCATCGTGTGTAAACTTCATAATAAAAAAATAACATAACTACATCCCGTATTAAATAGTTATTTGCCCTTTTATATGTATACACCTCACAGTACTTGTGTTGTTGCTGTTGTTCCTGAATGCTTTTAAAAGACATTGATATATATCTGTGACATAATTCTGTACAGAATAGCTCAGTGATGATTCTTAACAGTAGAATGATTAACATTAAAGATATCAGGGGATGTCTACAATGGCACATATGGGCATCACTGAGCTAAGAAATATGCTAAAAACAAGACAGTCCCAGTCTAAAGGGCTATGAACATACATAAAAGATTATGCAGTTGGACTTATCTAGAACAGTAAGTTCAAAGATCACAAATCACTTCATTTGTACAGAAGCAAAATCACAATAGAAGTACATTTCCTCCATAAAATAAATGGAGAAAGGGATAGCATAAGATAAGTTGGATGGTGCTGGCAAGCTAGCTACCCTCAATTTCAGTGGGAAAGGCGGAGGAAAGGCGGAGGAAAGGCGGAGGAAAGGCGGAGGAAAGGCGGAGGAAAGGCGGAGGAAAGGCGGAGGAAAGGCGGAGGAAAGGCGGAGGAAAGGCGGAGGAAAGGCGGAGGAAAGGCGGAGGAAAGGCGGAGGAAAGGCGGAGGAAAGGCGGAGGAAAGGCGGAGGAAAGGCGGAGGAAAGGCGGAGGAAAGGCGGAGGAAAGGCGGAGGAAAGGCGGAGGAAAGGCGGAGGAAAGGCGGAGGAAAGGCGGAGGAAAGGCGGAGGAAAGGCGGAGGAAAGGCGGAGGAAAGGCGGAGGAAAGGCGGAGGAAAGGCGGAGGAAAGGCGGAGGAAAGGCGGAGGAAAGGCGGAGGAAAGGCGGAGGAAAGGCGGAGGAAAGGCGGAGGAAAGGCGGAGGAAAGGCGGAGGAAAGGCGGAGGAAAGGCGGAGGAAAGGCGGAGGAAAGGCGGAGGAAAGGCGGAGGAAAGGCGGAGGAAAGGCGGAGGAAAGGCGGAGGAAAGGCGGAGGAAAGGCGGAGGAAAGGCGGAGGAAAGGCGGAGGAAAGGCGGAGGAAAGGCGGAGGAAAGGCGGAGGAAAGGCGGAGGAAAGGCGGAGGAAAGGCGGAGGAAAGGCGGAGGAAAGGCGGAGGAAAGGCGGAGGAAAGGCGGAGGAAAGGCGGAGGAAAGGCGGAGGAAAGGCGGAGGAAAGGCGGAGGAAAGGCGGAGGAAAGGCGGAGGAAAGGCGGAGGAAAGGCGGAGGAAAGGCGGAGGAAAGGCGGAGGAAAGGCGGAGGAAAGGCGGAGGAAAGGCGGAGGAAAGGCGGAGGAAAGGCGGAGGAAAGGCGGAGGAAAGGCGGAGGAAAGGCGGAGGAAAGGCGGAGGAAAGGCGGAGGAAAGGCGGAGGAAAGGCGGAGGAAAGGCGGAGGAAAGGCGGAGGAAAGGCGGAGGAAAGGCGGAGGAAAGGCGGAGGAAAGGCGGAGGAAAGGCGGAGGAAAGGCGGAGGAAAAAGCAAAGCATGCTGTAGTAACTAAATCAACACAGATGGTATTTCCAGAGTGAGACAGAGATCAATACCTGAAGAACTTGCAAAAAGGAAGGAAGACAACAAAACAGGCAACAAAGGAAAAGGTCATGAAGAACCTTCAATTCACATTCACTGTCCCAGAAGAAGGGACAACAGGAAATGAGGAACGTGAAATAAAAACTGAGTTAAGAGCTTTTTGTTCCAAGCATCGCTGCAAACATAAGCAGTAGTGACTCTACAAGCACACAAGGGTTCCACAGTGTTACAGCAAAATTTGAACTTGAAAAACCTCAGGTACAGAGCACAGCATTTACCACTTCTAATGCCTTCACATCTACAAAGCTCCTGATGCAACAGGCAGTAGAATTGCACAGGGTTTTTCAATACATTTTTTAAGTGTTGCCATCATAGTTTTGTTTCACCATGAACAAGCATATTTATCTCCTCCTATTAACTGCCAGTATAATAGAAGGAATGACAAAAATCTTCTTTAACACTAATAAACACTGCATATCTTTCTGACTAGCTCCCATTTATTTCAACAGTACTTACTACAAAATGTTTATGCCTGCTGCAAGGCTCAAGTTATGCTAATGGAAATCTTCCTGTCTCACAGACCTGGTTTGGTTTTGGAAATGCTAGCTGAGATTATTCTACATCTGATGTGTACCTTGCCATTAGAAACAGAGCTGCTTAAAGACTCAGTATAGAAATTATATCAGTGCTGAGACTTCAAAATTGTTTTAACAGTTTGTATGATACACCAACACAGCTCCTGTTCAAAGTACTTACCCCAGGTGAGTTTGTGGCAATAACTCACCCAGACAAGCAGATTCATCAACTTTATAGAATACCTTAGGGCTGCTTAGCCACAGTCCTTATTTTTATACAATTTTAAGTCCCTCTTCAAAACACAAAGATGCTCTACTCCCACCAGTCTTTCCTATCAACACTGATCAGGTACTACATGTCTCACCGTTTCCAGTGCAAGGTTTTGTAAGGTTTTACACTGTCTTCCTGTAATGGCACTTTAAAAAAAAAAAAAAAAAGTGCTCCACTGTTATTAGAAGCTAAAAACACTGTGCTGGCAATGGGAAAAGCCAGTAAGAGAGAGAAAACCATTTGTCATCATTTGCCACTGATGGACTAATTCCCTTTCTTCTCCTGAAAAAGGCTGTTCTGATCTGTGGGAATATATTATATTACATTCCAGTTTTCAGTCGTAATACAAATAAATTATTTTAGCATCAATCACTACATTTAGCATCGATAAATTCAATCTGAAGCAACAGTTCAGTGAGCATATATTTTCTTTTTGGAGAAAAAAAATCTAAGATCAACATATATAAAACTAAGAAGATTGTACTGATTATGAGCACATCAGAATTTGTACCTCCCACATGAGTTTACCTCCTTTCTTCCTCTATTCTTTCTCTGAGAAAATGACCTGTGTTTAGAGCTGGACTAACAGAAGCAAT
This sequence comes from Lagopus muta, assembly GCF_023343835.1. Lineage (NCBI taxonomy): Eukaryota > Metazoa > Chordata > Aves > Galliformes > Phasianidae > Lagopus > Lagopus muta. Next base: position 9,545,272 of record NC_064438.1, on the reverse strand, counting down.
CCTCATCTTAATATTTTCTACACAAGTGAAAAATGAAAGCATGGCTTCACAGAATCACCTCGTGGTTTTCTGACTACAGCGAAGATCATCCTCTCCCTTCAGGAAAAGAATTTAAATTGCCTTGCAAAACAATCTTCCCAAATAAACACTTAAGAATTAACCCACGCATACAAGCGGTTGGATGAACTCACCCCAATGTCTTCATCACTCTGTATGAGCTGTGAATGTCCAAAGAGACGTCTCTTCAGAATGGGTTCCACTAGTGTAAGGTACACCATGTACAGAAGAAGTAGCCCCAAAATAGACAGGTATATGATGATTGTAACCTGCACAACACAAACATTATTTATCCCAGAGTTATGACATTACCTCAGCCACCTCTCACCGGGCAGTGATGAACAAAAGAACTGTACAGTCAAAGTTTCTGATGAGCCTGACACAGTAGTGTCACTATGACTTGAAATTCATGAACAGCAAAAAGCCATCACCCATTAAATTGGTATTACAAGGTTTAAGGGCAGACAGATAAATTAGCTTGAAACCAAGTCTCTCTTAGTGAGGCCTTGCTGAAGTCCTATGCTATCCTTCTTGAAACAACCTGGTGTTCTCTCACCTTAATCAAGACTACTAATCCACAGCAATTAAACTGGTCACAAATTTTGGGGTTCCTGCATGGTCTCCATTCTCTAGCATAGATCCACATTCAGTCACAGAGCTCACAATGAAACAGGAGAAGAGGAAAAACGCAAAATCCTGAAAAGCCTCCTAAAAAAGGAATCAGTATAATAGAAGAAAACATGTACTATATAATCTATTCACTCCAGGGGCTCAATGGTAGTTACAGGATAAGTATGAAGAATCGTCAGATAAAGCAAACAGGATCAATTTTGCTCTTCTTAGCTTGCCAAGATAGAAAGTAAATTTACATCAAGAAAGCAAGAGTGAATAATGAGAGAACACTGAGAAAAATATGAAGTCCAAAGCTTGACAAAATACCATAGCACACTCAAAATCCCAGCCAAGTATAAAGCTTAATCTCAAAACAGGAGAACTTAAACTTCTTAAGCTCACCCCTTCAGTTATAACATGATTCTACTATTACTATTCAAGAAAAGTTATGAACAACTAACAAAAAAAAATAATAATCTTAAGACTGCTTTAGAAGAGCTCTCCCTTTAAAAAGAGTATTTCTCTAAAAAGTTACATGTACTATTCAGTTGAGGAATTTAATATATAACAACAGAATTCCATGGTTTACCTTAATTGTGACGGAGCTTCTCTCTTCATATTTGCACTCACAACGTAAACAATATGCTTCTACATCAGGTCCAGGGACAGGCATGGGCTCAACCACATGAAGACAATCACTGAAGAAAGACAGGACCAGTTCAAATGGTGCAGCTGGTTTTAGACATCTCTAACTCAATTCTAGCTATTACATATCTTTTCCTCCTAATACTTAAAGAGCTTTATTCTGTTTTTTTCCTGTATCTGAAGGAAGATTAACCTCTCTTTGGTGTTTGTGAACAATAGCTCGTTTTTTCTTACCATCACATGTTTATAGGCATAAGGAAAAAAAGCAGACATTGGATGAGTCGTTTATTAAAGCAACAAGATTATGAATAAACAGCATTCACTTCAAAGCACTGGAACAAGAAAGGAAAACATACTTCAACTTAAAAGATGAAGAAACTCTTAGATGGTTCCCATACCAACAAATGTAGTTGACAATGCTATGAACACTCTACACCACAGTACTAAAATCCAGCTGCCATGATAGAACAACTTGCACCACTACTTCCACCAATAACTTAAATAATTTGAGTTTTTTGCTGACTCAGTTTGGTTATTCAGTTAACATCCCAAGCTCCTTACAGAGCACTTATAGAACAAATTTCACTTTGATCCCTGTCAACTCAGCGTTAATGGAGGCAGAAGCAGGTAACTGTAACAAGTCTCTGACATGATAGCAGCAGCTAACAATTCAACTCTGTATTGGGCTAGCTGAAAATGTTGCCAAGCCACATGGCCAGGCATCAGTTTTTCTCTCTTCTGTTTTGTTGGTATTACTCCTTTATAACTAGAACTGTTGAGTGTCACATCACAATCTCTGGAAAGGCATGGAGGGATCATTTTTTCCATTTATTTGACATGAGAATTACAAACTCCTCTGCAAAAGAGTGCTATGCTTAATATGCAAAATCAGAAATACATAGAAGTAATTAACTAGGAAATTTCTGTAAAGGTTATGTCAATATGCTGCTCAAGTAGAGAAGAAAGCCAGCATGTTGCTTGGCTACAGCAGGACATCTGTTACTGTAAACATATCAAATAATATCAGCAAGTTTTTTCTCTAGTTCAGTTTCATGCTGCTACGGAGGGTAAAAGCTCTCAGAATCTTACAGTTTTGATTATATGTTTCCTTGGACTGTGATTCCATGGCAATTTAAGAGGAATACGTGGAAAAGGTTGATCCCTTCCTAAAGGGTGCTGCCACTCAACTTCCCCCATATTAGCACCTTCCTCCCTTGCACTCACCAAGGAAACTTTCCTTCCTAGGGAATCTAGGAAGTCAAAAGCACAGTTTCTGCTCAGCTTTCAGTTTATCCTTCAAAGCAGACAGGGCATCTTCCCTCCCACCACGTCCGTGACTATTAAAGCAGTCAGCCTCTGGACATGAAATACCAGTGCATTTCTTCCACAGTGGGTTATTTAACTGAAAGCCATGTAGGTGCTTAGGCTTATACAGCACAATGTTTGCCTATCCAAACATTGTGTGTTGTTTGTCAGGGCTGAATTGCCGGCAGTAGCTCCAAACTCTCAAATGGAGAACACTTTTATTGGTGCTGGAGTACTGTCAGCTCATACTGATGTTAACTAAAGGTATTGTTTGACGATCTGTGAGGATGAAAAAAAAGGGACCAATCCTGTGAAAGAAGTGATACACCTAAATAAGGGTATCATAATGCAGGCTACAAGATTAAAGATTAAATTTTCATTTTATGTCCAGATAAGGGGGCAGTAAGTGGCCATACTGAATGTAAGTCATAAAGACATTAAAAATTGTTCTGGCTCTTGCCTCAGACAAGATCTAAATGCCTGAAGGAAAGAGCATGACACTTTGTTCTATACAGTAACAAGCCACCCACACAGATGCAAAAGCCCAGGTGTGACACTAGAATTGTCTACTTTGTTGCACATGTAGCAATGAAGCCTTTATAAAGTAGCAAGAAGGCAACTGGAACAAGAAGACATGAAACATTCCCAGGTGGTCTCACAAGAAACAATCTCAACACAATGAAATTTAAGATTGGAAAACAAGTTTTTGAGATTCTGTAAGCACCATTTATGTGTCACCATGAAAAGAGCAAAGTCCACAAAGTTAACTTTTCCTTCAATCACTGTCAATATGATTTAAAGCGAGGTCTTTTCTGACAGTAAGGCAAATGCTAAGCAATATCCACTGAAAAAAATCCACTTCATTCGCAGGGGTAACACAGCTATTAACAGTGTTGCTCTGAGATCCCAGCTGCAGCTGGAGCTCTCTCAGTATGTCTCACTGCTGTACTATGAGTAATTTGTCATAGCAGGCCTAATAACATTAAGTTAACCACATAGGACAAAACAGTAATTTAGATTAGACAGTATGTTTTACGTTCATTAACACAGGTTGAAATTTACACTGTTCTGTAAATGTTGTTGTTTCTCACCGTTCTTCTGCAAATAAGTCAGTAAGTCAAGGCATAGCTCTTAATACATATCTGTATCACTAACTTCAATCCTGTAATTATTTTGGTGGGTCTGCTAAGGGGCATGGAATGTTCACAATCAAGTAGCTAGCAGGCTGCTATTCAACAGACTTAAAAAGTTTACTAATAATTCTTGATATATAAGAATAAGAGTCAATGTATCAAATTGTATTTCATATTTTTATAGGTTGATCCAAGAATTCCTGAGCACTTTGGATATCAGAGCAACTCCAAAGTATGCTGTTTTAAATCACTGCTATCTCCCCTTTCTTCCCCAGCTGCTCATCCCCGCTCATGCAGACAGGTCCTCGACTCAGCTGAAACCTGACAGATGCCATGGCTAGCCCAAAACACAGCACACTGCTGAGACACAGAAGATTTTTCTCTATATATATATAGGAGAGAGAATGTACTGCATTCTCTGACTGTGATTTTTGAGGAACAGATCTCCGAAACAACCTCTAAACATCAGGACTGGTTTCAAGAGCAGAGAAGGAGGAGAGAATGATCCCTGTCCTGTTCAACAGACAACGCTGCTTCACCACGATACCATTTCTGGTCCCTGAATTCAAATTACAACACCCCTTTTCCTTCTACTACTTCTAAGTCTTATGCAACAGAATAACATGCGAACAAGCAATCCAAAATAGAAGATGGAGACACGTTAGGGGTTTTGAGCCTCATCTCTTCCGACAGCTGAATTCTGAAATGCCCAGTAAGTTGTGCAAGAGATGTTTTTGTCATCGTTACAGAACACTTACAACAGTGCTGTAAGTGTTGTTGTAAGACAACCCCGCTCTTTGTACTTCCCCATAATAAACTCACCAGTCCTTCTGCGAAACGTTTTTATTGTAGATACGGCCCGAGTGGTCTTTGTAAGGAGGGCAGATGCATTTACATCGGACGTCCTCGGAATTCTGCAAAGCAAACAACACGCTGAGCCCGTACCGCCGAGCGCACGACCTACACGAAGAGCCGACAGCAAACCACCTCTCAGATTTATTTCAAGAGTTCAACGCAATGAGCGGAATAAACAAGTAAACAGAACTCTCCACACCCGCTCCTCACCTTAGCCTGAGCGCCCAGCCCCGCCAGCACGGCCAGCAGCCCGCAGAGGCACAGCCAGCCCCCGAGGCCGGCCGCCATGTCGGCCCGGGGCTCCTCGCCGCTGTGCACCGCCTAACCGCGCCGCCGCGCCGCCGCCATCACTTCCGCCTTCCGCCCGTCCGCGTCCGGCGTTTCCGCCCATTATTGCGGCCCCCGGGGAGCTGCGGCAGTGCCGCTTGGTTCCGGGCGGAGAGGGATTGGTGTTGTGTTAAATAAACGGCCTTTTCGTTAAGAGGAAGTACAGCCAGCGTTAAGAAGCATACAAGGTTTAACGAGTTAATAAAAATAAAAATAATGATAATAAAGAAGTATGAAAGAGAAGCTGCATCTCGTTTGAAACCGTGAATAAACACTCCCCCAGTGCTCGTCTGTCCCATGGGAGTGTAAATGCATCGGCGTCTGTGTCTGCGGGTGCTCAAGGTCTGCCCACAGCCCCTGCTTTCACAAGCACCACAGAACTTCATCATCACACGATAACACAGATGGATACACAACAGTGCTTGGGGTTTAGTTTGTCTTTATTAAAAAACAACAACAACAACATGGTGTCCCAGGGCAAGTGAGCCAGCCTGGTCTATCCCATGCCTGCCCCCCATGCCTGTGCCATGGGCAGACGTGTCTGGCAAAGTATCAGGCACCTGGAGGGCAGCGCTGTCATGGGGAGTGATAACAGAACAGCTCTTCTGGCAGCTGTGCTGGAGCTTTCCATGCTTTTCCCCTCCGTACTCCTATGCTGGTTCTAGCAGGGGTTCCCACATCATGCCCCTTCTGACTTAAGGTGGTGAAGATGGCTGGGGTTGTTGGTTTTTTGCCTCTAAGATGGCGGAAGTCACAGGGGTACACATGCCCAGCTGTCTAATGTAGGAATGGAATGTTGTTTCTGCATTAGATATTGAAAAGGGGGAATTGATCTGAAGAAGTAAAGCACCATGTATTTGTATTTTGTAACCCATACTGTGGGCTATTCTGCTTGGATAAGCGACCCTCAGCAAAAGAAAAGCAGACTTAACAAACATCAAAGAATCCAGGGCCTCTATACAAGGCTGGATTGCCTTGCTCTGTGGGTAGGTCGGGATGCAACAGGCAGGCATCAAGATACTCCCCCCTGTCCTCCTTCCAAGCTTATCTCTACGCAAGGACAAGCAGATATTCAAAAGAATGACCAAGTGTCGAATGAGCAAGTGTGAGAAGTTAACTAGTTAGTGATACACGCTTAGCTAGCAACAGTTCATGTTTAGCCAGTATCCATATGTTTAGTTGAGCATCAGGAAGATTGTGAACCTGAAGTACTCAGCCAATGAGGAACCAGGCGAGAAATAGATAAGCATCGAGTGATAGGGCATGAAAGATGTAACACGTGCTCTCCTGCTTGCAGGAGGCCTGCCATTGCAATTGTGAATAAAATCTGCTTTATCAGAGATACCGTCCTGATAAATTATTTGGATATTCCCAATGCTAAGATGGCAGAGGTAGAAGGAATGGCCATGTTTGCCTCCTATGTTACATAAGAAAACAGAAGTGGCAGGGTTTGCTTTGTTGTCTCGTAGTTGCTTAAGATGGTGGAAGTGGCATCTTTTTACTTAAGATGGCTAGGATTGGTGCTCCTTGCTACTTAAGTAGTGGACTTTGCAGGAGTTGGTGCCCTCTGCTTGAGATGGCAGAAGTGGCAAGGCTTGGTGTGTTATGCGTTTAGTTAAGATGGCAGAGGTTGCAGGACTTGGTGCCCCCTGGTACATAAGATGGTGGTGATAGTGTGGTTGCTGTGTTTTGCCTCTTGTTACTTAAGATGGTGGAGGTGAGTTTCAGGGGTGTGTAGTAGGCTGAGGGAGAAGTGAGTGGGGGGTGAGGGGCAGGTGACTTCCTTCTCCACAGTGAGGAGCCAGGAAAAACACAGCACACAACCCTTAGGGTTGCCTGTAGTGCATCCTTTTGACCTACCAAGCCCAGCTCCACCCAGGATTACCCAGGCTTTTGGAGCATACCAACGATTTGCCTCTGTTGCTGACAGCAAACCAAACCTGAGCTATGTGGATTGCAACCTCCTGGGCCATACTGTCCCTCAGGATAAGGAGCAAATCATGACTATAAGCCAATGTCTAAATACAGTTTATGTATTCTTAACAGGTCCACTGTCAGCTCCATGTAGAGTTTGACAACATCATAGCGTGCCAGCAACAAGTTGGGATAATCCCCTCCAACAAACATGCTGGATGCTTTCCACAGTAAGTAAAGAAACCATTTTGCATAGGTGAAGACACAGTCACATTTTCCATAATGCCTACAGCAGGGCTTTTTTTCAGAAATTTCCCTGTAGTTTGTGAAGTGAATGGTGAAGGAACACAGATCACTTGGTGACAGAGAACATATGGACCACGTATAACATAACACATACTCATTATCCTAGCTCTTTTCTCTCTCAAAACATATAAAGTTTGTTGTATTCACGCATGCCAGTCTGTGGCACCAAGTGTATTTTCTTCATGTAAACAGGCTGTGACAAATTGCAGAACTTTCTCAACTGGTTCTGTTAAAGCTAAACTTAAAATTCATGTTACTCATCCCTGTAAAGCACATTATAGATTGGTCAAAAACACAAAAGTACTGAAACATATTAAAAGCAATAATAAGTGGCATTTTAAATGAGACTTGCAGGTTACAGATAATCAAGTTTATCCATAACTAAACATACAAAAGGGCAACTTATACAAATTTTAACGTTTTATAGACAGGCAGATATGCCTCTGGGAAAATCTCACTGAAACACTGCAGTGTTCCCTATTTTTCATATGCTTGTGAATTATTTCCATCCAAGAAGAGTGTTTACTTTCGATCAGAAGGGCAATAAATGCTCTTCAGAAGGAACGTTTTCAGATGCAGTCTCTCGAGACCTAGAGAATAAGCAATTTTGAAGTTTTCCCTACTTGGGTAGGAAAACTCCAAAAAAACACCTGATACTGCTAGGACTGGATCCAGCTCTCCTCTTGCCGGTGCCAAGCCATGAAAAGTTCTCACAGTTGTTTCACATTCTTTGGCACATTTCACAGAGGAATATTAGACTGTATGTAGTTAATTTTCATGTCCCCATTCCCTTGCCTGTTTCTTTTATCTTTCTTACATCCATTTGGAATTTGCATACCAATATAAATTGCAACATGGTACACTGTCAAAAGTTGCACTGTTCTCTCTGTCTTTCCTGAGGCTCCATTAAGTGGCTGTAATTTCATAGGAATTAAAAGAATCCTTTACATATAGCTTACTTCTCAATTGTACTATTATACCTTGTTTTAATACAGTGAATTGTGTAACGCTAACAGTGCCTCAGACACCTTAATAAATGAGCTTGTGTTACTATGGAGACACAAAACACCTTTATTTAAAATTCAGGGAAAATTGCCCCTGAAGTCATGTAGTGAGTATACATCAGATTTCAGCCTTAGCTAAACAGTTCATCTTTTGAAAGTCTGTATCTGCAGTGAAAGTGTTTTGAAGCATGAAGGTGGCTCAGTGTCTTCGTAGCCACCCACACTCATAGTCTGTGATTGGCAAATCGACTGCTGAGTTGAAAAACATGCTGAATCTTTAGAAAAACATAGATCTGGTTTTAAGCTGATGTAAATAATGTGCAGCTTCACTGTATATGGAACACCTCAGTGTATCTGATAGACTAATTTTTTTTAATACACTGAAATATTTCTCATATACAGTTAACAACGACCCAATTTTAGATGGTTGAAGCAGCTTTTGGGACCTTCATACCATGTCTGGAAGCTTCCTCAAAGCTAGGGATACCAAAACAAAAAGAAAGAGGAGCTTGTGGTCCACAGGTTCTTGGTGTGGAGGGGGTAAACACCTTTTCTTCTAGAAGAGTCTTTTTTACTCCCCAGAAAATAGTAAGCAGTGATCTGATGAGATAGACTGATTGAGTAATCCTTAAGAAAAAGGCTTTTCTTTGAACAATTGGATTTTTTTTTTTTCAGGGGGTTATTTATTTATTTTTCAGCAGGCCAAAATCAAAAGCAATACTGTGAAATCACTGTAAAATCAAAATTAAAATGTAAAGAGAGTGGTTTTCAGGGGGAAAAAAAAAAAAAAAAAAAAAAAAAAGGTTAGTCTGTAAAAGACATTTTTGCAGCTGTTCCTCCAGCTTTGCAATTTTCCAGAAGAAATGAAGATGGGTTTCTGTCTTCAAGAGGGCTCTGATTATCTGAGCCATAGTGAACTGCAGTCTGCCTCCTGTACTTCTTACTGAGTCCTCAGGAGATAAACCTCTTCAAATTAATGCATCTGAGCTTTCACATGTTTGTAACATACAATGTGCTTTAGTAATAAGAACTCCTTTGAGACTCACGACAATGAGCTGGCCTCTCTAAACCAAATATTACACTTTTCCATTTGTACAACACATTGGACTGGAAGTGTTTTTTGTTGTAATTTTGTAGCTTCTGTCATATTTGTCTTCATCATCAGGACTCACACAGCTAGTCCCCCTAACAGCTAAAGGCACTCCTTTTGATAGTTCCAACGCTCTGCTTCAGAGGATTGCCCCAGGGGCACGTCCTTCTGCTCAGTCATCTTATAGATACGTTTTATGCAGTGCTTTGTGTTTCCAGGAACTGTGCTCTTCCTTTTCCATTGCAGCATCCTTTCCATGGGAATCATGGCGAACAATGCACTAAGCCATGTCTTTATTCCTCTTTATTGCGCTACACTCATTCACATTCAAATAAGAGTATTTTAAAACCTTTTGTCTGTAGAATAACTTCATGCAGCAAGTGGTAACAACACTGGACTCAGCTGTGTCAAGCAATTGGTGCAGCGTTTGCTTTGCACTCTGCAGATAAACGGGCTCTTTGTGTCCCTGGATATCCTTCAGGTCAGGTAGGGCAGGCAATGTTGATGATAATTTTAATCATTTACGGTATGATTATTTCTTACTAATGCAAATGACCATCTTCTCATGTCAGTTTATCCTATGCACACTCAGAGCTGTCCCGCTTGCTCTTCTCAACTGAGAAAATCTTTTCATTATCGGTGGTTATATAAAAGAGTAATCTGAAGGGATTATGTAAATAGTAATTGAGTCAGCACTGTTGCAATCACTGCCAACGGGAGAGCAATGTGACATTTGTACACAAAGAAAAATGAAATAAATATGGATTCTCTTCTGTTTATTTCTTATATTCAGTTAAAAAATTGAAACGATGGCAGTACTTTTTATTACAGCAGCCTTTACTCAGCAGTGAAGTGTGGGAAGAAATTAATTACCATGTCAATTGCTCTAGGCTAATGAGAGATTCACCTGCTAGCATGTTGGTAATCAGCATCTATTCGAACACATTCTGTCACCAGTGCTGGGTCTCTTAAATTGCTCAGTGCAAATTTCTCTCATGAGGTTCTGTCTAGGGCCAAAGCCTAAGTGGCTCTGCTCACGTTAGCTGATATTCTGCTCTAATGGTCATTGGTCTCTGCAGAATGGAAAGGGAAATCGATGCTGGTGGGTGAATGGGGCAGAAGGTTTGCAGTAAAAGCAAGCTTTCTAAATACATCTCATCTCACAGACCCATTACATTACAGTAATGCAACGTAATGGCTGGTGGCTTCCTTTCATAATGGAGGCATTATTTTGCAATCTGCTGGTAGAAGTTATGTAAAACCTTTCATGACATAAATATATGCATATAGAAAGGACAGGCTGGGCAAATTGTGTTTAACTCTACATTTCTATATTTGAATTGATATTTATGATACAAAGCAAATGGACGGAAGTGCTGAAAGAGCTCTGCATTTACTTTATCTTTCTGTTTCAGTGAATCCACTTGACTTTTCTGTGGGCTGTAAGAGTTCAAGGTCCTTCTCTATTAAAACAAGGTCAGCCTGTCTTCAGGCACACAAAAACATTTTATTAGCAGCAGCTGACTCCCCATATTGCTCACATAGGGAGAAGGCAGTGTTATGTGTATAATTTCAATTAGTGACACATGTCACGTTCTTATCAATGCAGTTACTGGTGTGTGGGCCTTCCTTCACCAAAGGAGATACTGCAAAGACAAGGAGTAGCGACTTGTGGATGAGAAGGGGCTTCAGCTGATTAACCACAGTCTTTAAATCCACAACCCTGACTTCGCAGCCCTTGCAGCATGAAGACCAGCTACTGCATTTGTTTATTTAATCCAGTGTTTCTGCACAGTGTGCATAGAAACACCACAGCCAGTGAGAAGTATCTTAGAGATAATGTAAGGCTAAAGAGGCAACACAGTTACAGATTTTGTAGTAAACTGTCATAGCTTTTTTCAAACTTGTTGCTAAGTAGAGGGGCTTTAATCAATAACCTCAACACATAACCAGGGAGCCCTTTCACATCTTGGCTCCATTTTCTTCCTTTGCCTGCTATTTTGGTCACTTTTCCAGTGCACACATCAAGCAAACCCTGGATGGATGTGGCCCCTCATTCACACTTCGGTGTCAATAGGAAATGAGGAGCATACACTCAGCATCTTGCTGGACCAGGCCAGCAGCAGAAATGCAGTTACTCTACAGATGCCTGCTTTAATTAGGAGATCTTTATTTTGTCAGCAGACCCAAGCAAGTAAATTGAAAGCTTGGGGGCAATGAATTGCATTTGGCTTTTTTACCCCTTTTTCAGCTAGGATTTTCAGCCTTTCTCAGATCTGTCATGCCTTTTACATGTAATTCTATTTCAGTGGTCTCCGTGGTGCAGCATTAATGATATTATTTGTTTATTTATACATATATCAATATATGTAACTGTAAGAGGAGGAATCTCTGCATTCTTTCTCACCCAGGTAACTGTTCTTAACCATTGTCTATCCCCAGCAACTACAACATCACATAAGGTATCTTCTACAGCCATAAAGAAGTTTCTAATAACTCCACTTATGTGGTTCTGCACAGGAGCGGTAAGTTACATTCAAAGGAGAATTATGCAAAGGTGTTCAGATCCTTCAGAAGACCACAAATATTGGCACTAAGGCAGCATTTTGTATTCTTAACTTGCACAGTGGGGTGATGTAAACATTGGTCTACACTCTTTGCCTTCTGCTGCTAATCATTATGGATGCTAAATTAACAGGCTGTTAAAATGTGCAGAAACTGTGAAAATCAAGTGAAATCATCCAAGTAAGCAAGGACTCCAGTAACCACTCCTTTACCTTGTTTCAGAGGGTTCTTAGATGGGGATGTGCTTCCACCAAATATTTTTAATATCAGCCTCTGAGGTCCACGTCTAGGTGCTCACTCAGTTGATGTAAATTCTGCCTTCATTCAGCTCAAAAGGAGTGACACCATTTTTACACAAATAGAGACTGTGCCTTTTGGATTTCATTCAGATCAGATCTCAGCCATGGAAAACCTGATGGCTGCCCCTCCTCGTGCTGCTGAACAGCATTGATTTTTTGCCACCACACTGCCAGAGCTCGGTAGAAGACGAGGTGCCCTAGTTGCATCGTTCCCATGACAACACTCTGCAAAGCAGCTCCCTACTGGCTTCCCTGGCTGCTTCATTACATCTGACAGCCATGCCAGAGAACAACTTCCAACTCCAGTCAGTGCCTCTCCTTCCAATTAACAAAAAGTGTTTTACGAGGAAAAAAAAATCTGTTTGAAATAGTGTTCTGATTGTCAGAGTACAAAACACTGAAGCTCCCTACCACCCAAACACAGAGAGCACAACTGGACTTAGTTTGCTGCTTTACGCTGTGCACTGTTACTCAGTAGGGTAATTGGGAATGACTTCTGGTTTTGCTCCAGGGTCTGCAATTGCTTTCATTGGTGCTGGGTACAGTGTGCCTATTTCTTCATCTGTGCTGAAGTGAATTAAGATATAGCAGAACTTCAGGGAACTCCTGATTTCATATACTGGAAGGCAATGACTTGCTGGATTAATTACAGCAGAGAGGAAAGTCTGGTTTTATTAGGTGTGAGCATCATCCCAAAAGTTGCACACCCCCTGACTGTCCCTAGCAATGAGGCCATGGTGAGCACAGCAGAAGCCCAAAGAGCCAAACACAGGTGAATCAGGCCACAGGCTCTGCAGGCTGTAGCCTGGGGAGCTGTGAGAATCCTTCTTTGTTTTTTTTTGGCTCAAAGCTTGCTTCCTTAGGTATTTTGTTGAGGAGGCAAGTGATGGATGTTGTGTGGCAATCAACATCACTGTGTGGACAATTTTACATCTTTGGAGCTGTTTGCCTTTGGAAGATAGTGCTCAGGACTGTTTACTGGCAAAAGATCTAGCCTGTTACCAAATAACTCCTGTTTGCTATGGAAGACTGGGGGACAATGCCATTGTATCCTGCGAAGGCAAGATACAAGTTGGCGCCTCCCTGCTCCCTCTTATCTGCTGGCAAGGCCAGGAAGATAAGAACAAAGGAGTTTCCTGCTGAGATCCCAGAGCCAGAAGCTGCCACTCAAAGGAGAGCTGACTCAACCACTTTGGATTTGAGCTGTCACTGCAAAAACAGCTGACTCAACCACTTTGAAACCATTGAAAAAGGGCCATCATTGCCATGGTTGTTGTGCTTCGTTGTCATCATCGTCAATAGAACAACAATGCCCGACGACCCACCGCTACTGAAGATCAAAGACTGAACTATGAACCTCGCTGGATCCATGGTGGTGACTATGTCCCTCTTGCTTCCTATAAAGACTTCTTGCCTCTTCTTTTCTATCTTTTCTATCGCCCTCCTTCCCTTCCCCCATTACCCTAATTCATAACAGTGTCCGTCCTCCCCTTCCCCATTTTCCCTGATTAAGATTTGTAATAAACTGGTCGGACCAACATTTGAACCGTTGCTTCTTAATCTCACGCCGGGTATATAGATATTAAAAGAACCTCCTCTCCCTCCTATAAATTGGAGCAAGGCAGGAGCTGACACTCATGGAATGGGAAATGGGGAGCATACAGGTGAGTTCAGGGCACTGAATCTGGGTGGCAGCGGAGGAAACAAGCTGAGATTTCCTGTCTGCAAGTCCAGCACAGTGCTATAATGAGACGAAGGGGCTTTGCAGCTGCAGCAGTGAGCCAGGCCCTCCACATGCTGCAGCCCTTAGAGCATCCCTTGTGTAACCCAAAAGCCTTGCATAAACCCAGTGCAAAGCTGCCCTCACCTCTCTCAGCTATGCACAAGATATTTCCTGCATCACATCAGAGGGCACTGGAAGGCCCTTGTATGACAGCACATTGCCTCTCCTCAGCACACTCTCCACCAGCAGTGGCCAAGCTCAGTGTGGCTGCTGTGGCTAGGTGCTTAGAAAGCAGCCTGTATGCTGTTAGCTCAGGGTGCCCAAGCTCACAGGCAGCCCCCTGTGCCACTTGGTCACTGCAGCACACATACTTTGGACTGCTGCATTATTCAGCGTTGTCTGGCCCAAGCATCTCTGTGGGCTCAGCAGTAGCCTGCACATTACCTTTCACTTAATTCAGTTACTGGTAATCTGCTATGCTGTTCTATTTGATCTGAGCCTCAAAGGACAAATCACATGTGCTGCAAATTACACAATGTCCAACTTCAGGCAGGTGCTGAGGAACAATTAGATCACTGTCTGCAGGAGCTGCCACTTAACTAAGAAAAGACAGCACTAAGTAAGACAGACACAGAGAGAGCCCAAAGATTGCTCACACTGGTAATGAAATATTAATCAAACATCATTAGCAGTCTGCAGAGAACACAGTACATCGTGCGCTTCTGGGCGTCCTCTGCCAGCTGAGAGCACCCACAAAAGGTCCCTTACATCAGGAGCAGAAAGCAGCTCTGCAGCTTCAAGGAAAAGATCGAAATTTGGAGCTTTTTCCAGACTGAGTGATGTGGCTTCTACATCCACCCAAGTACAGCTGGTGTGTCAGCCAGGCAGCATTGTGCCCACAGAGGAGCAGAGGGCAGGGCTAATTACTGGCAGTGTTTTCAGATGGATTATTTTGCACACAGCTTTTTCTGCTCAAACCTCCCTCGTTCTGCTCTCCTGTCTGCCTTTTCTATCCACAGCGCCCTAATTTTAACTCATCAGCCTGGAGAGTGAGTCAGTTCTGTTTATATGGTGTCTATTGGAGACCTGACTGGAGCAATCCCCTACACAGGATCTTTTCTCTTCATTAATTGGAAGGCACTGAGCAGGTTGCTGGAAGGTGGCTCATGATTGTAATACCACACGAAGCAGTGGGCAGAACACAATGTAATCTCGGGTGGAACAAATTTTTATCTAGGAAAATGCTAAGCTGTAAATGCCAAGTTGATCAACCCTCATACATAATTTGCTTTTAAAACTACATGGCCATCTCCTTTGGGAGAAATAAAGTCTTATTTTTGCCTTCTATGAGTCTGAAATGTCACTGAAGCCTGAACCAGGAGGCATCATAATGCTTTCAGTACAGAAATACTGTGAAAGAGTTCAAAATCTACAAATTTCCTCTTTGAACCCTCAGACCGGGACAATGCACAGGGGCACAGTGTCCTGCTGAACTGTGTTCCCAGCCCCTCACACCACTAGTATCCAATGTCCCTTCAAGACCAGCCCTGAGCCATGCTTTGCCCACTTTAGGGACTTCTCCCTTCCTCTGTAACCTGCACAGGGACCAACAAAACCCTGATCTTTGCCTGCATCCAGATCTCTGCTGGACTGAATAAAAGCAGGTCAATGGGCTCACCGTGCTTATGCTGACCCTCATACTCTGCTCAGGTACACCCTTTGGATGTAGGGAAGAGCAATGAGTCATTCCCAAGAGCATTTTTGCTTTTCTAATTAATAGCCAGAGCCGCCCGCTGTGGCCCAGTTACTCACACAGAACTGTCTGCCCTTGGAGCTCTCACGTGCTCCCTGTGAGTCAGTGTGTTTTGCAGTGACTGAGTGCTGATAACTCTCCGTCTGAGCTGTTTGTGGAAGAACAAAGCGCTGAGGTTTATAGTAACACGTACAAAAATATGCTTTTTTTTTTTTTTTTTCTCTTTGAGAACATAATTCTCCATATTGCCATTTAAGCAGTCTGCTTCCTCACTGCGTTGGCCTGCATTGCCATGAAGGCACTCTGCAGTTGGGAAGACCTGGAATACAAGGTGGAAGTTGCAGGCCATGGGTGCCACTGCCAGCTCCTCTTGTGTTCCCCAAGTGGTTCTCCTGGTGTGACATCCCATTATTAGTGAGACCCTGGTATTTTTAAGTTCTTGACTGCTTTCCCTCCCACTTAGAGAACAACCCCAAGGGAGTGGCAGCACCACTCCAGTAGCAAAATCAATAAATCAATGGCCTTTTCAGCTATAGCGTTTCTAATGAAATGTCACTGATACCGGCAGCACCGTCTCTAGGAGTCTTAATTTTCCATCTGCAATGTGGCTATTAACAGAGGAGGAAGAGATCAGCACACGGTGACACACTTAGTTACTGCCAGAGAATCGGGAAACCTGGTTTGAGGGGAAGATCCATATGTGTTGAAAAGCAGAACGGCAATGTGCAAAATACCTGGAAGTGAAGTCAAGTGGAGCCTTTCATGTTTGAGTAAGATATGAGTGTACCCCAGGCAAGCCTGGTGCAGTCCCTGCAATGCTCTTCCACAGGAACTGGGTGAGTTTTGGTGATGTTCAGTTCAATGGGTAGGACTCTGTGTGCAGGTCTGGTGCAAAAAGAGGGCCGCTGGCACTGGTTCATCCTCAGGCTGGAGAGCAACTCACAGCATGACAGAGGTGTGCACTTAATGCTCAGCTTATGAGAAAAGGTAGCCTTCAGCTGATGGAAACCCAGTACCACTCTCAGCTCTTAAGCAAGCAGGTGATAAAGCAGTGCAGACCTCCACTGACACTTGCCACATAAAACAAACCAAGCAATGGCTCTAAAACACATTTGTATGGAAATAAGTCATCTAGTTATTTGCTTCTGAGACACATGAATCACCTTTTTTTTTTACAACACATTGATCATCATGGTATCATCAGCAAAAAAGTACTAGAGAAGCCCATCAGAAGGACATCCCTAGAGCACTATTAGAGAACAGCTTGTGCCTCGGTTAGCTGTGGAGAAATGCCCCAGTGGGTCTCCTCTCATCAGCTGTTCTCCTGGGAGGGGCTGAAGAAAGCTGTTGGTGGAACCCATCATGGTACAAAATGAGTGCGAATAGCACTGCTGCAGAGTTGCTCCAGTAGTGTCCACAGTGAACCCACTGTGACGGGAAGGACATGCCATGGCAGCACTAAGGCATAAAATCACAGAATCATTAAGGCTGGAAAAGAGCATTGAGATAATCTAGTCCAACAATTGACCCATCTCCGCCTTACTATGCCTAAAGTGGCTTGTATTGCCCCAAAAAGCAGACAAACACACTAGAAGCAAACAAAGGACAGACCAGCACCTGCTGTGTTTCACACATCCCCTGGAGGGAGATGCCTTTTAGCAGAAGGCGTACCTCCAAATACTCCTGCTTCACCATGAACATGCTGTGTGCCATTTCACCCGCTCATTTTGTGCTGCTGGTCTCCAATCAATTCCCAACAATCACAAAAGCACCACAGAACCCCATCAGGAAAAGATTTAAATGAACTCTATTCTCAGTAGGTAAGTGCAGTGAAAGCAAATAATTGCCGTATCCAGGGTACAAGCGAATAAACAGCAATAACAATTAAACTTTATTTAGATTTAATTTGACATTTAGCACAGTAATAAGCACAGAAAGAAGTACCAAAATACCAAACTCATAGCATATAAAATAATCAAATATATTTCATATTTAGTGAAGTCTCTCTGCAGCACATTGGTGGGACTGCCCTGGGCAGCTCAACCATGTATGTATGTACATAGAGCTGTGTTATATAAAATACTGTATGTAGAGAAAGCACTGAAACTTACCACCAAGATAGAAAATAGCTCAAAATTCAGATACTCTGGATTTGGTAGTAATATACTCAACATTGAAAATAGGTTTGAGCCCACTGCAGGAGGTTAAGCTCCAGCTGCAATGCTACCACAGGCTTGGGATGTGCCACGGGGCACAGCTAGGACTGGCCAGAGGGACAGTGCTGCAGGAGCTGCCCTCCCACTGTCACAGCACACAACCAGTGCAGATCTGCCTGCAGTGGGCTCACCATCCCACATGAGTGGGTGCAGAACTTCACAAGGGTATTACTGCATTTTAAAGATGCCCCTTCAGCAGATGGCTGTCGTTAATTCCCATTAGCTTTTTAAAATCTAGAAAGCTGCTTTTGCAGTAGGTCAAGCTCCTCCAAGCAGTACGCTACATTTGTTCTGGTTTCCAAGCAAGCAGCCCATGAAGTAGCAACCAACTTTGGTGCTATGGCATAGCAATGCCAAATGGAATACTTGTCCCACAGTAATTCCCACTTGCCCTGAGGGAAGTCAAGGTTAGTGTTGTAGAATCTCAGGTGATTTGTAAATAGGTATAAAACTGTGGCATTCCTGTCAGCAACACTGAAGTACAACTGGAGCCCCAAACACAAAGAAGCATTGAGCAAGGGTGCTGATGTTTTACAGGCTGAAAGAGCCAGCAGAGCTGTGGTTCATCACTGGACCTGCGAGGCACTCCATCTGCTCTCTCCATATAATCATAGAATCATTAAGGTTGGAAAGGACCACTAAGATCATCTAGTCCAACCATCAACCCATCCCCATCATGCCCACCAACCCATGCCACTCAATATGACATCTACCCTGTTCTTGAACACCTCCACGGATGGTGACAACGTGATTTTGTGCTCGTTTGTTTCTTTGGGGCACAGTGCAATGATTAATTTCCCTGCTTACTCCCACTGGGAAGGCAGCCAAAAGCCCTTTAGGGACTTTCCCAGTGGAGGGGACAGCCATGCAGCAGGTACTGGAAGATGCTCTGAGCTCATCCCATGCATGCAGGTAGCTGCAGAGCATACCCCGAGCCCTTCCAAGCAGCACTTCTGTGCTGCAACAATGCAGCCCTGCAGAAGCCTTACCCAAGGGTAATTTAGTGATTGCTCCTTCTCATCAAGCCAGCAGTTGTGTTCCCAATTACACAGCAGCAATGCCATGGCTAACAGGATGTACTATAATTCATAGATGGCATTAGCATTGTTACTGTACTATGAGTAACCTCTTGGTAATGACCCTTTGAATGGGACAGTATCAATTAAGCAAATATAAATGCTTAGCCTCTGGAAAAATCATTAATAAAAATTTCATTCTGATAGCCTCTAATCACTGCTAAGTACAATTACTCATATGAGGCCACTATAAAAATTATTTTTCTCATCAGAAGAAATTCTAAGGTTTTCCCAACTGTTTGTAATAAAGAGAGCACTATAGAAAAGTCCAGAAAATAAGCACACATTTGTTTCTCAAAACCCAAAGATAAACATGACAATATCTCTAAGGTACTGGCTACTGAACAGGTTTCATTTAGCTATACTCAAGCCGTAGCCTCATATAAATATTTTCAAGCAGCGCATTGCTGTTTCGTTTGGAACAGCTGCAGAGAATTTCTTTGATGTTGAGCTCTCGTGTGGGGATGGCATTTCCATTTTTCTCTATGCTTCCAAAGTGCTGAAACAGGAAGGAAAATATACTTAATATAATCTGGTTTTGCATGAGAAAAAAAAAACTGCCTTGAATGCAGCAGCAAGAAATAATTATTCATAGCTGCAGTTGCTACAGAACTGCTGGAATCCTCTCTCATTTGTATTTCAAAGGAGATGGGGAAGCAGCCCACATCATGCACCATAGCCAGCCCAGGGCACACCAGAGTAGTCACCCACAGGGTGGGCAGCACAGATTCATCTTCCTGGAGGGACAGAAAACTGAAGCCACAGCAGCTAGGGGCAAAGTGAGAAGAAGAGGCAATGCCACTACCTCCAGGCAAGGTCTCTCCTGTGTTTTGTAAAATAGCCACCTGGGTTTGTTTGCTGTGCTTTATAAATATTTTCCAGAAAAATGTTTGTTTGGGAATGCTCTCAAAGCAGCACTCAAGGAGTCCTCCTAATGACCTCAGTACATGCTCAGAGGCACTTCCTTATGCATGTTTTTGCAGACAGCCCCTTTACTGTGTAATAGTTACTGGAGCAGCAGAAGCTGGAAAATGCTGCTGGAAAACCCACGGGCTCTGGTAGAGAAGGGGAAGTGAAAAGAGAAGGCTCTGGGGAGACCTCATTCTGTCCTTGCAGTACTTGAAGGGAGCTTATGAGCAGAAGGGGAACTGATGTTTTACACAGTCTGATAGTGATAGGACAAGTGGGAATGTCTTTAAACTAAAAGAAGGGAGATTCAGGTTGAATGTTAGAAAGGAGTTCTTTACTCAGAGGGCAGTGAGATGCTGGCATGGCTGCCCAGAGAGGCTGTGGGTCCCCCATCTCTGGATGTGCTCAAGGCTGGGTTGGATGGGATTCTGGGCAGCCCTGATCCCTGCAGCAAGGACCCTTCCTCCCACAGCACAACTCCCTCGCACACTTACTTCTCTCCTGCCCCAGCACCAACACTGTCCACAAATGGGATTTCCTCCCTCTCCGTCTTGCCCAGAACAAGATGGTGCTTCTCCAGGTTTATGACACACTGCAAATAACAAACACCTTAATGCAAAAGGGAAAGCTACAGTTCAGTGGTCTCCAACATGGACAAAAGCCCTGCAGGAAAACCTTTACCTTCAGGGACTTCAGTGTCTGCAGGCCAAAGGAGAAGGGTTTCTCACTGTCTTCTGAAAAATAGGAAGATTCATATTTATACAGTCAGAACCATCTTCCCTGCTAACTCCATCCTTCCCTGATGGCTGCCTTGCTAAGTAAGCCCCACTCTAGAAGCGGACTGAATTACTTTGAAAGGAAGCAATTCAATTCTGCTTGAACTGTGTTGTGCTCCCAAAGCTCCATGCTTTCCCTGAGGTAACCCAGCGGGGCCCATACCCAAAATGGCACTCACCCACAACGAGTGCTGCGCACTCCACGCGGAGCGCTCCCACTGCCAGCACCAGGCGGTCGATGCGGCCGATCACCCTCTCGCTGCGTGGCAACGAGATCTCCTCCTCCTCACTGGGCAGCACTTCCAGGCGTTCCCTTAACCTGCATGGTGAAAACACTTCTGACATGAAACAGTCACGGGTCAGCCCCTCCGGGAAGCACCAAACTGCATTTGAAGGGTACTCAGTTGTGGAGTGGTCTCAGCTTGTTCCTATTTGCAGCCTGCTGTCAGAAGGCACTCTCAGAAGGTTTGCTGTGCTGTTCTGCCTCTCCTTACCTGAAGAATCTTTTTTCTATGTTTCTCCAAGACTTAAGAAGTGGCTGATCTAAAATTGCTTCTAATTTAGTGTTGGTGAAAGCAAGTGATGCTCCATGTTTCCTTCCATCAGCTGAGCTAACAGCATTGTCCCCATGCTTTACAGCTAGGGCAGGGTAACTCTTATGTGCAGATAGTGCACCTGTCTCTCTGCAGTGCAACACATAGATCACATTCAGCCCAAGAAAAGAAGACAAGAGCTGTCAGGGATATCTCAAGAACAGAGATTTCTTCTTTCTACACCCCAAGAACTATGCTGACGACACTGATTATTTTAGTTCATCTTTTAAACTGATCTGGAACCTGATGGAGAACCAGTCGGAGGCAGCAATGTCTCTCTCAGATAGAGGCTGTGTTTATTGCTGGCTGTTCAGAGGCAGAGAAGCCAGCACTGAGGTTGGGATCACCTGTATCATTGAGCATAGATAGCACTAGGACCAGGAGAGAGCCAAGAGAACAATCCGGATCCCCTCCATCTCTTCACTTAAAGGCTGTCTGTAATTGATGCCAGGAGCACATCAAGGAGGAGTTTGGGAGCTCCTGGACCCTAAGCTGGCTTCTTCTGGCCCCGGGTGAATTGGAGTGTCTTTATGGGGGCAGTCATTTCCCTGAGCCTCTCTAAAGCGCCAGGGAAGGCATGCAGCCTCTGGCTTTGTTCTGTTCCCCCCATGCCCTCAGCACATCTCTTCCTGCTGTGCCCCAGGGCTGGAGTTAAGTTGGACTCACGTTTTATCACTGCTGCATGCATTGGGCTGCTTTGAAGCAAGGCGTGCTGGAGCAATGCCTGGTGTCACACAGGGCTCACCACAGCAAAGGCAGAAAAGCCCAGCATCAAAGCTCTGGTTTTAAGCTGCTTAGTTAATCTGCCTTCAGCTTCTGCCACCTCAAAATATAAACAGCAAGAGAGCAGCAGGAAGCTGGGGAAAGGCAGCGGTATTGCAAAAATGTCACAGGATCTGCACAAGTAACGTGGGCAGCATGCAGGCCACCACAGACCACCAGCACACAGCTGGGGCACATTGAGCAGCCCATGTGGTATCCTGCAGAGATAAGACCTCTCCACTTACACTGCTATTAATTGATAAACTGGGCCGAGTTGCTTCACAGTTTGTAGTGAATGCAGCCACATTCCAGCCGCTATTGTGCAAATAAGTAATTACGGCTTTGACAGAAGAGGTGTCTTTTGCCTGTGGCTGTGCAGCAGTTCTCAGGCAGCAAGTGCAATTGCTTTTTACACAGTCATTGCAAGTTAGTGATAAAAAGCAGTGACTGCATGGGAATTAAGTGCTCAAAACTCCCCAGCTGCCTGTCTCCACTCTCTGAGATCAGCAGGAGCTTTGCTGCCAACAGCTATCAGTCTGTTCCTAACATCCCTTTCCTTTCCTTTCAGCAGGGAGAAGTCTGTTCCTGGGAGCAACACCAGACACCTCAATCAGAGTGCACAGCCAAGTATCTGCTTTATAATCAGTGCTGGAGTGAGTGTGGCCAGCAGCAAGGCCCTCACTTAGCAGTGCTGCAGAGTTAAGCTGGACCCCAAGAGCTTTACTGTCTTCCAAGTACACAGAAGGCCAGAGAGAACTTTGGTTCTTTCACCAGAAACACAAATGGACACTGAAAAAATACAAGTGCATTCAAAGCTCTGAATGGTGCTTTCAGAGGCTGATCAGTGCTGTACCTTTCCATCCCAGCTCCCTGCAAGGCCATTTAAATACAACCAGGTTGTGATTTGGTGCTGCAGTAGTAGGTCCTTACCCCAGCCGGTCCAGGCAGGCTGCTGACATCAGATTGTGCTGTGAGCCAGTGTCCACCACAGCCTTCAGCTCCTTCCCAGCACACTGCAAAGAGCAAGCAGAGATGGGAGACAATGTGCAGGAGGGAAGGAAGACTGCAGAAAAACCAGAGTTTCCTCATATCAACCCATCCCTTGCTTGTTCTTTCCAAGCCATGGCTCAGGGCACAGTTTGCCACATGCATAAGATCCCACTGGATCACCGGCATCAGCCCCAGGACATGAGAGCCAGCTGTGAGGCTATCAAAACTAAAGTGGGGAGGAGGGGGAAGCGGCAGGGTGGGGAATGTTACCTGGCAGCTCACCACCAGGAGCTCCTCATCCTCGACGCTCCTGGAGCTCCCCAGTTTGGCTTGGTTCAACCTATTGCTCTGTGCTGGGGCATCACTCTTGGAAGCCCAGCTGCCTCGGCTGCCTCGCAGCTTTGATAGGTTTGTCTCCATCAGGCGTCTCTGCAGGATGTTGTGTGGTTGCTTTAAGGACACACAAAGAAAGAGCAGAGCGAAGTCAGGGGGGAGGTATGCACTGCCAACCTGCCTGCTTTCTCCTCCAGTGCCTGTGGGCCCCACTCTCATAGTAGGACTGCCCCAAAGTCTCTTCTCACTATGACTGGGAACTTTCCAAACTTCCAGACTATGTGGATTCCTACTGGGCTGCACCTATTTGTTTTTGTGCCAGCCCTGGCTAGTCTGGCTTTGAGTAAAGAAAACTCTTTTTTGGAGAGAAGCACACTGCCTCTCAGTGCCTCCTCTGACTGCTTTCCCAAATGCCTGTTTTATATTTAATGCTCATCATGGATGGATGCACACACACTGCTGGAGGTGAAATGACTCCGCTTGATTATCTGCTCACTTCTCTGCCTGGCTGAGCTCCCCCCTTATGCTTTCTTTTCCTTGTCATTTTCATTTGTCCATGTTAGACCTTCCTACTCGTTCATTCTTGAATTTTTTGCATTCAAATTAAATATGCCCATATTACAGACATCTGCAGATGCATCTAAACTGGCAAACCCCAAGTTCTGAAGGAATTTCAATGGGATTAGGATAATTTTGAGATCCTGGTGCTGTAGTTCCCCAAATTAGCCAGCATGCGCCCTCACGCAATGCCTCATCTGTAACATATCTCAGGCAGCATGTTAAATAACAGTGCTCACAGGAATCTAATGCAACTTGGCATCTCCTAAAATAACTGCAGGCACGCTAGTGCTTCAGATCCCACTGTTGGCATAGCACCAGTGGTCAGGCTGGACTTGAGTGATGAGAACAGGTATGCATTAAAAACATCAGTAGCTACTGGGACACATAAGCTCCTTTTCATTGTTTTTCTGCATACAGTTTGTCACTTGACACAAGATTTCTTTATCATTTCCAGCTGCAGATGCTGTGTCTGACTGGCACACTCAAAAGCATATCTTGCATAAAAGATATATGGCCAAATACCTGGATGAAGTGCCCACTGGATGGAAACCTGCCCATCACTCATTGGTCACTGCCTTGCACTCTGTCCTGGCCAGATGTATTTGGGGCTGACCAACATTTCTGCATGGCCATCACTCAGAACAGTCTGGGTGTTCTTCTGACATGGCCAGCCTGACTCATGTTGCCAGAGTCCTTTGACAGAGCATGCTGGAAAGTCACCCTGCATTCACTGCTATTCCGACTGCCATATACCCTTGACTTCAACCTACACATTTTTTACTCCAAGTTCACCTACAGGTGTACTGTTGGGCTTTCTTAAGCCCTAGATTTATGATGCCTATCTGGGGTCCATCACTGTAAGGAAAACACCCAACATTCAGCAAACATGAGTTACACCACCAATTTTGTTGACGTTTTTCTTCTGAAAGCTGCAGTGCATGCTGCCTCCAAGGGAGGGCAAATATGGCCTCGTTGTGCTCCACTACATAAATAATCTCATAGAAGGGATTGAAAAGGTTCCCTGCAGCACCGTTCTGTCTTAGGCTATTAATTAGTTAGCTTTAGCTTGCGTTTCCCTCGAATCTTGCATGCAGCAAAGCGAGGGGTGTTAGTCACAGAGATGACTCAAGTGATGGATATGAACATGGCAAACAGATAATGTGCAAGGGGACGTTTGCAAATGTGCATTTTGCTGAAAACCTGCAGTCAGCCCCTTTATGGGAGGGAAGACCTCCTTAGTTACAAATGTGGAAGCCAGCAGCATGCTCCCTTAGCTCAGGTCAGCAGTGCACACAGGACCAGTGCGCCAAGTCATCCAGGTTATTGGTGCTGCCTTTCTACATGCCGCACAAAGCTCCTTAGAGCTTTATAGAAGAATAAAGTGTTACATGCCACTATGCACATAGAAAAATATAGGTTGGTTCCTATTGTCATTCAGAAAAATATAAATACAAACCAGGATTTTTTTCATAAAATAGCTCCCTTTCCATTCTTGAGACTTTGAAAACACCTACAATCCCCAGAAAAGTCAGAGTAGAAACCCAAAAGAAATGAGCGGAGACACCTGGTGTTGCTGAACCTATTTACCACTGTCTGTCAAAACCATAAATAACTCAGTCCAGCTTTGTTCCTCTCTAATTTATAAACAAGTACGTCACTGCAGCTCGCAGTGTGCGTGTCTTTGGCAGCATCTCACTATTTGGGCTTTGGGACCTGGAGATGACAAGGGCTGTCACAGAAGTCTCACTCAGGTGAAGACAAAAGTCAGGCAGATGCCAGCCCCCCCTTCCCCTCACCAGTCAGAGGTACACATCTGCACAGGAGGTGCATCTCTGAGGGGCCACTGCAGGCCACAGAGCCTTCGTCACCACTGCTGGCCAGTGTAAGGCTCACCCTGAAAGGAGGTGACATTAGGTCAGCGATGTCTGCATTGGACAGAGTGGGTCACTGCTGATGGCCAGGGCTCAGAGCCCTGCCTCGTACAGAAGGGAATCTGGATGCCTGGCCCTGGGGGCTGGCTGCCCCTGTGCTTCTGCTTATGACAGGAGGAAACAGACAGCTTCTGCTGAGCCCCGTGGGAAAGGAGAGACCTCCTGCGTCAGAACGTGCCGCTGCCTCTTGGACAAGAAACAGGAGGGCTGTAAATCAGAAAATAATCTACACAAGTTGGAAGGGCAGAGAGGAAAAATTCAGCATGCTGTGACAAGAAAACAAATCACAAAAGATACCAGGAAAGCAGCTTTCCCTTCCCCCTTTTTTCCCTGGCTCTCTTCAGCCTGTCCTCTCCCCAGCCACTACCCATGCAGGGCCAGCCATACTCAGCTCTGCATTTCCAGGCACCCATCACCAGCCCTGACTGCACGCAGCCACCCCAGAGACAGGCCTATCCATCCCCACACCTGTGAGATGCTGCCTCCTTTCTCCTGCTGAGGCTGATGGAAGACCACTTCCCAAAGCAGTGCCACAGCAAGGTGTGTTCCACTGCTTCCATCACTGCTTCCCCAGCCTCAGGGATCCCCTGTTCCTCCAGGGGTATGCTCTGCCATAGGCTGCCAGGAGATGTTCAAGAAAGACGTGTGTCTCAGGAATGTGGGTTAGTGGGAACAGTGGTGTTGGGTTGGTGGTTGGACTAGAAGATTTTAGTAGTCTTGTCCAGCCATAATGGTTCTGTGACATCTCCTGTAACAGCCATTGGCAGCTGTGCTCGCTGCCAACCTGGCAACGTACAGTGCTGGCAGCATTGCTTTGCTGTGACCCATGGCAGTAATCTGAAGCTCATGGCACCAGCACAACCTCATGTCTTCTCTGGCGCTGCAAATAGGCCAAGCATGTGCTGATGCTGTCACTTTGCAGATTCCTCATCTGTGGCATGGAACTTAAGACAGTGGCTAGGGCAGTCCCTAGCCAAGTGCCCGCTATCCCCTGCTGTGGCCATGAGACAAGGTGGCTTGGCAGTGAAGTGACCCATGTCAGCTCAGCTCTCATCCCATCCTGGATGGAGACAGCACAGCCAGAGGAGCCGGGGACAGGCCATGTGCCTCCACTACGCTGTACTCCCTCCAAGGACATGGAGGGGATCAGGAGCCACGCACCTCCCTGGGGCCACTTAAGAGCACTTCTCTCAGCCCCATATCTGACATGAGCAATGGTGCCTCTCTGCACTGAAAACAAAGCCATGACACTGGTGGGACCCTGGCAGCCACAGCAAGGAGCTTGGTGTTGACTGCAGAGCTGTGGCCAAGTCTGGCCCTGGTGACAGTGGGGACAATGACCTCATGTCTTAGCACCCCTGCCTCCTGCTACCTGTTGTGAAATGCTTGGGTTCCAGCCCCACACGAGCTGTGACAAGCTGTTCAGACTCTGCAGATAACAGCAATAACCATGCTATCATGCTCTGAAAGTCATTGCGTAGCTCCCCGACAGATAACTGCAGCTCTATGTGACTTGGCATAGCTCCTTTCAAGCCCTCCTCCAGCCAGAAGCTATGTCTCCCTGCAACTGCAGAGCATTTGGGATGGCAAAAATCACTTCCAGGCAGCAATGCAGAGAACAGCACGCTCATGGAGCTCAACTCATCCAGAGCTGAGACTGAGCCAGCTGAGCAGAAAGGCTGTGATGGAACAATATCAATCCGCTCAAAGTAAAGATACACCTTTTTCAATGAATATATATCTACTACAGAAATATAACATATAAATATCTATATAGTTTCTTGCAGGGAGCAAGAATTTTGCAAGAATTAGGGCAAACATTTAAAGAAGCAGAGGAGATTTCTGCAGTAGGATGTTATTTCGTAGACTTTGCTTCTTACATCAGAACTTTTGCTGTTACATTTTAGTACAATTCCCATGAAGAAAAGCTCCAACATTTCTGCACATCAGTATTCACAGGATCTCTGCAGCCCCTGGACGTGAAGGAGGATGTGGTATATCAGCTGCAGGATCACAGGGATCATGACATATGTATATATTTAAAACCTAGAACTGAGTTTCCTCATAAAAATCAGCAGATGTGCATCAGCTGCCGTCAAAGTGCAGCCTGACAGTTTTATATCCATAAGTACTGCTGCACCTCTCGGAGCCTTTTATGATCATGCTGCACATACATCTGCACCGCAGAGCAATATATGTGTATGTATGGTATGAAGCCATTTTGATTTACTCTGCTTCTGAGGGGATTTTTGTAAGGAAAGCAGCATCCCATTTTCCGACATTTGTGTAAATGCCAAAAATTAAACAGCTCCCAGCTCCCAGCACAGATATCTGAAAGCACTACTGGCGAACAGCAGCCCCTGGCGATACCCATCATCGCATTCCCACTCCCTCTCCTTCACATACATTCCTATACCGATTTCCCCACGCTAGCAGCTCATCCTGTTAACAGTAAAACAGCATGAAAAAAAGCCTTCCCCCTGCCCTAAAACTTTCTCAGTGCCCTCATTTGCTCTGGGGAAATGTGGTAAACCTTACAGTGTCCTTGGAAGTCCCCAGTTTCTTCAGTCCATCCAGGGGAAGGAGGTCTGCAGAGTCCTTGTGAATGAACTGCACTGCCTGCTTCATCCTCCTCTGCTGGCGCAGCGAGGCGGCCTCTCTGATCTCCACTTCTTTCCTCGTCGGCTCCGTCAGAACGCCTGAATAGAACATCTTGCTGCTTTTGTGCAGCTCCCACAGAGTCGGAGCGAGAGACGATGCGCTGCCTGCGCTTTATAGCCCAAGCGCCGTGACGTGGGGAGCCCAGCAGGTACTCCGGCCCCGCCGAGGAGGGCTGGGGCTCAGCGCTAGGCGTTGCACACGCAGCACGGGCAGCTCATGCTCGGGGAATAACGAGTGCCGTTCCTCCCCGCCTGACTGCAGGATGAGCCGCAGGCAGTGCTGCCAGCACCGCTCCGGGCTGCTGATGGAAGCCCCACCGCTGGGCCAGCAAAAGGTGACAGCGGCTGCATCGGAGCTCAGCCGCTTTTCACAGCACCTCCGCGAGGTGGGGAGAGAGCAGATGAGAGCGCAGGATGCAATCAAATACAGACGGACTGTTTCGCAGGCTCACGCAGGAGCTGACATGAGCACCCACTGAACAGTCTGCGTGCAGGAGGACAACGAGGCCGGCAGGTTGCAGGGAGCTGTGATTTTTTCTCTTCTTATGCTGACTTGGCTCTTCAGGCAACAGGAACACTGTTCTGCTATGGGCACGTGCATCAAGGAGTTAAACACACCTGATTTGTCACTGGGGGAGCTGCCTGACACTCCCTCACCTGATTAAATAGAGATGTATGACCATGCTGGCCCTCTTCCAAAAGCAAGGAAGTGCAGAAGAAAACAAAAGGACTTCCACTAAATCCAGGGGGTGGTTTTAATCGCAGAAGGGTTTAGGTTGGAAGAGATCTTAAAGCCAATTCAGCCCCAACCTCAGCCATGGGCAAAGTCACCACCCACCAAACCAGGCTGCCCAGAGCCCCATATAGCGTGGCCTTAAGCATCTCCAAGGATGGGACAAGAATAAATCAGATAAAGACTCCATGTTGGAGGGGCACCCTACCTGGCTTATTAGCAAATGGCCCCAGAGCTCCGGTTTGCAGCACAAAGAGTGAAGCTGCAAAGCAGGTGGAACACAGAAAGCATCCCTCGCTCTACAGCTCCAAGATTACAACCTGTGTATAAAGTTAGCAAACAAGTGTTTATATCCCACTTCACAGCTGTTCGCATGGGCTTAGAACCCAGTCACAGTTGCAGCTTCACCAGCATAAGGAAAGAAGAGCTGCTGAGTTGTTTTACACCCTTGTTTGTTCTCCTCACTCAATGAAACACAAGCAACAGGCAGGCATAGCAAGAAGTGGGTCGGCTCCCAGCCCTCTCCACTGCTTATTTATTTATTTATTTCTCATCTTTCCTTAAAAAGAAGTGATTTGTTAGTCTTTGCCATGCCCCAGAAAATTGAATAGGAAGAGGACAGAGTGGCATAATGCAACAGAAACAGAGGAAGCAGCAAGCAAGAATCCTGGAATAAGGAATATATTCCCAGAAAAAAGACAAAACTGTAGAGGAAAGGGAGTCCCCTCCAGAGGAGGGACTGGGGCCACAGAGAGCTTAAGAAAATGAAATCAATAATTAATGTGGAAAAATAAATGATCCCATCCATCAATGTAGGCTATATAACAGCCCGCTCTAGCATGCTCAGGAAACAAAGTTTTTTACAGGAGCGCGGTGAGGCACTGAAACAGGTTCCCCAGAAAGGCATTGGATGCCCCATCCTTGGATACATTCAAGGTCAGGCTGGATGGGGCTCTGATCACCTGATCTAGTGTAGGTGTCCCTGCACATTGCAGGGGAGGTAGGCTAGATGGCCTTTAAGAGTCCCTTCCAACGATTCTGTGCTGATTTGGAGACCAAAAAATAGCTTTTTTTCTAAAGAGCTGGTTAGTCACTGGGTCTTTCCAAGCTCTCTGTGGAGCTGAAGACACCATGGAACTTTGCTTTCCTGCTCTTCCCAAATAAAAAGCCATATCTCTCTCCCACAGTATCCCTCACACTGCCTTCTTCAGGAACATCCCCTGAACAGGCAGCCAGGAAACTGGAGGGAGCAGGAGACGTTTCTCCCCATCAGGTGTTGCACTCAGCTCTAGCTATGCTGTGCAATGAGTACTGCAGGACAAAAATTTCAAAAGGGCCAATTTTAAGACATAGCACACCCCCTCCACATATATGCTGGAGTTGAGCAGCAAATATTTATTTTGAAGTAAGCTACATGTATATTCTGAGTGCTAGCCATAACTGTATCATTCATAGTTTCCCAAATCTCAGTGGATTTCACTTCCCCCTTCCTGCCAAAGGCAGCTTGGGTGTGAAGGCTGCCTCTGCTGCCGGGGCTTTCCACACCATAAATTTTACATGCAGGTCATTAAAGATATAGGAGGGATCTTGTTAAGGTGAAAGCCATGCGAGTCATTGCACGGCACACAAACACGATTTTCTCTCTCTAACACAGAGGGACCAAGGAGCGGCAGGGTATGCAGGAATGCCACTGCTGATGAAGACTGAAGAACCACAGGCTGTTGCACTGACTTGCACCTCATCAGGCCCTGACCTGGTAGAGATTGCTATACCCTGCAAAAACCAAAGCTTCAGAGTGCACCTGCAGGAGTGACTGGGCTGAACAGCATTCTCCCTATCCACATGCTGCAGTATTCTGAGTCTGCTTTGATTGATTTCTTGAAGGAGTTTACTGTCACCCACCAAAGGGCCTATGGACTTCCCACACCAGGAGAATCACAGGATCATTAGGTTGGAAATTACCTCTAAGTCCAGCCGCCCATCTACCATCATATTCCCCATTAACCACATCCCTAAGTGCTACATTTCCATGTTGCTTGAACACCTCCAAGGACAGTGATTCCACCACCTCCCCGGGCAGCCCATTCCAGTGCCTGACCACTTTTTATGAGCAGAAATTATTCCTAATATCCAACCTGAAGCTGCGAGATAATTTCACTATCACTGGAGCTAACAACGCCTACACAGCAGAGTATCTAAGATGCTGAAAAACAGCCAATGCAACAGCAGAGACTGCACAGCATTTGTTCCAACAGAGAGGCAGCCTTGTTTTCAGCCCCACATATTTTCCACGCCTGGTCAGTGATTTTCTCACCTTCTTCAGCCCAAAGGACAAAGGGTTGCACAGCAGCCATTACAAAGCCGCAGTGATGCAAGCAGCCAGCAATCTTTCTGTGCTTGTTGAATACAAAGGAGTCCATTCTTGATCTAAATACTCCAATACAACAATCCATTTCTGTCCGCCAACACAGTTAAGCACCTGCTGGTGAAGCACAGTTAAGCACCATGCCTTGCTGAAGGGGGATTTCAAGCAGATGGTTCCCTGGGCAGTACTCCTTCCCAGCATGGTGAAAACCCACTCCTTTGTACACAAAATATCAGTACACACAAACCCCTTGGGGTATTTGCTAAAGCAATGGCAATGAAGCGTTGCCTTTTCAGTGCTTAATGTATACATGGGAAACTTAATAGATCAGTGTTTGCTTTTAGATCTGTGGGGCTAATTAATTATAACTCAGTTGGTCAGATTTTTCCTTGAGTCAACACCTTGAACACTAGTGGAGATAGAATGAGGATACGTGACACCCAGAATGACATCTATGCCTAGCTACAGTCATGGAAGTAGTTTACTAAACTGATTCTAACTTGGCAGCAAGAAGTTTTAAATATTTACCCATAGATTACTGTAGGCATGAAACAATAGGTTGTTATTTTCTCCGCTTCCTTTCTTTCTAAACTACTGAACTATTCTCATAATTAACTGGCAACACAAGGAGGTGCCCACAATGGACCAGAAGACCAGGAGAAAAGCTTCCTTAAGTACATCAGCTAGAAAAGGATAGTCCAACAACACCTATCTCCTCACAGTGAGCAGTACAGGTAGGCAGGACAAGGAGCAGATTACACAGCAGAAGGAATCCTAAGCCCTGTCTTTGGGTGACAGGTTGAGAGTGGACACTGAAGTGCATGGCCATGGTGGAGCACAGGGTATTTGGAAGCTCCTTGCCACACGGTGGAGCTCCTAGTCCTGCAAGGACTCACACAGATCTTGGACCCGCTCTCTTTCTTCTTGCTTTCTAGCTAGAGAATTTTCCTCTGCTGAAGTATAAATCTGCTGCAGAGATGTTTCTCATTCTAGATGCTTTGGAAGTCTATGATTGCCAAAGAGCAGTATTTGTGGGGAAGGGGAGTAAGCTCCTCAAGCAAGGTCTGTGAAATCTACCGCCTGGAGAACACAGATCTCAGACATGAGGTAAAATCAAAAAATATATATCACTATTTCTTGATCAGGACTAGAACAGATCATCTCTGAAACAGTGTTGCCTTCAATGGCAACACAAATTGCAGTATCTCCAGGGATAAAATGAGTTTAACAGCATCAGAATTTCCAAGTTTTTCTGCAAAAGCACCCAGAAGAGGTGCTTATTTCAATTCATGCCAGTGTAGGACTCATCAAGGAACAATATTCTTACTATATCATTAAAAAGGGAGACTGAGAGCCCCTTCTGCCTCTCCCACTTACAGGAGTACTCACAGAAGGACTTCATGAGACAAATATTTCCTCCTTCAGAGTGTAGGAAGAGAGTGGCAGAGAGACTGGGCTGTTTTGTGATGGTCCTTCGTTAAGTCTGAAACTGCTCTGATTTCCCCATGGAGCAAAACCAATAATCGATGAACTCTCAATTTCAGTGCTTTAAGTTCCAATATAAAGAAAAATCATCACCCAAAATAAAGATGTTTGGGGACTTGGGATACATTTTTAAAAAATTATTATTACTTCTATGTTTATATCCAAACATCTTTATTCTGGAGCTTTAAGACAAATCAAAACACGAGCCCAAGATGTTTTACTGTATTCATTTCAGATACAACTCTGATTTACATCAGCATCGGAGAGGAGGTCAGCACGGTGTAAGTCAAACACAGGATCTCTCACCTCTGTGGCGCTCCTATGTTTATTTTATGAAGCCACAACTCCAACACGCTCAAGCACTGTGAGCATAAGTGAGCCACCGTTGTATCCCCCTCCATATGGCACATGCAAAATTGCAACAACTCGTAACTGCTAAGATTTAGTGAGACACATTACTGGATATACTCAGTGCTAATATTTGCTATCGCACAGAATTGCCAACAGTACTTCAATGTAGCTCTCCGAACACAGCGGTTGTGTTTGCCGTGTTGTGGTTTAGTTAAATATCTCCACCTTCGAGTCTAGTGAACTGAGATACTTCAGCCTGTGCTGAATCTGTATAGGAAGCCAGCTGCCCCAGGAAAGCAAAGAAGGCGAGAGTATGTACATGACTGGTACCAACAATGAGACATGGTGCTATTGATTACCTGTGCTTTGAGGTGTTCCTGCCCTACTTTGGCTGCCATTCACTGTGAGATCATCTGTCCAACTGCAGATACTAATCAAGCTGAGCAGCTGAAAAAAGGGAAAAATATTTTGCTGATTGTCCACACGATTGTGTATTTCCAAAGACAAATGTTCAGAGTCCAGTGCTGACACAGAATCATAGAATGGTTTGGGTTGGAAGGGACCTCAAAGATCATCAAGTTCCAACCCCCTACCGCAGGCAGGGTTAGTGCTGCCCAGCTCAAGCAGGGCATCAGAACCTCCCACCATTTCCTCCAGCTTTCTTTCCTGTCTGGAAATCTACGACTTGCAACCTGCACATGTTTTTGCTGGTAACTGGGAGAAAAGAGGGGAATAATCCTGACCCACTGCCAGAGCTCATTTCAGAAGAGTCTCCTCCCACTGTGATCTGAAGAGGTGCAATATCTGTCTCAGTGACATGGATCTTTCCAGGCCCCATATATGCATTTTATGAACACAAAATGATACAAAATAGAAGCTCATTCTCTCAATCAATCTCTCTTCTCCAAAAAGGTAGACTGGTTACTGTAGCTGGGACCAAGAGCAGTTAAGCAAAGAAAATGTATATGGGATCATGGTGCCATTGCTCTCAGTACGTTGCCTGGGAGCTCCAGTTTCCCTAAAGAACATTTTACCTTTTGGGGCATGTCTTGTAGAGTTTTCAATAGACTAGGAAATACTCATCTAGATGCTGCCACAGCAACTGCAGCCATCCCAGGAACAGCAAGATGCTTTCCTTCACTGTATTAACACATTTGTGCTTGAGCTGCTGTGCAATGAAGCGCCCCCAGGTTTCTGCAGACACTTAGTTTTAGATCTGTCTCCTGCTACAGAAGACCTAAACCAAAACTTACCACTGTTGGGCAGCATGGGTCTTAACTACATTTTCCCCCTAGGTCCACATGCTGCCCTCTCCTGGGGAGTGCTGCGGATGGTACACAGGGTCACCACTGCCCACGGCAATGCCCTGATCTCCATGGTGTGAATGGGGTAGATAACAGGGGGAGCTGCAGGAGGCTAGCATTCACAGGAACAGCTGCCACTACAGCCTACACCTCATTATCGAAGCTCCTCAAAAATCTCCTTGTTGGAGAATATGCCAGGCAAGAATGAACCCTGTGAGGTGCAGAGGGAGACGCAAGGCTGTAGCAGGTTAAATGAAAGCATGCCACAATATGAGCTTACATTATCTTTAAGCCAGACTGAATTTTACTGCTACGATGTGTAGAAACACATTATGCTGGGCAGAAGAGCTATGAGCGAAGAGCAAATGGTCAGGCTGTGTCCTGAACAGAGGTGGGACAGGAATTTCGGAACTGCCACGTCCACCCGGTGCTCCAGGCGCTGCCTGGGGAGCTCCCTGCACTAGCTGAGGATGACAGCAATGCCTGCAGTGTTGAGCTTACAGTTCTTAGACCGAAGTTTCCTTCTTCCACTGAATGAAGTTGCTGTTCTCAGCATGGATGAGCCTTTTCAGGGTTTTATTTTTGTAAGTTTGCTGAGAGAATTAGCACCTATGGGAGCCCGGGCACAGTAGCTATGCTATGTAAGCCAGACAGCCTCCTGAGCACTTTTCTGCCAGCCCTGTTTTCACTAACGGGTACCTCTGCTTTCCACACAACCCTCACACCAGCACTCCATCACTAACAGCTAATGGGGGGCCACCCACATTCATGAGCAGGGCTGTGCCTTACACAGGCTTGTCTTGTGGGACACATGGTGTCAAGTTCCCAGCTTTCCAGACTGTTCTCTGAATTCCACATTAAACCCCAGATAAATCATGATCCTGTCTTACCCCAGGCTGCTCTTCACGGCCAGCCTGCTCAGATCAAGCAGTTGTGGGTTTTGCTCCAGGCAGCACCTCCAGCAGGCAGCTGGCATCTTGCAGCATGTCTTTCAGCTGGTGACAGGACACACATAGCTAGAAACCCTGGTCATGGAAAGCATGTGAGGAGGGTGCAGCAACAAGGAACTCCTAATCTCTGGCTCTAAATCCAAGGCACCAAATGGATAGTCAATACTGCACAACTAAAGGGCTTTCAGTACCTCCAAATGCAGGCATAAGGCATGTTGGAAACTTCTTTTGCTCCTTTATTTAACCCCAACTCTGTCCTGTTGGTTTGTGGGCCAGGAAGCAGTGACAGAAATCTGTAAAAGAACACATCCAGAGAATGCAGATCCTACAGGGTGCCAGCACACCAAGGACAAACCAGCAGGTTCCTCAACTGCAGTGCTGGCCAGCAATGCCACACCAAAGCCTAGCCCCACACTGCCAGCTCCCTGCCCCACCTGCCCTGTTACACACCTCGGAAGCTCCCTGTGTCAGCCCAGAGGCTCTTCTCATCTTTGCCAGGCACTCACACACACCTTAGCCTGCAATCAACACATACACCCTGCACCAACTGCCATTCATTTTTTCTTCTTGTGAGCTGTATTTGTGAGCGTTGTTTCCATGACAGCTGTTGTACCCATCTTACTCTCATCAAATGTGTGCATGACACTACAGACACAAATATAATGTGCAAGTTTAACATACTTCCACATTCTTTTATCTCCTGATTTTATTTCCACATAAGATTGCCCATCCAATGCACATCTAAAAGCTGATGTCCATGCTTAGTGTTTTGCTTTATTTCTTCCAGCACAGCAACTGGGAGAGAATGCACAAAACATGGTGAGGCTACCACTGCTATACTGGAATCCTACAGATTAAAATCTCTCTAAACCTAGTCAGGCATAAATATACACCATACAATA
Source organism: Lagopus muta (assembly GCF_023343835.1). Taxonomy (NCBI): domain Eukaryota; kingdom Metazoa; phylum Chordata; class Aves; order Galliformes; family Phasianidae; genus Lagopus; species Lagopus muta. The sequence goes on along the minus strand of NC_064438.1, from coordinate 9,508,787 downwards.
TACACCAAATAAACACCTCAAAAATATTCAGTGATCTAAGTATAATATGAAACACTTGAACTAAGAAAAGCAAATTGCATCACAAGTGACCACTTCAGGATATTTCAGTTTTCAATGTGATTTTCTCTCTCCTTAAAACAATGAAACTCATTTCCTGATCCTCAGAATCATCACAGATAGGACATTTCATGGCACATTACTAAAATACATGTTTGTAAGTCTATAGTGCCTATTGAAGGGAATTGTGCCAGAAAAAGAAGAAAAGAAAAAGAAGAAAAAAAAGAGCAGGCTTCAATTTTAATTTTGTTAGGACAAATACAGCAGTCAGCTAGTGAGAGAGGATTTCCTTATTGAATTCAGTATGTACAGACACATTCAATAAGAAAAAAACACCTCAAAGTTGAGCTTTCTAGCTTATCTTTTTGCATTGTGTACCAAACGAGTTTTGACACATGCACCTCAAAAAATACAGAGCATGAAAATCTGTCCTACAAGCAAAAGAACTGCTCAGACTAAATGGGAAGCAGCAAAACCTGTCGTAGGACGGTTTGGGTCCACAGATGCCTAGAAACAAAACTGCTGGTACCAGCCCCAAGTTTGGCTCAGGTGTTTTTAAAGAACCACAAAATCACAGAATTGCAGGGGTTGGAAGGGACCTCAAGAGATCACTGAGTCCAACCCCCTGCTAAAGCAGTACCCTACAACAGGTCACACAGGTAGGCACCCAGATGGGGCCTGAAAATCTCCACAGAAGGAGACTCCACCACCTCCCTGAGCAACCTGCTCCAGTGCTCCGTCACCGTTACTATAAACAAGTTCTTCTATATGATAGTATGGAGCTTCCTGTGTTCAAATTTTAGGCCGTTACTCCTCGTTCTATCTCTACACACCACCAAGAAGAGCCTGGCCTCACCCATTTGCCTCCCACCTCCCTTTAGATATTTAGAAGTACGTCTGTCTCCTCTAAGAACAGCCTTGCACGTGAGGAGTTTGAAAGGAGCAGCACTAAAAGGAATAGAGGAAGTCCATGTATATTCCAGCTGTGAAAGGTTTTATATCCTGCATCTATCATTTACAGAATGTCATCTATATACATAATAAAAAATCCCTTGCATTTCTGAGTTTATTTAATGCAGAAACATTTGCAAACTGTTACTGTCGCATTATCTTCCCAAGGATTACCATATCACCATTCCTACCCCCACACCCACACCAGACCTCTTCTGATTCCTTTGATTTGATACCCTTCAGATCTTGCTCTCTATATTCCATTACGACTTACTTCTATTACACACATATCCCAACGTCCCAGCCAGAATTTCAGCTCCAGTTCTGGGACTACACCAGATAGTTCATACTGACACTCCATGCTCTGGAACCTAAGTGCTCACCTATCCATCACTGCAACCCCACTCTTGGCAGCATCCATAGTATCAGAAAGAATATTTGAACAACACTCTTTTCAGCTGCAATCAGCCTGCAGCCATCACACGCTTCCACAGCCTCAGTATGGGCTGCATGACATAGGAATGACATAGGAATATGTCATTCAGTTTGCTGTATTTTCACATCAACCTGAGTTATCTTCCCACAGCTGGCAGCTGAAATATAGTTGTATCTCTTCCAAATAAGAACCAAAAGAACCTGGATGGCTACCTTTGTATTCATACAAATCAGTCCTTGTATTGTGATTTCAGGAAGCTGAGGATCAAACAAACGCCTTAATAATAATAAATTAAGAAGACGACATTGAGATTATTTTCATAAAATATTTTGACAGATTGATTACAACTATTCAGTGGGATAACACAGAAATGACTATGGAAAAAATAGTATTAAAATCATTATTGAGCAACTCGTTCATAATTTCAAATGGTCTAATTTTATTTTTTAACTCTAAGAATTGAAGTCAGTGGATTTAAGGACAATCTAACAAAACTAAGGGAATTGTCTTAAAAATATTCTGGGTGCTTATGTCTTAGCACAGGTTTTCACCTCTGCTTTTTATATTGTAAGCTTTAATAAGTTATTTTGGAAAAAAAAGTCAGCTTAATCTACAAAGTAATAAAACACTGAGGAGTTACTTCAGGTGGATGACTGTTTGACACAGCTATTCACAACAGGTCAACCAACTCCAGCTTGGCATACACAAATTGGTTTTGGCACAATTATTAGTATTAACACCAAGATAATTCTAGTCTTGTAGCAGCCAGAAATAGCTGCTCTACTTAATACACCAACAGTTATTTCTCTGTGGGTAAAGACGCAGGCTAACAACATCCTACAGCAAACAGAACGCTATGGTGAGGGGTTATTCCCAGGATATGAAGTCTAGCTGGTGTGTTTGCTCCTTTTGGTTACAAAACTGTTATTTATCACAGCAAAGACAACTAAAAATATTAACCAAGGTTTTCATGTAACTAAACGGTTACTGGTTTATTTCTCTGGTTAAAAGTAAGTCTGAAACATTTCATGTTAATTAATTTACAATCAAGAAAAAGATCCTTACATATATATCTCATGTAGGTGACATTAAGTCATCCACTTAACACTAATTATTATTTCAAAAGTTAAATCCTGTTTTAAAAGGTTAAACACTTTGGAATTACATCTTGCCAGAAAATAGCGTCAGTCTACAACCACACAGAGTGTAGAAACTCAACTTCTACAGAGCCACTATCATTTCTATGAAGTTACAATGCCAAATATTCCAGCATTCTGCAAGTCACCACTTCTCCCAGTAGTTCAGATGGCAGTAATTCCCTCTCCGTTTTTTGCTGCGCACATAGGACCTACATAAATGGGAGAACTTTCATTCGTAGTTTCAGATATAAAGTAACAGGAGTGCTTCCAAGTCTTTTACTTGTTATGTAGAAAATGAACACAGCGGTGCATGTGGAGCAAAAAGGATTTTTCTTCAAAGGTAGGTTCTTCTGCTCAGCGTTGGGCCATACACCATGCTGATGTGCTTCCTTCCTTCCACAGACAGCAAAGAAAACACCCCATGCACGTGAGAGTAACAGAGAAGCAAAGCTGAGATCCACCATATGGTCCAGAGGTGAGACACCACTCCCAGAGCGGCTGTGCAGAGCAAGGACATCAGCATGCCCACAAGATGATGCGCAGTGCAACAAACCCAGAGATCGAGTCGGTGACTCGCATGCAAAGCAGGAAAGCCCAATTTCACCAATTAACAATATGTGGATGTCTGAAAACACTGTTTTGTTTCCTTGAACCCCTGTTGAGACCATTTGCTATGATTTGCGTGTCACTCAGCAACATGGAACTGTTCAAACCTGCAGCCCTCTTGTGAGAGAATTCAGCACCCCTCAGCAGATAGCCTCCAACCTACAGCAAAGCCACTCTGCTAGGCTTGGTGAAGGTGCTCAGAAGCCGGCACACCACGGCCCTCTCCTCTTGTGCCCACCTGCAGCCTCATACCCATCCACGCACCCTGGGCAGTGCTGCAGCATGTCATTCATCTCAAAGTGCTCTTTTGGCATATGGAGATGGTTGGTGGGTCCCTGCAGCTCACTGACATGCTGCATCTGGCACATGAAGCCATGAAGAGCAGAATGGCAGAGGGTTGTGCTGCCAGTAGGAAGCTGTCTTGGAATGCTTCTTCACTTGGATCTCAGCACAGCAGTATTTTCACCACAGAGGTAGCAAGCCTTTCCCATCACACTTCTCCTTATCTTACCATCCCTTAGCCACTCCTTACATGTCACTACCACATTCTTTCTTCTAGATAGTTGCTGCTGTCCCTCCCAGGATGGGCAGCAGGGAGGCTGGTTCACGATAAACGTACCCACCAGCAGAATACAAGGCCCTGGCTTCCTACCCTCTGTTCTGCCCATCTACCGCCCCTGCCTCCCCTCTCGCCCCTCAGCCTCATTTGCTCCTTTTGCAGCAGGTCTGACAGCTCCATCCCTGCAACAAAGACTCATCAATGTGCCACAGATACCTGAGCCAGAGCAGAAGCCCAAGTAAGCCAGCTAGGACACAGCTCACCCTCTTGGCAGCAACACAAGCAACTTCCCCCTTCCTCTCAGACTACAGCAATTCCTTCTAGGCAACATGGTGTCAGTGGCGTAATGCTATTGCCCCTTCCCCTCGTGCCATGATCAGAACACATCCTTACCATGTGAAAGGCCACACTGTCTCACATGCTACGACATGGGGCATCTACAGCATGGCAGTTCAGCAAGGTTCATTTGGTAGTATTCATTCACCCTAACAACGTAGGGAAAGGACTCTGACTCTGGCTCTGAGTGGGAATTTCATCTGTCACACTGTGGATGTGGTATTATTCACATACAACAGTTAAATACCACGTACAAGTGCAGTGAAAACCAGGGAGATCCAAGTTCACAACTGAAAAGGGAGCTTTTGTCCTGGCCACACTGCAAAATGTCAGTATCTTTCCTGAGGGGGCAGACAGAAATCACCAGTGGGCACTGTGCTACTCAGAGCACTGCCAGAAGAACAATCCAGAAAGATACCAGTCCATCTTCAAGCAAAAGGGACTGAGGCCATCTTCCTTAAAGACCAAATGCCCAGAAAGGTGCATTACACTGAGGAAGTGGCTGGCATGGCCAGAGGACAAGGATGTAATAGTAAAGTGGACAGAACAACACTCAGACAATAAAAAACATTTTGATCAACATTTTTCTCCTCATAGGCTCTTTCAGAATACTCTTTGCTCGAGTGAGAAGCACAAGCTGAGGAAAATTACAGAATTTGGGATGGCATAAAAAGCAGCATCTGTGATCTGGCTGAAAAAAATCTTCACAGATCTGCTTTGCTCCAACAAGAAAGGGAAAGCAGCCCTCCTCTGCTCTACAACGCCACTGCAAGGTGCTCAGACAAGGTAAGGAGTATGAGGATTGAGGGCCATGTAAGAATCAGAATCGCAGAATCACAGAATCATAGGAGATTAAGAACCTTAAGTAGCTGTAAATCATGACATACAAGAACACCATCTATGAAAAGACTGCATTTAAAATGGAGTTTATGCTCAGCTGCAGGTGTTCAGAGGATAGAATTTTGCACTACTTGGAAAAGCCAACACACGATGCTGTCCCAGGCCTATGCACAGGGAGAGAGAATTGGAATTTAGCCCAGAATTTGTTCTGTTGTAACACTTGCAGTCAGTCCAAATTGGAGGCATCCAGAGGGCCAGGGTCTGCTTCCCGTTCCTTTGATGCCCTGGTATCATTCCACTCAAACCAGTAGATTATCAGCTCACTAGCATGAACACAAGGTGATCCAGACCCAGAGCATTTGAGCTAATATTCAACCCTTTGCTCATACTTTGCTTCATACAACATATAGTTCGGAGAAAAATTACATACTCTGCAATTCTTGGACTCACTGGCTTGGATTTAATCATTTCAATCTTAGTTCTGAATTTCCTCTGTAGCAAATGTTAAGAGAGACATCAAACTTGTTCCCACTTTCAGAGAGACTGAACATGAACCCAGCTTTGTTGAGGTAATATGCAGTAGCGGCAGCCCAGATTTCAACCCAAACCACACCACTTAGCCTGTCTGTCCTCATTAGCTCTTGGAGTTACGAATGAAGCATCGGGGCAGAGCTCTCAAACGTCTGCTTGGCACCATTCAGTTACAGAAATTATGGTCAGTCTCTAATTCGCAGATCCATGAAGTAATCCTTGGTACCCAAAAGATATTATCTGGAAAGGAATCAAAACTCTGTTCACCAAAATATTTATATTAGCTGAGAAAGCCAAACACTCCCAAGAATGGAGCTGGCAAGCTTCCCCGGAGTCTCTCTGCCAGCGTGGACAGCACAGAAAGCAGGCCCACCTACCACAACCCCTCTGTGCATGCCAAGGGCTGGTTAGTATTTTAAGGACAGTGCCAGCTATTTGTAAGGCCTCAAAAATCTGGAAACTTTGGAGCGCAGGAGCCGAATGAAGGATCTTGGGAACATCTCTCTTGACTCTTGGGCTGTGTACTTGAAGTAGTTCTGCGGATGTGCCAACACATCAAACAATGCTTTTATCAGCTTCTTGTCCTAGAAAAATGAAAGCAGATTTTACAGTAATTCCACAGAGGAATTAGGGTCAATATCACCAAAGCTTAATGACTGGTAAAAGATTACAGACTTTTTACTTTCTAAGTAAAAATGTCTCAGGAGCTCACAGTCCAGTAGAGCAAAGCTGACATTCAGACTCCCAGAAAATCACTGGAATTTCCCATTTATTTCAATTAGCAACAGGATTTCTTCCTTTCTCATACTTCCAGAAACAGCAAAGAAAAATAAAACAAGAACAGAACCAACCAATAAAAATATATATAAATAAATAAAAATAAAAAAAAAAAACAAAATCCAAACCCACAAAAAAACTATACCACCTTGGAGCTGACACCCAGCAAAAGAAAAGTCTACCTGGAATGACATCCACTCAGTCTACCCACCTACCAAAGTGGCAGGTGTCTATTGCACCAAGGAGCAGATCAGGTGCAGAGCAGGAGACAACATTTCTAGCACATAGGTGTTATTTTCATTCAAAACCAAGATTTTAGTGGAAGGTACATACCTTAAGTATTTCTTGATGATTTTCAGATGCATAAAGTCTACCATCCCGAACGATGTCTTCTATTAGTTCTTGGTAATCCTCTATCGAGAGTGCACAAGAGAGTCCTTTGCACGTTCATTTCATTTCCATATTTGATACCTCCCTTGGCTATACAATGAAGCCCTACCCCCAAAATAACCAGTGGTATTTGGCTCTCATATCAGCAGTTATTCCAGTGCTGCACAGTTGGAACTTATCTGCAAATTCCCCTAACCCATTCTTGACTTCTTTCTATAAGAGAGAAAAGGTAAGAGGAAGCTTTCTTACAAGACAAATCCCCTGGCCAATCAGAACTTGAAAAGCTTCAAAAGGAAAAGCATCACCTAAAAACTACCCACTATTAATGAAACTCTCCAGCTCACCATGGAGGGGCACTCATTCACTACTCCAGCATGAACAGAGATATGCCACATTAAACTCACATCACTCATGCTGAAGGACAAAACCTCAGCTCCAGTCTCTCTCTTGATGTCTCTGACAAGGATCAGAAGAGTCAGTTTCAAGAACAGATATGTTTCTCCTCCACTACAACCACCACTGCTTCACTAGAACATTTCTCTAAATCAGCTTTCAAGATTCAGGAGCAAAATGCAAGAGAACGTGGATGCAGACAGTGACTTCTCTGACACCAAATTACATCTGATAGCAGCAACACAATCAATCACAGAGGTATTTTGGGCTCTGCCCAATTCTTAACTGGGAGCAATCTGCCACCCAAAGTAATCCAGAGCTGGGAAGGCATAAATATATGTAAAATCTGGATGCTGCCTCTAAGCTCTGCATTTTGCCTTTGCAAGTCAGAGCCCAGAATCTCAGCTGTTCGGTTAGGTTTGTGAGAGGCTGGAAATATGATTGCACTTAAGACTGTAATGCAATGCAGTGATCCTTAACTCAGCTAAAAAATAAAAGAGCTACTGGAAGCGCTCGAACAGTGACACTGCTGAAAGCACTGGGTTACCCTGCTTCTTAGTGAGGTCAAGGAGCCCACAAGGAGTTCTGCACTGCTGCAGCTGCACCGCTCCACACACATTCAGCTGTTCACATCCACTTACCATCATATGTTACATAAGGAACTTGGAATCCTTTGGCACTATTCCCTTCATTCGACTTGAACTGGATCCACAGCTTCTTAGACCTAGAAGTGAAAGCTATTGGGCGTTCGTAGGTCTGACAGGTTTCATACGTGGTCACTGAGTTGGAAGAAGCTTTCAGAAAAAAAAAAAACAAAACAATAACAACACAATAGGCAGTTACCTGACAATGCCTTATGCCAGTAGGTGTATACAAATTAGATTAAATTACCATGACAAGAAATGCATGCCACTGCTAAAACAAACAAATAAACAAAAAACAAAACAAACAACCTTCCTTATATTGTGGCAGGCCATTAGTGGATCATCGAATCATAGCACGGCTTGGGTTGGAGGGAATCTATAAGCCCACTCAGTTCCAACCCCCTGCTGTGGACAGAGTTGCCACCAACTAGATTAGGATGCTCAGGACCTCATCCAACCTGGCCATGAACACCTCCACAGCTTCTCTGGGGAAAGAAGGGATGGCAAGTCACTAATGACTAGCTTCTTAGTCCAGGAATATTTTTTCTTTCTCTAAAAAAAAAAAAAGCACAAAAACGGCCTACTGCTTGAAGGATGTGCTCATTCTAGAAACTGAAGTTATTTACGCACAAATCAAGCACTGTAGGAACCAGCAAGCATCCCCTCTTCCTATCCCAGGCTAAAACTGCTTTGCACGATCCATGACTAGTTGGCTTGAACCATCTACCCCTTCTCAAGAATATTTCTCCCATTTCACCTGAGCAGCACTGCCAAATAGAATTTCCCAACTGCTATTTAAAGAGATCTCCATTCTTAAGTACAGGACAGTTGCACTACATTTAATTTTTGCAAACAGCAATGCACGTGAGAAGCCTGCTGCACTGTGAAGTTCCTGTGAAGTTGCACACTGAGATAGGTACCATGTGCCTCAACATTCATTTCAGACTTACAGCTTTTCCGCATCACCAGGTAGTCCCCACACTCATCTTCTATTGGCAGAAATATTTCTGGAACCACAATCAGAATGCGGCGTTTTGGCGGTGGGTTAATGTTCCAAGTGCATTCAGTGTTTGCAGGATAGTCCCCAGGATAATTGGGTGATTCAATATACCCAGTGTAATCTCCCAGTTCACCTCCACACTGCCTATCTGAAAAAAAAAACCCAAAAAACAGCATATATGACCAGATAAAGTGAGGGCATCCTTCAGCTCTTCATGCAGACACTTTCAGAGGCAGTAAATGATTGACAGCACACAAACTTTTCTGTCTATATCTGATGCAGTTTCTTTCAACAAGCTTCACTTCTGCCTTTATGGTTTAATCGATGTTAAGAAATTATAGAATCATAGAATCATTAAGGTTGGAAAAGACCAGTAAGATCATCTAGCCCAACCATCAACCCACCACCACCATGTCCACTAAAGAATGTCTCTCACTGCCACATCTACTCTTTTCTTTGAACACCTCAAAGAACAGTGGCTCCACCACCTCCCTGTGCAGCCTGTTGCAAAATATAGATTATCCTCTATTAATATAGCAGGTGCTACTAACCAGGCCACAGTCAAGAAAAAAGGCACTTTTAAAAGGACATAGCAATGGTCAAGCAAGGATGCTCCACCTGCTTGTCCAGATAGGACACCTTCACAGAAGCATCAGCTGAAGTCCAACAGGAGCCTGCTGTGCTCTGCTGAGGCACCACATCTGCAGTGATACCAACAGGGAGTACAGCAGGCCCTTTCCCCAAATATACACATACACATACTTGTATATATACGCAGCTCTGAGATTCTTCGGAGAATTGCTCTCTGCTTTGTATTTGCCCTCAATTTGCCCTCAGCTTCCCACACTACAGCTCCCATAATCTAGAAGAGTGGCTTTTTGTAATCGCCTCTTTCAAAGATTGCTATTAAGAAATTCTTACTAACTTAAGTTTAGTGAGCCAACTTCTATTCCTTTTAATAGAAAGGAAATAGATCAAGATGCCAAGAACACAAACTTGTTCTGCTGTGTATTGGGAGAGAAGATTTAACAGCATGACCCAGGGTGACCCAACACCAACTGGCAAGACACAACCATCACTCACCTCCTCAGGAATGATGAAACCAGTCTGCAGAAAAGGTCTCACATGAGCCTTAGTAAGTCATGTGGGATGAGATGCAAGCAGGAAGCAAAAAAAGACCAACACCTCTGCCTTCTCTCCAAGCTCCCTGAAGCAAAGCTATATTTTGCCCTTAAGGCCACTCTGAATATTGATGGCCCAGTCCTTTCATTTGTGACAGATAATGAAAACCTATCTTGCTATACTTACTTTTGCACTGCGTTATGTTTGTGGATCCGTCATAATCTGTTGTGGTATTTCCAGGGCAAGAAATACAGTAATTCTGTCCAAACTCAGGCTGGTACGTCCCAACCATGCAGCGAATACAGCGATGAGTTGTTGTATTGTAGAAATGGCCAGGTGAACACTGAACTGGGGAGTATTTAAATAGGCAGCATGATTGACAAGTCAAGAGCACAAACCATATATTATCTTTACTCTCAACTCCATCCCCATCTTGTTTCTTTTCATTCATAAGACTACAAACAAATCTTTTCCTATTCCTTCTGCATCATTTGACAAGTTTACTTCTCTCAGCTCAGCTTAACTTCTGAATAATTTATTACGTTGCCTTTAAAATGTAGCTTTCTGTGCTGCACAGGCTCTCATTTTTCTTCCCTCCCTCTCCCCCCCGTTCCTTTCAGGATCTGCTTACTACCATATAACTACCCTTGTTGAGTTTTTTATTCCAGCAGCTCAGTTTGGAGTCCTCCCCTACATGATCTACTGCCACTCCATAATTCAAAACACTTCAAATACAAGTTCCAAACAGTTTTTACCTCTGCAATTCCACATCTCATGTGGCCACATGCAAAACCATGAGCTCTTCATTCTAGTTGATACAAAAAATTCCTTGAATACTCTAAATTGAAAACTGGGCCTTGTTTACAGACCTGTTCTTGTTTGTGTTAAATAGAACTAAAATCAAGTCCTCCCATCTTTGTCCAGAGTTTTTAGGGTTTTTTTTAGCACTGTAACTTTGCAAAATCAAATACAAAACAATACTTAATGACCCTTCATTGTAGAAATGAGTTCACTGGAGAAATCAGTGAACTATCACTTTACTATCAGTAATTCTTTAACACTACTCAAGATACATCTACTACATTGCAGTTTTCAGCAGTAAACATATCTTTGACACAAGAAAGATTTCTTTATTCAAACCACCACTAAATGTTTGCATCAGGACCAGATACCTAGCCCTTATTTCTATTCAGTTACATCGATTTGCTATTAACACTTTTTCTTGGTGATCTTGATGTAAGTAATGTTCTTTTATCCGTGCTTTAAGACACTGACTTATAATCATTAACATTTCATCTTTTCCACAGGTACATATTTTTCATCAACATTTTCAAAGACAGCTTCAAAGCTCTCAGGTTTCTACTTTTTATATAAATAGAACACAAGAAATTTCTTCATTCTTAAAGGTCTGATCGCCCCCTTGATTTCCACTCCTGGAGGAAAACCTTGGGAGCAGATAGCATGGCAGCTCCATAGCACTCAAGTTTAGAGGACCATTTGAAGTACTGCATAGTTAGAATGAGTAACAGCTTTGTAGTTAGCTTTTTAGCCATTATTAACATGAAAAATTATTTTCTTATTTACACTTCAGAACTCCACTTCCATCCTTCACATTTTCAAGTCACTACTTAAACCCAAAACCTCAATACAGTATACTGGCCCAAATTTTCTCCTGGGAATCTTCTTACTCTTCTTTTATACAAAACTCTTCTCACATCAGCCATTTCATTAACCAATTTCCAAGCATCTCTCAGTCTCTCCTCAAGTCTTGCGTAGAAGTCAGTTGTAAAAATGATTGAGGCTTTACTGAGCTTCCCTGCAGACCGACCAGGCCCACCAACTCTTTGGAAGAGCAACCCTTCCTGAAACACCCTGCATGTAGCAGCAGCAGCATAGATTTTCCATCAGAGCAGTAGAGTTCACCAACTCTTGGTCTTACCTTTGGTCTCGCAGTCCTGAAACAAGGATGTACCGCTGTGTCTCGTCGTCAGACCCCCTCCGCAGGGGAAGCAGGACACTCGCCCAGCTTCAGGCTGGTATGTTCCAACAGGGCACGGCAAACAGGGCTTGAAGCCATCAGGGGAATATTCACCTGGAGAGCATTGATCTAGAGAAAGAAGCACACAGGAGCTTCAACTCACACATTATAACGGAGGTAAGCAATGCGCCTATACAGGACCTAAAACTCCACTGTGCAACTGCTTTCCTCTTCAACAGCAAGGACCAAGGTTTCAGAACTGAATGTGAATGACAGGAAGAACTCAATACATACACTGTACCCTGCATATCTGACATGAACACTGATAACCTGTGGTGCTGATGAGCTCTGGTGGACTGGAGCAGCCTTCACATTGTTGCAAGGCTACGCTGGGCGCTAAGCCTGTCCACTCACTGCTTTCTGATAATCTGTACAGAGCAATAACATAGAGATTAACTCTTCTTTCTAAAGAACTCTCAGACCTTTGCCAAAAGAAAAAAATACATACTGAAATTAAGACATCAAAAATGTACTTCCAGATTTCTAAAAGTATTTCCATGTTAGTAACTAGTAAATTCTTATACTTCATAACTGCTGAGGTTACTAAATTGTCCTAAAAGCTCAAGTGCAATCAGGAATTATGCAAATTCATTAAGCATTAGATGTGACTTTTAAAGCAGAAATATTCTTGCCAGCAGTGATTCTTGGATAATGATCACCTGTGCACAGGATAATTGTGTTCTGTATGATGCTTAGATAACATCAACTGGACTGATTTTACTTGAAAACAGTATGATATTATCCAATAAACCCACGAATACTTACAGATATTGACAAAATCTGTGCTTGAAACTTTTCACAAAAGAACTGATTTCAGTTCCAGTATTTAATAACACCCTGTTCTGGAAGGTACAAAATAGTGTTGCAGTTGTTCAGCCATGCTGAAAAATTCTGTCCTTTAAAAGACCTGTTACAATAACAAACTGTTAGTTTTAGTTTATAGCTCCAATAAATCACTCAGTGAATAGCTGTTTTGTTAGGAAGTTAAATTGGCCTTGGCTTCATTTCAGGATATATGACTAACAACAAGCAGGGCATTAACCACCGGTCATGATCAGTGATGAAGAATTTTGCTTATTGCTGATAAATAGAGTGGAGTCGTGAGTGTTTTTCCTTCACTTGATAATAAAACACAGCAGAATTAAGTAATGCTCCATTGCTTATCAACGAAAGCTAGTGCAGAAGGAGACTGTAACTTTTTCCACCACACATTACTTCTGCTCTCATAAGTACACACATTCATGCACTCCCAAGCTTTTCTTCATTTTATAAACATTTCTACAGAACACTCATCACTCCTTGTGCAACTTAACAAAAAAACGGATGAAGTAAGGCTTCCACTGCAACAATCCCAGTAAGGTAAGGAAAGACAATTACAATTCTGTGATGAGGAGATGCAATCAAGGTTACTAAAGGTGATTTTGAGATACAGCTACTGGCTTCAGGAACCAAGAGACAATGCAAAGATCAGTGATAACCTCCTTCCCCACAATAGCTCTTTGGTTCTATAGGCAATTTGCATTTGAGTAAGTAAAACCTAAAGGTTCTCCTTGGATGTCAGTGAGACCCTGAACACCCCTACAGGCACTGAACTTTGAGAGCAAGGGGAAAAAGGGGCAGAAGCATCAAAGGGTCTGCTTCTGTGCCTTTCCACCACACTGGGACACACTGCAAGTTCCAGCTAATTTTTGGTTCCCAGGATTCTGAGGATTGTGGCAAGAGTCACAAGTTATTTGTGCTTCCTCATCCTTGTGAGTTCCATTAGGGCATCAAACAGCTTTCTCATTCCTCATCATAGTACATTCCCACACTCCAGCTCACTAGCAACAATAAAAAAATATCAGTTCACTAACATTTTGCATTTGTGGCTTCAACACTAAATCACAAGGCCAAGCAGCAAAACTACTGAAGTAGTAGATCAGGAATTGCTACTGAAAAATAAGAATCCATGTTGAGGCAGGAGCAGCTTGCTGGCAGACAAGCCAGGCTAGCAGAAGAGTCAGTCCCACTGGACAAGCAATTGGCTTGTCCATGGAGCTCTGGTTTGTATGATAACATCACCCCAGGAAGGAGGTGCTGGCCACCCCTGCTCAGCAATTACTTGCTGTCAGGGCCCTAGCACATGAAGCTGCCTTCTAAGACAGGGTGGGTGATGGGAACACTGGTTGCTTTCACAACAAAGATCATTGGTTTATTAGTTAGCATTTGTGACGTGGCTTCTGGGATTAGGGAGCTCAGATCTGGATGGAGATGCCTACTAGGATACCCCACACTTTTTTGTAGTTTATAGTCTAAGAAATACATTGGGTTTTTTTTACACTACTACCTCAACCCAAGCTTTCCTAAGCAGTACAGCTCCCCAGACAATCTGAGCCACAGATGCGTTCCCTGCAAACTGCTCCTGGTTCCCCCCTCCAAGAGGAGACCCAGTCCAGGCACCTCATGCCACTGGAGCACTGAGCAAGGCTAATGAGGAAAGTGTGTTTAGAGACTCATTGCACTCACCAGGACTCAGTTCAGCATAACAGACAGACATGGTGTCAATAGGTTCAATTACAGTATCGTTAATTGTGGGAGCAATGCATCACTACCACAGATATCATCCCACAGAAACCTGCAGGACTGTGAAGTTAGGTTGGCACAAATGAACCCTCTCTGAAAAACAAAATAAAACTGAGTTCAAACTTCTCCTGTCACAGCATTAGTTTCAATGAAATTAAAACTGCCTATGAACCTCTGGGAGTTTCTACCAAATCTATGAGTTTCACAGAACTCCTGCACAGCGCCTCTCCCTCCTGACACATGGGAAATACCCACTCAAAACAAGATCTGAGGATGTGCAAATAATGGCATAAATCAGAATCCCCCTTGCTGGCTTTGCTCTTTTTTCAGAAACCGGATTGTTTTTTTCCAAACGAACAAAAGAACCAATTGCCTCTAGTAGACTTCATTTCTGCAGCCACTGTCTTTGTTGGCCTTCAATGCCCATTAAAAAACTGGTCTTGAATCTCATGCAGCTGTTTTAAGGGGGGGAAGAAAAAAAAAAAAAAAGAGTGAAAGCTTTTCTGATGCAAAAACAAGAAAAGAAAAGAAGAGGGGGCACAGTGAACCGGGATTAAGGGTTACAAAGACACTTAGAGGCTCTTCTTCCCTTTTCAGATCATTGGCCTTTGAGTGCTTGCTCCTCTAGACAAACGCTGTAGTATTTCAGTGGATAAGAAGGTGAACCTTATAAAGGAGGTCATGATCCACCATTTTCCTATTTTCTTAAGAATCACGCCTTGACTTTATAAGGATAATTACTGACAACGGGCACAAATCAATTCTGAAACCTCATCCTTTATGTTATTGCATTGTAGCAGTTCACACACTTAAGGCACATGAGACAGTTATGTCTTAAGGATTTGTGTCTTAAACCTATGGTTGCAAGCAGGCTAACAAGCAAAAGGCAGTCTGACATTTAATCACGTATTTTTTTCTTGTCAGTTTTACAAAAATATAAAAAATAAATGCAATTCAGTCCTCCATTGTGTGGAAATACAACTACCAATTGCAGCAACTGCAACGGCAGTCAGCACTTTCCTCTTTCTGTATCTTTCATCGTACTTCCATGGTGTCAGCAACTTACCACATTTAAGCTTTAAGACTATTTTGTTAACATTTTGTCTGCATCCTCTAAATTAAGGGGACAAAACTGCTGGATGCTGAGCAGAGAAAGGCATCAGCATCTCCCACACAAGATAAAGCTGCCCAGTGTTTATATCAGAGCAATACCTATGCCACTGCTGTTCTCATGCTTGCTGTTCCCTTAAGTGGCAGCTCTTTGGATTAATCCATTTGTAACTGCAGCAATGTTGTGCTGACATATCCTTCTACTCAGCAAGTTCAGGGAACATTACTTTTATTTGCCTCCCTTCATTTGTTAAAACACTCATGTATCTAGCACAGGTATCACAGAATCCTTAGAGTTGGAAGGGACCCTCAAAGGCCATCTAATCCAACTGCCCTGCAATGAACAGGGAACACAAAAAATACTAAACACAGAAAGTTGTACTTTCAGCTCCACGGGGCGCAATCAACATATGACAGCACTTTAAGTGATGGAAAAAACAGATGAATTGCTTGTTGCTTCTCCCTCAGTGGAAAACACCTGCAGGCAAAAGGTCCACAGTAGCAATCTTTTTCTTCTCTTTCTGTATGGATGTCACTGTTAATCAGATCATGACAAGGAATTGTCAGTATTTGAAGAATTGGTCTTTGGCCACCTGTTTCAACTCTAGCTCATACTGAAGAATAACTACGTGTAGCCTGATTGGTGAATGAAAACCGCATTCCCTTCCAAGACAAATCTGTTCTCAAAGCAGCACACAGCACTTCCAGCATCCTCAGATGGTCCAGTATTGAAGCACCACCAATTAAACAAGCAAGTTCTTTTATGATAAGATTTACTGCAGTGTGGAAAGACACACACTCTGCCATGAGAATCCAAAATTCTCTGGGAAGGTTGATTCAGGTTCTATTTCCCGTGATACACATTAATAGAAACCTACAGTGGGCTGCTCCATGTAGGTCATTCTCAGGATTTCACAGAATTAATGAGCCAATACTAAATACGCTTCCTCATTGGCACAGAGCTTGCACACAAGGTAGGAAACTACAACATCTGGGCCACAAAGGCGTCAGAAAAGCCTGAGCAGGACTTGATGCTGAACAGCAAACTTGAAATGAAATACACCACTCCTTGGAATCCACTGTGAATTCTCTTTTAATATCAACAGCTGTTAAAAGAACAGCAGACAAATGTGTAACCACTCAGCCCATTAAGGATGATTGTATCTAATCTGTTCCTGGTGCCTTTCTAGATCTTCTGTTCTGCAGCATGTCCCACTATGTCAGCAGGACTTAGAGCAGGAAAACCAGGAAAAGCATCACTTCAGCTGAAGTGCAAAGCAAATGCAGCCCCAGTTACCTGAGACAAGTGGGTCGGAGCTGGCACTGGGCAGGCTTCCCTCTTACACTGCTCACATTCAGTGTTACAGACAGTGCTGTGTCAGTAGATATCTACTGCAGAAAGAGGGCCAGAACAAGACTGTCTGATTCAACAAAGCTGTATTTACAGATTCCAAATATCTTGTTTTAAAACACATATTTGAAAAACAGTGAACTGCACTCCACTCACTATCTGGATCACAGAAGACTTGTTAGTCCCTAGCCATATTTTTTTTCCACCACTGCTTTCTGCCTCTCTGGTCAGACTGAGCAAAATCCTTTTGCCAAAGTTCACTGCCTGTCCTGAGAACACATGCCCCGGTGGCCCTGGGTTCATCTGCTGACCCAGTATCTCTTGCTATAGAGTCACTTTCACACCAGAATCATTACCATGCTTGGATACAAAGGGCTACCACCTTCCCAGTAGCTCTCAGCAGCTCTGCAGAACAGTCAGATCAAAACAAAAGGAAAAAAATCCTGCTCTCACACACACCCATGAGCTCGTTTCTTTCCCTCCTCCCCACTCTATTTCTCAGCTCCTTCTGACCAGCAGTCAGACAGCAGCAGCAGTCACCCAGCATTGCTTTACCAACACAATTGGTTTTTCTAAGGAAATGAGGCATACGTAATAGCACTGCCTCTGCATGTACTCTTAGGTTCCCTCAGCAACCAGCAAACTTTCAGTTTAGCTTCCAGCAATGTGACAAAAGATGAAGAGAGGTTTCAAAGTACCAGGTTTCTGTAAGCTTAGAGTAAATAGGTGGAGAACATTAAAGCGGAGAAGAGAGATGTTAGCATCTATTCAAGTAAAAGGCGTTGTGGAGGCTCCGCCCTATTTGATCACAGCAGATCTGCACAAGGACGTACTCTGAATCACTCAGCTAAAGAAGAAAAGATCCATTTGGCAATCGCACCTTTTCAGGCATAAGGCCCTCAGGGAATCATATCTTACAGGATTCGGTGCTCCCATCAGACCCTGCCAAGATGTGCAGGGTGAACCATGGCACCATTTCAGCAAAAGAAGAGTCTGGACCTTTACAAGTTCCTCTTCAAAACACTTGTCTTCATATGCTCAGTGTCTCTGGCTGCTTTTGTTACAGACACTGACCTTCTCCTGAAGGTCCCTTGCTCTCTGAACTAGCACAGAAGTGCCATGTAAGCAGCTCATTAGTAATAAGAAAATAAATTGGCTCTATGGCTACCTAAAAATAATTGTTTCCCTGTTGTTCCACTTCCTGATTGTAACTCACATTAGTTGAGGACAAATGCAAAGAGAATGTCTTCATCTGGGTGCATCTACCTGCAGTGTTTTTAGTTTACTCATTGCTGATTTTTTTCCAGATTAAGTCATAGATGTGCTTGAAAGCATTGTACTCCATACAACAGATTGAGGCAGAGACATTTTCAAACCACTCCTGCAAGCATCAGACACAGCAGCTTTAAAAAATCCACCTAACCTCAACATGATGAAGGCTCCAAAGTTTTCCAGGCTTATAATAATGCTACAAAAAAATTATATCATAATGCACAGCTCTTTCTGATAGAATTCCCAACTAATTCCCCTAAACAGATGTTTTAAACAACAAAAAAGCATTTTTCTGCTATTTGCATTCAAGTTTTTCCAGAGTTAGCAAAACTAGATGGGAAAATCTATCCTAAGCCTGAGTGGGATGCTGCTGGAAGATGTACTAATTCAGTCTGACAAGCGTTTTAAAGGCTTGCTGATTCACAAAACCACTTACATGCTACACACCCTATGCAGCCTCAGCTAACCGTCATGGCTGTTAGACCCCTGTTAAGACAACATCTGACCCTTCTCCTTAACTTTTGTGCTTCGGAAGTATTTATTGTGGGTTTCACTATGGCGGTGCCCTTTAGTGTCATGATAATTGAGATTTTTTTTCTCAGTTTTGGCCCAGAAAACCCCTTTTCTCTTTGCAATTATAACTCTGACATGAAGATTCTCTGAGAATCAGAGCTTAACCAGCAAAGAGAAAATGGTCAGCAAGATATAAAATGCTCACAAGTTCAGAAACACAGAGCTATGGATGGCAAATGCAGTGTTTTATAAGTAACACTGGTGATCCCCAGGCAACGGTGCCCGCCTTTAAGTCCTCAGGTTTTCTACCTTTGAGTTTACCATAGGTTTTGCATCACTCACAACAAAGTACACTGTGCTGAGCACTTATCCCATTGTACTACAGCAAATGCCAGCAATAAACACATAGACACACGTATCAGTAGCACAAACAGTACGCCCTACTACACCCCACACAGCCCTCCTGCCTCCTGGAGGAGCATCCTGTGACGCCTCCACACTTGCCAGACCTGAGCAAAACCTCACGATGGTTCGTTCCTAATTTACACTCACTTACCACATCTGCTACCCACATGCATCTGTCCCACACCACATGACTGCTGTGGCTCCGACAGCTTGAGAGACTTCCTGGCCACTTCGTGGTCCATGCCAGAGACACGGACGCGGAACTGGTCCCTGTTGACTGTCTTCCGTAAGGTTCGAATGGTTTTTCGGAACCTCTTCTCTGTCTTTTTCCGGGCACAGCGCACATCACACGTATCTGAAAAGTACCAAGGGTGAAACCTGAAGAATGGCCAAAACCAGTGGGCTTCAAGAAAATTAAACAGACCGGAAGACTTTAATGTATGGGCAGCTCTTTGATCTTAGAAACCATCCTCATCTCTCAGCTCTTTTTGAAGCATGAAAATTAATTTTCAAAACAGGAGATACTTTTTATTATCATTTTGCATAAAGATAGAAGTGAAAAATACAGAAGTTAAGAAGCAAACCGTAAGAAGCTTCAAATCGCACCTTGGATTATTTTCCAACCAACCTGTCACCTCCTTTTGGTTCGTTTCAAGCTCAAAGTCCGCAGTGATAAAAATCTCTCTGGTTGCTGGTAGTCTACTGAGGGCTCCATGGACTTTCTTGCCAGAGCTGCACGTTAGGTTTACATAGTGGAAGCTCTCCATTACTGAGTTATGTCTCTCTGTATGAACAAAATTAAAGGAAGCAAAAGCTTGGCCAGCTATGTTATTAGATACTTGCTAGTCTTCGGTGCATATTTAATCACCAGAACTTCAAGGGGAGCAAAGGACTCACTCCACATGACAGAAAACAAACATCTCCAGTTTCTCACTGGGTGTACCCTCATGCAGAATCGTGACTGCAGTGCACCCATGGATGTACTTTGAGGTGGAGTCCCTAGAGCTGCCCTGGCTTTGAGGCATGCATGATTCACTGCTAGGATCAGAGGTTGGCTGCAGCACTCAGCCCGCTTCCCATGGATTTTGCTAAGCAGGTTCCAGTGAATTCCCTTTATGCCACACAAAACATCTTAAAACTGTAACTCTGCCTACACCAGGCAGGCTGCTGGAGGGAAACGATTCTGCACTCACACAAAGCATGTGAAAAATGCATTAGCTTATAATGGTGTTTAAATTAAGTGGTGGCTACATTCACAGGACACTTGGAGATCATTTTCAATTCCTCAAAGAGGGAAACAAGATTTAGTTAAAGAAAACATTCAGAATAAGCTCTGGTTGAGGAATAAGTACTCTTCACTGAGTACCTAGCATAGTTCATCACTGTTACTCTTCTAAGGACAAACAAATTGACATGCCGATTCACCATATTACTAAGTAACTTTATCTTTTTTTTTTTCCCCCTAAGTATCCTAATTTCCTGCTGACTTTGTACATCCTGTCTTGGAACAGACAAAGAGCTGACCTCACTATGTCCATCTGGGGCTGCTAAAGTATAAGAGGAAAAGAAAAGAGGAATAAACTTTTAGCAGTGAAGTCAGCGAAGAGGCCTGGAGCATCTTCACTGAGGCATCAGAGAGGAAGGAGTAGGCAATAAAGGAAAGAAGAGAAAGAAAGGATGGAAAGGAAGGAAAGGACATAAAAGAAGTATGGCTGATTTTACTGGGAACTTACTGACAGTGACACAAACAAAAAAGAAGGACTTTCCTTGCAAACAAAGGTTATCAGAGGAAAGTCCTCTCACCTGAAACACCTACTGCAAGAATCTTGGCTGGGAGGGAGTATGATTTATGAGGTTAGTAAGAAATGGAAACTTTGCAGCCCTCTCTGTGCTTCCTATCAAGGAAACATTTAATAACCCCACAGATATGACTCTCACCTGCTTACCTGCACGTTTATATTCATACCTGGTATCATCTGCTCCAGACCTTCTTGAAACATCTCAGTCTTTTTCAAACTACATTTTCCTTCATTTAATTTAAAGGTTACACTTATCTTGATGGTTGAAATATCTTCAGAAAGAAACAATTATATGTTATTTTAGAAAGGGAATGGAAAGTTTGGAAAAACCTAATATCACATCACAATGATGTTATCAAAAATATACTGACATAAAGGGAAAAGTGGTCATCACAGAGGATCTAAAGAGATGGCAGCTTCCTATTGCTGTGAAGCTGGTTCTCAACTGGAATTGGAACAAAGTGTGACAGATTTCACTTAAAATAAAAGAGACAGAACGAGATCAAATCAAGAACTGCTTCTGGGCAAAATCAAATAAATGTTGGCTGAAATAAAAAGAGATACTTCAAACAAAACCAGTTCAGAAAGTGGTTTACGCTTATACAAAGCAGCACTTTATCTGTTTAACTTCAGATGCTTTCTAAACTCCACTGTCCAATAACTCAAACTAGAATCTGTAAGTTGCCAATGCCTTTAGTTTATCTGAAAAGAGCCACAGTACTGCTGGCCTCACAGTTCATTTCACTGCTGGTCCATTTCTCTTTCCTTATTCTTAAATCTTAGATTGGGTGATGCTGACAAAGCAGTAGAAGGGGAACTCTCAACTGCAATCGTGATCTGCAGTCAGAAAGTCAAGGAAAGAAAACAGAGGGAGCAAAATGGAGCATGAAAATAGAAAGAAAACCAACAGAACGCCCCTATTTCACTGTCATCTACTGAAAGAAATCAGTCACATCACACAACAGTAAATTTAGTAATTACCCAGCCAAGTGGATGCATTTGTGTTTTGCTGCTTTTTCTTAAGTTGAGATGAGCTGCCACAGGTGAGAGTGTAGGCATCTTGTGTTCCTAACAGACAGATGATACAGACAGTAAAGACATAGGCTCTGTGCACAGACTGAAGACTGCTGTCGTATAAGAGGCATTCTTAATTTGTTGATCTGCATCATCATCTTTTTCAACCATGTAATTCACAAAATACTTGACAATAGTTTGTTTTTTTCCTAAGTGATTAAAAAGACTCAGAAAGGAAAGAATCATCTGTCCCAAAAGCACCAACCGAGACCGCGTGCTGTGTCCTGAGGCTGGAAGGACTGTGGAGGCAGAGCTCAGACCCCACGCAGGGCTGGAATGCCTCCGTGCCATTGAGCCGTGGCTCTCAGGGCCAATTAAGGAATGGCCCAGGGAGCACAGAGAATTCTGCCCTGTCCTCTTCAGTTTCCAAAAGACGGTTGTCATGAGAAGGGAATCTGAGGGTAGAGTGGCTATAAAGGACAGGGAAAGGGGGGCTTTCCTGGAACACTGGCTGGGATACAGCCCTTTATCTGTACTAAAAGAGGAAAGGTCCTTCTTGATTGTCTGTTTCTTGGGGCATCCATGAGAGTCATGAGTTTTGCTACTCTTTCACTATCTATAGAATCATATGCTTGGGCTTTTTTTTTTTGCTTTTGTGCTTAGTTGCCATTTTTTTTTCCTTCTTGTTGTTGTTTTTTGGACTTACCAGAAACTATCCGAACATCTGAAGAGCAGCTTAAGAAGCATCTATCACTCCTGCCACTCTTCATGCAGTGCAGCAATACCTTGGGTGACATATTATCAGGAAAGGACTCCTTTATCTCTAAACAGGATAAAACAAACACTCATGGGAGAAGTAGAATGTATACACACATTGCTAAGAAAAGGACATGCAGCTTCTTATGCAGCTGGTACCAGAGAGCACCCATGCAATTAATAGGCTGTTTAGACAGAAAAGGAAAGCAAGAAAACATCACTGAAAGATCCCACAGTGTCCATCAGCAGACTTTCTCATGCAGGGAAACAACAGGAAATAAATAGATAAAAGCATATGAAAGAACATCAAAGTCCCTCAAAGTATCTCCTGTTTTTTTGGGATTTTTTTCTTTGTTTGTTTGTTTTTACCCGTTTCATCATCAGTACCATCATGCCTAATTAGAAAGTAAAACACAATGCAGGGAACAAAGACTCCTACCACTTAACTGGACAGACTAATATTTCAGATCTGACTACAACCACGTGGCCTTCAGACACATCAGGAGCAGTAATGCATTTGCCAGGCACCTTACCAACACAATCCTTTTTATTCCAGTGTAATTTGTAGTTAGAGTGGCACAGGCATTCATAGTCTCCCGGTGTGTTCACACACAGCTGTTGGCAGCCACCGTTGTTGATGCTGCATTCATTTATGTCTGTAGAGGAAAGGAAGTACTACATTTAGGAAGTAACTTCTGCTGCATACTAAGACCACTAGATAAACGTGTAAAAAATACTGCTTAGTAGAGTTTGGAAAAGCTCTTAGGAAACCCATCTTGAAACAGTTTTGTTTTCATGGAAATCTTTCAATGAATGTCAAAATGAATCAAGTGTTTGGGGAGAGTTGATTCTTAAACCACACGTTAGAAAAAGATACATCCAGCCTCAGCAATAAGTTAACAAATTAATGAAAAGGAGAACAAATCAACTGTTCGTTGCTCTGTGTTTAATAATAATTATAATAATTATAATTAATATTTCTGTTTTGGAATAAAGACAGAAAACACAGACAGGATTCATACTGACAATCCTAATACTGATACTAATACTGACTAAGCGTTCAGAGATGTCAATCACAGAACTCTATTTAATATCAAGGGGATAATCACCACCACCCCTTCTGGCCAACTAGCCAATTTCAGAGCCTTGCCCAGCTCAGTAACTGCCAATAGAGAAAGAGGAATTACCAACAGCACAACATACTACTCTTGGTGCGCTGCTGTTTGCTGATGCAGAAAATTACTCCCATTGTGTAATCCTCAGCTCTGTTGGAACCGGATTGGCAGTTCCCTCCTTTACTACTTTCAGGAAGACTTTTGGACTTTTGACTGCATTTCTGGGCTGGAAGAGTTGAGATTAGTGACATAAAGTCCATCTGGAGGCCAGTTACCAGCAGTGTACCCCAGGGGTCAATGCTATTTATCCTCTTCATTAAACCTGGATGATGGGACAAGAGTTCACCCCCAGCGACTTGGCAGATGATACAAAACTGGGAGGAGTGGCTGATACACCAGATGGTTGTGCCACTATTCAGAGGGACCTCAACTGGCTAGAGAAATGGGCTGACAGGAATCTCATGAATTTCAACAAAGGGAAATGCAAAGTTCTGTTTCTGCTGCTCAGATCCACTCTGATGTCTGCTCGTCTCATCTCCAGTATCTTTATGGCAATTGTATATAAAACTACAAAGACGTCACCATGGAATTCCCAGTCAGTGCCAAAGAGTCCCAGAAAGTCTGCACAACTGAATATATTCAGTTCTACTTTTCTCAGTGGTAATCAGAGTACGTGACACTGTTTTCCCCAGTTATTTGTTTCCTCCTCTAGATAAATAATCATTTGGAGACAACATTATGAAATAGATTACCAAACTGAGCTGGTTTCAGTGTAAACACATGCTACATGTCAGAATGAGGATAGCAGGCATACTAATGAGCAGGTAAGGAACGATGAAAAAAGGCTACACCTGAAATCTGTATTGCTTCCAATGATACCACAAAATTGGCTCAAATCTTTGGTTTTGATCGACTTCTAGGTAGGGTCTGAGACACTGACATCCTATTATGTCCAGAACTTAATGTTTTCCATATGTGTCATAAGGTACAAACTCAGTACACTTAACGGCACTGACAACAGCTGGTAATTGCCTGCAAATGGAGGAGTTGGTGTGGTACAAGGATTAACATCTGCACAGGAATATGGCATGAAGGAGCAATTAACACCCAAGAGATAAACTTCAGTTCCTTTTCCCCACTGGTGCTCAAAAGAACTTGAATTAGTGCAGAGGAGTTTATGAGAAAAGACTTCCTTTGCAAGTAGAACACACAGCATTACTCCCTATCTACTCAGATAGATTCCCTGATTACCAATATAAAACAGCGATGCTGCAACCCTTTAATCTTCTCCACAGGCTTTTTAGAAGCAGAGGCTAGGACAGATCAGACATAAAGAGACCCCTGAATTGTTAACTTCAAGTACGAGTGTGCTCATTTCACCTCAGAAATAAATAGATCTTCCTCAGAATTAAGTAAGCAGAAGTAGTCAGCAAGGTCTTGCCTAAAAAGTTTATATGAAATAGGTTCATTTCTATTTAGTGCTCAGTTACTCCTGCTTCCATGGGGTAATTCTATAAATTTGCCACAGAAACATCAATGCTTTACACACGCTAAGCTTCCATCTTCCATCTTCCTCTGTTCTTGAACTTTTCACACAGCAGAACATTTAGGAGTATTGTTCGTGGCCGATGTAAATTAACATCAGCTAGAACTCCAATCTGCATCATGTAATGATTTGACACACACAAGGATAACTCACATAACTGTAATTCTTGAAATCACCCAGAGAGCCCTGTTCTTAAAGTCCTACCCAACTGCCTATTCACTGAAGTCAATGACAATTGTGCATGTGAAGCATCTGTCAAATTACAGCTTTGGTCTAAATGCAAACTCTAAGTGCACTCTGGCAGCATACAGTGTATTAAGTTTTTGTACCTCACCTCCACAGTGTGTGAAGCCATAGAGAGCATATCCTTTGTTACACGTACACTCAAACGTGCCCGGATGATTGATGCATGTATGGTCGCACGTCCGTTCAAAAGAGCATTCGTCGATGTCTGTGAGTTTTAAGGGGACACATCAGTACCATTCAGCCTGAGCAGGGAGAGCTTATGAGCTAATAAAGCTGGACAGAAAGATGTGCAGGATTATGTAAACTAAGCAAATTCTTTTCAAGTAAATAATGCAGCAACATGAAACAACTTTCAAGAGAACAGTTACTTTTGCCAAACAAGCTTTTTCTTGGCAAATATGACAACTGTTGCTGCATTTTAACAATTACGTTCTAAAATAAATTGCTCCTCTTCTCCATGGGGAAGAAAAAAGAAAAAAAAAGCTGGCAGAAACCCTCTTAAGAAAAGTCCGCATGCAATCTGTGGAAATAGATTTACCAAAGAAAGTATTGTCCTCATGTTTCCCCAGAGATGAAAGTGGGGGCTAAATCCTTAATTCTGCACTAATACACAGTGCCCGAGTTAAGGCTGCTGACAACCACAGAGTTCTCTGAGATACACCTGAAGAGAGAGGACTGGAACAATTCAACCCAAACCATTCTATGATTCTACTATTTTTTCCATGGATTCACTATATCACACGTTTAGATTTCAATGTCGGTTTCCAAAAGATGCTGAGATCTGTTTTTTCCAGTGAAAACATTCCTTGGCATTACAACCACTTTGCATAACATCCTCTTTGTATAGTTAGTAAAAATGTCTAATCATGACCTCAGTAAACTGAATGGTAATATGATAACATCTCCATCACTTTCTAAGGCACTAAATGTTTGTTACATTAACCAAAGGCACCTAAAGATCTTGTGACAGCATATTGAGTCACCATCCCTGGATGTGTTTGAAAACCATTTGGATGTGGTGCTCAGGGACATGATTTAGCAGAGGGTTGTTAGAGTTAGGTAGTACGGTTAGGTTGTGGTTGGATTTGATGATCTTTAAGGTCTTTTCCAACCTGAGCAATACTGTGATTATGCGTGGACGGAGAGATACTGGCTTATTTCTCCCTGTAAGTTATACTAAGAACATTAACAGTAGGAAGAAAAAAAAAAACAATTATCCTCACAAGGATATTTTTAACATGATGCTATCTCATTATGCCACTAAAAACACCTCCTACAATAGTATCAAGCCAACTGTATTAACAGTTTCTTCAGAAATTAAAAAATACGTATTTAAAAACAACCAAAAACTGAGGAATGGAAATTATTCTGGAGTCCATTATCACTTCATCATTGTAGTAGATGTCCAAACCATGCAGATTTGTCCTACTTTTATTGCTTCTCTCCAGCATGCATACCTTGACAAGACTTCTCATCTGTTAATAATTTAAACCCTTTTCTGCAGCTGCAATCAAAACTGCCAACAGTGTTTTTGCAGAAATGATCACAGCCTCCGTTATTGGATTGGCACTCATCAATGTCTGTAACAAAAACAAGCAAACAGAAAAACCATGAGTAAGCAGAATATATTCCACATACTCCCACTGTCAGCTCCAGAAAATAGTCACGTTCAGTTGATGGGGAGAAGCCTGGAAACAAAATCTAACCAACCTATTACAAATGTTGAAGTTAGGTCTGGCTCTTAAGAATGACCTGGCCCACTCGTGACTGTGTTACTGTTTTCATTCATCTTTTTTCTGTCAGCTACGTTTCAGTACATATATGTACATAAGACCACTTCCCCAAGCTTTGTTTGGAAACACTCAACTTAAATGCTCTCCAGCAGGTTTCAGCCCTTTCAAAATTCTCTCCTCCTAATTCTCCTCCTCCTAAGCCCTGCAGAAATGTGACTCGAGGGAATTCCTGATTTGTCTTTTCCATGCTAACATTAAAATGAGTCCTTTAGCTAATGTTAATTGACTCAGGCATGGGGATTCCATCATTTTTTGCCTAGCAGAATATTTAATTATCATCTTAATATTTAATTAAAGAAAAATATGTTCCAATATATTACCAAACACCCTTTTTGTCCTTGCCAGTACTCTAATTATCCTTAGAGCTGCTTGAACCAGCATAATTCTACTCAGGCTGCTCTGAACTACATTCTAATATTTACTTACGGATTTCTGTAATAGCCTGTTGAATGTGGATAGCAGACAGTGGGACCGTATGCCTCTAAGAACCTACAAACCTACACCTCTGAGCTTTATTCCTCCCAACCCTCACAGGTCTACAATGAGGCCATCTTGGTGAGGGGAGAGCAGTGAGGATTTCTGCACTGCTCTCAGAAGGCAACTGCGCGTCACTCCTGGCTGCAGTGCCTCCTAGGATCACATTACAAATACCAGCCTGCCTCTATACACTGGATTACCTTCATTTGGAGACAAGTACCTCATGGCACGTTGTTAGTACACACACGTCCATGAGTACAAAACCCACCTTTGCATGTCTTCCCATCAAACTGGAGCGTGAATCCAACAGGACAGCTGCAGTGAACTCCGGTCGATGTATCTTTACATGTACGATCGCAGCCACCATTATTAACTGCACACGTTTCTAGCCAACACAAACAAACAAAAACCTACTAAAGTTTGCTCGGGGATATCATAATGGTAAGAAACATCACACGATACGAGGCACAGTTCCAAGCACACTGACGTTCAACCACATTCAGCCTATAGTTCACTCCAAAAGCCTCACTCTGCTCACATCCACACTTTGGTCTCCAGAAACAATCGAACAATCATTGATAAATGAGTGCCATTTTTTCCCTCATGAAGGAATTCAGTGACACAACTTTGCTTCATCCTCACTTCCATTTGAGACGCCATTCTGTCAGACTGCCCCTCTGCTGCCATCTGTTGCACAGCAACAACATGTGAAGGGATATTGGTGGGAGGGTTCAACCTCTACTGCCAGATCACTGATATCCATCTCTGACACTGGGGGCCAGCATCACAGAACAGGAGGCAATACTTTCAGAGCAGCCCTTGCACACAAGCAACTGCCAAATCTATACGTTGCCTCAGCTTCGTACAGGTTCCCATGGAGACTCCACAGACTGACGTACTGCCTCTGGATTTTTCATCACTAGGGCCAGTTTTCTTCCATGCACAAGTGTACTTTTAACTGAAGAGAAACAGGTGACTGCACTGTGTTCCCATGGCGAAGTAGAACCATGGAAACTCATGGTACTTTGAGGGCAAGTTCCTGATCTTCCTGCTGACAATCACAAACAACGTACAGAGTTTCTTATGGTTTATGTAGTAATAGTCTGTCCTTAAAGGGTGCTGTGCCACTATGAGCAGAACTCACAGAATCACAGAACGGCTCAAATTGGAAGGGACCTTAAAGATCAGCCAGTTTCAACTCCCCTACTGTAGGCTGGTTGCCATTTACTAGATAGTGCCCAGGGCCCTATCCATGCTGGCCTTTAACACCTCCAGGAACAGAGAATTCAGCCCAGAACTGATTTGGCCAAATTAAAAAAAAAAAAAAAGAACAAATATTCAATGTAAAAAGTTTCAGCAAACAGCAGAATTATTTTGGATAAGCACTTTTACCCATGAGTAACCGTCGCTTAACTCGCTTGTCCACATCAGCTCCTGCTGTTGTGTTGCCTTCTGGAATTTCAACAGCAGCTTCTTCCCTCTCTAGAAGCAAGCAACAACAAAAAAGCAGATGAGCAAATATGCCCTGACCAGACGCTTCATATCCATATGTACAGACAAGAAAATGGCAACATCACGCACTGAATTATCGGAGACAGTTGGATCCAATGAGGCAGAAATAAAATTTTTAAAAAGAAAAAAAAAAAAAAAGTAAGAAAGAAAACCACGAAGACCCTTCAGCCAAAGCCATGGGAATGTACAGTTGCTTCCATGTAACTCATGCCTGTTTCAGTATTCTCAAGTTTGGTAAACAGAAAATGCAGTACTGATGTGGTGAACAGTAACAAGATGAAAGAACTAACTGAACTGTCATGAGCTGCTCTGTTATGATCACGCTGTCATCATCCATTACAGACTAACGCAAGGACAAGCAGTTTTGACTGAGCTATTGATTTCAATCAACAGGCAACAAAGTCTCTCAGGGACTGGTTTATAGGTCTCAAGTACTTTCCTTACTGGATTACTGCTTTTCAAAAATTGTCCTTTAATTGAATTCAGAGTTCTGGTTTTAACATATGTACTGCTTTAGTTACACTCTCTGGCTCATGCTTGTCAAGAAACTTGATCTAAAAATCCTAGAAAGAAGGGAATCTTCTTTGGTTAGTGACAAGCTTTGTGCTTCAAAGGGACCAGTACTAATTACAGGCTGCAGTAATATGAGGTAGCTACTTAAGTAGAGAAGCATAAGTTGCCTGGACCCAACCAGCTCACTCATGCACTAGCATGTTTTTTAGTTTTGGATTCCTTGACGTTTTCTAGCTCTACTAGTAAGAGGAACGTAAGTCATGAACATACAGTAATATCAAACCACTCTTGAGTTGGTCATCAGCAAACACTACTCCTCCTACTGACCCAGGCAGGTTTTCCCATCCATATGCATGATGTACTTGGGGTGACATCCACAAATAGGCCCGTTATCAGCATCATCACATGTATGTTGACAGCCACCATTTCCATGATTACATGTTACTAAGAAGAAAATATACATTAGACTTCACAAGTACTTCCAGCACCTTTAAAAGACAGCATCCCATTTTGTCTCCATCTGGCCATTCAATACACCTTCTTATCATGTCCACTTCCTCAAAAACTCTGACTCAAGCACTGCACTGTTCTCTTGTGGAGCTGAACTTAAATGATGGTACAACTTCCAAACTAGTATTCTTTGGCAAATTATAGATTGGTGCAAGAGTGTTCAGCAAAGCTATCGATTCTGGCTTAGCCCCACAAGCAGTCGTGAGGTGTGCTTTGCTGTAACATATCAAATCCCACATCACCACAAAGAGAACACTGTTTACTTTGGAAAACCATAACCATATGCAGAACGTTGCATACAAATGCAGCTTCTCTGGTTCTTGGACAGCTCAAATCCTGGTCGGCATTCACAAGCAACCCCTCCTTTGGGCGTTTCTCTGCAGATGTGTGCACAGCCATGATCTTTATTCATGCAGCTCATGCCTTCTGCAAAACAGACAAAGGCAAGAGCATCAGCATCCTCAGCAATTCCAAGTGTGGGCAACAAGCAGATACAATCAGCCCAATGTAGGCAGCCATCATTTGCTACTTCTGGGAAGGCTCCACAGCATTAAAGCAAAAAGCATGAGCTTACATACTAGAAAAGCAGAAAGTCCAATTCTGCAAAGCCTGTGACACCAAGGGCTTCTCCAGCAGTGATCTTTCCTGTGTCCACGTTCTTTGATTGCAAAGACAAAAAGCAACAGCCCTAGGTTTGTGCAGCATTCTCATCTAACCCTCTCACTTTATACCAGTGTTCACAAAACTTTGAATAAAAAACGCAAGGTAGTTGGTACATGGCACGTTCAAAGCCTAAATTGAAGTTCTTAATTCTCTGATTAAAACGAAGGCTCACCAGTCACAGGAACATCTTAAGATGTCAGACAAATCATAGAATTGTTTGAGTTGGAAGGGACCCTTAAAGGCCATCTAGTCCAACGAGCAGGGACACCCATAGCTAAGTCAGGTGCTCAGCACCCCATCCAGTCTGAGCTTAAATGTCTCCAGGGATGGGGCATCCACCACCTCTCTGAGCAACACGTGCCAGTGCCTCACTACCATTATTGTAAGAATCTTTTTTCTTATATCCAGTTTAAATCTGCCTTTCTTCAGTTTGAAACCATTTCCCCTTGTCCTGTCACAATAGAGCCTGCTAAAGAGTCTGTCTGTCCCCTTCTGCCTTACAGCCTCCCTTTAGACACTGAAAGGTTGCTATCAAGTCTCCTCTATCATTCCCACTTCAATCACTGGCCTACACAGCTGACTCCCAGAGCAAAGACCAAATGGTGACCAGGCAGGTGTGCAAACTCTACCTACGCTGTATGGTAATTTGTTTCTTTATTTCAAGAAAACCTGTCTAAATAATCCCACTGGGGATTATCACATCATTTTCTATTTCTGCACACCTCCCAGTGGGTCACTATTTGGAGCTCAGTATCTGCTAAAACCCAAAGAAAAAACAAGGTGACACCAGTGGCTTTCTTCTTCCTGATGCATCTCATAAAACCATCACATCATTTGTGCCACTAATAGTTAGGATCACAGTTTTGCTGATGCCTTCTCTATTGCTTCAAAACTGCACAAGGAAGCTCCTAAATGAAAATAAAACCACTGCATTAGCGAGTGGAGGTCAGCTCCTTGTCATTATCCCATTACACTTCAGTTAGGTCCTTGCTCAGCACACAGCCAACTACTGCACCCTTTCTCTGTTAAGAAAGCTTAAAGTAACAAAAGAATGGATGTTGCAGAGCTTGGATTATTCTGCTCTACTGGCTTTTTGATTCCTTTCCCACAGTGAGATTCCTTAGAGGTCTAACAAGACAATGACACTTAAATCCTGCAGCATACAGACCAGCCCAAGGAGCCCACATGAAAGCTGCCATCCATTAAGTGCTGTCATTCAAGAAATGGGACAATCCATGAGACCACAAATTAGCCTCATTAACT
The DNA here is from genome assembly GCF_023343835.1 of Lagopus muta. Taxonomy (NCBI): domain Eukaryota; kingdom Metazoa; phylum Chordata; class Aves; order Galliformes; family Phasianidae; genus Lagopus; species Lagopus muta. The sequence continues at coordinate 9,476,548 of NC_064438.1, read as the reverse complement.
CTTGTGTTTTTGTGACATCTCTGTACTTAAACATGCAGAATGATTTGGTCCATTAGCTCAGTGTTGTCAGAAAGCATTAAGAGAATTAGCGGCTTAATTTCTGTTAGCAAAGTTGTTGTTGCTTGGCTTGGAATTTTTTGCTTTTGTTTCAACTGAGCTATCAAAGGGGAAATTGCTCAAGCAGGTAGTTCAGTGAGGTTCACTGATATCAGACAAATGGTTTAAATGCTGATCTGGGGATTGCTCATTTCTGAGCTAGCAGAGTTCAATCAAGTCTCCACGGAAAGCTAGAAATGCACTTTCCAAACCAGTACACATTTTAATATCAGAGCACCCACTATGTAACAAGGTACATGACTAAATCCACCAAAATCTAGCTGGTCTGAAAGAGAGCATTTTGTAGAAGAGAAATACACCTCCTAGCATTTACTATGAATCTTCTACAAATTTCCAAAGGTGGTAGAAAAGTGCATCTTCCATTTGGCCCTACTTTACTAGGATCTATCACAGAAGTGTACAACTCCAAGCCCCGTTTGCCTGCAAACTCCATCACAGATGCACAGTCTTCTGGGTCACACTGTTCCAGATCCGTTCTCATGTCACCTTGTGGTCCAGTCCCACACCATGTACTTCCCAGGCACACAACTTCTTGAGCAGCAGTTCTTGCCCTAATGACACACCTGGGAAGGAGGAAGTACCTGGGGAAGGAGGAGTCATTGGACTGCCACAACCCTAGACAAGGGAACAGAATCCAGAGGACCATGAGCGAGAGCAGTCCTTTCCGATGCCCTTTGGGATGTTACCCAGTGATAAAATTTGTCATAAATATCAATAGCCACTTCAAGATGAACTTTTTTCCTAGTGAAAATTCTACACTTTCCTTCTTTTTCCTTTTTTGTATTCTCTAACATGCAAGTTAAACACAGAAACAAGCTACAATGGTACAGCTGTCCCGCCATCCACAGCAACTGCCTCCCAGTGTAAACCCATTCTCTCACACACCAATGAGAAATAGCTCATTCAGAGCAGACATCCCAGGGAAAAATATGATTTTGCACAACTTCAAGGCATAGAGTTCAACTGGTTTAAGTAGGGGCCAGGCAGAACCATCATGAACCTCAGAGCATCCCACATGCTAGAACAAAGCATCAGCTGAAAATCAAGTTAAGTGAATTATCAGAATCTCCTCTGATAGCTACCTAACCTTGAGTTCCATGTCACAGTCCTGGAATAGGTGACAGGGAACCCAGAAGATATGAACAAATAAACTCAGAAGGACTAGTAGGCCTGAGGCTTCCTAATTACCCTGGTCCTCAGAAGAAATACGGCAGCCTCAAGCCTGTGCACTTCTTGGATCTACAGTTCACTTGTTTTCCTATATTGCAAACCTCTAAGAAGATTGTGCACTCTTAACCGAGCTGAGAGACAGGGAAGGAGATACTGACTTATATTACAGATAAGAAACAGAACTAAACAGGTGGGCTAGGCCGTAGGTGGCAAATGTTGTTTAGATCGATGCTGCGATGTCTCAAGAGAGGACTAATAAAGGATATGCACTGAGAGATAAATACACAAGGCAGAGACTTAGCAATGAGTGGAAAAGGAGAGAACAAAGTGAGGGGAAGAGATACAGCAGTGAGATTTGGCTTACAGCAGCCCTGCCCACCCAAGAGAAAAAACAGTGGGGAATTCCATGGAGTGCTTCTTCACAATAGCGCAGGAAGGGGCAGAGGGTAAACAGTCACAGAGCTATGACCTGAAAAAAGTAGTTTTAAAAACCAAAAACACCACTTTTATATTTCAATATCAAGAACTCCAAAGGTATGATTATTAATGACAGGAAATACTACTGCCGTTAGATCAAGAGAGGGAGTAGAGTATACTCAAGAAGTAGCAAATAAGAAGAGTTGGAAGCTTCTCCTCTCTTGGCATCAGCCAAGGTGAGGAGTTGAAGCAACTGATTTTCATTCTTGCATTCATCATCTATGCACATAAACATACACCACTGCTAGCAAACATGAAGGGAAAAGCCCTGCCCTGCCACTGCAGCCTGCTACTCTGAGCAATGGCCTGAGAAATCATCCCGTATCAGCCAAACTCCATGAGACCAAGCCGGTACCAGAAAACCTGATAATACACATTCAAACAACAGATCAATTCAGTTACATCAGATGACAGCCATCTCGGTGCATGCATCTCTGGATGGCCATATATGTCTATAAAGGCTGATCTTCTCAGCACGGGGATTTTTAAAGTGAGATTTGTTTATTCATGCTCAGAGTCCTCTTATAGTCATGCCAACGATAAGTCTTAGATTAAAGAAAGCTTCCCAGCCTTAAATACTTCTGAGCAAGATATTCACCATACAGTTCAATGGACAAATCCCCATTCTGAGCAACCACTTTAAAGTATTCCTCAAGGGCATCCAAAATAATTTTGTTCAACCTGATATCTAATTAGACATCCAAGGATCTCTGATCTCTCAAAGGTTGCTTCATAAAGGTTTTACTCAAAACAAAGAACAGGATTTGAATACCTTTGGGGCTGACAAACTATAAATCTCCTAGCTGAAACCTAAACACTATACAGGGAATCTAAAAGGTACCTAGGGGTAGTGTAGATACTGGAACCAAAGTGAGAATGGCCTGAGCTCACTCTTCTTCAGTGTATTGCCATTCCCTGTATCAGGATGTAGTTCAGCTATCCAATGGAGCATAAGGTACACTGGGAACAGTAGTACTGTCTTTAAGAGGTACAACATACAGATGTACAGACGGGATCAAAGAGACAGAAGGGATGTGAAGTGCCTTCAAAGTCACTTAGAAGATCCTGACACACGTTTCCTTTCAAAAGGAATTAGGACTTCAAGACCCTTCTCAGCCTTAAAAAACTCAAAGTACTTTTGAAGCTGCTGTAAAGACTTTGCAGTGAACTTTTGTCAGAAACTCCTGCTTGGTGCCTGGAGGGAGGCAGCCAGTACCTTCTGAGCGGTGGATGCACGTGTGCTGGTTGTCACTGAGAAAGAAGCCTTCCTTACAGCGACACTCATAGCTCCCCACCGTGTTGACACAAACGTGCTGGCAGCCACCATTGTTGAACATGCATTCATCTGTATCTGGAAGACAGAGAAAAAGATCAGCTTTATACCTATCCTGTAGCAATCAGAAAATCTTTTAGGTTGGAAAAGACCACTAAGATCATCCAGTCCAACTGTCAACCCATCCCCACCGTGCCCACTAACCACGTCCCTCAGTGCCACATCTGCATGGCTTCTGAACACCTCCAGGGACAGCAACTCCACCACCTACCTGGGTAGCCTGTGCCACTGCCTCACCACTCTGAGAGGAAATATCTTCTAATATCCAACTGGAACCTCTCCAGTGCAACTTAAGGCCATTACCACCAGGCACCTAAGACAATTTAGACCAGTCTGTTGTTCTGGCACCATTGCAAAAGTATATTTTTGTTCCTGCTGCTTGCAGTCTGCCCAGTAAGTCACCAGGCTGGCCAATCAAACCAACAGCAGAGCAGTCTCAGGGCAGCCAGGAGCAAAGCACCAGCACAGCTCCATACTCCGTGTAGAACATATGCTTCATCTTCAGCAGCTGCAGAGTACTACCACTAAACAACCTAGCATGTTTACATCTAGTCTGAGCATCCATGCATCATTCTGTCTCTGCAGGACACAACTTCAGCTCCAAACCGTGCAAGCAGTATCAGGTAGCTTTCAGTAAAATCCTCATTCTGATGCAAAGGTGCAACAAAATCAAACACCGACTCAAAAATCAATTTGGCTTAAATATAAAACCTGCCTCTTCTTCCTCCTTACCTTCACTCTGGATACAAGTCACACATCACATCAGTTCTGATGCTCAGTTTGATCTGTTATCTTCAAACTTAGGTCATTTGCTTACCATCAAGGAGCTGTTGTGCTGCCTAACCATAGTCAAGGACAAAAGCATATGCTCTGAAAATAGATTTAATGTTGATTTTAAATTACATGGAATTTCAACAATACTAGAGACTATAGAAACGCTCCACTTGCAAGACAACCAAGAGAAACAAAGAGTAGAAAAACCTTCTGAACAACAGAATGTTCATCAGAATTCCAGTTCTTCCATTTTATCTCTTAATTACTGCAGACTTTTGTAACCTCTACCAGTAAAAACTAAATAATTAATAAAAAATTCCTACCCCAATTTTCATAGATGCCAGTTTGGACAGGAAGCAAAAATGCTCAGCATCTTAAAAACAATCAACAAGGCAAAGCATTGCTTAGGGAAAGCACTGGTTCAATCTGTAAGTTCCTGTGGAATAGCATGTTTGCTCCCTGTTCTGTTCATTGTTCCTGTGATAATAGCACAATGTTTTTAATTTAACACTTTGGTATTTCTGGCATAAAACAGCTGCCTTCCAAAAAAAAAATAAATAAATAAATGGAGAAAGAGAAAGGCTTTTAGTAAGAAGCATAATGTAGCATTACAACAGATTTAATTTCTGCTAAAGGCAGTGAGTAAGCCAATTGGATGCAAAAGAATGTGACCTGCTCACAGCATCGATGGTGGCTGACATATGCCTATCACAGAGAAGCAGAGTATTCTAGAGCTCTACAGTGATGTGAATGTGCAAACAATCGTGAATAAACAGCCACCACAAGCCTTCAGTACCACGGTTTTGAACTCCAGCAGATGTTTCTGTCTTACAGGCCTTGGAAAGCTTACAAAATATCATCTCTTTCCAACAAGTAATTGTCTATTTGGCTAAAACCCAGGCACACAGCTGAGATCTTCAAAAATGAGGGTGAGAGGGGAACGACCATGGTGTGAACAAAGTAAATAAATAGATTAAGAGAAGATGTGATCCAATTTGCTGCATGCCAAAATATTTATTTAAAGTTTACATCACATCTCAAAAATCGGCTGGTCAGTGGTAAAGACTTCATTGTATGTCAGTGGCACTTTATTTTGAAAAGTCTGCCACGCAGTACTGAGCAGCTTCCCAGCAACTGTAACAGGTGGTAGATTTTGGTCTAAGTTATGCCTGTGCCTTAGTGATCCCAAACAAGTCAGCCGAAGCACGTTCTAGAATGGCACCCTTTGGTGCCACTGCAAGAGGCAATGCGTTAGCTCACATTCAGCCCTCCCTGGTAACCTCATCTGAACTCCGGTGTGTTTACACAAAGGCGCCAGAGAAAAACAAGACGTCCTTCCTAATATGTTAAAGCATCAGCAGATACTTTGCCTCCCTCTCTGCCTTCTCTTGTGGAAATACTTGGGATTTGGCAGCTTCATCCTCTGCTCAGCTTGCACTGTAACAAAGTCAGTCTGTGGTTTTGCAGCAGGTAAAGCTCAACAATCTCACTGGAAACTCCAGAGTTTTTCTCTTGTCACCCAGGGGTGGTCTGACCCTCTTCTGATGTGCCATTAACCAGTGAGAAATGACACAGCTAAGCCAACCGCAGTCTTAAAACTATGCTTTGGGAGCAAGTTTCCCAAAACTGATGTTGGCATGGAAGTCTGCCAAGGAACATCCATGTGTGGTGTGCAGCAGGAGAGAGAAACTCCAAAAAAAGCCCCCCCCCTCAAAAAAAAAGAAGGAAGAGAGTATGAGTTGCAGACTTAGTTGGAGCCAGTGCTAGCGAGGCCTCGTAAGCCTTAGATCTGCGGGCACCACTGATACCAAGCTGATGAAGTGCACCTCCCAGAGATGCAGTTACTGTTACCTTAACATCCCCAGCCACCATGTTCACACGCACACTCCTTACCCAGACAGTTGTGGCCATCGTGAGCCAACATAAAGCCATCGTAGCAGGTACAGCGGTAATTTCCTGGGATGTTGAAGCACTCGTGAACGCAGCCTCCATTGAAGTCGTTATCACATTCATCAATGTCTAATGAACAAAGCAGAAGTCAGTATTATGGCTGTGCTACAGTTTGTGACGTGACCACATAAATGTCAACATCAACTGATGCCCTAAATTGTCACTGTCTTGCAAACAGACCATGCTTAACACGTTACACGCTGAACATCTCCAAAACGTGACAGAATACCCCGCAGTTGCCATGTGGATTTACCTCATAGCCCAAGGTTTCAAGGCTGCTGATTAAACAGCAAACTAACAGTCAGACCAAGCAACAATGCTAGGTTAAAAGCCATGTAACTGGTGCTCTTTCATTCTGTAATCAAGAAACAGAGAAGGTATTCCGATTTTAGAACCATCCTGAAGAATAAATCACCCTCCTTGTTTTAAGACACATTTTTTTAATTTTCTGTTTTGCCTTAGGAGTATCTCACTTTTTCACGTGTAACATCATAGTAAGTTCCAGTGATCTCATCTTTAAAAGGTTGCCTGATGAGGAAAGCTCCATTTAAAAGCCCTCTGAACAGTCAAAGGCTGCATTCCTGCAGCAGACGGGAGTGAGATGACACGATCAAAGAAGGACAGTACACAAGTAAAAGTCAGAACGCTTGTATCACCAGATTACTGGCCCATCCCAGCAGAACTCAAATGGATTGACAGCTCATATGAACACATCATACAGTTATTCTGGGGAGCTTTGTGCTAAAGGGTAACACTCACACCAAAATCTTTAAAGTACTCAAAATCCACATCTGTTAACACACATTTAACATGGATAATTTGCTTCAGAACAGCAATATTTATAAAAGATGTGCTACAATGTGGGAGATCACAGTTATAACACCCATGTTCTGCCTCTATGCTGCTGGCAGGAAATGTTTCTCACATATCCAGATAGCTCTGTAAAACACCTCAGAACCTTAGCTATTATAAGGGAGAAGACAGCTATTGTATTAGAAGGGAGAAGAGATGCCACTGCAGACTCAGAGCTTCTGTTACATTACCTTCGCATTTTTTCCCTTCACCAGTGTAGCCAACCTTGCACATGCACTTGTACAGCTTGGGGGTGTTCTGGCAAATAGCATCCGGGTGGCAGTCGTCGAGCCCCAGGGCACACTCATCCACATCTGCAAAGAGACAGCAGGGTCAGGGGGTGCCAGGGATGGGGGCACACGGCCTGCACACATCCAGGCCACGTGGTGTCGGGCTGCAGGCATGCATACATGCACGTGTTTGCATTCAGAGGCAGAAACATGCAGAGGCTGTATCTGAGCTTACATACGTATGCTGGCTGTACGTGGATACCAACGCATGTGCGAGCAACCCAGGTCAGTCTGTACTAAGATTTTGTACTCATGGATAAATACATCTTCACTGGGATCTCCACGAGGGTTAGCTGACAGTTACACAGAGACTGTACAGGTAGCAGAAGGAGCTATGGCTGTACCTCTTCATGGAGCAATGGAGAACAGGAGGAGCACAGTTATCCTCCTGGGCATCAAACACAATTGCTGGAGGAGCTCTGACACACCCATGCCACTGCTCTCAGGATGCCACTGACCTCAAACCGATGGAAAGACTTTACAGAACTGAGATATCTGAGTGGCACCGACCCCAGCGCACTGAAACACCGACTTACCATTGAACAGGCGTAAAAGCCGTTATCGGTGCCAATCTTTTTAAATACAAAAGCGGTGTGTGTGAGCAGCACCGCCGTCGCCCGGCAGCCATCAGAGCACGGCACATCCGCGTGGGAGCTTCGGGGCAGAGGAAATGGGGAGAGAGAGAGAAACACGGACAGGAGCAAGTCCTGGGGATGGAGAAGCACAGAGAGAAGGAGGAGAGGAAGAGCCGTCACGGGCAGCAGAGACATCGGCTCCGTTCGGCATAGGTCAGACGCACACAGGAGGCTTCCAGCAGCCGGCAGAGAGGCAAAGCGGCGGGAGGAGCGCCGGCGCACCCCACGCATTTTTGAGAGCGGCTGCCGGAGCAGCAGGATGGGCTGCAGAACATCAGCAGAAGGTGATTCCTTCCGTAGCCAACCACTTCTACAGGGGGATCGCTTTCTAGCTGGGAATTTCAGCCAACACCTCTCCCGTTCACAATCACAGCATTCATCTCCCTCTCTTTCATTTGCAGTCACGGAACACGCCTGTAGGTACCGCGGCGCTGCCAACTTCTGGAAGCGCTCGTTAACCCCTCGCGGAGTCGGGCGGCGCTCAGCGGGGCTCAGGTGCGCGCAGCGCAGCACACGGGCTGCGGCGGCCGCGGGACCCGGCCCCGGGGTTCGGGAAGGCACACCTGCCCGGCCCGCGGCCCCGGAGCGCACCGACGGGCTCCATCCAGAGCGCGGCGGCGAGCGAGCGCGGCGTTAACGCGCGGCACTCACCGGGCGGCGGCGGGGCGGCGGGGCCCGGCGCGGGCAGCAGCAGGAGCAGCAGCGGCAGCGCCCGCGCCCCCGCCGCGCTCGGGCGGCCGCCGGACCCCATCGGTGGCGCTGCGGCGGCGGAGGCTGCGGCGCTGCGGCTGCCGCTGCCGGGCGGGAGGAGGCGGCGGAGGGAGGTGCCGCGGGACCGCCTCGCGCCGACAGCGGGCGCGGGGCTGGGCGGGCCTCGTGCGGGGGCCGGGCCGCCCTTCCCGCCCCGGCGGCTCCGAGGCTCCCGCCCCCGTGAAGCCCTCCCAGCACCTGCGGCCGCCCCGCGCGCAGGTGTCCCGGCGGCCGCTCTCGGAACCGTCGCGTCTCGGCCGGGCCGCCCCCAGCCCGTTCCTCCGGGCTGGGCGCCGAGCGCTGCCATTATAACTGCATGAGCAGGGCTCCGACCTTTGAGGCGCTCTGGAAGGCGGGCGGTGCTCCTTTGCAGCCCTCCGTTGTTTTGTTCTGTGGGAAATGCCCGGCTCTGTCTCGCTGTAAGGGCGGTGGATACACGTTAGTAAATCTTCCGAGTGGAACTTTCCCTCAGCCTTTGTCCCCGGTTCCTTAATGGGAGCTGTAAATTACCGCTTTCTCACTGGAGCATCAGGCTTCAGTGCGTCTGAAACGATCAAAGTCACTCTCTTGAAACCCATTGTACAGCGGGACGGTGTCAGCCCCCGCCAGACCCATCTGTACGTGCACAGAGCTCCACGCCGTGCCCCCAGCAAGCAAGAAAGGAACGAAGCCTTTCCCCACCATCTCCACACTCTGGTGAACGAGCAGTCACATTTGTGGTAGGAACACGCACACATCTCATAGGAAGTAAGACCCATCGAGTCCAGCCCCTGGCTCCATGCAGGACCACCTCGCCACAGGGACACTGGTTACGGTGCCCCTGTGAGCAATTCCCAACGTGCAGAGCCCATTTCCCATTGAAGGATGAGCCCGCACGCTGCTGCCTTACAGAAAAGCTGTCACGAATCTCTAATAGTTCCCCTCCGGCTTCCTCCAGGAACTTGACCAACGCTCACTCAGATAAAACTCATCACAAGAAACAATGGCAGACGCAACAACCACACAGATAACCAGTAATAGAAGGCACACAGAGCCAAAACCCCACACGACCAATGCTTTCAGAGGCACAATAAAAGCTAAGCTGCTTATTTGCTTTTGTAAACTGAAATAAAAAGTGACAGAAATGTTTAGGAATGCCCAAATTAGATCAAAAGACCTCAACACACAGCCTGGAAAACAAACAGGAACAGTTTTAGATTTATCTTAGTTAATCAAACCATTTTTCAATACGTAAATCTCAAAGTGCTTTGTGTAGGATCTCAGCTATAATTAACGTGTAATGCTCATTTGTTTACGAGGAAGGATTGCCATTAAAGTCTCTCTTTGAAGACACAAAGACACAAACCAAACTGAAGCTCAGACCCAACTCAGATATCTCCCTGCAGCCCTCTTTAACTATTTCTGCTCAGCCACAGTCACAGGGGCAGCATGCTGACTACAAATATCTGTAAGGGAAGAGCACGTAACTCACCAGTAACTCTTCCCAAGCAGCAGATAAGCAGGGTACCTTTGTACATTACACACAGTGATCCTGCAATGAGCAGCAGTCTCCTCGAGGCACCTCACAGCCCTTCAGTCTAAGCTGCCTCAGCTTCCTGCAGACAGCAGTTCCATCCAGATGCTTAAGGGAGAGAGACTTTCACTTACTTACTTTTGGAAAAGACTCGTACATCTGAAAATGTGCCCGCTTCTTCCAATGGCACTCATGCACATGCTATGATCTTGCCAGCACTGCTCACTGCAAGCCTCCTCTGACCACCAGGACTGTCACAAACACTGTATGCTGTTCCAAGGAAGCTCTTCCATACACACATACCCAACTGCCCGGAGAGAGTTGGATGCATTTCTCTGAGAAATGGAGATAAAATTACTAATCCACAGGTTTTCACATATGTAACATCTCAGAGCTTTCATCTCAAGAGCTCCTCGCCTCCACGCGCACACCAAGCTTTGACCAGTTGCTGTCCTTTCAGATGAACCACTCAGATTTTTGCACTTTTCACGCACCCAGGGGTCTTTACAAGCTCCTGATCATGTTGTGGAGATCTACAGCAATAACACAGCTCCGGCAATCAGCATTGGGCTGTGCAGGTTACCAGTGAGAGGGGCCCACACACAGCCTAGCTCAGAGACAGGCTCTGGGGAGGAACTGGCAGGCTGAGGGCCGTGGGTGCCATCTTGTCCAGCCCCTGCAGAAGCAGGATGTCCTGGAGAGCACATTTGGGGTGAAGCAGGAGATGAAGGTGGGTAAAGCTGACTTTGCTCTCTGTGCTTCTCATGTAACTGGCACATAAAGCTTCCAGTCCACAGGCAACAGAAGCAGAACAACAAATGAGTTCCTCTCCTACTTGTTTACCGGTCCACTCAAAACCTAGAAACTAGATCTAATATACAGTAAGACACGCAGAACCGGTTTTTAGGCGAGATAAGCTGAGCACTATCTAATGAACACAGATTACAGAGGACTCCACTCGTATGTGCTTCAAATCATGCTAAGAAGCAAATGAAAGAGAAGGGAGCGTGCTTTTGCCTCTGCCTCAGCACACCTCCTTTACCCAGGAATTCCAGCCCTGGGACTGCCACATTAGATCTTATCCTAGGAAGAAATGGAGTGAAAAAGACAGGAAACAAGCAGCAAGGGCAATTACGGTTGGGCACACTTCTGCAACAGATGCAGGAGTGATCAGTCTCAGAGACTGAGGACAGCGCTATTTCCCTCATTAAACCCTGTAGTTGAAGCATCAGATAGTACCATCTCCAACAATTTCTGCTTTTCTTTATGCATCCTCACATAGAAAGATTGAGCACATGGCACACACACGAGACCGACTTTTTGTCAGAACTTCAAATTCTGAGACCTCCACCAAGCTTGGTCGAGTATCAGGATCAGAACTTATCCTAAGGTAGGAGAAAAGCCTATACAGCAGTGCCTGTATGTGTATGTATTCACACACACTCTCCCAGAGATCTACATTAGTCCCTCTGTCCCTGTCTTCCCTGTTCCCCAGTTACTTAGTAGGCATCTCTTCCCAATGGATGTGTCTGAGTGACAGCTGCTTGCAAGAATGCTACACCGTTGCAGGGAGGAGGCAGGCTCCATTTGGCTGAACAGATCAAATACAAAACAGTACAAAACAGAAGAAGAACAAGAAGAGTATGCTATCATGTACTTAGCTGCTACAGCATGCGCTGAAGCTAATGAAAGTTGGGCTTCTAATGAACTTCACCCTAAATGAGACATCCAAATGACATCCATACCTTCATTCAGGCAAAAAGGAAAGAAATGATTAGCTACAGTACATTAAGAGGCTTTTGAAAATAGCACATTAATGCTATTTCTCGTGTTAGAAGAGAAATTTTATTGCAATTCAGCAACTGTAAAACTGTTGTGTATGTCCAATTCACATTTAATGTCCAATGGATTCAAATGTCACAGGAAAAATAAAAAAGGAAAACAGTACCTGGTTTTGCCATCATAATGTAAACTTCAACACCCATCATTTAAAAAAGAAAAAAAAAAGTCAGTGATTTCCCCACTTAGTAAAATATACGGTTTGTAAGGTATTGATGCTTTTCCTAACAGCCGATCTAAAGGTATAAAATAATTTACAAAGATGAGAAGTACATCTACAGTATCTTCAAGTATTTTCAAGTATCCTATAGCATCTTGCACTATGGACAACAATCTTTTGACAATATACAGAAAAAGTTAACTCTGAATTTCACTGCAGAAACAAAACCTTAACATGTTCATGAATCCAGAACACATCAAAATATGGATCTTCCACAGCCAGCAGGTCCCATTTTAACAATTTGAGTTTTCAAAATGGAAGAAATGTGCAGTTCATGAGTACGTTCTCAACCGCAGACAGTTAATTTTACGGCAGATAAAGGTGCTTTTTGTATAAACTTTCCATATTCCAAATAAGTCTTTATTAATTAGCATTTTATCTTTGTATAAAGTATCACGTTAACTCTGATGGCATTAATCAAACAATTTATAGGAGATAGCCTGTTTTTCCCTCAAATCAGGTATCAGCTTGCAAACGTTTGGCCAATGCAGCACTATGCATTTACTGCAGTAGGAATTACTTACTTTTCATCATTGTATTTCTGTATCTATAGGATGTGTGTGTGCTAATGTGACTCTCAGTGCTGAGTTAAAAAACATTATCTTTTTTCCAGTAACTGCAATAATAGTGATCAGTATAGCCTCATTAACTCACATCTACCAAGCCTGAATTCTCATCTGAGAACAGTAACAGCGAATAATTAGTTACATTACACTACAGCTCATTTCTGAGCCAAAAAATAAAACTGCAATGCTACTTTTGGAAAGGGAGATGGATTTTACACAGTTAAAGGGTAGAAGACTGTGACTGTGCCATTTGTTCTATATAAACGTTATCCAATACAACAAAATGGCACGGAAGGAACAAATGCTGGATCCAAACATAATTCTGTAGGGCTGATGCTACGTCAATGAGAGCAGGAGGTTTGCTTGGGGCAGACACTGAAGAGCAATAAGGATTATGGCTGTGACTACAGACTGAACTGAACGCTGCAGAGATGCCAGCCAAGTCTCTTCCCAAAACTTGAACCCGGGCTACCATAAGGCTATGTTCAACATTTCCACCTTCCTTGGCATCCACTAAAGATTACAGCAAAAAGTGCTTTGTATCTTTATAGGATTAGGACTGTTCACCCCCCATGAGGAAGGATGTATCATAAAATGGTCTCCCTCTTGAAAATAAATTAAGGAGGCAGGAAGATGATCTCTTTCATCTGAACATTTAGCACACAGGATGCTGTCACTGGTGGACTGTTTCAGCCCCATGTGCTGCACAAAGAATGCCCACCACTTGGGAACCAGCAAACCCTCACCTGTGTCCATTCTAGGTATTTCACTGTTGTAACGAGGCCAGAAAGACCCACATCAAAGCAAGCCATTAGGCCAGTGTTATTGTCCCACATTAGATGAACAAATGCAAGCAAACAAATAAATAAAAACGTTAGTTCAAGGTTAACTACCTCATGTAAGGTAAAATTAATCCACACTTTGCTCTAAGATACAGATATGGTTTTAACAGGATCAACTAACATGACACGATCAAGATGGTTAATCCAACCCTCTTTTCATACAGATGTATTCACTGTGAAATATACAGGCCTAGTAAAATCATGATAAATAGAGCTGAAAGCACTGTAGGGTTTGGGGTTTTTTGTTTTATACTACCTTTACTATATAAATAAGCAATGTGGGGCGAGTATAGAAAGATTCTCCCAAAATACTAAGTTGAATACATGAGATTCTCAGAATAAAGTACTTGTTATGTTTTTGCCCTTCCAAGACTGAAAAAAACACACACACAACATACTTGTGTGAAATGCTGCTGCAAGCCCCAGGCTGAAAGAATTCACACCCACCCAGCCTGAGCAATGGCTTGGATATTGCCCTTGCACCTTTCTAATGCTATCATTAAATCAAAGCAGGACTCTGCTCTGATTTAAAAAAGAAAAGAAAAAAAATAAGTAGTGATAAAGTAACATCTCCATTTGATAATGAAATAAATAGGACAAAAGTAAAAATACTCAAACATTTAATATATGTGCTATGCTTATAAATTATGGAAATAAAACTAACACAAGATGTCACTAAACTGAAGGTAAAGAAAAGCTACTACAACAATGCATGATCCAAAAAACTCGGACTCTGCTTCTCCAGAAAGAGACAATACTGAAAGAAGTTTATACAATGGAGACCTCTTAAATACATAGCCCTGAATTTCTGTGCAGTAATTTGTGGTGCTGATAAATCAGCCTGTTAATTCACATACTCTACTTCAAAGAGATTTTTATCAGAGGATTCAAATGAACAGCACTGCCTTTAGGCATTTGCCAATTTCCAGCTCTTCAATAAATTAAACCTTCAAAATGTTTGTTTTATCACAGAACTGGACTAAGTTTTCCTGCTAAAAACAAAAGCATCCCAAATGAAGCTGATGTGAGAAGACACATCCACACCACAGAGAAAGAAAATAATGTATTACTCTGTCTTTTTAGACGAATTAATGCACGTTGATTTCTTGAAAGGATTGTGGTTATTATTTTGCAGGGGTACGAGCATCTTTCTTTAATCATCTAGCCTTCTTGAAACCCATGTCCCTTTTTATTAGCAGTTAAAGAGAATTACCAGCAGCAGCTACATACCAAGCTTCAACAGGCTGGTTCAAGTGGAAAGATTTTCTTGCACCACAAACACATATTCCAGGTTTTTGATTTAAGTGGGCTGCACTGTAAATTCTGAATTGCAACATAATAAAACCAGTTGTATCATAGATTTTTTTTTTTTTTAAAGACAAACTTACAACACAACGATAGGTTAAATAAATAAAAAACATCAGTTAAAAACATTCTAAACTTCTTCTGTGCAATTGTGTACCAATATGAAAAATATTACTTCAATCTCTGCACATTTCATGGTTCAGTCTCCTGGAATTCTCTAAAAATAATACTGATAACAAAAATAAAGGAAAACGTGATCTGTTGACAAGTCAGTGCTTTAGAGCTATTAAAAAGCACACATGAGAATTTGTAGTTCCCTTGCAGCAGAACAGTGACCCAACACGTTAAAAATCAAACACTGGTAATAATGTTAATATATAAAATATTAGTTTAAAAACTATAGAATGACCTTCTCAGCAGAAATGGAGTGTATACATTGGGCTCTATGACATACAGCATATCTGAAGGCAAGTTCACAGAATGCTGAAAGGCTCACTGCACCTTCTCTATGGCAAGGAAATACTGCAGCTTTAAAATAAGCTGCACAATACTCATCTCTATCTCTTTCACATGAAAGTGTGTAAAAAGCAAATCAGCAAATAAACTCTAAAATAGATTTATACCAAAATCCTCTTTTTTACATTGAGTTTACAGCTTCTATCCATTTGCCTGTACTATTTTTGGAGTTTCTTTCAAGAAAAGTCCAAGTTGCATTTTAGGGCCATGAACAAGTTCACGATACAATGTACTGGCAGACAGAACTTTTGCATACTAACAAGATCCACTCCTTGTTGCTTTTTTGTTGTTGGTGGTGGTGGTGTTTTAAACAGTTTTTGTTGTTTTTTTTGTGGGACAAGAGGTCAGATATCAATTCCTTTGACAAGAGACGCCTCCAGCGTAATGTTGAACTCCTGCAAGGTCTGCAGCACTCGAATCAAAGAATTCACTAGAGTGTGATCTTTAATCAGTGCTATGTCTTCATACATCTGTGCTGTGATTGGGCAGTCTGCGAGCAGGGCGATCCAGTGATGTAAAAGATGGTCTCTGACAAAGCAGCCATATAGAAACAGAAATAAAAATAAAGCAAAGTTAATTTCTCCTTTTTATGAAATGTTTTTGTTGCCGTTGTTCCTTGCCTTCCAGATAGGTTTACCATTTTCTCCACATATTATTATAAGGTGGAGAAGGGGGGAGTAATCAGCTGGCACTTGTTTCAGTAGGGGACATCATGCAAAACAAGCATTTCCAGGCTTTCCACTCCTCGTATCAAAAGATACGGTTCCCAGCAACCTGGAAGTCCCAGGCAAGCCCAGTGTCATTGGCCTGCTCCATTGCCTTTTAATGAGTAGTGACAAGTTCACCCAGCCAGGAAGGAAGAAGCCCCACTGATTCATGGTTTCCTGCTTTTATCTTCCAACCTTGCCAGCTAGGAGAGGCAGGCAGGCTACTCACATGGCCTGCTGCCCTTCTCTCATGTCTCAGTTGCCCAGCAATTCAATATTCAATCTGTGTATCTACGATTTCCTGTACTTCACATTCATGGGAATTCAGGGTATAGTTGACTCTTCTTTGGTTACAAAGTACTTCACAAGTAACAACCAAAATTCAAAACCCAGCACTTCTGTGGCTTTACCTTACTAATATACATTTTATAATATATTTTTTCATTTTATTAAAATATCATTTTAAAAAAACCAGTTTCTTCATACCTGGCTCCAAGACACACCAGCATCTGAAACTTGCCATCCTTCCCAATGTTTCTAGGAGTGTTGTTGATAGCAGTGATAAAGCGACAGAAATTCCTGGCCCTTGTCTGCCAATTCTCTTCTGGGACCATTTCATTCTGTTCAAGGGTCTCATAATACGTTTGTGCTTTTTCTTAAAAAGAATGGTGGGAGATAACGAGTATCATCAGCATATGCAGGATCCTAAAATAGCTCCAGTGCTTGGAATAAAGTAACCAGGCACCTGACCTTCACATTTAGATGATCACATTTAAAAATACCTCACTTTATAATGCTTTCCCCATAAGCTTGCTTACAAATCCAGAATACTGCCCAATGCCCACATCTGAGAGGTAGCAAATCAGCACAAATATCAGGGTCATGGAGGGTACAATTCAAGCTCAAAGGCTTAGATTCATAGCTTGTCCTTGAATTTCCTGGGTGATTATGTCCAAGCACTGTTGGTCCTTTTTGTTTTTTCCTGTGTGATTTGGTTCTGTGTTCCTCGTGTGTAAAACTGGAATTCCACTTCCCTTTCCCTGCACAGTTCTAACATAATTCTAGTATCTACTGAATTCTGATGGGCTGCAGTAACGATACAGGAGAAGCCTAATGTTAAAATACCTATGCAAAACACAGAAATACTATTGAAAGCAACTCCTTTTCTGTGTATTCAGTTGACTGATTTAGCTCTAGGGCAAAGGAATTAGACCTCTGTTTAAAAAACGTGTATGCTTATAAAACCCTTATTGCAACATCCAGTAGGACCAATAGCACAAGAATGATGTCCTCTGCTTTATAAGATGACTCAATCTCTTACAAGTGTGATTTATTGCTTTAGCAATGCTGCGCTGTGTGACCGTATGCCAATTCCCCATCTCACTGAAAACATCCACACAAGGGAATCTTGTTTTACACTACCAGTACTAGTAAGACAGATGCCAATTACAGTGCCAATACACTGTCAACTCTGGCAGAAAACAGATGTTTTCTTCTTTCAACAACACAAGGACATAAGAGCTCTTACAGCAATTCAGCTGCAGAGATGCCTCTGACAAGTATGCTGTTCACACCAGCTGAGACAAAGTGGCAGTGATAAGGAATACAGATGTATATATTTCAAAGGCATAAACAGATTCTGATATATTTTCCTCACACTTACCTAAGAAGTCCCAAATAAAGACATTTTTGAAGAGCCTGGGTGATTTAAATCCATGTTGAAATACTTGCTCAAGAGCTGAAACAAGTCCACTTTCTCCACACAGCAAGAGTGTCAGACTGCCTCTCTGCCAAGCACACACAAAGCACTTAACTCAGTTTGGCAGTTTAGAGACAGAAGGATTACATGCATTTATTAATCCAGGTTTTAAATAAATAGACACTCAAAGATACAGTATACTGTCAAACAACAACCCCAGACAGGATGGCTCATTTCTCACAAGTCCTCAGCTTTCCAAAATGCACTGACCTTCTTAAGAACAAGGGCAGCCATCTCAGGGTCTCACCATATTCAAATGAAAACACAAAAAGGTCAAGATGAAGACCAATGTGCAAGTTTTACCTACAGTAACGACTGGTGTACAGGAAATTAAGGAGATGTTTTCCTCTTTTGCTAAGCAATGAAGATCACCAGTCCATTGTAACAGGTGCTTCAGATTTTCAAGAAAAGCAGCAATTAAAGCTATTGCAAACCTTAGGGAAATAATAATTCTCCTTCAGAACATCATGGTAAATTGATTGCAAACCCAGTACATGATTCACTTGGGATTGATGTGTAAATACAATATTCAATTTGAACTGAATATGAATTTGCTATGCTAGCTGAACTTAGGGAAGGTAGGCACAGAACGAATGGAAAGATTCACATGCAAATATTGATAACCTCCAAGGGATACATATATGGTAGCCAGCACTGTACTGCTACTTCTCAGAATAGATGGAGTTTGACTCTTCAACAAAGGCACATTTTCTAAGCTTATATCCAGAAACATCTGCTGTGCCAGCTGAAGTAATTACAAAGACAGCTTAAAAGTGTGAAGTCTTTGAAAGCATTTCTGGTCATTTTTTGTTTTGGTTTGCTCTAAATGGCCCATGGCTTTTCATAAGTAGCCAAGATAATGCAAAAGAGACATTAAAAAGCCTTGTTAGCAGTCAATGCAGATGAAAAAACATTATTTAATCTAGACAGAACTCACCATTCCTGACAGTGGTTCAAGCAAGAATCGTAGGCAGAATATCACTCAACTTCTGATACCAGAATAGTACATTCAATTAATAGAATGTTCCAGATAGCAGCAAGAATGACACAACTGATGTCACACTACTCCAACAACTTCATCTCTGTATCTCATTTTTGCTCTACTTAAGCAATTTTCAGACAAAGATGGCTGTTCATCCCATTCAGACTTTTTTACTACTGTATGTTCTCAAACACTAGTATGAGTTTCCAGACAAGAGTACCACTACACAGCTGACAACTCCTCACCTCTTTCTCTGGCTTGTGAAAATGCTTAACAATGCCATTGACAGCTTCACCAATAGCTTCTTGTATCTGACCAGTATTTAGCTCTGCAAAATACAAAAATATTTCCAATCACTTTAGAAACACTTTAAAACTTGAACCTGTGCATGATGGATACATGCATATCACAAAACAGAAAAGATACATGAACCAACCTAATGAAAATGTGCTGGCTTACTGGCAATGGAAATCCAACTCTACTTTTATTTACCGTGGGGGAAGACGTAATGGAGATTTGGATGTGTTTTTCTTTTTTAATATCAAAATTATAACCGTGGTGTTTGAACACAACAACAGATGGAAATGGTATCTATGCATTATATGAATTTTCAGACCCAAAGCCCAAAGCTGAAAAATGGAAATGATATTTCATTATGACCACAGACATCTTGGAAATACATTCTGTGATAGTTTTCTGCAAATCCAAGTATGCTTGGGTGCAAAATAACCAACTTACCAGGAAAAAGATAAAAGTAGAACAACAACAACAGAGAACTGATATTCATTAATAGACAACTAACAGGCTTTCTCGACCATGAAGTACATGACAACAAATTTCTATTTTCCTCCCTAACACTCATTTCTCAAAAGAAGGACAAAGTAGAAAATATCAGCAATGCAGCTAAGCACTGGAGACGGAGTCCAGAGACATCTGGACTTGAAGACTTTAAGAATCTGAGTGCCTAAAATCCTGAGCAACCCATTCTAACTCAGAAGTTAGTTGCACTCAGAGCAGATCAGCTGTGCTAAGTGAGCTTCACAGGTCCTGTCCAAGAAGAAAATTTCCAGCTCTGTTGCAAGCAGCTTTCCACAAGTAGCAATGCAGGACCTTACAAGGCAATCCCCGCCACTTACTTGGCTTATTGTTTGGTGATATAGTGACCAATCTTCTGATCATGCTTGGTGACTGCTGCAAAGGAGGGGTTCGACACTGCCGCTCATCAACCTCAGTGTTGGATGTCAGCAGCTCTCCCACCAGGATCCTCTCTAAGCTGCCATCATCCATTCCTTTTCCAAGCCACCTTCCACAGGGAAACCTGAGAACAAAGAACAGATATTTGGATTGAGTCCAAATCCAGATTCAATTCCATGCCAAAGACTTTCAAGTGCAGTTGCACAAAATCCAAATTCTGCTAATACTGCTATTAGAAATACTTCACTCATTTAACAAATGAACAAATTATTTGATCTGGCTTTTGCCAGCAGGGGGAGCAAAAGTAAAACAGTTTTTCTGCTCCATGTTCATCTTAATTTTGGCACTAGATAACCTGCAAACAGTGCCAGAATTTGTCTCATGTCTTACACGCAGTGCTTGATCTGGGGGCTATGGAGGAAAGAAATGGAAGACCCACTACCAAGCACTGATGGGTGGCAAATACAGCCATGTTTTTATGGAATACTTAACACAGAAGGCAAGCTACAAAAAAAAGAAACCAACAACATATACTGACACACCAGATCACCAACACATGTATTGAAATTGGGCTATCATGTCAGACACCAGAGAGCACTTGTGCTCACTAGCTCATCAGCACTTTCTGAGAATCAGTGTTGATGTCTGTTTAATTTGCCCAATCAGAAAACTGAATGGCATCCAAAAATATAATCTTGCCTCTTCATTTAATCACAAACAAGCTCTCATGAAGAACTGAGTGGATCTATCCACCAGCTTCTCCTCAACATGAGCCTGACAGTTTCTCTAAACAAAGGACAAGGCATCAAACCATGCTGCACTTAACACAAACGAGTTTAAATTCCAACTGTAAATCTTGTTCCCTTACTTTCACTGAGCAAACACTCATTAGCCGCTGTGTTACAGCTTGTGTTCAAGTTTTCCTCTCTAACAATTAGAAAGCTCAACCTTAATTCAAAACACCACCCATGTTTGGCAAGCAGCAAGCTCTAACTTGCTATTTCTCCCTTGGGCTCAAGGCATGTTCTTTTCAAGATGCACAGCAGTGAACTCATCTTCTCCACCGATGCTTGGAGGGTAGACAAGAGCGTGTGCAAACTGAAAACTCTGTTTAATTTTGTAAGAGTCATGATTTGTTTAATGCCAGAAGCTAAATGACCTTTATACGTCTTCAGGTAGCAGCTTCTGTAGATGGAGTCCCAGCAGATAAGACCTTTCTAAGCAAACAAGCCCGTCTATACCACCTTCCTGCATAAATTCTACTTACCCAACAGGAAATGTCAGGATGATACTTACTTGTAAGTATGCCCTGTTATTTCATTTCTGACCATAACATACTCCACTAGCCACTTGGCATACAGCCCTGAATTATCATGTCCTATTTGCACCGTGGTCAGTTTTCCCAAGTTCTGGCACTGCAAATTAAACAAAGAATTGGTCAGAGTAAACAGAAGGAGAGAGCGGTATGCTGAATAAGTAAACTACTGGAGAACATGCTGAGATGTGCCATCAGAAACACAGCTCTCCTTTCCTGACTGCACGACTGATTCTGAGATTTTTAAGGATCAGCTGCTTTATTTGTTTTTGTTCATTGTTGCGTCGTTGTGTTTGGCTCTTTTAATGCTGCTTTGATCAGCAGAAAGTTTCAGATAAACGACATCTTTTCAGAAATCTTATCTATCAACACAGTAAGGAATCAGTCAATTTATCTGAGCATGGTGTTATCTATAGATAAAATCTGCTATGTACAGGCACAGGAGTATGTGTGACTAACCACATACAGACCACAGATACAAAAAGTACATTAAGATGACACTGCAAGGGGAGAGTTAAGAACTGAATAAAAAGAACATTTAAAGCATTCTTATATGGTTTAATACATACCTCAAAAGTCATTTCTAATATATTCCTGGGAATCTGCAAGACTCCTGTTTCACCCAGTTCTCCTGAGATACATATCCAAGGATTGGCTGTAAACATGGAGCCACCAAGTTTCTTGCTAGGAACAATCAATATATGGTATGGTATCACTGCAAACACAAGAAAAAATAGCACTTCTGAAATGGGAAAAGGGTAATTATGGAACCTCTTTAATGAATAGAAAAAAGATATGGTAATTCTGCACTGCCATGAAACATTAAAGCAAAACATACAAATGTAAGACTTCCTATTTAATCATACTAACCCTTGCTCACTAAAGACTGACTGACAATTGAAACAGTGATCAAGAAGTATAGCTGACAGCAAAACACCATCAAATGACAGAAGCAATAAGGATGCTTCTGTCATTTTCCATTATTTTCCATTTAGCAGTCTTGAAGATAGTTACTTATATGCAGCTTAGAGAGGAGCAAGTAAGGACAGTCTCCATATAGCCAGGACTACATGCCCAGCTCCAAACTGTGTGTGTGTGTGTGTACCCACATACCACCCAGCTAATTACCAAATCTTTTACTTACAGGGCTTGCCTACAGAAGCATCCAGTACTGTGGCTAAACAGTGACAGTGAAAATCCATTATAATGCTGCAAGTTTCTAAGTGCCATATTGCTCTTAATTATGCTAACTTGAAGATGTTCTCATTATAAAACTCAATATAGTTTCTCTCCCTTTCACCACACACATCCAAAATTTCAGGTCCCCTGGTCTACCAGTGCCTAAGTTACAGCCCCTTCTTTGACTCAGAAAACAGAAGGAAATACATATGCTCTTCAATCACGTAGTATCTCATACATGGCTCCCTATTAACCAAACTATTTTTGTAACAAAACCCAATTACCTGAATAGTCAATGCGTTTCCTGGCCATTTGCCTTCATTTTACAGTGCATAAATGGATTAGAGTTAGGGCTTTTCAGCTGAAGTATTTAATACATTTCTCCCTCAACCTTTCTTCAGCTGTCAGTGTCCTCAAGAAAGCACTTGGTGGTTAGATTTTCTTACAAGTTTGATGCTTGTGGCATTAAAGAGTGAATTAAGATGTTTTTTAATTTGCTGTGCTGACAGTCTTAAAGAAACAACTGGAGAACATCCAGCAGACCAAACTGTAGCACTGTCCAGCACCTGCCCACAAGATCAAAAACTATTCTGCTTATCTCTCTGCTTGTTTTGTCTTTCATACACACAAACACGTATTGTACCAAACATACAAGGATAGCTCTTACCATGGGGACAGAAGGATGCTCTCACATAGATCCACCCTCAATTTTATAAGCCTTGCTAAATTTTTTCCTTATGCTATCTTATTAGCAAGGTTCTATGTTGCAGAGTTCTGGTGCAATCCTCAGTGTGTATTTACCAAGTTAGAAATAAATGCCTTGGGCAACACATGGAAAGAACACTACTGCCCAGCAGAAAGCATTACAGAAACAGCAACAGAGTACACAGATACCAGAAAGAAAACACAACAACTACATGAAGGAACATTGCTCAGAATTGTTTATAAATCTGAGTAATCACTCAAATAATTCTGGAGATCAGAGCTCCAGGGAAAGCAAATACTTACGGATTGTTGTGAAAACATTGGTAAAGCAAAAGTAATCAACAGCATTGAATGACAGGAGATGATATAAGAATTGTTCTTTCTCATCATCACAGCGGAGGAATGCGTAACGCTTGTAGAGTTTTCTGACAAAGCAAAACAAATCATCTGTCATGGTAACAGGATTCTTGTAGTGAAATGTTTTCTGTTATGCATATTTATCAGGTAAACTATGAGGAATGTCCAAGCAATTACAAATGAAAAATGATACTTGTAGGGACAATACGATTCAATATGCCAAACTAGGCAGACATTAAGTCTGAAATCTTCAAGTCATCAGACCAATGTTCCACACTACTTGACTCCACTTGAAAGCAAGGTCTATGGGTATACTTAAAAAAAAAAAAAAAAAAGAAAAAAAAAAGATGAATCTAATGCTCCTTTTAATTGTCTTTAGGAAAATAACAATGACACAGCCAAAAATCTATAAACTTTAGAGCTCCTGAGATCCAAAATCATATGCGTGCTGAGGTGGCTTCAACTCCTACTATTCTCTCAGTCCTGAGTTACAAATTCTTTGCAAGGACTGCAACACGACAGAGAACTGCAACTTCTTTTACAAGGAAATATCAAAAGTTGTAGCTCTGTAGCCTTCTCTCACTAGAAGAGACCCTGTGCAGAAAAATGTATTGTAAATGGAAACAAACATATACATATTACTCAATCAAATTAGAGAATTAACTGCAAGACCGGCAACTGTGAAACCTTGACAAGATTTTACAAGAAATCACAAGCACGAATTTTGATTGGAAAATACTTTTTGAAGTTGCTCAGTTGCACGTGACAGCCACCACCATTTCTGTTAATTATGCAGTCCATAAATAGTAATAGTATTGGTCAATAATCATAAAAGATCACTGCTCACTGTCATCATGCACTGCGAAAAAGGACAATCAATCTAAGGAAAGCAAAGCAGTATTCTCCACAGTTGCAGAAAGAGGACCAAGATAAAACCTTGATTCAGCAAAGTAGTTGAGTTTAGAACTAAGCCCTGAGCCCCTAGCAATTTTTCAAGTTCTCAGCTCAAAGCTGCAGAAAGTCTGACAGAACTGATTATGTAGCTGAAGAACCCCAGTATTACATCATCCTGACCAAACAGCTCATAAACTACTAGCACAGAGACACACATAAAAGGCTGGTCTTTGCCATTCTTTCTTCACACTGCTAAGCAGATGAAAGAACAGGCATTTCAGGGTTTGCAAAGTCAAACAATGAAATAGAATTAATTTTTAAAAGCTTTGCTCAAGATAAACCATCTTACTTTGTGAGTTCATGATCTGAAAGCAGCTGTTTCAGATGCCTAGAGAGCAACTTCTTTTCCATAGAGAGACGAACCCAGGCTCTGGCTTTGCCAACGTCTGTTTTGATTTCACTGATGTTCTGGATATGCCTGAAAGAAGAAAACAAAAAACATTACCCAGAATTTTCAAAGCTTTTTTGAACCAAGCTAGGCCGAAAAAGGGATTTTACCAAGAATGCAAAATACCAGGTAAACTACTGTAAAAAGAAATGTGGTCACCTTAACATTCAACAATAGCTCAATTCTTTGCATATCTAGCTGGAAAAGAATAAGAATCTCAAAAGGAAAAAACTGCAAAGTACCCTATTAACAAAATTCTAAAGCATTCCCATTGCCTCACATGATTTAAGGACCTTATCACTGCAAGATTTACATCAGTGTGCTTTGGAAAAGTAAATACTGTCTTTCAATGCTCAAAAACAGCTTTTCTAACATAAAACACACAAAGGGTATGCTTTGAAAAGACAAGCAGGACCCCTGAAACACCTCAACTCACTCCTTCCTAAAAACAAACAAAAAAAAAAAGTAGAAAAGTAAAAAAGTGTTGGCAAACAAAAAAGTTCTTCAAGCTGAATCTAGAGGTTCTGCATCATGTTCCTTGATGTGCTGAAAAAAAGACATGTAGCAGAAGGCAGTTATGCGTGCTTATTCATACTACAACAGTTAATGTTAGACAAATTCTTTTTTTTTTTAATTTACATTAAACATGTTCTTTAAAATGCTTTCTTCACTCAGAAGCAAGATTTAGCTCAAAGCTATGCACGTCAACTTGGAAATGATTAGGAAAATACATACGTTACACCCATGTCTCTATGGAAATAAATACGGAATATTATGAAAGGACAAAAACTGATTCAGGATACTTCTAAAACTAGTAGCTAGTACAATGTCAAGTCTCCTCAGTATGAAATATGCTTTTGTAGAAGTCAGTGAGAAGGTTGCACTACAGACTTTCAAAATGTTTCCAGCAGGTTTCCACCCACATTTCCCTGTTTTGGTGTATTGGCCTTTCCAATACAGTAAACATGATGCACAAACAAATGTATGCACATTTCTTGGATTTTTTTCCATCTGCACTGCTTTTAATAACTCAAACTCACCTCATATCCTGGACCAGAGAGATCCTGAGAGGTGACATGCCTGGACTGGTATCCGACTTTCTTCTTTCTGAATCAAGAAGTATTCCTAGATCCAAAAGAACAGAATCTCCTGTTAGTAGAAATCCACCTAAATATTCTTAAATTAATACAGAAAAGGTAAATTAATACCAAGTTGCATGTAGAAAAGGGTAGGTTTCTTTGTCGTGTGTTTTTGCTTACTTAAATTTAAAATTAAGACTCATAAGTAGTGGTCCCTATTGCATTTTTTTCTTTCTGCTGATTTACAGCTTTGCAAAGATATCATGGCATATTTCCATTACTAATGAAAAGAGAATGTGATATCTAGAAAAGATGCTCACACAGATCAGCACATGCTGAGCATTAACACATTAATGAGATCTGGTTCAGCTGAAACTGGTATGACAGCAACTGGGTTAAAACAAATACCAGTCAAGTCGTATTTTCTACAGACTACTGTATTTTCTTCCCACATGGTCAAACTGAAAGGCAATGCTGAGACTTGAAAACTATGTTTAGTGTATTTTACTCTGTACACCACAACTGTACGTGCAACCAATCTGCACACTCCTGTAACACCACTAGTTTTTAAACTAGCACGTTGGGCGTTTTAAGCAACATTACTACTCTTGTCAAATTTCACTCTAGAATCATGCCACATATTACAGTCCCCAAACCTGATTCCCTAATAGTAAAAAAAACCCTAAGACTGGTGCTACCTTTCATCTGATATTAAAAAAAAAAAAAAAAAAAAAAAGCCCTGTGTGCAAGAACAAGGGACATTCAGGAGACCCTAATACTTTCAGGGCCTTGGGCATGCTAGTCCTGCTGAGCAATTTGCTTAAAGCAACTTTAAAAAAAAAAAAAAAGAAATGCAAAACCTGATAAAAATCCATTATTCTGTCCACAAATTATACCTTATGTCTTCAACTGAGGAAACATAACCAACGGATATTATGTGCAATATTACTTTTAATACAACACTTATGTCAAATCTCACAATGCATTTCTTAAGCATGCTTTGAATTTTGTGATTATTTTTAATATTATTTTTTTTTAAATACAGTACAACACAATTCTGTGCTTCCACATGTTCCCCTAACCCCATCTATGACACAATATGCTTTGCCAATCAGGCAGTCAGTAGGACTCATACAGAGGATGTTACACTGGAGCAGATTCACTTTAATGCATCTCTGAAGCACCAGATATTCCTGGTGTCTGAATACTGCAATCACAAATAAGTAGGCTCAATCCAAATAAGTTTACTTTTCACAAGATATACTGAGACAATACATCATGTCCATATTAATTCTGTGGCAAACAGAATGCTTGATTCAGTTACATTAAGTGAAGGCTATGTCCAGGGAAACAATTTGCACAGTGCAAATCTGCAAGCAGATCTTAGTAGTTGTTTCTTTTTATTATCATCTTCTAGTAGAAGCTAATCTTACCTGAGGTACTGAAACTGCCTGATGTTGTTTTCCTCTGCCTGTTTTCAAGGTAATGTAGCAGATGAGACCACAAAGCAGACTTCCCCTAAAATTAAGAATATATTAGTTACTGTGACATACGGGATCTCAATTAAAAAAAAAACACAACTACTAGCTGAATAAAACTAGCTGAATAAAAAAGTTTAAATCATCATAGAAAGGAACGGCTTCAAATACGTTTGTCCTCATTGATTTAGAAACAAACACAAAAAGACAAAAGTTGCAGGTGCTTGGGAGCTGTAAAGAGGATGAGAAGGAAAAGCAAAGTCAAAAACTATAGGGGTCTAATGATTCCAATAACAGAGAAAAGTCAGCTGAGCCTCATTTGTCCCTGGTTGTTGACATGAGATGAAAACATCTGAAGCCTTATAAAACTTAATGCATAGCAGAATTTTCAGTCTGAGACTGAAAGTCACCACTCTTATGCAGTTCTTCCTCCCTGCACCTCCAGCAGCGTGCTGGCAAGAGACACAGAACCAGCCTGAGTAAACTATCTCATACCCACACCAAGTTTTTTGTCTTTGGCACAACTGTTCCCATCAAGGTAATTCAGGGCTACAGGTGAATGTTGTCAGTTTTCAGAATCTCGTAAGATCTCCCTCAATTTCATCAAGCAAACAACCTGGACAATTACAAACACAGTAACAAACAACAACAAAAATCCAACAACTCACACACACACAGAAAAAACAAACAACCACAAGACAGACAACAAGAGCTGGTCAGTAAGACAGGCTGCAGTTCTGTACTTTATAAAAACAACTTTAAAGTCAGGGATGCAGTATTTAGGTCAAGACAAATCTGACAAATAATGCTAAAAGTTGCATCCCGCACATTATGTTGCTTCCTTCAACCTCTGGGGGCTTAAAATAGAAGGCAGGAAATTTTTCATGGACAAATTTTAAGATTCTTGGACTTATCCTAAAATACTTTGCATGATAAATTGAAGGTATCAAAGCTACAGAAAGCAACATTAATTGAGCAGGGTCCCCTCCAGCACATGAACTGCACTAATACACAAAGGAAATTCCTTACTATTAGCTATTATCTTCCTAAATTACTATGTTAGGTGGAAATGTTTAGCAATTCTGCAATTCAGAAAAACAGTCATTATAAAGCCAGGCTTTTAGTTACAATCTTGTGCAGAAAGAACCCGTGACAGTAAAGCAAGAGTTGCCCATTCAGTACTATCAATGTCATCTAAAAATCATGCGAGTACCTTCCTGAAATGCTGTAATTATAATTCAACTCTGAAAGTTAAAAAATAACAACAAATTTAAATCTTTAATCTTTAACCCGTTCAATCCCACAGCTCTCTACAGTGCTACTAAGGGCTTATTTCAAGACATTACATCTACCCCAAAATGAAGCAGCATGTCTCCAGAAGATAAAGCAGAAATTGCCCTTTTACATCTGTGTTGAGAGAAATATATTAAAAATATACATTTAGTGGTGAAGTTATCAAAAGAGTTCAGAGAAGCTCAGCGCCTCAATACCTGACAGATCCAACACGGGAAGCCAAAAACTGTGAGTCTTATAAAAATATAAAAAGAGACTATGAAAATATCACCAGGGAATGGTTACATTGAAAATGATGTTTATTTGAATAAACATACACATGCACAGTCTAGTATTCAGCATCTTGCTGCCATGGCAAAGAGAACTGCAACAGATCACATAAAGCAGCAAACAAAGGATCCTGCAGCAAATAGATGTCAACAATCATGATGAATGTAAGAACTCATGCAGTATATATCTGCTCACTTCCTTTACCATCATGTTACTCTCCTTTAACTTCAAATAGCAATGATGATGTCAACTATTTCTAAAGGGGAAAGGAAGACAGCCTAAGGAAAGCAGTGGGACAGTAAACAGGCAAGGGAATAATCAAGGTTTTCTACAACACCCCCCCACATTGCTTTGGGCAAAGGAAGTTGCAGATTCACTTTGCATGTGGAAAAAATCAGTAGGTAAAAAGCATTGGACTGCAAGGGATCATCAGGAGGGAAGAGGTAAAAGCAAGGACTGGTAGAAGGAAAAACCATCCTCATTACTATCATCAATTGAGAAAGAAGAGTCTTCCTTGGCTCACTATTGAAAAATAAAGTAAAAATCAATGTATGAAACAGCCAGCTTTGAATATTTAATAAAGGCCAGACTACACAGAGAATGAGTAGCGTGTATTTTTTTTTACTGTGGATCATAGTATTAGACACACAGCACTTCCTCCATCAGGCCTCTATTATATTCCATCACTATTTATTCCACCATTCAGCACTGTTTGCCAACATCTGCAATCAATCCAAAGCAATAACCTTATGTAGGGTTGGCCGTCTGGTGGTCTGAAAGGCCCAAATCTGAGTTGAAGCAGAGTATACTGATGCTCTGTCTTCTAAGACGAAAGCAGTACAGCTTCTATCCTAAGTAATATACAAGAGGGAAGGGAGAGAGTCACATGATAAATCTTCACATAGAGAAACTAATGCTATAAAAGTCTGAAGGAGAGCAGATTTAAACACTGGTGTTTGAGTGCTAGGGAAAGAAATACTGAATTACAGTTGTCTGGATTATGTACTTATTCTGCAAATACTTTTTTTGTTTTTAAAAAAGAGGAAAAGAAAAAGGAAAGAGAAATGTTACAAATCATTACTTTCCTTGTTATGCATT
Source organism: Lagopus muta (assembly GCF_023343835.1). Classification (NCBI taxonomy): domain Eukaryota; kingdom Metazoa; phylum Chordata; class Aves; order Galliformes; family Phasianidae; genus Lagopus; species Lagopus muta. The sequence goes on along the minus strand of NC_064438.1, from coordinate 9,446,641 downwards.
TGTACAAATGAGGAGAGGATAAAGGCCAGTGAAACTCCACCTAATCCCACTAAGTGACAACCAGCTACTTGTTTCACATGAAAAGCAATCCTTCTAATTAGTGGTTTTAACTATCTCTAGACCGTTCATCAACAAAATAGCATAGCTTTTACTTTTAAAAACTAAACGACTCTTCACAAAATAAAGTTCCCATACCACATCCTACCAACAACGCATTTAGCATACATTGCATTAAATCCTAAGCCACTTCAATAACAGAAGTATTAAGAACACAGATGTATTTTTATTGACTGTTCTATTAGAAACAACCACCACCACCATCACAAAACAAAACAAACAGGTAAAATGGAAAGAAAGTCTTTTAAAAAGGCACCTATGGAACACATCTACATGTGTGTTTGCACCTTTCCCAGAGCAGAATGTTGAGACAGACTAATACATAACAGACTGTTGACTGATACTGAAAAATGCTAGAGGTGTCAAGTATTTAATACATCTATACACACACTAGGTATCTTCTGAAAACAGAAAAGTCTGAATTTATGAAAGTATGCCATGGAACATGCAAGAATATTTGGTTCTCACCTGTTTGACTTGCAGACCATGGCTCCATATCCTTTCTAAGAGGTCACACAGACTAGCTATCAGGGTATTCTCTTCTACACCTGTGATATTCACTTCACCATGACCTAGCTCCACAGCTTCTCGTCCCATTTTTTCAACTAGCATCCTCTTGGTCTTGAAAATGACAGAGCAAAAGAGAGTTAGTTCTTTTCGAAGGATCTTCTAAGATCACTCACATTTCTTAAATAAACAAGGGAACATACAATAACAATGATTTGGTAGGATAACTGAGCATATGTAGTAACTTGTGCTGGACTTCATTTCTTTTATCCTTTTTCCAAGCCACGGCAGCACCAGTTTTGATTGCTGTTGAGCCAACTTTCTCACAAGGGTGAGTAATCTGAATAACCAGAACAGCGGGCCAAAATCTGACATACTAACTGCCAAGCAGTGAGACCCTGTAATACAGCTCTATGTTTTCATGACAAATTCCACTTTTGGTATATTCTTTCTTGATTAATAATATAGTCTCATATGTGATAAATCAAATATGCTAAAATAGACATAGGCAGCAGAATGATAAAGACTCATCAGAATATTCAATCTATCATTGCACATTCTCCACTGTAAGTCTGTCTATTTGATCAATTTCCTCTCCTAGCCGAATTTTTAAGTATCTTCTCTCTTCATGAATTTCTCACCACTATACAAAAAAAATTGGGTAAATAGATAAAGCTGAGACACATGGCAGAAAAGCAGGCAGTTCAAATGTACTGCTCACAAGATGGTCCTCAAAAGGCAAATATGAGAACAGTAGAACTCTCTGAGTTACCTTATTTCGGCATTCCTTCAACAAGCCTTCTACAAACTTCCAGTTAGTTTGTGCAATTACTGATGGAGAGAGGTTTGACAGCTTTGGCTGCCGAATAGTGCTGCCCAAGTTCCTGGCTTCTTGGATATACTTCTGTATTGGGACATAAAATTGATAAAAACACATAAAAGTGCAAGTGAGACTACTGGACCAAGAGAAAGTAAATCCATCTTTACAACCCACCTCAGTACAATGAGGAGGAACAGATCATAGTCTCTTCCAGAAGAGTCCCTTCTTTATATTCAGCATAACATTGGGCAGGGACTCTTAATGTGTAATTTCACTGGAGATCAAATCTCCACTTACTAGTATTAGAACACACATTACAGAACAACAAAAACACAATACAAACTGCCAAGGATATTTAGATGCATAGAAATTCAGTGAATCTCTGCTATACTGAGAACAGTTACACCTTTTTTTTATTCTTCTATAAAATGCAAGCTCGTAATAATTACCTAGACCAAGACAATGCAAATGGCAGACTGCGGTCTAGAGGTGAACTGCAAGAAAACTCTGCCTGGACTTTGATGACACCTGAAACCTGTACTCATTTCTGCAGATCTCTTGTTTCTTGCCCACTATCTCAGACTTTGAGGAAGCAGCCAAAAAATGCTACTAGCATTTCAGCTGTGAATCATCTGTGTTTCGAGCAAAATCATCTTCTGGACTGTATCTGAAAGAGCAACACTGCTCCTGTTTCTACATCAAGGTGTTACCATTGTTTTTACCTCAGAGAGGACAATTTGATAAACGTTTTGAAAAACTGCTGATGACAGATTGGATGGAGCATAGCTAGCTGTAAATAAAAGATAAGATCCTATACAGGCACTGACAGAATACTCAAGATTAGTACATATTTCAGATTAGTAAGAACTTTATCCAGCTTACACTGAAATAACAATCAACTGAAAAGTCAGCTAACAGTCAAATTCATTTACCAAACACGATGCAACCTTAGCAAAGAAGGGCAATCACTCCCTTTCCAGCCTTGCACTAAAGAGCTGATAAAAACTATGCATCTTTATCCAGAACTATGCTTACATTCATATTGTGCACTTGACATACCAGATAATGTTCTGACACAGATTTTATAGAGGGCATGAAGGGCCAATCATGCTGGTCCCAGTCTAAACATAACTGCAACTGAAGCTCTGGCATGGAAAAGTCCAGGTGCTGGCAGGACAAGTCGGTAGCAAAAAGCCAAAGAAACCATGTAAAGTACATTGGTAAGCACGTATGAAGTAACAAAAGCAAGCATGCAAAACAGAAAAGGAGAAAAGAATGAAGACATAATACAGTGCAGAATTCCCAAGGCAATAAACATAATAAGTAACTTAGCTGAAAGAAAAGAAGAAGACTTGATGTTCAATCGTTAGATTGGTGTAAACTATGCCCTCTATTGTGTACAAATATTTGCAACTTAGAAGCCACAAAGCTTCACTGAAATGGATATTCATTGACTGTCTCAAAACTTCAATTTGTCTGAGACTTGCAACATTGCATTCTGCAACCGCTGCCTCCTGCTTAAGCCTGATCCTCAGCATTTATCTCAGAAGAGCTCCCTCCCCATTCTTTGGGCTTAATATGAAAGTCTCCGATTCACCTGGGAAAGGGGTGAACATTCAAGCAGTGTAACGTAATTAACAAGTACAGCATAAAGCCCTTTTATCTTTGCAATTACCTAATTAAAATCTCCTAAGTTCACATGTGCTAAACATTAAAATTTCAAAAGCAATAATGAGGTTACAAATCAATTATTGCTCACTTCTGCAAATTCTATATTAAAAATACTTTTGAGTTATCTGAGCAAAACCAGCAATTACTTGCAGCTTTTTTCATCACACAGGCATTCTTCCAGTGCACGGTCACTTGATTAAAGCTTTCACAAACCAATGAGAAAACACTGGAAATAAGTAACACTAGAAGGGCAATTAAACTCACCACTACCATAAAACATGAAACTGAACAAAGAAATTATTTCATTTCAACATTAACCTAACAGATGCAAGATTACATTAAAATTCCAAGTGATGCTTTTCTGAAGACACTGAACAATGCAAGAGCATATTATCTTCAATAAGCTACATACTTTCAAGAAAAAGTATTTGGGGTTACTAAGCACAAATCAATTCTGACATTTTTAAAATAGGTTATTCTTACAATCACCCTTACACCAACATCCAGTGTAACAGCTTACAGATTGTATCATACGAATCAGAAACCGTACTCTAAGAGTCCAAATCACCCAGATCTTTCAAAATGCCTTCACCACATAGAAAAGCAATGTCTGCTGTAGGAGCAGTGATGAGAGAAGTCATTTTTTTCAAAAGTGGCTATGTTAGCATCAGCATTCTGCGCTGCCAATACAGCCATTCAGCTCCAAAACCCACTTGCTACCTCTATACAGTGCTGGCTGCTGTTCTGTAAGTGCACTACATCCAAGTAGAGCTGGCAAGATGTCTTCAGAGAAACGCTGCAATGGTGCAGCACTAGCCCCCCTCCAGTCTCTTCCTTTCATAGTGAATGCTTTCTTTCCTCAACAAATCAGAATAGGGAGAAGTACATACCATGGTGAAACACTTTGAATACAAGACGCACTGTAAAATCAAACAAAAGAACTAATACCTATAGACTGTGTGATGTAAAAAATCAGCAGACACAAACCCAATGGTACTGCTGGGGTCCACATTCCTGCACCTTAGCATAAGATTGCATGTCAGTTTGTCACCTTAAGACATCCTCCATGGTTCACATAAAGAAACACGCAATTCCAGAAGACAATACTTCTGATTTTAGGATGAAATAAACCACACTCCAGAGGTGCTTATTTTTCCTCTATCAAATACACAGTTACGTATAAACAGGAAATAGATGACTAAAAGTCTTTTCATTAATTCTCCCACCCTTTTTAAAAAACTTCAGTGAGCATGACAGCATTATCAAGGAGCTAACCTGTGTTGAGGATGAAAAAATGTATTGTGAGATGGGAGTAAAAACGGCCAAAATTTTAGAATTCAGAAACTAAGTCATTTTTGTTTGCTAAGGATGGAGTACTTCATTTGTACAAATATGGAAAAGCAGAGATAAACTCTAAGTAACCGTATAGACTTCCCATGAATGTTACAGACTATTATTCAGGCAATTAGGAAAAAAACCCAAAAAACTAGAAATAAAATCAGGTCTCTATAGCTTTTACCTCTCTCTGATCGTTGTCAAGACGCAAGTGCTCTGTGTGTTGCTTCTGTCTATCCTTCCGCCTCCACTGTGCAGGAGCATTTCTCTTTGTCCACCTACAGATAGAGGACTTTGTCAGCAAATGTCAAGAGCTGGTAAAGGGGAAGGGGAAGGGGAAAATACAGGGTTTCTCTCATTGTATGTTGAGTACAATTGTGGAAGATAAAGCACAGCTGCAAATGCACACAAAATCGCAGTAGAAGCAACCAACCTTGAGCAACCAGAGTAACCCAGAAAATCATACTACATACATTTGTGCCGTACTTTTCCATTTCTTTATGATATCCAGTGAAAGCTTACACCTTCTTCCTCTTTAAATGAAGTTTCTATATGAAGATATCCTAACACATTTGCTAGCTCTTAACAGAGTTCCAATAAGATTTGCTTTTATACCAACAGCAGCTAAATGTCACTCAGGACTATCCCAATTATAATGGGGTTTTCTAAGGTAAATTTCCTTCTAGAAGTCTAGATTTAAAACAAAAACAAAAAAATCTGCCATATCCAACACAAATATTACCCTTCTGAACTGTTCTCATTTTGAAAAAAGAAAACACTGAATTTCCTTTTCAGTATCTCTGCTTCAGTACTATTTCTATGATCTCTCAAAGATCCAGAACCTATTGTCCAAACTTACTTGTTGCTTGCTGGTCCAGTGGACAGAACATCAGACTGAAGTTTGGGAAAAAATCCAAGTTCATATTTCCCTTGTCCAATTTTCATGTCCAGCAAGTGTGGATGGACTGCAGTGTGATCTATTTTTGCTAGTCTTAACTCAATTGATTTCTCTGAAATAGTAAGAAAGTTAGGATTTTTTATTAAACATCTATCTTAAACAGACATTACTCTATAATCACATCTCTTCAATTAAAAGCAGATCTCAAATTTAAGGAGACAAAAGTTTCACACGAACCCTAACAGGTACAGTAATACATGAACACATAAAGCATCACAGAATCATCACCAAAAGGAGAAGGATGTTTATCTTCTTAAGGTCAAACCATTTTTTCTACACAAAGCATGCAGAAAAATAGTTGATCTCAATTACCCTTTGGTGAACTTAATCTCAGCTTCCTATATAACATTTAGTTCACTACTTAAGCTTCATAGCTCATTTTTTAAAAAATGAATTGTTGCTTAACTTTAACTTAGTATCTACAACAAACAGCACTGACTAGCTGCGTTTTCCAAAGCTTCAAGAAAGGGGCTCATTACTCTTACCAGCCTCATCAATGGTTGTGCATTTCTGATACATAGATGTGCGCAGAGTCGGCGTTCTAACATTCAGCAGCCTAATTTTATCCACTCTTGAATCAAATACTCTCAAAATAGGATCTTTATCATCTTCATCATGGCACATAATCTTATTATCAATAAAAGATGCAAACATTTGTGTCTCCAGGAATCTTGAGAGGAAGGGCAAGTAAGGCTCAGGCTGGTCTGACAAGAAAGATGCCTAACAGAACAAGAAATAAGAATGTTTGGGAGCCCTCAGAGATACAGCCAACAAAACCTAATCTTTCTAATCATGCATTAATGAATAGAATCGTGCATTAAAGTGCTTTGAACCCATTTAAAGCCTAGTTTTATTCCATACTCCAGCTTAATCCTCAAAACAATCAGAGAAGATGAGATCTTCACCTTTGTAACTATCACCTACAACACAACACAGTAATTTTTAAGCTGTGATTTTAGTATTCCCTTAAATTCCTAAAAATTACAACTGAATCCCAGCAGCCTGCATCAACAGTGCTACAGGTGTGAATATTACACACTTCTGATTGGGCTCAAAGCTGATGAGAATTTTTCCACATGACCTGAAGGAAACCTGATTAGCCTTTTAGCAAGTAGTGATTCGACATAACCTCCACCCACACTGCCTATCGTGCTGACAAACATCTGATCTCCAACAAAGAACATACTAATAAAATTTGAAGACCTAGGTCTCATGTTTCACAAGTGAAGAGCTAGGATACAGTTGGCACGTACTTATGTCAGTGCTGTGTGGTATCATGACTTTATTCGTGAATATATTCAGCAATACTTCTGGTTAAAAATAAAACCAAAAAAACAACAAAAACATTTTCACTAATAAGGCAGACGTTAGTCATAAAGTGAGACTTTCTAAGCAACTTATTTTTTCTACAGCATCCTTAAAAGAGCATCTTCAAGTGTGTGCATGCAACTACTTTTTCTGAATAATACATAGGTTGTGCCTTTTTTGAGGAACACTGGAACTTGTGGAAGAAATAGACATAAGGAAGACATAAGGAAGACTTTTAGACATAAGGAAGAACTTTTTCTCTCAGAGAGTGGTCAGGCACTGGAATGGCCTGCCCAGAGAGGTGGTGGAGTCGCCATCCCTGGCAGTGTTCAAGAGGCATCTGGATGACGTGCTGCGTTATATGGTTTAGTGCTAGTGGTGGCAATGGTGATGAGGAGATGGTTGGACTAGATGATCTTGTAGGTCATTTCCAACCTTGTGATTCTATGACCCATTGAAAAAAGATCTTACACTCAGATATTGTGACAGCTTCTAAGTAGAAATCTGTCTCGTTATTACAACTTACTTTATCAAAGTTTTGCATCTGTTCCCTGTTGGTAAACCAAGATTCCTTGTCCTGACTGGGTTGAATGACAAATACTTCATAATCCGCAAACATTTGTGTGAAGCGGTTGGCAAAAATTTCACGGATTTGAATATTCAGCTGGTAAATCTTGAATTCCTCTTCATCGCATTGAATTTTAAGATCCTTTTTGCTGCTGGTCTCCTCTCGCACCTCCAGCTAAGGAAGTAAGGGAATACACACACACACATGAAGCATGTTTATCTACTGGTGCTTTGTCAGGTATTCTGGGGTTACAAGAATATTTGACAGATAGAAGTACGTATGTGACTTAAGCCCAAGCTAAATTCTGTTGCAGGTTCATTCGTAAATCTTTGAAATGAACAGATAAGCACAATCAAAATAAGCTGTGTGTCTATTAGTCCATTTCCTGCAACCTAAATCCTTAACAGCATAATGCACTATTCCTCACTACACAGCCCAGAATAATCTCTAGAGAAATAAAAAGCATTTTTTTAGACATCACATAGGCTAAGGTTTATAAAAAGAGCAATGTAAGATTTGGATATTCTGTTCATATTAGTTTTGATGGCAATTAGGTATCAAAAAAAGCCACAAGAATTCACTATTCATGCACTATGGCAAACAGATATTGCTCAAGTAATATCACATATAACGAGAAAGATAACTGCAGCAAACAAGGTTGAATTTCAACTTCAATGTCAGTTTTAGCCATGTAAATCATAAAAAAGTAACGTAAATTTATAATAAATCTTAAAACTAAAAAGAAACAAGGCAAAGTATATTTTTAAGTGCATTATCTTGGCCAAGAGAAACAAGCAAAACAAAAAACGAACACTTCAGAAGCTACCAAAAGTTTCCATAGGTGCTATAGAGTTGAATCCTCATCCATCTCATTCACAAGGTTTGTGAGCATGTTAAATTATGCTCTTACTAGTGAAGACCTTATTGCTCTCTATAACTTCCTGAAGGGAGGTTGTAGTGAGCTGGGGGTCGGCCTCTTCTCTCGTGTCATTAGTGATAGGACCAGGGGGAATGGTTTCAAGCTACGGCAGGGGAGATTCAGGCTGGACATGAGGAAGTATTACTTTTCAGAAAGGGTGGTCAGGCACTGGAATGGATGCCCAGGGAGGTGGTGGAGTCACCGAGCCTGGGGGTGTTCAAGGAAAGACTGGATGTTGTGTTGAGGGACATGGTTTAGTGGGAGCTATTGGGAATAGGTGAACGGTTGGACTGGGTGATCTTTTAGGTCTTTTCCAACCTTGGTGATTCTATGATTCTATGATTCTATGACAAACCCAGTCTTTTTACCATCACTTCAGACCTTTGTTGCTGCAAGTCCTCAGAGGGTACCAGTAGTTTCATAGCTTACCTTTTCTAGGCTCACACCTGTTCTTTTAACCAGTGCTTGGAGTCTTGCAATGGTCTCATTTTCCTTTAGCAGCTCATAGGAATTCAAAGGTGATCCTGCTACGTTCCCATTTCTTTTATCAGAAACCAGGTCACATGCTCTGAGGCTCTTCATCTTTGAAGCACTTTCACTATAATGAAGATTTCCCTCAGGAGGAATTCCAAAAGCCGTTAGTATCTCCGAAATTTCCTGTACGAACTCAAGCTTATTTGGGAACTGGGGCAAGTCTTCTGGCAGCTCGATGAAATGGTTGTCCACATCCACAAAGCAAAGGTTAGCCTAGGATTTAATTCAGAATAGAATAACATTAGAATATGCACAAGGGTCATGTTGTATTTGTCTTTGGTTTTGGTGCTAGCTAGAAAAATCAGATACATTTGCATGCTTGGTTATTCTGTAAATATTCTGTAAAACAGCCTGGCCCAGTCATAATTGAGCTGGCTGGCTGGCTTTGAGGAAAGTACCATGAGGCCTACATTCCTGTATCTTCTAAAAAGTCAAGAAATACAACTCAGTTTTGAAGTTGTTTATTAGGTACAAAACAGAATGTAGCTTCTATTAGATATAAGCGTGCGATTTTGTTCACAAAGACACATCTAGCTAGATTTTAACTAGCACATGCACACGTATACGAGTGCCTGCCTGTTGCTCATATTATAAGCCCACTGTTCTACAGCTTGGTGAATTTCATTCTGAAAGGTGTATGACACTGCAGAAGCTGCAATAAAATTATCTTGTTTTTTTTTCCTGTAAACAACTTGAGAACTACTTTGATTCCTTGAAGGTCAGATTTTTTATTTCAAGAGAAAAAATAAAAATAAAATTTGAGTTAATAGGATCTGTTCTCCGGTTCCAATCTCTGTCATTTACCAAAGATAGGGGGGGGGGGGGGAAAGAACAATAACTCATCAGCACAGCTTCCAAAACATTATATAAAAAAAAAAAGCTACGCATCTATCAAAGATTTCCCTCACCCTATATTTGTGATGTTTTTTTTCCCTTTTGTTTTCTGCACTGCCAAACCTACTTCATGACATGACACTACATTACATTCAGCACACTGGAGGGAAAGGATGCCATTCAGAGACCCTGACAGGTGGGCCCACATGGTTCAACAAGGTCGCATGCAAGGTCCTGTGCCTGAGTCAGGCTTAGTATGTCCAGAAGGATGAACGTACTCTCAGAATTTAATAGAAAAGAAAGAATTTGAAGAGATTAACCTCCCACTAAATGAACTGCGGGCAATCCCAGCTATCAGAGCAATGCACACGCACTGCAAAGTGTTAGTAAGGACAAAGCAGTTCTTAAGGATTTTGCTGTGAGATTGATCACAAGTCAACTATGATAATCTGCACCTGCTGAGATCCTTATGTCTAAGCAAACTGCCATGAAGACATACATCTAATGTTTGTGGTAGACTTGGATCTCTTGGTATTTCATCAGAACAGAGTTAGGATGTCAATTCTCAAAACACAGCACACCTGCTATGTTTGATTTACTGAACTCCAATATCAAAATTAAAAACAAAGCTAAATTCTTAAAGGAGAAATTCAAGGGATATATGCCACGGTTTAACCTGGCAGGTACTAAGAACCACACAGTTGTTTGCTCATTCACCCCAGTGCAATAGTAGAGAGAATAATAAAATTTTAAAAAAGTAGATTTTGCAGCTTGAGATAAAAACTAAGAAAAGGAGGAGGAAAAAAAAAAGATAATAACAAACGATAATAATACATACACACACAAGTGATGCAACAAACTGCACCCCACCTGCCAATGGATTCCCAGACAGTCTCTGAGCATTGGCTGCCAACCTAGACAATTCCCCACCATTCTTCAAGGCTTTTTTCACACGTGGCATGGAATATCCCTTTGGCCTGTTTAGGTCAGCTGCCCTGGTACTGTCCCCTCCCAGCTGCTTGTTCCCCCCAGCCCCTTTGCTGGCAGGACAGTATAAGACACTCAGAAACTGAAACATTCTTGGCTCAGCACCACTCAGCAACAACTAAAACATCACCATGTTATCAGCATTGCTTTTCTCCTAAAGCCAAAACACAGCACCATAGCAGACACTATGAAGGAAAATTCAACTCTGTTCCAGCAGAAATCAGGAGAACATGTTATACTGGATTTGCATGACAGAGTCCAATTTATGCTCTGCTATGATCTTGCTCATAATTACAAAGATACGTAGAAGCCTTCTGTATCTCAATTTCCTGATGTTCTAGTACTTGAATACTGGGATTGATTTACTATCAAAGGAATGCATAAATAACAGTGAAGAAGTTCTTGTACAGATCCTTTATTGTAAGTTAAATTGTACATGTAATTAGGTGTTGCAAAAGAATGCAAAGTAAATAAATAGAACAAAGACTTTGATGCTGGAATTTGTCTGGTGTACCCTGGAAAACAGCTTTTATTTTTTCAAATAGGGCAGAAGACATAGTTTAGATTTCTCTCAGCATCAACACTGTTCAAGCATAGCAGGTGCTGGTATGCACACCTGGCAAGGCATCTCCAGTGCTAAGCTAGGGATGCATGCAGACTGCAGCTGCTCCTCACCCAAAGAAACATTTAGCACAAAAGGACAGTACATACACAAGAACTCTCATTTTTAAGAACTTCAAGATCTGCCATTGTACACATGAATTTTAGTTATCACTATACTAAGTCAGCAAATATTTATCAGGAACACTGTGAGCACTTCAAGATACTAGAGAAATAAAGCATTAAAACTAGGCACAGTGCCTGCTAGTTACTGTCGAGGAAAGAAGCTGTCTGAGGAACAGCAGAACAAACTCATTAAGAAACTCTAAGAGTTTAACTGCATTACTTTCTTTTTAATCTTTGTTTAAGTACTGCCATTCAACCTTACTTTTTAGTTTGTTTGTTTTACCTTAGCACAGAACATCACTCTTAGTTAGCCTTGGTTCTATCTAAAAAGAGGTTGGCCAAAGAATGACAAAATACTAACCTTACTAACAAAGAGTCTGCAGTCTACAGACTGAAAACAAACTCCCTCCAATGAAGAAAAAGATGAATTAAATACCTGGTAAAATTACTTATAAGCATTTGGGTTCATATGGCAAGTTATTCCAACAGTTAAACATCCTTTCTTGAGGAGTTTCTCCTTAAGAGCAACACACATAGTTTAAACATTATAAGCCATTAACTGATGATACAACTATTACCACATTTTCCAGTACTAGCTGTATATAGAAGCATTTACAAACATGGAAATGTTGTACAGCAATACTCTACAGAGAAATAAAGAATATTTTTGGGACACCACATTTATTCAGAGCATGGTCCATAACTCATAAGATAAAGAATTACCTTGAGCAACGTGAACAAAGTAGATTCAGTAGAAGGCTTTAGCCTCTCTTAGCTTAAGGAGACTGAGATCATCCCTGCACGTGCACTTCTGAAAAGACCATGATCCCCAAAGAATAGAAACAGCAAAGATACCTCACTTCACCAGTAGTTCAAGAGACACCAAATCATTATTTCTCTAAAAGCGAAATCCAAAGTAAATAAACAGCCAGTAACAGGCTTCAAAACAGTTAGTCCCACCATGTTGCTACACTACAGCAATATCGGGGAGGACAGAGGGGCTTCCACATTCAATTTATTTTGAAATGCAAGGGGAAAAAAAAGCATCAGTTAAATATTCTTTAGTTTACTGCTAAGGTATTAATTTATGACCTAAAGAGAACCTTCAGTTGCTACATGCCCGTTCAACAGTACGCTGTTACATGAAAGGACACAACATCCTCACACAAGGAAGGAATTCTCCTGAGACTACAATAAGGAAAAAGGGTGCCATGTCCTAATTTAAAGGCTTGTCTTTTCCAGAAACGTTGATTATCACAAATAACAGTGTGTCCAGTTGAAAAATCTTACAAATCTTAGGAATGCAGACACAAGAATGTTCACATATCCAATGCCAAAGCCTGGTGCCACGAGGTAAACAGCAGAGCTTTCAGCTGGCTCAGTGGGACCTAGACCACATGCAGCAACTCCAAAGCCAGAGGACAATTGCAATTCTTTAGTCTGACCTCAAGTACAATAAGGTCCAAAACCCCATACACATCTAGCAGTGCCTGCATTGAGCCCATATCCTTCCTTTCAGCTCTTCAAAAAACATAGCAGGAAATTATTTAGGCTCTCTCAAAAAGACATCTGAAGAGGAACTGCTTATTCACTAAACAGTGAGTTTAGTCCCTGTGTCCCACTGGCATCCCAGAGAGAAAATATATTCTAAACATTAATACTGGTGACATAAGCTGAGTACAATACAGAACAGTCAGTTCTGACTGCACAATCACCCCCACTCAAACTCTGCCCAGCACAGGTGCTCAGACTACAAGTTGCATACAGGTTTTTGGATTGCCTCCTAAATAGTCAAGCTGAAACATGACTCAGAGTTAGGTTTTCTGTTTGAATGTAGCACTGAGGGATCAAAAGCCATTCAGCAACAGCATTTCTACAGCACACACTGCCTCTCTGTGTTAGGTCTCATCCTTGTAAATAACCACCCACTTCACTTAAAACACATGAAACATGTATGCTAACACATACACACAGAGATGGCTTGTAGAAAGTAGTTTACAGTAGTCCTACATTCTAAAGAATTCCTGTAAGCAAATGGTGACCTTCTCCATTCCTTCTCAGTGCTACTGATCTTCACACCAAATCAGAATTTGTGATGTACAACAACTTAACAGCTGCATGTTTCAGAAGCACGAATTTAACTCAAGTAGCTCCTTAACACAGCAGTACAGACTGCAGTGCAAACTGAAATCTGTCAATAAACAGATTTCAAGCAGTATTATCAAGGATCTACCATAGCAGCAGATAGCATCAAAATGCATACAAAGTGGTGATTATCTGTCAAAATAATTATCACAATCAGGCATTGGGAGGAAAAAGAGGCTTTTCTTCTAGAATAAACAAGTAATAATTTAAAAGCACAAATTATCCAGATTTAGCATTCTATTTCACCTTTCAATTGTTGAAATAAGAATACTGAGAATACATACTGTCTTACATTAACAGAAAAATAGATGTTAGCTTTTTAGAGTCTTCCAAATTGTCTAAAAGAAAGCATTATTGCCCAACATCCTTCGGAGCACTTCATTAAAAAAGAGCTTTTTAAACTAGATACTACTTGTTTGATTTAATGAGTGCTGGAAGATTTAGCATTGTTTATTTAGACTCAAAATAATCTCACTTTCCACCATCCACATGCATTAGGGAAAAGATGCACATTCAACAGCATGAAACAGCACAAATTAACTTGCATGTTAAAAGTACGTTGCTGTATCTTTGCAAAAATTTCTTTAAAAGGAAATTCAAAGGCACATCAAAAATAGTCTTACTGTAGTATCTAGTTTATAATCTGCAAGACTGCTAGTTTAACCTCCCTTCTGATCAATTTTACTGATACACGAACCACATTTTGCTAGCAACATCTGAAATAGCTGTGTTCTTGCCTTCTTCTTTGATTTCTGCAACATCTTGGTCTAGCACTGCTTCTCCCATGGCCCTGAACTTCTTTTCTGAGTTCTTTATAGGCCTCTGATGCAGCCACCAGAGAAACCACAAGGATGCTCGTGCACAGAGAAAAAGCTTTCAGCAAAAGCAACAACATAAATGAGAACAAGCTTAGCTTTTAAGTGTCATGTTTCACTGACATACACCAGTCTCTAATCTCTTAACAATCTTACAAGGCCATAGGAAGTAAGGGTCTTCAAGTCATTGATGAACTTCGATGAATTCACCAACCAGTAATACAAACTTGCATTTTGTACTAATATAATTACTTTGCTGAAGAATTTATTCATCATCTGACAAAGCATCAACTTCTAAGATACAGTTTCCACACTGCCAAGGTAAAGCATTCCTTAAAGCATCAGTTGTGACCACAGCATGGAAGACTGCCACCGCAAGCAAACCAAATCAAGTTTTCTGGCATACGTGTGGAAGACTTAGTCCAAACCTGACAGTTAGCATAGACCATATTTTCAACCATTGTAAAAATATTTTAGCTTAAAACACAATACAAATATCATCCTTGCTATGTCAGATAGCAATATTACATTCTTCCACGATGCTCTTCAACTGAGAGGCATTAACCAGATTTTCTATCAAAGCTTGATTCCCTATTCTTTGTCTAAATTAGATCCTGCTTTTATAGCAGCAGTCCTACCCATCAAGTGGGTTAGCAACAGTGATGCTGTTTATGCAGTTTCAAGACAAAGCCCAAAGCACTTTTTCCCCAGGACTTAGAGTAAGTTAGAACACAGAATGGCTCTTTATACATCCTTTCTAGTAAGTGATGAAGATTCTGATACTTACTGTGTCTACAAATCAGGAACCTTGAGGCAGGTCTTGGAAACTGAGTTCCTCATATAACCCCAAAAATTTCATGTAGTATCACATGGACTCCAAGCTTTGGAGATGAGCAATATTAAGTAGTACTATCACTTCTATTTCTGATGATAAATTTGTATTTAAGTACATATAATAGAACATATCTGCCTTCTTCTAAGGTCGTATGATGACATACTTGCTTTCGCAGGGACACTGGATTCAATCTTTTGAGGTCCCTTCCAACCCCTGTGATTCTGTGATTTTGTAAAGTGTATTCCATGTTAGATCCTCCATCAGGAATTTTGTGCAGAGCTCATCTGGCTCTTTAAGTGAAAGTGATCTTACCTGAAGGCTTAACCATAATGCAAAATATCTTTGAGATGAACCTGTAATTAGCAGTTCTAAGTATATTAAAGCTAGCTCATCAAATTACTGATATCAGTAGATCCACTTAGTGAAACCAGCATGTTCTTGGGATTCTGACTTGCATTTTAGATGGCATGTTTACTTTTCATTAATACAGCTGACCTTTTTTTGTTTTGCTTTTTGAAATAAATGCAATGAAAATCTCACCGACAGTGAGCTCTTGTTCTTCCCAGTCTAGTTTTCCTCTTAGGTAGTAAAGTCTGTACAAGGTAACTACTTAGGTATCTCTGAAGTCTCCAGTACATGTTCAAACCCATTTGCACACCACAGCTACTTTCTCAATGCCTTCATTTCAGATGGGATGGAATTGTTCTTTTCAGAATGTTTGCTATGATGCTCTGATTTGGTTCTAGGAGAAAAACTGTGTTGATAACACACTGATGTTTATTGTTTCCTGCTAAGCAGTGTTGTATAGAGCCAAGGTCATTTGCACCAAAGGGCCTTGAGAGCTGGCAGGAGACAGAATTAGGACAGCTGACTTAAACTGACCGAAAGGATATTCCATACCATACGATATGAAGCAGAAGTAGCATTGAAGGAGGTGGGAGCTCGTCTTGCTCTCTTCCACTGCTCAAGGGCTAGCTGGGCATCGGTCAGGAAGTGGTGAGAAATTGCTTGTGTATCACTTCTTACACAAATTCATATATATACATTCATTCATATTTGTATGTACTATCATTTGTAATATCCTTCTCCTTTTGTCTATCTTAGTAAACAGCTTTAACTCAACCCATGAGCTCCACTTTGTCTTTTCCAATTCTCTCCCCCATCTCACTGGGAAAGAGTGAGTGAGCAAATAACCACGTGGTGCTCAACCACCTGCAGGATTAAACCACAACACAACCCACAGCACTAAAGACTTCACCAGTTACCAAGAAACCTCACTCAGCAGTGACTTTTTCAAACAAAGCCTTACACAGAACTGTCAGAGCTAGCTCCCAAAGACAGGCTTCAGAAGGACCAGTCTGCATTCTGCAATAAATTCCATCACACAGGCACACTCCTGCTGATATCCTAGGCCCTGAGTGTCCTCCCCCTCCCAGACAATCCTGGTCTCAGTGAGATACTGTCAAAAAAATCTACTTCTCTACCTTAGTAAAAGACAACCAGTAAAACTAAATTTAAATTGTGGTGCCAGGTGATTGTTTAAATACTACTTTCATTTAATTTTTAATATTTTAAATTGGATTAGATACCTGGGAAGTGTTAGACCCATTTCAAAAAGAGAAAATTTTCTCATTGCAAAAGGACAGCAGTCTAATGAGAATCTTTCTACAAGAACAAAAACAACCATGGTGTATATTAGCATGCATTCCACTTGATCAGCTATCCTGTATAAAAATACACCAGCCACATTCAAAGTTTTGTAAAAATGCAGTAAACAAAAACAATAGTGTTTTCATTGCAAGAACATACATTACTCTGATACTATGCCAGTACAAAAAGTGAAGGAGAAAAAGAAATTAAGATATTTATAAAGACTTGAATTTTAATAGGAAAACAACAATCTGAAAATAAATTTTCTTTTGAACTTGCCAGGAAAAACAAATGAAAACCACCAGCATATGGATTTGAGTAAAAAGAGCAATGTTGGCATGGTGACCAGACTGGAAGCTCACAGAAATATCTAGTCTTTAATCTCACACAGCTTTTTTAAGAAGTTTATGTCATGCTATGTTGCAGCACTGTCTGATAATGAAACAAAAAGGGGAAAAGAAAGTAACACCCACCACTGAAAAATCTCCTGTCTTCTACACTTCTGCTTTTCCAGTAATTCAAATGACAACAGAAGCAAACAGACAACCAGATAAAGAGGCAGATTATAGGCACTAGCAGGATTTTTCAAGCAGGTTTTCCATAACTTACTCAGCCCATTCCCTGTGAAGTTATGCCTGCACTAGCAAGTAAGCAGGCTCTAGCAGGGGCCAGATCTCCGTTGCTGACAATTCTCCTAGTACAAGGTTTCCACAGGGCTCTTTGATGGAGCTGTCCAGCTCCTTCACAACAGACAGGAAAATTATACTGCAGCATTCATCATTTGCTATTTACTGAAGCAAATAAGCCATTCAGTGATACTTTATGAGAAAAGTCATTCCGATGACTGATAGTACAGCCTTGCAGGCACCTGTCGTGCTTCCCACAGGCGGTTACCAGCTCCTGTAGGAACTTTCTTTGCTATCTCAGGTAGCGCACACCCACTCCCAGCCCCTTGATCCTCTTAAGGTCTCTCCTGGCAAGTCCTTAAAATGAATATTTGTGAAATAGGATATAATAAATAAAAATAACCTTTAAGTGGCTTTAATGTATTCCCAGCCTCATGTTTGAGTAGCAGAACCTTCACAAACCATTTGCTTCATTTATACAATGGCTGTCGTTAACACAGACACACTACAAGGAAGAACTTCCTGAGCATTATCTCCACACTACAAGGAAGAACTTCCTGAGCATTATCTCAGTTAAAACCAATTGAATTAAATAGATGTCAACATTTTGCTGCAGACTGAATTTTACATTCAAAGGAAAAACCAAAGTAGTTTTGGTGCAGACACATGAGCAGCTGGATCCAGGTAAGACAATCCAACTCAAAAGTGCAGCAGAGAGAAACCCAACTTAATCCTACACAGCTAACAACCAGCTTCAGCACAGCACAGCACTGAGAACAGTGCATCACAGAAGCAGCATGGCCTTTCGTCCATAGCCAGTAAGGTCACACTGCACTTTCCTGCATTTTCTAGCACAACAGGGCAAAGTTCTTTTTCCACCAGAAAAACATTCTTTCTGTAACCTCACAGCAAAAACACATGCAGAACTCCAGTCTCACTTTAACAGGAAATGTAATTTCAAAACAAGGTGGGGTTTTTTTGTTTTTTTGTTTTAAATCAATTTCATTGGTTTGCTCTAGCAGCTGCAAAAAAATGAAATAAGATCTATGCCAAATCATCACCAGCTAGAATTTCAAAATGGCTGTTACGGTTAACACCAATATTTTGGCTCATCCTTCACTTCTCTCATTATTACGTACAATATTTAATGAATTGATCCAAGTTCCTCTCACCTCTTGAGGAAGCTCCAGCTTAGACCTGTCATCCAGTCCATTGGAGTGCAAGCCCATCAGATAAGGGACAGGAGCATCTAGAAAGTGAAGGAGCGATGCAGGAAGGATAGGAACATACACATGCTGCCACTGAAATGGAAACATTAGTGCTGTAATGGTCTCTGCCACAGTCATCAGTCTCTGATAATCTGAAAAAGAGCAAGAAAAAAAATTTCACAAACATATTTAAGTAAATGAACCTGAATTAAAGAAATGAGAACTGGCTTTAAAACAGAAACCACAGAACCTGGTGTTAGCTGAGCAGCATTTTTAATGGAAGCCTACACTTGTGCACCTAAGCACATTCTGCTGAAACAGCACCACAAAGTAGGTCAATTCTACAAGTCATGCAGAAATGAGCAAATTAAGTCTTTGCACCCATTAAGTCACTCTACACTACCTAAACCAGGGTTACAAACAGGAACACCATTCCGAGTCTGGAATCTGTATTGTAATTGGTTAAGAAATACAGTGGAAGTATTTTAGTTTCTCTGTGCTTATGGCTTTCTATGGAAGCCTTGGACGAAAACCAATGCATCTGGTATCTCTCAGATAAACGCTTTTTAAAAGAGTGTTTAAAAGTCTATAAAGCATGCTGTATAGTAGCCAATCCAACAGTGGAACTGAAATAACTGTAAAAAATAAAAGGGATCAGCTTCATTTATCCTTTGCAATATATGGCCAAAGTCTCAATTCAACATATAAATAACTCATTTCCTTGTACAATTTCCCAGCAGTGCTAAGTGCACCTGTGCACCATGCATACCAAAAGATCTTTTTTGTTCAGCAGCTGGTGTCTAGAGCAGTTAACACTGCAGTATGCTGGGCCAAAACCTCCTCCTCTTTCATACCATGGAATCATCTCTAATGGGGTTTGATATCTATGCACTGTAAATGAGGCAACACCAGATGAACTCAGAGCATGTGTTCTAACACAAACAACTACTAAAACATTCACAATACAGTCGAGCAGCCTGGCTGTAGTCAAGCATGGCTGGAAAGACCATAAAACAAGTTCAGAAGACTATGACAGTTCTTATCTTCAGTCAAGCTATAAATACAGTACAAATTGTAAACAAAGGATGCCTTTCTCATGATACTGCAATAATATCAAGTTCCAGGCAGAAAGTGGGGGCAGAGCAAATAGGAGAGAGGAAAAAATAAGTATCCATCATAGGTCTTTGTGACAGAGGGGAATGTCTTCTAACACATTCATAAAATTAAGGACAATAAAAAATTGCAGAAGACACTTGAACACACAGGTCCAGATGCTGAGATATCTGAAGTTGTTACACTGCTGCATAGTGAAAATGAAAAAGAATACCTGCTCTAAACAAACACTTCAGAGAAAAACAGTTCCTGGCATTTGTGATTAGTTGTGTTAGAATAGAAAGTAAATGCGTAAAGTCTGCAGTCTGCAGAGTCCCTGAGGAAACCCTGAAGAACTCAGTGCAGGCTTTGCCAATGCCAGTCATCATTCTGTAATCCAGGCTTTTGATTTTCATTTTCAGATCAAACTACGGCAGTGGAAAAGGTGCCTGTGTAAAGCTTACTGTCACCGCCTCACACCAGATGTGCTCTGCAGAGCTCCTTAAATCAAAGTGAGCTAGGATGGTTAAAACAGTTGCAAGTTCTTGCTACAAAATAAATACATAAATAAAATACCTGGACTGAAGTGTGTTAGAGAACAGCTTGATGAACATCACCAGTAATACCGCCCTACTCTGCGTGGACACCAATTCCTGCCTGAACAGTTATGTATTAGTTCACAGCTTTAATCACAGCCTTGACTGCAAAGAAGTGATGAATTAACAATTAGCTTTGGGAAGAATAATCTATTCCGTACCCTATTTTCTCCAGTGTCAAACTGTAAAGTAGCTAGAAATGCACAAAGATTCCAGCTGGTTCATGTTCAGCTTGTTTACCCAAAAGGACAAGTCTCAGAATAGAAACAGTGTTTTCCTACTACACAAAAACACTCTGTCTAATTCTGCTGGCTGATTTAAATACAACTTCTCTCTCTCCATCAAGCCAGCGTTCTCTAGGCATTATGTACGTCAAGAGCTGTTGGCAAACGGACAAAGGCAAGAAGCAAATAAAGCAAAATAACCTGGATGTTTTCTTATGTTAGACCTATCCAGAGAGGGTGTGGTGCTTCATTTGTTTTGTAAAAAGAAAGAAAAAAGAGGAAAAAGTAGCACCAGAGCACTACAAAGGATTTCAATATTTATTTCTTTAAAAAAACAAAAAGAAGCGCTCCAGCAGCGGTGTTACTCTCACTCTTGTTTTTGAAACCAGAGTATTTTTTCTGGTGCAAATCCACATTGTTTTTCTTATTATTATTTTTAGTAACATGAGCACTTGCTTTAAGAACACAGATTAGGTGTGATTTCCTCTTTCAGCCAATCGCTGCATGTAAAATACCTCTTAAAGTGCTTTATTGAAGCTATTTACTACCTGTGTCTATAGCATCTAGACATTTTTGTTGATCTGTAACAGACAAGCAAATTGAGGAAAAAGAAGGAAATAGATCTTGGACCTGGAAAGAAAGGAGAAGGGAAGAAGTCCTAAGAACCATAATTTCAACTATCCTTTCTCACATCCTACCAGAGAGATGTCTATGAGGACCTACACAAATCCTCTGACTTCATCCAACTGAAAACAGTTGAGCAGTTAAACATTCTGAAGTAGTTTCTCCTTCTAATCTTCAATGTGAAATATTGCTACATTTATCAAGTAATTTTTCCATTCCCCTTACCAGTCCCATTCTGTTACTTTAAAGCAGAGTTGCCCTTACAAAGGAGGAGCACTACCACAGATGAGTTTAGAGATCTTCAGAAAGTATCTGAATAAACGAGAAGGATGTGCTATTGAACAAGATTCAACCTCTTCTTAACTTGAAGAGGAGCAGAAGGTAAAATGTTGCAGTATGCAGTCATTATAGACAAGTGACATGCAATGCAGTTGAGCCATCAGAATAAAGCATTGCCAGAACCTAGAGCTCCCTTTAAGCACAGTTCTAAAGAAACATTTTCCAAAAAAATTCTTCTGAGGTACTCAGTATGTCAGACTCTTGAGATAAAGCATGCATGCATTTTTCAATTGGGCTTTTTATTTAAACAAAGAAAGAGAGAATTGTGCTAAGGAGAAGCAGTGGATCAAAGGACTTCTAATTCATGTTCACTTC
This sequence comes from Lagopus muta, assembly GCF_023343835.1. Classification (NCBI taxonomy): domain Eukaryota; kingdom Metazoa; phylum Chordata; class Aves; order Galliformes; family Phasianidae; genus Lagopus; species Lagopus muta. The sequence goes on along the minus strand of NC_064438.1, from coordinate 9,424,888 downwards.
TATGTCTGACAGAACACAGAACCTTTTTTCAGGCCTGCATCAAGCAGCAGCCCATTTCCTAAATTACTGTAGACATAAGAAAATGTCTTTCTGGAGTCAACTAATATGAGACTAGTAATGCAAAGAAATTAAACCAATACCTTAAATATTCACAGAGAACATCATTTTAAAGCAAGTGAAGTAAAAGGGATGAACAATTCAAAGCCAAAGCAATCAAATAAACTTTCACTTGATAATGGCAACAGCCAGCAAACATCCAGAAAAATAAAGCTGAGCAAGATCGTCTGTGGCATTGGTGCATTATATTTCTCATTTTATTGTTTTTAGCTGCTTAAAAAAGACTCCTCCAAGCAGATTTCACAGCTTTCTGAATAGTATGCACTGAGTTCAGACAAGCACTAGGTGCTGGATAATAGAGATAAGAAATAAATCCATCTCACAGATGCAACAGCAACACAAACTGCAGGAATGCAAACCAGCTCCTGTAGTGTAATCTAGTGAGGGCACAGCTAAAGCTCCCCTTCAGCACCACTGTCTTCTGGTGTTCCTGCCCAAATTCCATGGCTCAGCACTAGCTTCAGGTTGTTCATCATCTCACAAGCACCCGAGTTCCTCTAGTGCATTCCAAAGTGGGAGAGGCAACTCTCCCAAGTCAACATCCATATCAAGGAACTCATTCTCTACGTTTGGCTTATATTGGTCCCAAACACACAGGCTGTGCCAGTGCAGTAGGACAAAAGCAGAATTTCCAGAAGCATGAATTCAGAAACATGTCCAAGGAATCTCAAAGCAAAACATGCTCACTGCCAAGTGAAGTTATTCCTGTTCCAAGGACTGCCAGCAACTGAAAGCACTACAGAACTTGTTTCAGAAATGAATGCACCTGCCTCCAAAGTCCTCCAAGGAAAACTTAAGGTGGGAGAAGAAGTCAGTCTCACAAGGAAATCCGCTTATACTGCTCTAAACCTAAATCCATCCAACACACGCAGCAATCTCATCTGACCCAGAAGAACAAGAAGGGATTCTGTTTCAATTGCCACAGTTTTAAGCACCATGAGATCTAGAAAAGCCAAAAGACAATGAAAAAAATTAACATTTATATTCACAAAGACAACCTAGACCTCACACTGCTGCTCACGCAAGAACAACGGCAAACTCTTTACAAAAGTTCAAGCAATTTTCAATTCCTCTTGGAGCTGAACACACCTGTATCTACATGCAATGTACCCTTTCTTGCGATCAGAAAGAAAAAAGCTAGTTAACCACACAGAATGTATTAGGAGAATATTCCAGTAAAAAGAAAATAAAGTAGAAGAAGGAAACTAATTGGTAAGGGTACAGGCAATGAGAACCTCAGTCAGGTGTGTCATTTTTTCTACTGATAACACTCTCCTAAGCACCAAGGAAAGCAATCATTCTACTAAACCAATTTTCTACTTCACTGCCACATAAAAGAAAAAAGAATATCTTGGTTAGAAAATACATAAGAGATTACAGGAAGAAAAGATTTATTTTCTAGAATTTCAAAATACTTCCCAATCTCACAAAATTAAGTCTTTATCAAAAGCATTTTAGAAAAGTCTTGAACTTGACTGCTAGCAGCTCCTTCAGTATTCGCTAACTTTTGTTATTATCCACTAGTAGCTTTAATGATGTTCTCAGTGTTAGCAAAATGCTTCAAGAGAGCAAGAAAAAAAGAGCCTAAGATTTGATTTCTCAGAAAATATATGCTTCTGTTTCAAAAACTCCAGCTACTGTTACTGAGAAGGCATGATTTCACCAAAACTGATGGCCAAAAGTCTAACAGATAACTCAAGTTACTTTTTGACTGCAAGAAGGCCTTTTCTGCCAAAAGTTACCAGTGAAAACTTGATAGTCTGAAACAACACTTCTAATAAGGCATAAAGAAGCCCAACTAAGACAAAACTTAAGGTAAGGCGGGGAGCAGTAGACAAAACTGTCATAAAGATCAGATCCAGGGCTACTGGCCTTTCATTCAATAAGTCCTCTCTCTCGATTTCCACACATTTGTGTGTGCCAGCAAGAAATCCACATCCCAGAGCTTTTTTTTAAGCTATGTTAATTAATGACTAATGAGACACTTGGAAAGAACCAAAGGGGACAACCATGTTGAGCCTATCAATATAACCTTGGAAACAGAACCTAAAATACAGAAGATGAGTCTGCAAGCACACCGAGTTCCAGCGCAGGGCAAGCGATACTCTAGCAAAGATACGGGGAATGCCGTTCCAATGTTGTGACATGTGCACTACTCTTCTTGCTGTGCTTTCAGCTGAAGAGGCACTCGTACACATCTGCCATATAACAGCTCCAGCACAACTACAGGCCAACTTCACCACCATCTTCAGATGGAAGAGTTTGTGTTAAAATTTCTGCCTGTGAGACAGAGGTGCCCACATAAACAAACACTCCCTACATACACTGTTGGATTTTTTGTTCGTTTGGGGTTTTTTGGGGTTGTTTTTGTTGGGGTTTTGACTGTACTTGAATGAAGATATAGTTTTTCTCTGGCAGTTAACATTTACACAACAAATGCAACATAAGTTGTTGAGTCTTGCTACAATTATACACCTTGATCCACATACGCAGTGAATTGTTCTTTGGCTTTACGCACACATCTCAACACACACAAACATCTTTATTTCATGCTTCAAGAATTTTGTAAATAACAGCAGGATATATTTAAAAAATATTTAACATTTGTTTTCCACATAATTCAGTGACAGCAAATATTGAAAACAGCCTTCAGTAACACCATAGGCTACCCCAGGATTCAGCTTAGGGTCTTCTAGGTTTCTTCGCCACTACTATAAAACTGTGTTCAAATGCAAACCACCTACTTTAATCCATACCATTAGGTCAAAACCACCAATTGTCAGTCCTAATGTTAGGATAAAGAGAAGTAGAAAAAATTATTTTCTGGTGTAATTCCACATATATTGTTTTAGAGTTACGGAATTTAGAGGAAAAAAAGCCCAGTGTTCACAGACTTTAATACAGCTTAGTTCCACCTACACACTTAAAAGCAAGCTTTATCTCAAGCTTTATCTACAAGACATCAGCAGAAGACATCAGCAGTACTGTTTCAGGCCTTAAAAGAAAATCAAATTTTAAATTCTGGCAAATACAACGTTCTCAGGTAATTTTATTTCAAAATTACTACTGAAACGTGACTTCAGGTACTCAAAGATAAATTTATATTTGCACTATGAATTATTCTTCAAAGTCCTTCAAAGTTTACTATGCCTCTTCTCAGAACGCACACACAGTTTGGTAGAGATAGGAGGGAGAATTCTGCTAAGCAATTACATGGGAAAAAGCATATTAGTCTAACAATAGAACACGTCCAGAAACAACAATAAGCGGGACAGTCAGTGCATGACTGCAGGAGATTATGTGAAAGCCCCAGGGTTTAAACTGAGGTGCCTAGAAATAGGAACCAAAGAAATGTTCTCTGTAATTTGAGATTTTTTCCTGACATTAATACTTGCAGATAGATTAGCCTTACTGCATTAGCACTCTAATGCCACTTTAATGCAGCTACTCTGGTTTCTGTGTTTTCTTTTGTTTTGTTTCCATTTTGCTTTTTTCAAACGTTCCAGAAATGAAGAATCCTTATGCCAGTACAACTACTAGATAAGAGAACAAAAAGGAAGTACTCACGCTGTGAATAAAGCAGTATCTGAAATTCCAAGAGAGCACAGGTAAAGAGCTGAACCACATTTTCGACTCCAAGCAACTCAAACACTTCTTTAACCGGGAAATCAAATAATGGTAGTTCATTGGTGCTTGGCCTCTGGCATATAATTGGTCCATAAACTCCTGAAAATTTTAATGACCTTCCTGCTGGAGGAAGAGGAACCTCATAGAGAATATTGTAGATGTAGCTTTCTAAAGGTAGAGGTGGTGGCTGAGGAGAAGTCACTGCTTGGTGAAGTTGTTCGAGTACTTTCTTACAAGCTTTCATGAAAGACATCGGAGTAATCAAACAAATGCACTTTGAGACATAGAGCGTGTCTCTGCTAATGTCATACGAGTTAAAGCGCTGTAGCTTTGAAATAGAAGTGCCGTTGCAGTCTCCAGTGCTGCTGCAGCTATCTTTGTCATTTGTGGGTGGAGTATGAAGAATGTCATATTCAGCATTGTGCATATGATACAATGTCTGCATTGCACTGCAGATCTGCTTGCTAGTAACTTCCTCAAAAAACGTGAGAGAAAATCCAAATGTCCGTGAGCCATCTTCACGAGTGATAATAAAAGAGTGGAACTGAGGTTCTCTAGAATCTGCTTGTGTCTTGAAAGCAAGCCCTTTAGGCATACACAGCTGTAAATAAAAACAAAGTGGGGAGGGGGGAAGGAGGAGATAATATTAACACTTTTTTCTCTCCCCCCACTTTAGAAGAATTTGACAAAACAGAATTTAGAACCCACAAGCTGCCATCACATTTCATATTAAAATTGCACTAAGTGGTAAGTCTCTGTACAATACAATAATACAGATCCAAATTAGAAAAACTAAAGGAATACTTCAAAAGGACTTTATGCTGTTTCTATTAAAGGCTGTAACCATTTTGTTACAAGTCTCAATAAAAATAAAACAACAAAGTTCAAACTCTCATGAAGTATTTTCTTCATTAAGACCAGAAGATTGACAAAGAAAAGTAATAATTTTGGTCTAAAATAAGAAACTACACTATGTTCCATTAAACAGTACTATAATGCACAAGGGAGATTCATCAACCACAGACTAATTTATTTCTCCACCAATTCTCTAGTAACAGAAAAAGTTGTAAAGAACAAAAAACTGTCCTAGAGACATATTGTTTACATATTTTAAACTTAATTTCCTTTAAAGAATATCCCAATTAAACAAAAAGATCTTTTGAGCCTGCACAATTTATAGCATTTAATGGTATTTTTTTTTCCAGTCTATAATAGACTTTGCAGTGCAACTTTTTTTTTTTTTTTTTGTCAAGGAAAAGAAAAGCAAATGCCTTCAATCGTCAAGGTAGGTTTTTGCCTTAAAAACAAGAGCCATTAAGTGATACTGACCATTCCCACTGCATCCTGATCAAAAGGGTTCCATTCAACATTCTCAGGATAGCGAGCAAGAACTTTGGACTTAAATGTGCGTCTTAACGGAGTCTGATCAAAGTTCTCCCCTGGAGGTAGAAGAAAGATAAAGACGTAAATATATCATTCTCTTTTTAACAAAGAGCCGTAAAGCAGGACATCAGCAGGTACACGTGAGAATAAGTGAATTAAACACACACACTCCTTTCAAGAGAAACAGAAAATGCAAGACAGTTAGTTAGCATAAAACCAGACTGCAGATATTAGCAAGGACTGGCACTGTAACATTTCTATGTTAAGTATCTGTGCTTTTCCTTAAGTGTATCTTCAGATTCCGATTATGTCAACAATTCTCCAAATTACTCTTCAGTTATTTCAGATTCTCATTATAATATAGCTCAAGCTTAAGCTTCGTGGACTTTTGTTACAGAAGAAAAGCACAAATAGACAAGAGGCAAAGATGATGCAGGTTTAACATAAACAAACGTAACGTCACTTAGTTTCTTCTCCAGGACTTAGGGAAAAAAGGATGTACATCATCTATTACAAAAAGTTAGCTGTGAAAAGAGAGCTGAGAGTGTTAAAAGATCAAGAACCAAGTAAGCACCCATGAAGAGAGGGTATCAGGAGAGCGGAAGATTGGGTTTGTTCTGTTTTTAAATTTCCCCACGCATTTTCCTTTACCTTCTGTTGCACTTGAAATGAAACAGCTGGCACCATCTCGGGTTTTAGAGGCCTGAATATACTGGCATAAAGCTATATAACAAATAAAAACAACACTGCATTATAAATTTCATACTGTCGACTGTAACTATGTAGCTAACACACCAGTAAATAATATGTACATTTTCTATACTGAATTAGCATGCATAATGACTAATCTACTCTCCTAATATGTTTTCTGTACATATACAATCTTGTGTAAGTTTCACATTTCATACAGGTATTTCTTGAAGGAGATTACCAACATGTCACAGCAGCTCCCAGTTCCTGTATACAGAACCACAACAACAACGCAGCAACAGTAATTAGTTACCTGACAAACGAACGTGTTTTACATGTTAAAATATAAAATAGTCCCAAAGAACACACAATGAAATTAACTCCAGTGACAAGACCATCCCAAGGCCTACAGAGGTATACGGATTTAAGCAGCGTGGTTCTAATTTTTAATAGCCATACTAAAGACTGGCTGACACAACCTCTTAAATTTCCACTAACGCAATGAATGTCCATTGTGAAACCACTCAGCAACTCCACAGTTATACTTCCAAATTTGTGTTCACTAAGAGAAAAAGAAAAAAAAAAAAGGAAAAAAAAAAACTACATAACCACAGATCTTAAAAATAAGCACTGCTATCTCACTAGAATACAATTAGCTCAGCAATCATGCAGCTGCTGGCAGCTGCACTAACAATCAGTCAGAATTGCATGAAATCATACAATTTAAATAAATCAAACTGTTTCAGCAACACCTGCAAAAGAGAAAACACTCTTCAACTCCTCACTTATTTTCTTACATGCTACAATTACATGGCAATAGAAATTGATTTTAAAATTGGTTGGGTTTGTTCTAAACTTCTACAGTAATATTTAAAACTCAGTTTCTAAATGAAATAGAATCTTTATTCAGTTACTTCCACAAAATAGCCATACAGAGATAGTTATAACTGCCTATAGACAATAAAGACCCTAGTAAACACACCCTACAACAGCAAGGAAAACTTCATTTCCATCCATATGCTTAGAAGTCATCTAGAGACGACTAAGTTAACAAGTCACCTAACTTTGGATTTGGTTTCAAGTCTGCCTTAACTATTACCTCCAACAGCGATCTCGTCCTGAATCAGGACCTAGGACAGGTCTCACGGTACCTAAGCTGCCCGTATGTTCCCTTCATCCCCATTTTTTTTAGCACTGAAATTAAAGGAAAGATTGTCATTTGTCTTTTCTTTTTTTCCTGTTTGGCTGAAAAGCAACAAGGCAACTGATTTTCATTAAAAAAAAAAAAAAAATGTACCTGAGTGGTTTTATGTTATTTGGTTCAATAATATCATTCCTGAAAGAGAAATGAATGGCTACTGAGGGAATTAGAAACATGTATAGGGAGAGGGGTAGTTAGGGGAAACAAATCTAATACAACTTCCCTGAAATGCAGCCTTCTTGAAAAAGAGCAGAATCAATGACAGAAAACATTTACTAATAGCATTTATGCAAGAGCTAAAAAACAAACGTAGAAGATGAAAATAAGGGCTTAGAGAACTTCCAGTCTCTAAGAAACAAGTCAGGATGTTTAACCCACCTACTGTTTTCCATATTTACATCTGTGCAGATGATGTAATGCCAGCCTTTTTTACAACTGAGGAAAAAGCTAGTTGGTTTTCCTTCCCCCACATAATTAAACAAGTAAATATCTGAAAGTCAAGTTTTTCCCTGAGCTTGGAAACCACATGACAATTACTGGGTTCACCTACATGCAAGATCATGCATGTTTTTGAAAGAATGAGACAATTTCTAAAATAAAAATCTTCTTCCCAAAATGATCAATAGTGAAAAAATTCAGGATGCTGCTCTTCCTTTACAATCACCAAAAAAATCTGCAAAAACGGATGCTAATCTACTTTAAAAAGCCTTTCCTCATATTCCCCCAAGACATACTCTAAGACACACGTACATTTTTTTAGATCTAAAAATCAGTCTAAAACGTAATGTAAGAACTAAAACAGGTTTCTGGAAACCCACCTTGTCTTTGGAAGTAAATCCTGATCCAGACAGAAGCATACATAATAAAACAAACCACTGGACCTTCAGAACGAGCAAAGCTAAAATCAAGTGATTCGATAGGGAAGGGAACTCAAGCGACAACTCACCAACACCATCTGCAAATTTCAATCCTGGAACAGAAAGTTGATCTGTGCAACTGCAGGACATTGAGCAGCTTATTTTCTTGCTGTTACTACCAATGAGAACCTGAGCACCAACAGGTTGCTAGGTTCCCCTTCACTTCCCTCACTGATCAGCTCACAGTTACCAATAGGCATCCAATCACACACACACATACACACAAAATTGCTTTACTTCAGTGTCCAAATCCAATTAATCCTTAGTTCCTAAACTTATGATCAGTTAGAAACTTCTCAGCTTCTCACACACTTTTTGCTCTAGCAAAGCATCAACTGCAGCACACTTCCAGCAGGCAAAAATAACCCAAAGCTTCAAGATGTCTCTATGTGAACTGGACACCGGATTTAGTATTCATTGAAAGCATTTTGATTAAAAAAAAAAACAACTCTGAATAACAAAACATTTTAATGAGGAGGAAGAAAAACATCAGAAGTTGACAGTTTTACTCTAAAACTGAGAAAATAAAAATGCAAAAGAAATTGATAAAAATTATGTATCCCACAGGTGTTAGTGAGTCACGTTCTCATACTGAGGACAATCAAAGGTCTGCTGTCATCAGATTCTGCTTCTCATAAAACTCCTCTCCTTAAAGGATACTGGCCTATGTGTCTGTAATCTGGGCTTCCTAATTACAAGCACATTAGAACAGCCACACACCCCAAATATTTCACATTTGAACTAACTACTACACCTATTTTGAGTGATATTGCAATTAGCAGCCTAATATTGACTGTAACATGCACCACAATGCAGAACTGCAGTGAATACAGGCAAACTCTGGCTCCACTCCTCTTCCTGACATGACTTCTCTTGACAAGCAACCTGTGAGCAGAAGACAGATGTGTCTGAAGTAGGACTCACAAACTCCAAAAACATGATATACTATGGAACACACCATTGCTTTGGATGTACTCATAAAACCACGTCTACCAATGGAAACTGCTTCCACAAAATCATACAGTGGGACAAAAGGTTACTGAAAGTACAGCCAAGCACAGAGATCTTCACTAACCTGCAAGATGCTATCTACCAAGCTCTCCTCAGGTTTGAGGTGGAGCAAAAAGAAGAGTCAACCCCAAAGGGCTTACTTCAACTCTTTCTTGGTTTACCCTGAGAAAAAATTGATTCACTGCCTTTCACGTTCTTCTTAAGGAAAAGAAAAACGTCCTCCCAACACAGTAAAAAAAAAAAAAAGGTTAGGTCATTCAACTTCTGGGTTCAATTACTCATGACCTCCCACCAGTACATAAACTATCAGACATTTACTTTAAGTGAAGAACCTGAAATTTCAAATTCTCCATAAAACAAAAAAGAAAGACAAGATTCTTGAACTGCTGGAAATTCAAACTTAAAATCCTACCACCAAAGACGAACACCCCTTGCTTCTTTCCCTTCTTTTTTGACTGTGCCACTTGCAATGCTCTGTTTGCAAGCTGAACGGAGGGGAAGACAATTCATGGCTGCAGTCACTGTTACTAGCTGCAGATAAACATGCCAAGTTGAAGAATCATCTTCACATGCAGTCATGGAATAAGCTACAGCTGAATCGAAACTGTTAACATATGTTGTACACCGAAGCCATGCCTGCAAAACAATTCCTTCCAGGTACCTTACAGCAACAGAAGCAATACTCATCTAGGTGGACTGTTTCTTAAACTGTCCTTGCTGAGAAAGGGCAAACTGGATAAAAATATATAAATATATAAATATATATATAAACTGAACCATAGGTTTTTACATATGCTATCAATTCGTCGTTTGGATTCAGTTTTTAGAATATGACTACAATGCAGTGCTACAACTCCTAAAAAAAATAAACAACCATTCAAGGCTAAGAACTATACAGAAATCTCTCCCTGAATACTGGCTTGGAAAAAAAAAAGTCTCAGAGCAGATATTAGAGAGGTAGAACTGTCAATTTTCCTGCCGCAGCAGTAAAGAACCACTCAGAAGCAGCTATCCTAGTTACTACAAGTGCCTGACAGAAGAACTGAATGGTCACACAACACTGGTTTTCAAGAATTGTTAATACTGCCACCTTCATTTGTTCACTGAGCCTGCTGACTTGCTCAAAATAATTATAAAACAAAGCTCTACTGATTCTTATTAAGCAGTTTGCTGCCTTTATCATGCTAAGCAGCTTGTTTCTTTAAATTCCTGTGATATAGCCTGCTATTCATTCAACCCACTGAGTTTCAATGTACATTTACTGCGTGACATCTTTTAATAGAAAATCATATTGGAGATGGTAAGCAATCAGAACGAAACAGCTATATTTTCCACATAAGGACACTCTCATTTAAGCGTACGCAGGCTGTACATGAATGTCTTATGGCAATCAACATAAAGCAGATTAACCACAAAACAGTTCGTACTGCTGTAACTAAACAAATAAGAATAACAGCCATCTGCACCAGCAACAGCAATTATGAACCACACATTTTGGGCAGCCTTCCTGAGCTAAGCAGCACACTAGAGAAATGGAAGTTAGGATTCAAGAGTCCTCAGAGAACCTGTAACTGTATCATTTACCTCTTCATTTCCCATCTCACAGCTTAAAGAGTCTTGCAATGGCGAGACCCATCGCAGATTGCACAGGGTAAGGGCTCAAGATGAGGCTGGCCATGACAGCCAAAGAGTTGGATTTTCCAAAGAGTGGACTGCAAATCAGAAGTCAGCCAACACAGGGATACAAACAGTGCATGAATTATAAACACCACCCAGAGAACAGCCTAGCTGCCTTAATACTGCATCTCCACTGTGCTTTGAAAGAGCCCTCAAGAAACCAGACAAGAAGACCAATTCAGTACCAACTCAGACACCATATATAACAAAATACTATATATATATATTGTTTCTTATATATGCATATATGAATAACGTATTTTGTTAATTCTATTCTGCTTTGAGTGTTAAAAAATGCATTAAAGCACACACAGCAACATTTACACTCGGGTGAAAATGCATATCGTATAACGTTTTTAAATGCATCTTTCTCATTCTTGGCTTTTGGATGAAAACCGAGTAACTGCACTAACATGCCTGTCATGGGGCACAACACATATGAAAAAGTCCAAATTGTCTGCAAAAATACAGGAATGGAAGCATTCCACAACACATTTAGAATGAAGCTAATCCAAAACCAGCAGCTGATGTCACAAATGGCAGTAGGATCCCCAGTTCAGCCAGCAGCCACCTTCTCAGTACGTGCAATGAGGTTACAGATACAAAGACATTTTTCTGGAGTGTTATCTTTGCAAATCACATTTACTGAGCATAAAAATCACTCCAGCTCTAAAATCACTGGTCCAAGTCAAAAATAACAAAAATAGCTAGCTGGTAAAATAGTGTGTATATAACTGGAATCCATGCTGTAGAAGAGATGAAAGAGTAGAACAAATTAGAGAAATCAGAAGCAAGACTGACGGGTAGCAAAGGATAAGCAGAGTGAGGAACAAGTAGTGTGTGCCCTGGTGCCAGATAGCCAGCAGTTGATCTGGTTACACTGCATAATACAGGTGGTAAAAATGCATGCAGACATGCGAAGACAGTAATGACAAGAACCAATATCTTAAAAGTAAAGCAAAAGCAGTTCCATTAAAAATAAGACTATTTTCAAGCCTTAAGAGGAAAAAAGAAAAAAAAAAAAAAAGTGAAAAAGCTGTAACTTATCTATACAGCCTACATCATACTAGATGTGAAATTAGGTGGCAATTCTACTGATCCACTCTAGCCCTTCAAAAAATGAACAAGAAACAAAAAGCAGAAAGCCCAGACTTAACCTCTGGAGAACAGTACCATTCTAACTTATTCCCAGAGGTGGCTGAATTTCAGGGATTCCCACCTACCAAATAACATTGGGATGAAACACAGAAGCTGGCCATTCTAAGACATGCTCTCAGAAACACAGAAATAGATGCTTTCTATCACAAGAATGAACTGTCAGGAGTCCACATCGTAGTGTTAAAGAAAAGTCACTTCAATGCATAGTTGGAGAGCTACTAATATACCAATAATTAGCCACTGTTTCAAAAGAATGGAAATAAAAAAATACCTTTCTCTGATTCCTTCTTTAACAAACGCTGATCTACATGTAGCTACAAAACTCTACAAACTAGGAAATAAACAACGAAAGTTTGGCAGACTAAGGTAAGAAAGTCACTGAATGAGAATTCATGGAATAAAAACCATGATTCAAGGAAAGATGCAGCTGCAAGATCTGTAAGCAAACAGTCATGCCATCAGCAGACAAATGCCTTCAGATTATGACTTGCTTCCTTCCTTCCAGCTCCTTCTCCCTAAGCAGAACCACGTGCATTTCCCATCAGAGGATTCCCTTTCCCAGAGAAGCTCTTTCTTGGATGTACCCTGAAAAGAACTCTTCTCTTTTATGCTGAAACACACTAACCTACTGTCCTGCACTTCTATCCCCTCGTCTGCTCGCTGCTGGCAACAGACACAGCGCAAGCTGAATTGATGGCTAGACTAGCTAATTTATTGCTCAAACTGGGATTTTTAACTGTTTTGAAAATGGTTTGAATTATTTATGAGAAAAATCTTCAGGATTACTTTTTTTTTTTTTTTTTCCCCCAGTATTGCTGCTTCAGCAATTGGAATAAGAGGTTTCACACCCACTGTATGCAGTGAATCAGGGGTTTGCCCACTGTCTTTAATGGATGTTATTTCTTAGGACTTGGGAGAAATCTACAACCAACAACACTCACTGCTCTGACTCCCTCCAAAAACTCCTTTATGCAAGTTAAAAGGTTCTGCTTTGGCTGAGAAAAGAGTTCAAAGGCAAAGGAAGTCCTCTGCCCGCCTTTCTAAAACAAAGGTACAAATGTGTGTTAGGGACACACCGCCCTCTACTTAAGTGTAATTGAAATGTAGGTTGGGTGGAGTGCCATCCTTCAGCTGTAAAAAAAAAAAAAATAAGGACTTTATTTGGAGGAAGCAGAGAGAAGACAAAGAATAACCAGTGCAATTAAAGGCTCCTATGTGTTTGTTTTCTTTTGCCTGTTTGTCATCCAAGGAACCCAAACTTGCTCCTTATCCCAATCCCATGAGAACACACTCCTTTCAGCATACAACCTTTATTTCAACATTCAATGAACAATACACTTCTATCTCCTGCAGCCACCAGAAAGATGGTAAGGACAAAAAGACAAGTTAAGATCTGCTGACTGGAAAAGATACTTTTGTTTTCTTGGTTTCTTTTTCTTTTCAGCTTTTCATCAACTGTGACACAAAGAACCTCACTCTGTACTGAAATTAAAAGAAAAAAAAGTTATTTTCACTGCATAACAGAATATTGGGTGTAACTGTCACTGGATACAAATAGACCATCCATTCCTTCAGTGGCACATATTCTTCTAAGCTCTCTGTAACTAATGAAAATGAGAAATTTATAGATACCCACTTGTAATTTAAGTCATTCATCCAGTTGATAACAAAACGCACTGCCACAGTTATTCAGGAACATTCTCAAAAACTGCAGCAATAGTTTTAAAGCACCAAAGAAAAGCAGCTGAGAACACCTGCATTTTGTGACTGCAAGCTCAGAAAATGAGTATCTTTCCTTTTTCCCCATACAGTTTTAAGGAAGGTGGGAAGAGGTGGGCCAGGGAAGTGACAACAGAAACTACCAAGAATCCAAGGCAGCTTTTTACAAATTAAAGAAAATCCCCAGCTCCTATCTTTAAAAGCATCCTAAGTTGTTTTTTGTTTGTTTTAAGAGAAAGACTGCATAGGCAGCACAGTAAGAGGACATGATGCATTTAAATAAGACTGCCTGATGGAAGTTTTCAAGGAACTGTTCTTATAATGAAAACCTTTTACAAGACTTTTTTTTTACTGCACTATCCAGAGCAAAAAGACAGAAGGACCTTTTGCTCTGTTTTCAACAAACAGAAAAACAACAGAAGCAGCATTCAAAGTTACAATAACAGGCGTGTTCTCACCAACAGCAGGGAGCAGGGCTGTGCTTCTACTACAGAACAAAGCTGAAATGCATACAAAAGAAGACACTAAGAAACAAAAAGAATGGCCCATCTTCAGAATAGGACAGAATTCATTTACATGTACTAGAAATATAAAATGGAAGAGACCAGCAGAGTCAGGTTCTTCGCAGAATCAGATCCTGAATAAACTTCCATGGGAGAGGTGAACACTGACACCTACCAAACGAACATGCAGTCCTAGAAGCAACCTCACAGAGCACAAGAACACGTCCTCTGGAATACAAAACCCTTAGAGCTTGAGGTCAGCTCAGTTCTGCAAATTGTTCCATTTCAGACAGATTTCAGACTGAAGATCTTTTTGGACTATAGCCCCCAGTGGTGCTGTGTTTCACGGCAACATACTAGAATCACAGAATCACAGAATGGCCAGGGTTGGAAGGGACCTCAAGGATCATGAATCTCCAACCCCCCTGCCACATGCAGGGCCACCAACCTCCACATTTAATACCAGACCAGGCTGCCCAGGGCCCCATCCAACCTGGCCCCTGACCTCCAGGGACGGGGCATCCACAACCTCTCTGGGCAGCTGCTCCAGCACCTCACCACTCTCACTGTAAAGAACTTACTAGTTCAGTCAATGGCTGTGCACTGTCAACCTCTTCCCTCATTCCAGGGTCTGGTGCTCCCCAGAACCTGCTACAGTGATCCATGTCCAACAGGATTAGCCAGTCCTTGTGCAAGGCATACGATCACAGTAAGTACAGAAGATGGGAAACCACAGCAGCCTACAGTTGAGATTGGCCTGGGCTGCTACAAAATTTCTGTCAGACTTTTTCTCAGAAACAATGTTGATAAATAGAAATTTTACCACTCCACAGTGAAACAGCACAGTGAGGTCTCCCACATCTAAACCTCTCAGACCACCCACACAAGTGAGCTGGAAAGGGACACGACATTCCCATGCTGATTAGAGCTGGTACTGGGACCTCTCCCCAAAGTCATACTGAGGGCAGTTCAGTCAGTTAGTGCTGGGCTTGGAAAACAAACCCAGGACAACTCCCTTACCACAAAAGTGGTAAGGGAGTTTGCTGAAAGTAGCAAGTCAAGGAGAAATAGGCAATATATGCAAATAGTAGACAGTTGACAAAAAATAAGGGTGATGAAAGTCAGAAGCACCATACAGCACAGTACAGTACATTGCAGCATCCTTACCATCCCTCTCCACATCTTCCTGAGATTGTAAATACAAAGAGTAGCAAGTACAGTTGAGAAAGTTTCCCAAGCTCTCCTTGAAGTCATGCTGGAAGAAAATTTGTCTTTGTGAGACCACCTTGTTTCCTCACTAAATTAAACATTGAAATGTTGTTCTACATGCAAATGACAAAGCTGGTTAGGACTGCCTTGTTATAAGACTGCAGATCACTTACCACCACCAATGAAGTTTCTCCCTCAAGGTATTTGAGGACTAGTATAAATGATGCAGTACAAAGGTATACGCTGTACCTGACTGTGGCAGATCATTAAATAAAGCAAATAAGACAATATTCTACACTTTCATAGAAAGGTTTTAAACTACAGGTGTCTTGTCCATCAAATAAGCAAAGCAGCATTTTCCTAGAAAGAATGAGAAAGAAACCTTTAGAAGAAGCACTCAAAGTAAATTCTTCATCCCTCATCAGTCTGTTTGAATGCTTGATCATTTCTCTGTGCAGTAGTATTTTATGCCTCTTAGGGTTCGCATTCTAATTCACAGCAAACTCAACTAAACCACAAATCCAAAAGGCTTGTCAAGAAAGTCAGAGAGAATAATTACTGCACAACACACACCAGTAAGTAATTGTTTCTGACATTGTCTCTTCACATGCATTACTTCTGCTACATGAGCCCTGCAAGTCAGAGGGAATTCAAAAGAGAAGTATGAGAAGGCATTACCACGAACACTCAAGTAGAACATCACTTGCCCAAAAGGCAGATAAAAACAGCTAGCATTTTGGAACTACAGGATCAATAATTCAAAGATTTAGAAAAACTCTGCTTTATTATTTGCAAGTGGCAGTACTGCCCCAAAAAATCCATGTAAGGTTTTCTTTATATAGCACTTCTCTTGCAGAAGAAACCACAAAGGAACACACACACACAAAACAAAACAGAAAAGAGCAAAGGAACAGAAAATCTTAAAACTATTCATCTCTGTATGCCTTGCCTTACAGATGTGAAACGCCAATGCTTTTCAAAAAAAAAAGGTTTTAGAAGTCTGCCTTGTAAACTACATTCTTATGACACATTCTAAACATCATCAATCTACTCTGCAACTTCCCCTTCCTCCCACTTTAATTGAGACCCTTACAAATAAGCAGAATCTGTAACTGAATAGTGGAGGATGGGAGAAGGAAGTGTTTCGGGATGTGAGGAAAGATTTTCTAAAGCAAATGTGATAACCACACAGTTGGTGTTATAGAAACTTCACCTAATAAACCCCAACTTCAAATGCAGTGCAGCAAAGCACAGCTGCTTCCCCCTTACATCAGCTCTCCCATTCTTTATTCCACATATCAGCTACCCTAGCACGTCTGCCTCAGTTCCCAAAGAGACAAAAGATCTTTTTTGGCACTCAAACATGGCAAACAACTCGGGCTTCTTGGGAAAAGACAGAGGGGGCAGGGTGCAGTAGAATAAACTGCTATGTGGATTAAAGCGTTCCACATGTGCCAGTGTAAGCCCAGCCAAAAGCTGTCGATACCTAGTGCCCATCCACAGTGACCTGTGTGAGAATAGTGCAGGGTCCAAACACTGGTGCTGCTGGAGGGGCCTCCATAGAGCCAGTATTTCAGCCAGCAGCCTCAGAGGAGGAATGGAAGTGAAAAGCCTTCCTTCAGCCTTGGAGGGAATGCCCAAGGGAGGAGATGTACTGCTAAGGAACTGTGCAATGCTTGTACTGGTGCCATCTATATTAGGGACGAAGAGAGGCAAAAGGAAAAGGAAGAAAACACTTCAGCTTATGGAGAAATTAAGCAGTGGCTCCTACCAACACAGTTTCTGCAGTGAGTGTTGGCACTATTGCTGCAGCAAAATGTGCTCACACATTGTTTACCCAAGAACAAACAATGCTGTAGAAGTTCACTGCAAAACCAGTGCGCTCCAAACCCAAAATGCATTATTTAATTCCCAAAGATAAATGTCCTAAAGAGGAAAATAAGAAATAAATAAAAAATAAATTAAAAATAGAGACAAATATCAGCCAGAAAAGGCACTGTGCTTGCTCTTCGTCTCCAGCCTTCCCTTCAGGCACTCCTGACAAATACCTCTGAGGCAAACTGAAAACCTGCAACTACTTAAGTGTGTCGAACTTGCAGACTAGCACAGGACCCAACAACAACATTACTACAGGAAACTGCTGTACCAATTCTGAACTACTGAGTAGCATGCGTTGCTTTATATATCTGACTAATGCTCTCAGTTACATCATCATACCCATATTTTAAAACACTTCATACACGCTACCAAAAGGCATATATGAAGGTAAGTTGACATCTTAAACCGGAACCAACCAAATAGAAAAACAATGACACTTCAATTACTGGCACAGGGATGAGGTGAAACAACATTTCTCTTCTACGGGTGAGGAGAAACACTTGCTCTCATGTCAGTTTGTCAGATTAATTTTGAGTGTAGCTAAATAAATACCACACATCGTCACTTAGAATTTCACACACCAGCACTAATAAAGCAGCTAGTTTCTCAGCACACACATGCGTTACTCCTGATCGGTCCCATGATGCTACATCATTGATATACACTGATCTTATCTCAGTGCTGTTGGAAACAAGACGCAAGTAAAAGGTATGGGAGATTAAGGATAATTAAAATAGTATTACATTTCCATAAAGTAAATAGAAAATGAGTATGGATTCTGAAAAGGCACATTAGAAGTGCCTATAGGAAGGAGAAAGCCTGGACACAAGCCTTCACTAACATCATTTGCAACCTCCTTCAAGAATGAAGCCCATCATCAGACTGACAAGTCAAAGCACTAAAACACTGATCTTGGTAAAAGAAACAGGAGTTTACCTATTGAATAGATTCATCTTAGGACCATACCTTCTATGATCTGTTCAGACCAGGAAGAACTGCAGAAAGAAATATGGTTGACACACCAACCATTGGCTTTAGTCATCCAGAACATAATTGGGTTTGCTTGCTTTTTTTTTTTTTTTTTTAGTTTTTGTTGGTTTTTTTTTGGTTGGTTAGAGTTTTTAGTTCTTGTTTTTTCAATAATCCTGTTCGTAAATCATCATCCTTTTCTTCAGAGATTATAAGCATTTTCCTTTTCCAACTACATCTCCATGTAATGCTGTTATTCCTGAAATAACTACTACCATCTTTACAATACAGCACTCACTACTATGAAGGCACGTGCAATACTGAAAGTATGGGGTGAGAATACAGCGCCCACGTATTTGTGTCTGAATTTCACATTATGTGAAGGCAACTTACATGTAAAGAATGCAACAGCAAGTTCATCCACTGCTGTGCCACTGCATAATAAACAAACTACTGGTACGTGGTTGGTAAAAGTTAATGCACCACAGAAAAGGAAAAGAAAACAAAATCTTTAGAGAAAAAGAATGTGGAATAACAATTCTAACCATTCAGTGGAGCACAAGTACTACTTTCACCACCCCTCAGTTCTCATCTAAGCAATTCAACACAGAAGGGATTCCAGCAGAAGGACAAGGCACCACTTTGTTCTCTCCAGGACGCACTCCTCAACAGAGATTAGGAAATCCCAGCATGATGTTGCAGCATTACGAACTGCAACACACAAAGATTGTTGGCAGTTGATGTATTTCATCATTTCCTTTCTGAAGAAGCATATGTCCCAAAATACTGCACAGCACCTAAGAGATATGTCATCACTTCCAGCACCTTGTCATCACTGGGAAACATACCTCAGCCCACTCCAGATCAGCACAGAAACGCTGTTGGATGAAGTTTCAGTGAGCTCCAAGCCCCAGGAGCTGTATGTTTGTCTGTGGGTTTGTTCTACCTCCCTCTAGCAAAATTCTGCCTCCTGCTTCTAAGAACACCATCATCATGATGAGAAAACTAGATAACTACCTCACACCTGTGGATAGAAGAGCCCAAGCTACAGAAAATATCTTTAGCCCATGCTAACTAGGAAGCCCTACATATGCTATTTTTCATTATATCACAAGTAAGCAAACATCACTTTACACACTGATAGAAAACAATATGCGTGTATACATTTAGCATCAACTGCACATTTTCCATCACTCAAGAAAAAAAAAATATCATGGCTGTACTGTTTAACAAGCTTCCAACGCACAAAGGAGAAAGGCTATCACAGGTGTCTGCTCCAGCAGGAGCCAGACTGAGCATCAATCCTCGCTCTTAGGCTCCACCGACAAGCCCGCAAGGAGGCCGCATTACGAACAGCACGGCTGAGGACCTGGAATGCCCACAGCCTCTTCTGCCGGGTGTCCTGCAGGCAGCACCCGGTGCCCGCAGCGCCCGGCAGCTCCCCGCTCCCTGCGGCGGGGCGGCGATGACATCATGCCGTGCCGGCTGCACACCGCAGCCCTGGTGCAGGGGAGCCCCGCGGGGACTCGCAGCCTCAGCCGGCAGCCGGGGCTGCTGCCGCTCTCCCAACAATGGACGCTTCGGAAGCAGATTGTCTCAAGAGGGCAAGGATTCAGGTCCTATTTTTCGGCACAGAAATAATAAGAAAAAAAAAAAAAACAAAAAAAAAACAGCCACACAAAAAGCCCCACTCCACAATAAGCCTTTCATTCAAACAAGAAAACCTTCCAGGAAGTACAGTGTTTCAAAGCCTGACCCAAAACCCACTGAAACCAACTGAGGCCCTTTGCACGTGTATCAGCGGGCACAGGAGGAGGCTGTAACCTAAAAGATGATTTAGAAAGCATTATCAGTGCCACTGCTGTGCATTATTAATAATGCAACAAACTCAGCAAAACACACTGGAATTCTGGCTAGCTCTTCTGTTGGGACATTATCAACTTCTTCTCCTCATTCCTCCCTCTTCTTTTTTATTCTTAACCTGCTCCTCAAACATGCACAGACCAGCCTCCCACAGCACGGCACACATCTCTTATCACCAGCAGCACCATCAGATGGGGCAAAAGTGGAGTGCAAGGTATCTCACACTACAGCACTATAAGCTCTAGGTGCAGTCCTTAATAGGCAAAGCAAATACAGAACACCATGCTCCAGCCCTCGCAACTGCAGATTCAAACAGAATTACTAAGAAAAGGCACTGATCTCTTTTTCAGATCCCTGTTTGATAGCCAGCTCAAAGGAACACCATGTTTTTGCATTTCATTATGTGAGTTATTCACGTGCCCACTGAGATCAGAGACTACCAGCAAGTGTGCCATGCACTACGTTACACAAATAGGCGTGTAGTAAATGAGTTATGACATTCACATTAGAAACTGTTTTTAATCTAGAAACTTTGCTCACTTATGATTTAATTCAGACAATGGAATCACCTACATCCTTCAAGGAAGCTATGTTGCATTTTGTTCTATTTCTCACATTGAGTTGCTGGTGTAATTTAAAAGGCCATTAAAGTGCAGACCATTACACTGCATAGGATCCTCAAACAGTAGCCTGCAGCTACTGTAACATAGAGGGGTAGAGGTAAGGTCCCGCTCAGCATCATGAACTGAGGAGAAATCGCCTTTCAAGTCATTAAAAGAAGAAAGTTATCATCATGGCCCAAAATGTGCAGAGTTCATTTTTTCATCAATTCAAATCAAATCATTTTCATCAATTGCAAGAGATGAGTTCCATAACATATATTTCACCCTACGAGAAACAGGCATTAATTCAGACAGTGCTTTTAAGACAGATGCAAAACAAACATGTATTACAAAACCAAGTTAGTTAAACAAATAAACACGGTACAATCAAGGCAGTTAAACTACCAACCAACCAGACCTATCATCAGTGGTACTGATCTCGCACATACAACCAAGCACCAAGGCCAAGTTTTCGCCATGGCAATGGTTCACCTTTCTGAACACTCAGCAACCCAACACACTTGCAGCCCGTGCAACGAGGCCAAGGCTGACCCCAGGCACAGCCACATCAAAGGGCAAATGGGCAGCCCTAAAGCAGGGCTTTGGCACCGCACTGCAGGGCACTGCTGGCCCCAAACACACACATGTAGCATGTTCTCTAACAAAGCCAATCGTTCTTAACACTATTTCTGTTAGGTGCTGCAGGAAGAGAATCTGTATCCCACGTAGAATCAAAAAATAGAACAGAGCAAGTAAAACAACTGTTACTTTCTCCCTAAAATCCAATTCCTCGTTACCAGAGCGCTCCTAGAGCTCAGGTTCCTCACCAAAAGTTGGTGTGTGCCACCACACTCCGGGAAGAGCGCGGCAGATCGCTGCCGAGGCCGAGACGGTCGCAGATAACGAGTCCCCCAACCCCTCTCCTTGCACCCCTGCTTTCCCCACGCCGTTGGGAAGCGGCACTCGGTCGCGTTCCGCACGAAGTTCCGCACGCTCCCGCGGGCACTGCCGCGTTCCGAGCAGCCCCGCGGCTCCCGGGGCACCGCCGCCCGGACCGGGGGGCGCCCAAACCCGCCCGGGGCCCCCGCCCGGTGTCGCTGCTCCCGCCGCGCCCGGGGCCGCGCGACGCGGCGCTGACGGCCGCGGGTGGAGAACGGCGGGGCGGTCGCCCGCCTGCTGCGTCCCGGTATCGGCCGCCGCCCCCCGCCCGCGGTCACTCACCGGAGAGCTCGTCCGGCTCCAGACCGGTCTCGGTGTCCAGCCCGCAGATCACGAAGTAGTCGGCGAAGCGGCCGGGTGCCGAGGAGCCGCCCCCGCTGCCGCCGCTCATGCTGGAGCCCGAGGGGTGCGCGGGGCTCAGGGGCTGCAGGGCCGGGCGGCGTCGGGCGGCGGGGCTGCGCCAGCTGCGCCAGCTGCGGCGGCCGCCTCCATGATGGAGCGGAGCGGGCAGCGCCGCGCGGCATTGTGGGTACGGCCCCCAGCTGTTACCGCGGGGGGGGCGGCGCGGGCCGAGGGACCGCAATGCTGCGCTTGCGTACTGCGCTCGGGGGTGACGTCATGCTGCTGGGCCCGGAGGGGCGGGGGAGCGGGTTGGGGTGCGAGGCGCGCGGTCGCGCCGTGAGGAGCTGCGAGGGGTGGGAAATGTGACTCAGCCCCGCGGGACGGCGGCTGAGCGGCTGTCGCAAATACTCTCCCCAGACACCAGGGGACGTGTTGTTTTCTGCTGCCACAGACATAACTGCTAACAGTTGCGTTTGCACAGCTGAGTGCAAGAAATCTGCCCCACAAACATTTCCTTAGGAACAGGGGACAAAGAACGAGAATGACTCAGGCCGAGGGACGCGGCACGCGTGCCGCGCTGTGCGATGAGAGCATGTCTTAACGCCGAGGGACCTGGGATCGCCTCACCGCGCTACAATTAGCTCCGAGCGGCTCCCCTTCCTCTCCTCACCTCAGCCGGCACTCCGGCGGTGCCTTTCACATCACGCGTCTTCCTTGTGTTCTCCTCACTTTCCCCTTCAGCACGGCTTATAAGAGGAGAAAACATTCGCCAGTGTTTTAGGATTATCGTCTTTAAGATGACATCCATGATGCTGAATGAATCGAGTTAACAGCCTGACACGCACGTGAAACTGCACGGTGGAGGCCACGCTGCAAAGACAGCGAGTTCCTAATGCTGTGTGGGCATCGGAGACAGCAGTAAGACGGCTCTGCCAGCCTCCACAGCGATCTGCAGCACAGTTAACTGAGCTCTTAAGCCATCTTTCCCATAGAACTGCAGAGAGCTTTTCCATCCTTCTGGGAAACGGGAAAAGCTGTGAGAAGAACTGGTATTATTAGGATTCACTTGATTAAGACTGTATAGGCCGCAGAATGGTTATCAATGAATGAAAGTATTGCTAAGGTTTGACTGACAGCTCTGACAGTTCAATTTTAAACCGCTAGTGAGCCTGGGGGAGAGATTTCAATAAAGACAGAAAGATAATTAGATGCAGTAATAGGAAGTCTCAACTCCACAGCGAGCACATCCATTCAGACCACACTGAGCATGCCTTGTGGTGTGAGGAAGACAGCAATGAGAACAGAACTAGCTAAATCTGCTTGCTCCTATTCTGCTACGTTTGCTAGGCATTTTATGCACGTTTTACTCCTTGCTCTGCTTTTGACCTGACAAAGGACTCTGTTCAGAATGTGGTAAGATTCATTTCTGTAGTTTAACTCCTAGAAATATAACACTGACGTGCTGGAATGTGTCCAAAGAAGGGCAACAAAGCTGTTAAAAGTCTAGAGAAGAAGGCTTACAAGGAGCAGCTGAAGGTTATTTAGCCTGAGGTTATTTAGCCTAGAGAAAAAGAGGCTCAGGGGAGTCCTTATTGCTCTTTCCTACATCAAAGGAGGCTGTAAGTAAGGTGGTGGGTCAGCCTCTTCTCCCAGACTACGGGACAAGAAAAAAAATGACCTTGAGTTCATGCCAGGAGAGGTTTGGATTGAACATGAGGAGAGAAAATAAATAAGAAAATAAATCAGGAAAGGGTTGTGAAGCATTGGAACAGGCTGCCCAGGGAAGAAGTTGAGACACTGTCCCTAAAGGTATTTAGAATAGGTGTAGTTGTAGTACTCAGAAGCATGGTTTAGTAGTAGACAGTGCTAGAAAACCGAGGAAGTGCCACAAGTGTTTTGTGTTTGTTTTGTCAAGTAAGAGTGAAATGGGGAAATAAAACATGTTCCTGCCCACATCACATGCTCCAGCCACATATTTAGGAGATTTAGCTAGTAAAGGTAGATAGGCCAGAAAGTAGGCAAATTGCTGGAAGTGCAGTTGAATAGCAGTATTTAACAGAACCCACACCTTGCTATACAACGTGGTAAAGGACAGACAAATATTTTTCAAAAGGAGAGTCTCAACCTAAGAAATTCAGATTTGCTTTGAATAGATACAAGAAAAGAACAGGGAAGCAGCTACAAGAATTTGAATCAATAAAAGGTTAATTGATCAAAAGTCACTGTAATTTTTGCTGTGAAAGGCTCATTTATAATTTGTCAGTTAAGGTCTCTGTTTTCTTAATCTTTCTTAATTCTAGGCATTTCTTAGATGCATTGAAACAGCTAGAGCTCTGTCTTCTCATTTTGTCAGTGACAATCTCTTTCCTATTGCATCTTCCTGATCATCTCATTTCTGAAGTTTCGTTTGCCTACTGAACACCGTGTCTCTAACACTTAATTCAAAGGCTAGCAGCTTTCATTTCTCAGTATTCTTGACCCATGTTCCACAGGTAAAACCTAAAACACAACCATTTTGCCAATGAACTTTGCAGACTATGCCCTCAAGTGAGGCAACACTTTCACTGACGCTGAGAATTTTTGAGTGTTCTGCCTGATGTTTACTAAATTAACTGTCTTAAATCTGTGGAAATTACATTTACCAGAGAATCACAATAACATATTAGCAAGTAGGAAGTGATTTAAAAGATTCACTGCCTGTGGCAAGCCTGGCTGTTGGCTCAGTTGCTGTTTTCAAACAAAGGCAAAGGCTGGGATTTTCAAGCTCAAGCCTTAAGTTGTAAGGACAAAAAACCAAGTTAGTTATTTTAAAGAGAAAGAATGTGAACATAACTTGGTTACTCCTCATACTAGTTGATTTGGACTTACTTTGCCAACAATCATGATTACTGGAGGAGTTTGTTTAATAAGCAGATTTAAAAAAAAAGGGGAAATTACTGTTTCACTCAACTCTTCTCAGAGAAATGTAAAGTCTAAAATAGAGCACCAGCTCTTTTTCTGTGCAACCATTTCCCAAGATGAGGTAAGCTGAAAAAGATAAAGGTACTCTTCATCTTTTGCGTCAGCAGTACTTCACATGACAGAATAACATTAATTTCTCATAGCAAGTTATAAAGTTAGAATACCTGTTCAAACTCCTCTGTAAAACCAAATCATAACCTATGCATTAATAAGGGAAGTACATCAGATGAGATTTGCTAGGTATTTTAGATGTCTTTTCAGTCTAACCAACAGTTCTGTTTATAAAACTGACTTCACGTGGTGTCTTCTAACAGATTTGTGCCTGTGCAAGTCATATTTGTTAAACTCAGTAGGCAAGAAAAACAAACACTTACTTCAATGTTATTACACAGGAAACAGCTCAGGGAGATGGAGGCCCACTCTCTTCACGGTTAGTGCTCTGGTCAATGCAGCAGTTGACTGCTCCCCAAGGGATGAATTATTGCTTTCTGCAATAACTGTAGCTTTCTGTACCTGCAGTACCTGCTGGGTATTTCTGTCTTTGCCCAGCTGCTACTTCAAGATCAATTTTCTATACAATTGAAAAAAAAAAAACAAAAAAAAAACCCTCCATAAAACAGACATAACATTAAGGGAAGGTGAATGAAGCTATAACAACCTCAGCATGTTAATGTCCCATCAGGAATTCACAGCAGAAAAACTAAGTTACGTAAATGCTTCTATTTGAGGAGATGAAATGAGCTAAACTGCCTTATACTGCAAAGTATGAAAACCTGCAAAGATTATTGTTGTACATAAAGAAATAACGTCCAGACAGAAGGAAGTAAAGTTTATCCAGGTGTTCTGAAATAAAGATACAAACGGAATGAATCCCATCCGCAGACATGCTCACCAGTTCAGTTTAATTTTTAAAGTCATTAAAAAAAATTCCACTTCAAAGGAACTGACCCCTTTTAAATAGATTCATTAAAAATTTAGTTTAGTGGAAAGTTCAGCATATCTCATCATACTCAAAAAATACAATATTTCAAATTTAATATAATAGC